>NC_030677.2:3148787-4348787 GCF_000004195.4 Xenopus tropicalis
TGGATTATATCAGTTATCTTTAGTGTGAACTCAATGCAGATATTTTCCCTAGAGAGATAATCTTTCAGCAGTTGGTGATCTCTCTCCCCCCTGTCATCATCGAATGTAATAATCCCAACCCAGTTCCACTGGAAATACTTTGCTATTTTGCTTATAACAAGATAATAACTGTCATCACTTCCAGTTGTGCGAAAAAAGTACGGGAAGGAGAATCTGTTGCTCAGCGCTGGGTCTGTAGCTCCGTAACTGATCTATAGAAATAAGATGAAACACCAAACAATGAACCATCATTCAGCTACACTCATATTCTGCAAGGGCAGGTAATTTTAAGATTAAGGTGCCCCCTTAACACACAAAACCCCATTGGGCGTTAGATTCCACAAAGAAATCTGCCCTTATTCCCTTCACTTTGTCATTGGATCAACATTCCTTTGATTTGCAGCCATATTTGGTCCATTTATATTGCCTCCCTCGTATTCCTGCCATTGGGTCACGTCCCTGAACAATAATAATAATCCTGAATTAACTCACACTCTCGCAAATAGATAACCTGCACACTGACTTACCCTTATTCACACGGTCCCTGCTCCCCAATTTTGTCTCTAGAGACATGGCTTTCCTCTAGGGCTAGATGCTTCTGAGCCTAGTTGGTCCAGGCTCCCTGGAACACAACCTTCTGTGCTCACCACTACTAGGGATGTAGCGAACCTCAAGAAAAAAGTTTGCGAATTTACGCCAAAAAGCGCGAATATTCGCGAACTTTACGAACCCCATAGACTTCAATGGGAAGGCGAACTTTAAAACCTAGAAAAGCCATTTCTGGCCAGAAAACTGATTTTAAAGTTGTGTAAAAGGTGCCACGACCTGGACAGGGGCATGCAGGAGGGGGATCAAGGGCAAAAACTTCTCTGAAAAATACTTTGTTGGCACAGCGTTGCGCAAAAACGCAAGCTATTCTAGCAAAATACACAGCGTTTTTTGCTATGTCGCGCTAAGCGCCATGGAAACGGGATTTGCGGAAAAACGTCATGTGTGACTTGTGCAGCATTTTTGGGACGAGAAAAAACGCAGCGAAAAAACATCACATGAACCCAAATTGCGAACATACGCGAAAAGTTTGCGAACTTACACGTTCGCGAACACCCGATGTTCGCGCAAATTAGTTCGCCGGCGAACAGTTCGCTACATCTCTAACCACTACAATGTACAAAAAGTGGTCATCCTATCTAAGGGCCAATAACATCACATATGTAAATAGGAAAAGTGGTAAGATGTCCTCCTGCATAGTAACAGCAAAACTAGAAAGAGGTAGGGGATAAGGCCATAGGTAGTGTTGACCTTGTGGGTCCCTTCACCTCCATGTCTCACCCACCCATCCCTCATTCACCGCAGTATTAGCAAAGGGAGCCATAGGCCTGCAGCTATTTACACAGTGCCCCAGACATTGAGCAAACAGCAAAAAAAGGATTGCAGTTTGCACACTGTGTGGGCGGCATTATGAATGAACCATGTTGTCTCTAAAATGCCCAGAGTGGACAATAAGATGGACTTTATTGGCATGTTTGTGTCCTGTGTACCTATGTCTCACAGAGCAACTGATCAGCTAGATCACTGTTCCCCAACCAGTGGCTCAGGGGCAACATGTTGCTCCCCAACCCCTTCAATGTTGATCCCAGTGGCCTCAAAGCATATGCTTACTTTTAAATTACTGACTTGGAGGCAACTTTTGGTTGCAAAACCAAGTGTACTGACAAACTTGTCTTCTCCCCAATTCTTTTTAAGTTTGAATGTGGCTCTCAGGACCCCTGTGCTAGATTATTAAACCCTCCTGGTTTACCAGACATTCGATGGGGCTTGCAGCATGCTTGCACTGGTCCCACCATCCAGCCAATGGGATTGTTTCCCAAACTGTGGCAGAGCTGTATGATGTGGAGAGGGGTATTGCCAAGGGTCTGGCTGCCAAAGAGAAATGCCAGCAGAGAGCAGGAACCCCATAGTCACAGCTCAGGGAGAGAGTTAATCCTTTTCATCACCTTAGTGAACGGGACTAGTGAGCTGTTAAGACCTATTGCTAGGGTAGTAATCCCTGTTAGTGATGGGCAAACCTGTCCCATTTTGCTTTGCCAAACTATTTGCAAAACAGCAAAAATTTATGAAATTCATCGAAGACATTGGGCATTTTTTCAGGTCCTTTGTTTCTTTTACCACACATCTTTCTTGTTGGTGGCCATTGGAGTCTATAAATATTTTTCTGCAGTGAAACCTGGCAAAACTTTTTGCTCATACCTAATCTCTGTTACTTACAAAGTTAATTTGGGTGGATACAAGACAATTGCCTAATACTAAATGAATCTTAGATCTTAAGATGACTATAGCCTTGGATATAATTCTTGTTCTAGAAGTCAACCAAGCAGGTCATTTACTCTACTGGTCCTCCAGATTGGTTTGTATGTTATTGCCCAGGTGCACATTTGCCAAGTGTTATTGTTTTATGAAGCATTACATGTCTTACCTGTGTGTAGCCAAACACACTCAGAATCTGGGCTATGGGTATAGTGGTTTCTGAGATAAGATCCCCAATAAACCCAGCAATGTTTCTCTTTCCCACACAGGAGTAATTGGGAACCGGCTCCCTGGTACCAGATAATATCTGTAATACGCTCCTCACAGCCTTCCGGGGGTCCCCACAGGAATCATATATATGGTATCCAAGAGTTGTGTTGGGAAATATGTCGGGATTCCTGTTAATGTTCTCAATCACATAAAGAAAATCCACGAGATATTTGTAATTTGGGGCACTTGGACTGGAAAAAGAAAAAATGAACTTTTTTAGTTAAGTCCAATTACTATGGTTCCCTTTTGAGTTCTAACCAAGCATTTTATGTGTATTTTATGAATGATATTAATATATTGCGTCCTGCCTCCAGAATAAGCTTCTGGTCACATTTGTTGATTTTTTTTGTCTTTTGTGATTGGATATTTTCTTTAACGGCAAATATAACTATTAATCACAAATTCACATAAACCCACCAAGTTAGCACTTCCCTTCCTTATGTGAGGAGAGATACTACAGGTATCGAACCTCTTATCCGGAAACCCATTATCCAGAAAGCTCTGAATTACGGAATGCCCGTCTCCCATAGACTCCATTTTAATCAAATAATTCAGAATTTTCAAACTGATTTCCTTTTTCTATGTAGAAATAAAACAGTACCTGTACTTGATCCCAACTAAGATATAATTACCCCTTATTGGGGCAGAACAGCCCTATTGGGTTTATTTAATGGTTAAATGATTCCCTTTTCTCTGTAATAATAAAACAGTACCTGTACTTGATCCCAACTAAGATATAATTACCCCTTATTGGGGCAGAACAGCCCTATTGGGTTTATTTAATGGTTAAATGATTCCCTTTTCTCTGTAATAATAAAACAGTACCTGTACTTGATCCCAACTAAGATATAATTACCCCTTATTGGGGGCAGAACAGCCCTATTGGGTTTATTTCATGGTTAAATGATTCCCTTTTCTCTGTAATAATAAAACAGTACCTGTACTTGATCCCAACTAAGATATAATTACCCCTTATTGGGGCAGAACAGCCCTATTGGGTTTATTTAATGGTTAAATGATTCCCTTTTCTCTGTAATAATAAAACAGTACCTGTACTTGATCCCAACTAAGATATAATTACCCCTTATTGGGGGCAGAACAGCCCTATTGGGTTTATTTCATGGTTAAATGATTCCCTTTTCTCTGTAATAATAAAACAGTACCTGTACTTGATCCCAACTAAGATATAATTACCCCTTATTGGGGCAGAACAGCCCTATTGGGTTTATTTAATGGTTAAATGATTCCCTTTTCTCTGTAATAATAAAACAGTACCTGTACTTGATCCCAACTAAGATATAATTACCCCTTATTGGGGGCAGAACAGCCCTATTGGGTTTATTTCATGGTTAAATGATTCCCTTTTCTCTGTAATAATAAAACAGTACCTGTACTTGATCCCAACTAAGATATAATTACCCCTTATTGGGGCAGAACAGCCCTATTGGGTTTATTTAATGGTTAAATGATTCCCTTTTCTCTGTAATAATAAAACAGTACCTGTACTTGATCCCAACTAAGATATAATTACCCCTTATTGGGGCAGAACAGCCCTATTGGGTTTATTTAATGGTTAAATGATTCCCTTTTCTCTGTAATAATAAAACAGTACCTATACTTGATCCCAACTAAGATATAATTACCCCTTATTGGGGCAGAACAGCCCTATTGGGTTTATTTCATGGTTAAATGATTCCCTTTTCTCTGTAATAATAAAACAGTACCTGTACTTGATCCCAACTAAGATATAATTACCCCTTATTGGGGCAGAACAGCCCTATTGGGTTTATTTAATGGTTAAATTATTCCCTTTTCTCTGTAATAATAAAACAGTACCTGTACTTGATCCCAACTAAGATATAATTACCCCTTATTGGGGCAGAACAGCCCTATTGGGTTTATTTAATGGTTAAATGATTCCCTTTTCTCTGTAATAATAAAACAGTACCTGTACTTGATCCCAACTAAGATATAATTACCCCTTATTGGGGCAGAACAGCCCTATTGGGTTTATTTAATGGTTAAATGATTCCCTTTTCTCTGTAATAATAAAACAGTACCTGTACTTGATCCCAACTAAGATATGATTAATCCTTATTGGATGCAAAACAATCCTATTGGGATTAATTTATGTTTTATTGTTTTTTTAGTAGACTTAAGGTATGGAGATCCAAATTACGGAAAGACCCCTTATCCAGAATACCCTTGGTCCCAAGCATTCTGGATAATGGGTCCTATACCTGTACTTCCTGTAGGGGGTGGGTACAACTGCTTTATTCTTCCTTTCAGCCTCTCTCATCTCACACCCAATTTGGTTTCTGTAATGGCCAGTAGAGATGTAGCGAACCTCACAAAAAAAGTTCGCGAACCCGTTCGCGAACTTCCGCCAAAAAGTGCGAACTTTTGCGAACTTTGCGAACCCCATAGACTTCAATGGGAAGGCGAACATTAAAAACTAGAAAAGCCATTTCTTACCAGAAAACTGATTTTAAAGTTGTTTAAAGGGTGCCACGACCTGGACAGTGACATGCCGGAGGGGGATCAAGGGCAAAAATGTCTCTGAAAAATACGTTGTTGACACAGCGTTGCGTTTTGTGCTGTAAAGGGCAGAAATCACACTACATTTCTAAACTTGTGTAATAAACTGCTTTAAAACGTCCGGCGTCTACATGCCAATCAAGTCGTGTAAAGGTTACGGCCGGTTCACACGCAAAGACAAAACGCCGCAGTAGTGGATACGGAATATATTATTGCTGGTGGAAAAACATCGCTCAGGTGATTTTATTGCAATGCAATGTCACTACTATGTGTAACGTGTTTGGTGCACTACTATGAATAACAGCAAACAGCACTGGACATGTTAAAGAACAGTAAGTTAAATAAAAAAAAAATTAATAATAAAAAAAAGTGATCTCTGGTTGGTGCTGGGGGTGAACTACTAGGAGCAGCACACCAGTCCCCAACACAGCTAGACTAATAGCACTGGGCTCTATAAATTACAGTAGCAAAGTAAAAAAACACAAATAAAAAAAAATGATGTGAATGTGTGGTTGGTGCTTAGTGCACTACTATGAGCAGCACACCTGTCTCCAACACACACAGATGGAGCTGCAGTACACAATGAAAAGAAGAGTAACAGTAATCAGAAAATAAAAGCAGTCCTTACAAGGACTATTGGGTTACAGCAGATGAGATCAGCAGGACAGCTGCCCACAGCAGCTACATACAGAGCAGTAGAAAGTAGATTACTAGTCAGCAAAGCTACCTAAACTGTCCCTCAAACCCCTGCACAGCTCTCTCCCTATGCTAACTCATCAAGCACACACAGGCAGAATGTAAAATGGCTGCTGGGCTTCGGTTTAAATATGGAAGGAAGTGGTCCGGGGGTGGTCCAGGAGGGAGAGCTGCCTGATTGGCTGCTATGTATCTGCTGGCTCTGGGGTGAGAGGTCAAAATTTGGATCCAGCTAAGGCGAACCCAAAATTGCGAACTTCGCTAAAAGTTCGCGAACTTGCGAACTTGCAAACACCTGATTTTCGTGCGAATTAGTTCTCCGGCGAACAGTTCGCTACATCCCTAATGGCCAGGTATCATGCTGTGCTTTAGCTAGCTATGAATAGAGGACTTCTCCCATGTGAACAATAAAACTGATTGGTAAAGTCCTCTTCTGTACCGATCTGTGCTGCTTCCCCTTACTTGCTTATCGATGTGTATCCCTTGCCCCCTACCTATTTTTTTCCAGGGCTACTTCCGGGGATTGAATGGTTAATCTTGCAAGCAGTGCTAGCACAGGGAAGGCAGGAGGCAGGCAAGGGACACACATACATAATGGAGAATAATCTAAACACTACACAACACTTCAGTGCAGGAGAAAACCTACATTATCCATGGAAAGAAAACTGCCAAGATGGGGAGTAATCACAATATAACTTAATATAAGGCAACTTAAAGGAAGCAAATAGGAATGTGACACAGGCCACTCCTGATGGACTACCTCCTGTTTGGTATCCCATTCATGATTAATTAACCAACTTCACAAAAGCCTAACTCGGGTCTCGCTGGGTGGATCTCACCCACAAACCTTCTATAAAGTCTTGATAATTCTTTTACATAAAGGGACAGTTCAGTGTAAAAATGAAACTGGGCAAAATAGACAGACTCCAAAAAATAAAAAATATTTAGTTATAGTTAGCTAGGCAAAAATGTAATGTAGAAAGGCTGGAGAGGGCAGATGTCTAACATAATAGCCAGAACACTACTTCCTGCTTTCAGCTCTCTAACCTCTTAGTTAGTCAGTGACACATAGGGGCATAACTGTTCAGTTAGTTTGTGAGCACGCAGGTCAGATTAGAAAGCCAACTAACTGACAGTTATGTCCCATATGCCCCCATCTTTAAATCATTAATTGGTTACTGATTGCTAACAGTTTAGTGAGCTGTAAAGGAGGAAGTAGTGTTCTGGCTATTATGGAAACGCAGAATGAGTGGCCCAATTGTTTACTTGCAAAAAGTGCAACTCACAAGATACACGTCAGTCCTCTGAAATAATCCACTGGCCGAAACATACTGACAGTCAGCACCCCTCCGATCATGATGTCCCCTTCCTGAATGTATTCATATTCCTCAGCTGATTTAATGATCTGCAGGCGACAGGCAGGGTTGGTGGTTGGGGTTTCAGATCTGCAGGGTCCCACACACATTACATTTAAAGAGAGGATGATTATACTTATTATAGGAGAGTCTGCCAGCATTGCATGTAATATAATGTACCATAACACAAGGCCCAGCATTTCCCCTATGGGTCAGTAACTGAAGTCACAATAATGAATGTGGTATTGGCTGTGTGTGTAGAACTGAGTAAGGGAAGCGGCTAATCCAACTGTCATTTTATAGAGAGCAGAGAGAGGATTTAGACACAGGCACCCAGAGGATCGCATCTCTGCTGTGAAAGTCATTATGATTATTCTTTTCTTTACGCGTCCAAAATAAAATACTTCAATTTAATGGTTATTTTGGTTCTGCAGCAAGTTTATATACTATTATATGCTAGATGAACTCCACTGGCATAACCTGCCCAGAATTTACCTCAATAAAATTCAGCCAATATTTACTGAAAGCTCTAAAATTCAATTATACTAAAGCTGTGGCCTATTGAAACTGTGGTACCATAGCCTACCATAGAGTATGGCTCGGCAATACTAACACTATGGCCGTAATGATACCCCAGAGCTGCCCAGTAAATACTAACACTATGGCCGTAATGATACCCCAGAGCTGCCCAGTAAATACTAACACTATGGCCGTAATGATACCCCAGAGCTGCCCAGTAAATACTAACACTATGGCCGTAATGATACCCCAGAGCTGCCCAGTAAATACTAACACTATGGCCGTAATGATACCCTAGAGCTGCCCAGTAAATACTAACACTATGGCCGTAATGATACCCCAGAGCTGCCCAGTAAATACTAACACTATGGCCGTAATGATACCCCAGAGCTGCCCAGTAAATACTAACACTATGGCCGTAATGATACCCCAGAGCTGCCCAGTAAATACTAACACTATGGCCGTAATGATACCCCAGAGCTGCCCAGTAAATACTAACACAAGTAGAAAAGTGAACCCAGATTTTATTAAGGAGAAGCTGGGATGAAATAAACTCACTTGAAGGGAAAATATAACTCCTTTATGACATGAGAGTATTCAGTTGGATTATGCCTGAATAAATACAAATGTATAATAGTCTGTCTCTGTGATGGAAGGTACCATCTTTCCACCCTCATGTCTGTCTCTGTGATGGAAGGTACCATCTTTCTACCCTCACGTCTGTCTCTATAATGGAAGGTACCATCTTTCCACCCTCACGTCTGTCTCTATAATGGAAGGTACCATCTTTCCACCCTCACGTCTCTCTCTGTGATGGAAGGTACCATCTTTCCACCCTCACGTTTTTCTCTATAATGGAATATTTCATCTTTCTACCCTCACGTCTGTCTCTGTGATGGAAGGTACCATCTTTCCACCCTCACATCTGTCTCTATAATGGAAGGTACCATCTTTCCAGCCTCACATCTGTCTCTGCGATGGAAGGTCCCATCTTTCCACCATCACGTCTGTCTCTGTGATGGAAGGTACCATCTTTCCACCCTCACGTTTTTCTCTATAATGGAATATACCATCTTTCTACCCTCACGTCTGTCTCTGTGATGGAAGGTACCATCTTTCCACCCTCACATCTGTCTCTGTGATGGAAGGTACCATCTTTCCACCCTCACATCTGTCTCTGTGATGGAAGGTACCATCTTTCCACCCTCACATCTGTCTCTATAATGGAAGGTACCATCTTTCCACCCTCACGTCTGTCTCTCTGTGATCTTTCTGTCCTCACTTACCCTTACAGAGTAATGCAACATCTTCTTCCACTTATTATATTGTAAAGTGATGGATTATGGGATTTGAAGTCCGCCCTCGTCCCAGAGAATCTGTGCACCACTTACTATGGAAAGCAGATGTATTTAACTATTTATGTAACTATGTAACAAAGGGACTGATCGTGTCTCATATATATTCTTTACTCAATATACAAAGGGAAACCCTTCATATATTGTACCAACACATCTCCAGTCTAGGGCCTTAAATCTAACATGCTATGCTTTAAATTTTGGGGAAAGCGGTTACATTCTAGTGTAGACTTTAAACATGGCGAAGGTCCTGATCCCAAGAAGTTGAGAACATAGTTTCTGGCAGGTATCAACATATCCTCCTGAGGCATTTATACTTTTATGCTTGGAAAGCAATTATTCTATCCTGGGAACTGCCCAATGTACCTACTTCAAACCACTGGAAGTCTCTAAAAACTAGATCCTCCTCCTCCATAAGTTGATCTATCTGAATATGCCAATGGCTCATGAGCAACATGCTCACCTTCCCACCCCCCCTCGTTGATGTTGTTCCCAGTGTCCTCAAAGTAGGTGCTATTTTCCTGGCTTGGAGGCAGGTTTTGAAAGGAACAGTTTCACCCCAAACATAGCCTTCTGCAGGCCAGCAGTCACATGGTGCTACCAAATAACCAATCAGAGCCCCTATTGGGCAACCCCAAGGAACTTATTTCATGCTTGTGTGACTCACCAACACTTTTTACATCTGAGTGTGGCTCATGAGTGTAAAAGGTCCCAACCTTCTTTACTCATGAGCCACACAACCTTGAGCAGAGGATTCCTAGACCAGTTTTAGAAAATATGGGGCCCATGAACAGACAAACTTGCCAGATCTCTGTGAGCACTATTTAGCTGTAAAACAGACAATGTTCAGCTAGATGGTTTAGAGCAGTGCTGTCCAACTGGCGGCCCGCGGGCCGCATGCGGCCCGCGACCCCCCTCTGTGTGGCCCCCCACCTGTCTGGCTGCTTTGATGGCTTACCTTTGAGTAAGCATTAAATGGTATCAGTACTGAGATTAACTGGCCCCCTGCATGGTTCTCACCCAGATTCAGGCTGTAATCCCTCTGTATTGTTTAAATATGTAATCCCCTGTGTTTTTCACACCTTTTAATACCTGCATTGTTCTACCCCTGCAGTGTTCACACCTCAGGCTCAGACTGTAATCACCCCCATTGTTCACTTCTTCACACCTCAGACATAGGTACTGTAGGCAGAGTATGGCACATACAGCCAGCAAAGGGCAGGTAGAGTATGGCACATACAGCCAGCATAGGGCAGGTAGAGTATGGCACACACAGGCAGCATAGGTCAGGGAGGGTATGGCACACACAGGCAGCATAGGTCAGGGAGGGTATGGCACACACAGGAAGGGTAGGGCAGGCAGAGTATGGCACACACAGTCAGGGTAGGGCAGGCAGAGTATGGCACACACAGGCAGGGTAGGGCAGGCAGAGTATGGCACACAGAGGCAGCATAGGGAAGGCAGAGTATGGCACACACAGGCAGGGTAGGACAGGCAGAGTATAGCACACACAGACAGCATAGGACAGGCTGAGGGCTGCCTGTGTGTGCCATACTCTGCTTGCCCTATGCTGCTTGTGGGAGGTGAACCTGGCAGGGGTTTGTTGTGGGAGTTTGTTAGCAGTTGGAAATAGCCATTAAATGGTCCCTAAGGTGTGTAATTATGTACTGGGGGTTGCTCTGCTATCCACAGGGGAGGAGGAGGCATATGGAATTTAAGGGTATATCTTAATATGACATAATTCTTTCACATATGAATGATGGCTGATATCCCCACAGTAAGGACCAAGCATTTGGGATTTTGCTGTGCTGCCACCATTGTGATAAAATAGGTGTGGTTTGAAGTGGGTGTGGTTTCAAAAAGGGGAGTGGTCAAAACTGGCTTCCATTAGCGGCCCTCCACCATGTATTCTAGAGAAATTCCGGCCCTCGGCACCATAGAAGTTGGACAGCACTGGTTTAGAGCATGGGGTGCACTGGACTCTAACACACAGGATGAACTTTTTACCACATAATTGCTTTTAAAAAGTTTATACTCGCATTTAACTTAGAACAGAGCTTAGAACCTTTTAGTCTTCAGAATGCTTTGCTGGTTATATGATTTTTATTCATCCAGGTCACGATATTCAGCATCTAATGGAAACAAGCGTAAAGCAATTGGACTTTCTGAGTTATTTAGAAAACATTTCACCACTCATCTGATTGTCTTATTCAGTTTTACTGGTCATTAAATCATTTCCCATAAAAACACCAAACACAGACTTTTTTTTACTTAGATCTGGAGAAGAAACAATTTTTTTATAATCTGTCATATAGTGTATCATGCTTGGTTTCCAAGTAAATGGGATTTTGTGTTCAATTCAGGGCTTAACATAATTATGTAACATTTAGGCAGAAATATAGAGGCTAAAAGGCCCGCGCTTGAGGTGAGTATGGCAAATATCTCCACACACACAGTGTTTTTGCCTTTGGTGCTCAGATAGGCCGGGATCATTGTGATCCAAACACTGCAGAAGAGCAGCATGCTGAAAGTGATGTACTTGGCCTCATTAAAACTGTCCGGTAAGCTCCGAGCTAAAAATGCTAAAACAAAACTAACAGCTGCCAGAAGCCCCATATACCCAATAACTGAGTAAAAGCCAATAGCTGAGCCCTCATTGCACTGAATGATGATGGTTCCAGGGGAAGTGTGAATGTCCAGTTCCTGAAAGGGAGGAGAAATGGCCAACCAAGTCATGCAGATGATTATTTGAATGGATGAGCAGAACAAGACTACAGAATTGGACAGTTTGACTCCCAGCCATTTTCTCCATGAGCTCCCTGGCTTGGTGGCTTTGAAAGCAACACAAACCATGATAGTCTTGGCCAGGAGAGAAGAGACAGCTATGGAAAAGGTGATTCCAAAAGTGATGATGCGCAGCATGCAGGTTATATCCACAGGGCGACCGAGGAACAGAAACACACTGAGGAAGCTCAGCTTGATGGAGACAAGGAGGAGGAAGCTCAGGCTCCGGTTGTTGGCTCTCACTATGGGGGTGTCTCGGTAAGAAATGAAGACTTGTAATATTAATTGAGTTATAAGGAAAAAGAGAACTGAGACCGATGAAAAAAAAACAGAAATAACATCTGTACTATACGACAGGAATTCTTCTATCCTGGCAATACACTTGTTCTTCGTCTCATTGGGCCATTCATTGTATGGGCACCTGATACAGTTTTCACTGTCTGTTATGGTAAGAAAAAGAAATAACATAGATTTACTCTCCAATGAGAGATTATAAAATACAGAATTGAAAACGGAAATTATAACCCTTTGGGCGTGGTGACATTGAAATGGACATGTTTGAGCCATATTGGTTGCGGTTGCTTTAAAAATAGGCGCAGTCACATCAAAAAAGCAGTTGGTTGCATCAAAAAAGCACGGGCGACAAAAAAAAGACGCAATGACAAAAACATTTTATGGCGAAGCAAAACGGGACAGAAAACACCACAGGAAACACCACAGAATTGTCTCTGCTACAAACCCCAAATTGCTTAATCATTTAAAAATGCATTTTTGAGAGAGTATGAGTGGGTTGAAAGTTTTAGCAGAGGCAATAATATGAATTATTACTAAGGGCACATTCATCAAAGTAACTCTTACTCACTATGCGACTATTTTCAAGATAATTTGTGCGAAGAAATCACATTTGTTGTACCGAGTACGAAAGTTTTGGATTCATTCAAGCTTCAGTATGGAGACTTTCCTTGGGCCGGGTTGGAGCTGCAGAGTGCCATTGAGCCCTATGGGAGGTTTTCCTTGGGCCGGGTTGGAGCTGCAGAGTGCCATTGAGCCCTATGGGAGGTTTCCTTGGGCCGGGTTGGAGCTGCAGAGTGCCATTGAGCCCCATGGGAGACTATCCTTGGGCCGGGTTGGAGCTGCAGAGTGCCATTGAGCCCCATGGGAGACTATCCTTGGGCCGGGTTGGAGCTGCAGAGTGCCATTGAGCCCTATGGGAGACTTTCCTTGGGCCGGGTTGGAGCTGCAGAGTGCCATTGAGCCCTATGGGAGGGTTTCCTTGGGCAGGGTTGGAGCTGCAGAGTGCCATTGAGCCCTATGGGAGACTTTCCTTGGGCGGGGTTGGAGCTGCAGAGTGCCATTGAGCCCTACGGGAGACTTTCCTTGGGCCGGGTTGGAGCTGCAGAGTGCCATTGAGCCCTATGGGAGACTTTCCTTGGGCCGGGTTGGAGCTGCAGAGTGCCATTGAGCCCTATGGGAGACTTTCCTTGGGCCAGGTTGGAGCTGCAGAGTGCCATTGAGCCCTATGGGAGGCTTTCCTTGGGCCGGGTTGGAGCTGCAGAGTGCCATTGAGCCCTATGGGAGACTTTCCTTGGGCCGGGTTGGAGCTGCAAAGTGCCATTGAGCCCTATGGGAGGCTTCCAAAGTCATGCCCAGAAGGATCAAAGTCAGAAAGGTTTTCCCACCATTTCCGATCGCTGGGATACAAAAATTTTGTGACTTTCGGATCGCTAATATGATATTATCATGACTATTGCAATTTTTTCGTGTTTTTGTGACATTTTCGATCATCAGAAATTATCATATCTAACCCGAATTTTACCCATTTCAGGATTCAAACTTGTACTTTGATGAATCTGCCCCTAAGTATTAATGTTAATAATAAAGCTGCCCATACACGTTCAGATTTTAGTCTTCTTCTGATGAACATTGGGATATCGGTTGTACATCTAAATGCAACGATCTACAACTCACATTCGGACTGAAATAGTTACAGACACCAATCGTATAAAAGTGATTCCCATCGTTGGTCCCCCAAAGGGTATCGGCAGATACACAGTACATATACAGATTTTATTGTTATTCAACAGAAATTTTCAAACCTGTCCAATCGACTAAACGACCAATCAACATGGTATGAAAATTATCGGGACAATAATTCGGAGCCCATACACGGTCCAAAAATCATCGAATACTACATTTCGCACAATTATATCAGTGCGTGTATGGCCAAATTTAGTAATGGTTCTCATTTTCACCTCTCGTCTCCCTTTCCAGTGCAGAAATGGCTCATAATTTTGTTCATATTTATTATTTACAGAATTAAAGAAAAATACACTTGTGATCATTTATACCGCTTGTATTGGAAATCTCTCCTTCAGAACACAGGACACAATCATAACAACAAGACTGGGCTCTTGGCTTCTGTGTCTTTCTGAATCCAGTGGGACATGTGTCTGAACACTGAGCTCTCGGTACCTAAAAAAAGGAAATATATTACTGTAATACTGACAAACCTTCTTCTTGAAACATTTTTTGATTAATGTAACCACACAGACAAATACCATTGTGGATGGAACTCTTTACTGAAAATTAAAATACAAACTCTTTTTTCTGCCCATGCATTCATTAGTAAAAGCACTAGCACTCTTAGAAAATATAAGAGCGAGAGATCAGGTAGAGAAGGAGTCACATGAGCATTGAAGAAGAGAGAGGAGAAGAAGAAAGAGGAGAAGAAGAGAGAGGAGAAGAAGAAAGAGGAGAAGAAGAAAGAGGAGAAGAAGAAAGAGGAGAAGAAGAAAGAGGAGAAGAAGAGAGAGGAGAATAAGAGAGAGGAGAAGAAGAGAGAGGAGAAGAAGAGAGAGGAGAAGAGGAAAGAGGAGAAGAAAAGAGAGGAGAAGAAGAAAGAGGAGAAGAAGAGAGAGGAGAAGAAGAAAGAGGAGAAGAAGAAAGAGGAGAAGAAGAAAGAGGAGAAGAAGAGAGAGGAGAATAAGAGAGAGGAGAAGAAGAGAGAGAGGAGAAGAAGAGAGAGGAGAAGAGGAAAGAGGAGAAGAAGAGAGAGGAGAAGAAGAAAGAGGAGAAGAAGAGAGAGGAGAAGAAGAAAGAGGAGAAGAAGAGAGAGGAGAAGAAGAAAGAGGAGAAGAAGAGAGAGGAGAAGAAGAAAGAGGAGAATAAGAGGGAAGTGAAGCACAGATGTACAAGGAACTCTGTGAGCCTAAGTGGGTTTTCTGTGGGGCAATAAATTGTACTTGTTTCTTGAGTTAAAGCTTATCGATGAATACAGCTGTAAGTGATGGGTTCTGAACCAACAGTTTTTGTATGTACTAATGGCAAACTATGTACTTGCACCAAACTATGCCCCTTGCACTTCCCTGTACTGGTGCTGAGTTCTACTGCATCTGCTCATCCACCTCTTATGAGTAGTTTGTAGGAGCTCTCATTGAATCACAGAACTGCCTCCACCCTTGGCTAGCCCCAACTTGTGTCCGATTCACAAAGAAACGCAAGGTAATAAGAATGGATGAATATTGTACACATTTGTTCCATGCGTGCATGGCTGAAATTATCCTGGACATAAAGACTCTGCTCTGCAGCAAAACAATGTGTTTGAAAAGTGCATTTTGCCCTCAATGCTGCAAAAGTAAATGAGCCTTTATACGTTTTAAGACATTATTATTATTATTATTATTATTATTATTATTATTATTATTATTATTATTAATGATGCTGATCACTGATTATTTTTTTATCATCATCATCATATTATTATTATTATTATTATTATTGATCAATGCTGCAAAAGTAAATGAGCCTTTATACGTTTTAAGACATGACAATTCGGGATGAGCATAAAGAGAATATTAACACAGTTAAAAAGTATTATTATTATTATTATTGATGATCCTGATCACTGATGATTATTTTTTATCATCATCATTAGTGATGGGCGAAAAGTTTCGCCAGGCATGGATTCGCGGCGAATTTCCGCGTTTCGCCATTGGCGGATTGTTTTGCGAAACTGCTGAAAAATTTCGCCGCGGAAAAATTCGCTGCACGTCCAAAAATTGTCGCCGGCGTCACAAAAGAATAGTCGCGGGCGACAATATAATAGCTGCGTGCGACGAAACAATAGCCGTGTGACAAAACAATCGCCGTGCGACGAAACAATAGCCGCGCGCGACAATTTTTTTTGTCGCACAACATTTTCGCCGTTTCGCTAATTTTTCACCATTTCGCGGATCTTTTGAAAGATTCACAAATTTTTCGGCGAAGCGAAATGGAACAGATTCGCTCATCACTAATCATCATCATATTATTATTATTATTATAGTTACATAGTTACATAGGGTTGAAAAAAGACCAAAGTCCATCAAGTTCAACCCATCCAAGTAAACCCAGCACCCACAACCCACACCTACCAATCTATAGACTCACATACATAAACTATATATACAACCACTAATACTAACTGTACATAGTAGTATCACAATAGCCTTGGATATTATGATTATTATTATTATTATTGATGATGATGATCACTGATGATGATGATGATGATGATGATGATGATGATGATGATGATGATGATGATGATGATGATGATGATGATGATGATGATGATGATTATTATTATTTATCATCAATCATCATGAGTGATTATTATTATTATTATTATTATTGATGATGATGATCACTGATGATGACGATGATTATTATTATTCATCATCAATCATCATCAGTGATTATTATCATCATCATATTATTATTATTATTATTATTATTATTATTATTATTATTATTATTATTATTATTATTATTATTAATGATGATGATCACTGATGATGATGATGATGATGATGATGATGATGATGATGATGATGATCATTGATGGTGATGATGATGATTATTATTATTCATCAATCATCATCAGCATGGTCATTATCATCATTAGCATTAAGCAGAATTTTTCGGCAGGCATGGATTTATGGAAAATTTTACATGGCGGAATTTTGCTTGAAACGGGCACAAAAATTCCTTGTGTAAAAAGTTTCTGTGTAAAAAAACTTGTCGCTCATCATCATCAACACATTTCCCAAAAGCAAACCGACTCATTCAGCTGCCAAACCCCTGGAATTTCTCACCACTAAAATGTTATTGGATGAGAGAGGATCAGTTGGTTTCTGACCTTGTTATCTTTAGTTTTCCATTGTATTTCTCCTGAGGTGATATTTAGTTTCAGATGTTCTGGCACCCAAGGGGTGTAGGTTCCACATTGTTTCCAAGCAGATTGTTTTGCTGACTTCCCATATATATTGATAATCATATAGCGAGAAACAAACTCTCCCTTTTCATTTAAATAATAAACATGATTTGCTTTATACCTGAAATTAATTTTTTTCAGATACGGATGAACCTAAAGTTGCAGGATAAGAAGCAGTTACTAGGAAACAGTTCTGTTAATATTATTATCAGTAATCAGTTATCAGTCTTTCTGTCTGTGAACAAATAGAGAGAGTAAGGGGCACATACTAAACAATTTTGAGAAAAAGATTTCCCCCCCCCCCAAGATTTATGAATGGGTTTTTGCCAGTACACAAATTTTCTGGAAAAATTTGTGAAAATTTTAGTTGAATAATTCGTATTTTTTTTTTAAAAAAACCAAAACTTCCATTAATTGCAATTTATTAACATTCAGGTATCTTTTTTTCTGGAGAATTTTTTTTTTGGCAGGTTTGATCTGCCAAGTACCATTGAGTCCTGTGGAGGCTTAGAATAGTAGAGGAATAGAACAGTCAGTGACAGTCTGCCTTTGACACATTTTTAAGGAGAAGTTAGTCCCCACCCCCATTTTCTCTTTCACCCAGTTTTAAGGGGAAGTTATTATTATTATTTTGTATTTCATCCAAATTCAAGTAAAACTTAAACACATTATTGTTTTCCAAGAATGGGTGCCAATGCTCCTAAAATGGCTGCTGGAGCAATTCTTGTTTGGCAAGACTAAAGAAAATGTAAATGAATGTCGATTTAAACTCAAATTTTTCGAGCTTTATCAATACTTTAGACTCCAAAAATTTGGGATATTCAAATTTAAACTCAAAATTTTCATGCAAACGATTCAAGCATTATCATGAAATTTTATAAAGACAGCAATGATCAAGTTGAATTCAAATTTACACCATATCAAGTTTATACGACCTTCAAGGCCAGAAAAATAAACAAGTTTGAGTAAATGTGCCCCATAGTGAGTGGGTGTTTATTTCCTTGACCTATTACTGCAATTTCAGAACTTAATTGTGCCATAGCACCACAAGTACATCTTTGCTGTGGATAATTGTTGGTCTGGTAAACACTCTACACTTTGCATTGTTTCCATATTCCAAGTATTTCTGCATTAACCATTGTTGGGATTTCCCCCCCTCCTGGACCCGGGTGATAATGTATTTTTTCTGGTTCCTGAACATTCTTATCCTTGGCTGAAGACATCATACTCATTCTGCGAGTAACCAACAGATTTCTACCAGTTCTCACATGTTGATTCTGTTATTACCCCCCTAAATGAATACGTGGAACCTACCAGAAATAGACAGATACACAATCACACACACAAATACAGCACATGTATAGCTTACCTTGTACCTGAAATTATACAGGTCTCTGTTCCTCCCAGAAGTTTCCATTCTAAGTGCGTCATGCCTATAATGCAGTGCGCTAGCCAACATATCCACTGCATACATCATGTTTAAACTATGAAATCCGTTATTATACATACCAATTTTTGAAAGACTTTCTTGTCCTGAGCAATTGTGCAGAAGCATTTTAAATTCTTTTTTGAAGATCTCATTCTTTTTTTTATTTTTGGACAAACAAAAGTGATAGCACATCCAGATATTTTCAAGTAACTTGTCATCAGGGTATCTTGATGGGTGGAACTGGTTTGAGAACTGTGTGTATTGGGATGTACTGGAGTAATCTTCTTTATTCTGCATTAATAGCAAACTGCCATGGAACACTTTAAGACTAAAGTCTAAAACATGATTATAATATAACCAGTTAGATGTAAAGATAAATGTCTTTTCACTGACCAAGCGATATAGAAAATTATACTCTGCTAAAATTTGTAAAGTAACTGCTCCACAAAAAATAATAATATTTGTCGAGGATTTCTGGATGATCTCCCTGTACCTTATGTTCCCATGGATTATATGAGTTATCTTTAGTGTGAACTCAATGCAGATATTTTCACTAGAGAGATAATATTTCAGCAGTTGGTGATCTCTCTCCCCCCTGTCATCATCGACTGTAATAATCCCAACCCAGTTCCACTGGAAATACTTTGCTATTTGGCTTATAACAAAATAATAACTGTCATCACTTCCTGTTGTCCGAAAAAAGTACGGGAAGGAGAATCTGTCGCTCAGCACCGGGTCTGTAGCTCCGTAACTGATCTATAGAAATAAGATGAAACACCAAACAATGAACCATCATTCAGCTACACTCATATTCTGCAAGGGCAGGTAATTTTAAGATTAACGTGCCCCCTTCACACATAAAACCCCATTGGGCATTAGATTCCACAAAGAAATCTGCCATTATTCCCTTCACTTTGTCAATGGATCAACATTCCCTTGATTTGCAGCCATATTGTTCCCTTTTTATTTCCTCCCTCGTATTCCTGCCATTGGGTCACGTCCCTGAACATAAAGGTATCATCACACCTTCTCCCAGGATCTTCATCACCCTCCAACAAGGAAAAGTACTTTGGGAAATAATTCATTACTTAATTAAGTAAATTGAAAGTGCTATAAATTTCATTATAGTCGTTATAGGATAATAAAACACAGAAAGGGCCAGTACCCCACTTTCACCATGCAATACAACTGAAATGGTCCTTCTCCTAAGAGGATGATTCACTGAACTATGTCTGAATTCCCTGTCCCTACTGCGGTCCCTTTACTAAGACAGTAAAACCTGGGGGAAACTACTCCCAACCTCTCCTAGTTGGAGCCACAACTGCTCTAAATAATCCTGAACTAACTCACACTCTTGCAAATAGAAAACCTGCACACTGACTTACCCTCATACACAGGGTCCCTGCTCCCCAATTTTGTCTCTAGAGATATGGCTTTCTCTAGGGCTAGATGCTTCTGGGCCTAGTTGGTCCAGGCTCCCTGGAACACAACCTTCTGATGGAGAGAGGAAGGCCAAAGAGGAAGTGCTCACCTCCTGCCCGACACTATATTAAAGTATGTAGGAAGTGGTCATCCTGTCTATGGGCCAATAACTTCACACACAGTATGTAAATAGGAAAAGTGGTAACATGTACTTCTGCATAGTAACAGCAAAACTAGGACATTGTAGGGGATAAGGCCATAGGTAGTGTTAACCTTGTTGGGTCACCCATACCTACCTATACCCTTCACCTATATGCCTCACCTACCTCTTATTCACCGCAGTATTAGCAAAGGGAGCAATAGACCTGTAGCTATTTGCAAAGTGCCCCATACATTGAGCAAAGTGCATAAAAAGGATTGCAATTTGCACACTATGTGGGGGTCATTGTGAATGAACCATGTCGTCTCTAAAATGCTCAGGGTGGACAATAAGATGGACTTTATTGGCATGTTTGTGTCCTGTGCAACTATGTCTCACTTTGTCTCAGCTAGATCAGTGATCCCCAACTAGTGGCTCAGGAGCAACATGTTGCTCCCCAACCCCTTGATTGTTGACCCCAGTGGCTATAAAACATATGCTTACTTTTTAATTCCTAACTTGGAGGCAAAACCAGGTGTACTGACTTCTGTAGGCTGCCATTCCACACAGAAGCTACCAAATAGCCAATCACAGCCCCTTTTTGGTACATTTTTTTCATTTTCTTCTCCCCAATTCTTTTTAGGTTTGAATGTGGCTCTCAGGACCCCTGTGCTAGATTATTAAACCCTCCTGGTTTACCAGACATTCGCTGGGGCTTGCAGCATGCTTGCACTGGTCCCACCATCCAGCCAATGGGATTGTTTGCCTAACTGCAGCAGAGCTGTATGATGTGGAGGGGGGTATTTCCAAGGGTCTGGCTGCAAAAGAGAAATGCCAGCAGAGAGCAGGAACCCCATAGTCACAGCTCAGGGAGAGAGTTAATCCTTTTCATCACTTTAGTGAACGGGACTAGTGAGTTGTTCAGAGCTATTGCTAGGGTAGTAATCCCTGTTAGTGATGGGCAAACCCATAGTTTGCTTTGCCAAACTATTTGCAAAACAGCAACAATTTATGAAATGCATCGAAGACATTAGACATTTTTTCAGTTCTTTTGTTTCTTTTACTACACAAGTTTCTTTTTGGTGGCCATTGGAGTCTATAAATATTTTTCTGCAGTGAAACCTGGCAAAACTTTTTGCTCATACCTAATCTCCGTTACTTACAAAGTTAATTTGGGTTGATACAAGACAATTGCCTAATACTAAATGAATCTTAGATTTTAAGATGACTATAGCTTTGGATATACTGTAATTCTTGTTCTAGAAGTCAACCAAGCAGGTCATTTACTTTACTAGTCCTCCAGATTGGTTTGTATGTTATTGCCCAGGTGCACATTTTCCAAGTCTTAATAAATGCCCCCCCCCCCCACTTTGTTTTATGAAGCATTACACGTCTTACCTGTGTGTAGCCAAACACACTCAGAATCTGTGCTATGGGTATAGTTGTCTCTGAGGTGAGATCCCCAATAAACCCAGCAATGTTTCTCTTTCCCACACAGGAGTAATTGGGAACCGGCTCCCTGGTACCAGATAATATCTGTAATACGCTCTTTACAGCCTTCCGGGGGTCCCCACAGGAATCGTATATATGGTATCCAAGAGTGGTGTTGGGAAATATGTCGGGATTCCTGTTAATAATCTCAATCACATAAAGAAAATCCACCAGATATTTGTAATTTGGGGCACTTGGACTGGAAAAAGAAAAAATTAAGTTTTTTAGTTAAGTCCAATTACTATGGTTCCCTTTTGAGTTCTAACCAAGCATTTTACATGTATTTTATGAATGATATTAATACAGTATATTGCATTCTGCCTCCAGAATAAGCTTCTGGCCAAATTTGTTGATTTTTTTGAATCATTTGTGATTGGATATTTGCTTTAACGGCAAATATAACTATTAATCACAAATTCACATAAACCCACCAGGTTAGTAAAATACGTTGCTGAAAAAAAGCACTTCACTTCCTTATATGAGGAGAGATACTACTTCCTGTAGGGGGCGGGTACTACTGCTTTATTCTTCCTTTCAGCCTCTCTTATCTCACACCCAATTTGGTTTCTGCAATGGCAAAATGTCCTTTAGCTAGCTATGAATAGAGGACTTCTCGCATGTGAAAAAAAAACTGATTGGTAAAGTCCTCTTCTGTACCGGTCTGTGCTGCTTCCCCTTACTTGCTTATTGATGTGTATCCCTTGCCCCCTACCTGCTTATTTTCCAGGGCTACTTCTAGGATTGCAAAGTTAATCTTGCAAGCAGTGCTAGCATAGGGAAGGCAAGCAGACAGGCAGGCAAGGGACACACATACATAATGGAGAATAAGTTAAAAACTACACAACACTGGAGTGCAGGAGAAAACCTATATTATCCATGGACTACCTCCTGTTTGGTATCCCATTCATGATTAATCAACCAACTTCACAAAACCCTAACTCAGGTCTCGCTGGGTGGATCTCACCCACAAGCCTTCTATAAAGTCTTGGTACGTAAAGGAATAAAGTCCTTTACATAAAAGAACAGTTCAGTGTAAAAATGAAACTTGGCAAAATAGACAGACTTCAGAAAATAAAAAATATTTAGTTATAGTTAGCTAGGCAAAAAAGTAATGTAGAAAGGCTGGAGAGGGCAGATGTCTAACATAATAGCCAGAACACTACTTCCTGCTTTCAGCTCTCTAACCTCTTAGACTTAGTTAGTCAGTGACACATAGGGGCATAACTGTTCAGTTAGTTTGTGAGCACACAGGTCAGATTAGAAAGCCAACTAACTGACAGTTATGTCCCATATGCCCCCGTCTTTAAGTCATTAATTGGTTACAGACTGTTAACAGTTTAGAGAGCTGTAAAGGAGGAAGTAGTGTTCTGGCTGTTATGGAAACGCAGAATGAGTGGCCCAATTGTTTACTTGCAAAAAGTGCAACTCACAAGATACACGTCAGTCCTCTGAAATAATCCACTGGCCGAAACATACTGACAGTCAGCACCCCTCCGATCATGATGTCCCCTTCCTGAATGTATTCATATTCCTCAGCTGATTTAATGATCTGCAGGCGACAGGCAGGTTTGTTGGTTGGGGTTTCAGATCTGCAGGGTCCCACACACATTACATTTAAAGAGAGGATGATTATACTTATTATAGGAGAGTCTGCCAGCATTGCATGTAATATAATGTACCATAACACAAGGCCCAGCATTTCCCCTACGGGTCAGTAACTGAAGTCACAATAATGAATGTGGTATTGGCTGTGTGTGTAGAACAGAGTAAGGGAAGCAGCTAATCCAACTGTCATTTTATAGAGAGCAGAGAGAGGATTTAGACACAGGCACCCAGAGGATCGCGTCTCTGTTGTCAAAGTGATTATTCTTTTCTTTAAGAGTCCAAAATAAAATACTTCAATTTAATGGTTATTTTGGTTCTGCAGCAAGTTTATATACTATTATATGCTAGATGAACTCCACTGGCATAACCTGCCCAGAATTTACCTCAATAAAATTCAGCCAATATTTACTCTATAATTCAATTATACTAAAGCTGTGGCCTATTGAAACTGTGGTACCATAGCCTACCATAGAGTATGGCTCGGCAATACTAACACTATGGCCGTAATGATACCCCAGAGCTGCCCAGTAAATACTAACACTATGGCCGTAATGATACCCCAGAGCTGCCCAGTAAATACTAACACTATGGCCGTAATGATACCCCAGAGCTGCCCAGTAAATACTAACACTATGGCCGTAATGATACCCCAGAGCTGTCCAGTAAATACTAACACTATGGCCGTAATGATACCCCAGAGCTGTCCAGTAAATACTAACACTATGGCCGTAATGATACCCCAGAGCTGCCCAGTAAATACTAACACTATGGCCGTAATGATACCCCAGAGCTGCCCAGTAAATACTAACACTATGGCCGTAATGATACCCCAGAGCTGTCCAGTAAATACTAACACTATGGCCGTAATGATACCCCAGAGCTGCCCAGTAAATACTAACACTATGGCCGTAATGATACCCCAGAGCTGCCCAGTAAATACTAACACTATGGCCGTAATGATACCCCAGAGCTGCCCAGTAAATACTAACACTATGGCCGTAATGATACCCCAGAGCTGCCCAGTAAATACTAACACTATGGCCGTAATGATACCCCAGAGCTGTCCAGTAAATACTAACACTATGGCCGTAATGATACCCCAGAGCTGCCCAGTAAATACTAACACTATGGCCGTAATTATACCCCAGAGCTGCCCAGTAAATACTAACACTATGGCCGTAATGATACCCCAGAGCTGCCCAGTAAATACTAACACAAGTAGGAAAGTGAACCCAGATTTTATTAAGGAGAAGCTGGAATGAAATAAACTATCCTTTATGACATGAGCGTATTCAGTTGGATTATGCCTGAATAAATACAAATTTATAATAGTCTGTCTCTATAATGGAAGGTACCATCTTTCCACCCTCACATTTTTCTCTGTAATGGAAGGTACCATCTTTCCACCCTCACGTCTGTCTCTGTGATGGAAGGTACCATCTTTCCACCCTCACGTTTGTCTCTATAATGGAAGGTACCATCTTTCTACCCTCACATCTGTCTCTGTGATGGAAGGTACCATCTTTCCACCCTCACGTTTGTCTCTATAATGGAAGGTACCATCTTTCTACCCTCACATCTGTCTCTGTGATGGAAGGTACCATCTTTCCACCCTCACGTTTGTCTCTATAATGGAAGGTACCATCTTTCTACCCTCACATCTGTCTCTGTGAGGGAAGGTACCATCTTTCCACCCTCACGTTTGTCTCTATGATGGAAGGTACCATCTTTCCACCCTCATGTCTGTCTCTATGATGGAAGGTACCATCTTTCTACCCTCACCTCTGTCACTATGATGGAAGGTACCATCTTTCCACCCTCACGTCTGTCTCTATGATGGAAGGTACCATCTTTCCACCCTCACGTCTGTCTCTATGATGGAAGGTACCATCTTTCCACCCTCACATCTGTCTCTATGATGGAAGGTACCATCTTTCCACCCTCACGTCTGTCTCTATGATGGAAGGTACCATCTTTCCACCCTCACGTCTGTCTCTATAATGGAAGGTACCATCTTTCCGTCCTCAATTACCCTTACACTGTAATGCAACGTCTCCCTCCACTTGTTCTATTGTAAAGTGATGGATTATGGGAATTGAAGTCTGCCCTCATCCCAGAGAATCTGTGCACCACTCACTATGGAAAGCAGATGGACTTCAAGAAGTCACTAATTTCTCTATAACTGAATTCCAATGTTCTCAATTCAAATAACAATATTGGAGAAAGTCAAACTACCATCAAATACTCTGTTACTCAATACACAAAGGGACTGATCGTGTCTCATATATTCTTTACTCAATATACAAAGGGGGAACCCTTCATATCTTATACCAACACATCTCCAGTCTAGAGCCTTAAATCTAACATGCTATGCTTTACATTTTGGGGAAAGCGGTAACATTCTAGTATAGACTTTAAACCTGACAAAGGTCCAGATCCCAGGAAGTTGAGAACATAGTTTCTGGCAGGTATCAACATATCCTCCTGAGGCATTTATACTTTTATGCTTGGAAAGCAATTATCCTATCCTGGGAACTGCCCAATGTACCTACTTCAAACCACTGGAAGTCTCTAAAAACTGGATCTTCCTCCTCTATAAGTTGATCTATCTGAATAGAGCAGTGATCCCCAACCAGTGACTCAGGGGGCACCATGTTGCTCACCTCCCTTGTTGATGTTGCTCCCAGTGTCTTCAAAGTAGGTGCAATTTTTATATTTCTCGCTTGGAGGCAGATTTTGAAGGCACAGTTTCACTCCAAACAGAGCTTGGGTGGCTCACCAACACTTTTTACATCTGAGTGTGGCTCACAAGTAAAAAAAGATTGGGGATCCCTTAAGAAGAGTTTTCCTAGACTATTTTAATATAGGGCCCATGAACAGACAAACTTGCCAGATCTCTATAAGCACTATTTAGCTGTAAAACAGACAATGTTCAGCTAGACAGTTTAGAGCATGGGATGCACTGCACTCTAACACACAGGATGGGCCTTTGCTATGTGGAAGGATCAAGGGGAGGTGTACTGTAACTACAACTCACTCATATTGAACTCACAAATATGCGAAAAAGGAAAACAGATACAAGGGCATCTGCCCAACAACTTAAAAATAAGGAAATGTAGGAATTTAAAGCAATAGGGGCTTTAACCATACGGGTCCACACATCTCCAACTCAGGACATTGACTAGCATGATACAACACACCATTGATTGGCTACTGAATGTGTGTTATAACAATGTTCAACCTACAATCTGCCCTCTTTCATGTAAATACAATGAGATAAGTTTTTCTGAATTGAATTGCATCTCAAATGGAATCTCGTACCATTTGATAAACCTTTCATGTTTATAAAATGTGATAAACCTTTTTGTCACTGAACTGAATCAGGCCCTTTGTGTATTTCTGGCTTTATAACCCTAAAGGGAGCAGCAGGTAGTTCCTTCTCTGTTCATGCCTACAGGCTTGTGGGCAGGTGAAATTAATATATAGGTATAGGTGTATAGGTCATTCTGATAAATGCCCTTCAGCTTACACTAGTATAAGAGCAGCCTTTCCTTATGGGGCATATTTATCAACTTTCAAATTTGCCTTCTAACTGCGGTGTAAGGTTTTTTTTGCAGGGAAAATTGCACATTCAAATTCGAGTTTCCAAAACTCAAATTTTGAGATTCGATAAGAGCGAAAAATTTGAATGTAAACATTCTAAACGCTGGGGATTTCATATATTTCAATGGGAGGTGTATTCGCAAAATGTAAGCTATCAAGCTATCAAGATTAATTAATGTGATTTTGCTGCATTAAAGTTTGTTTTTTAATGTTATTAAGGGAGTTCAAGATTTGAGTTTTTTCAGTTTGAAAGCTTTGAACTTTTCAAATTTTCAAAAATTCTAATTTTCTCTAAGGGGCAGATTTACTATAATTCTATAATTCTAATTTTAAAATTCGACCAAACTAATTTCCCCAAAAGTCCGACTTTCTGATTTACTAAAAAAATCTGATAGGAAAAAAGTCTACTCAGGGAAAAGTTGCAGAAAACTTGACTTTTTCGAATTGTCACACAAAAATGTCTCTGAAAAATACGTTGTTGACACAGCGTTGCGTTTTGTGCTGTAAAGGGCAGAAATCACACTACATTTCTAAACTTGTGTAATAAACTGCTTTAAAACGTCCGGCGTCTACATGCCAATCAAGTCGTGTAAAGGTTACGGCCGGTTCACACGCAAAGACAAAACGCCGCAGTAGTGGATACGGAATATATTATTGCTGGTGGAAAAACGTCGCTCAGGTGATTTTATTGCAATGCAATGTCACTACTATGTGTAACGTGTTTGGTGCACTACTATGTGTAACGTGTTTGGTGCACTACTATGTGTAACGTGTTTGGTGCACTACTATGAATAACAGCAAACAGCACTGGACACGTTAAAGAACAGTAAGTTAAATGAAAAAAAAAATAATAATAAAAAAAAAGTGATCTCTGGTTGGTGCTGGGGGTGAACTACTAGGAGTGATCTCTGGTTGGTGCTGGGGGTGAACTACTAGGAGCAGCACACCAGTCCCCCACAGCTAGACTAATAGCACTGGGCTCTATAAATTACAGTAGCAAAGTACAAAAACACAAATAAAAAAAAATGATGTGAATGTGTGGTTGGTGCTTAGTGCACTACTATGAGCAGCACACCTGTCTCCAACACACACAGACGGAGCTGCAGTACACAATGAAAGAAGAGTAACAGTAATCAGAAAATAAAAGCAGTCCTTACAAGGACTATTGGGTTACAGCAGATGAGATCAGCAGGACAGCTGCCCACAGCAGCTACATACAGAGCAGTAGAAAGTAGATCACTAGTCAGCAAAGCTACCTAAACTGTCCCTCAAACCCCTGCACAGCTCTCTCCCTATGCTATCTCATCAAGCACACACAGGCAGAATGTAAAATGGCTGCTGGGCTTCGGTTTATATATGGAAGGGAGTGGTCCGGGGGTGGTCCAGGAGGGAGAGCTGCCTGATTGGCTGCCATGTATCTGCTGGCTCTGGGGTGAGAGGTCAAAATTTGGCTCCAGCTAAGGCAAACCCAAAATTGCGAACTTCGATAAAAGTTCGCGAACTTGCGAACACCCGATTTTCGTGCGAATTAGTTCTCCGGCGAACAGTTCGCTACATCTCTATAAAAGACCCCCAAAAAGGTGGCACAATGAAAATATTTTACAAATGTTCAAATTTTTTTGCGTCAAAACTTGAAAAAGTCACAGGAAAAAAAAGTTTTTTGAGATTTACTATGCGTCAAAATGGCTAAATATCAGAATCTGACAATTCACCAGGTTAAACTTGCCGAGTTCATGTAGAAGCCAATGGCAGAGGTCCCTTCACTTTTTTTGAGGATCTTTCTTTGGTCTCGAAACTTTGGACGCGTTTTGGATTTTTGATAGTTTGTTGTGGGCCAATTCAATAACTTGTGGTTTTGGTGCAAATGTGGTTTTAGTAAATGTTAGGCATTCAAGAAAATCTGTTTATTCGAGTTTTAAAATTAAAACCAATGAATTAGAATTTGTTTATAAATATTGATTTGTCAGTTCGTGTTTTGCTGAAAAGTCTGTAACAGAATACAATTCATTGTGCAATTGTGTGCTGTCATCACAAAATGCACCGCGTGTACAAGTATGGGATCACTAATCCAGAAACTCATTATCCAGAATGTTCCAAATTACAGAAAAGCCATCTCCCATAGACTCCGTTATAAGCAAATAATTCTAATTTTTAAAAATTATTTCCTTTTTCTCTGTAATAATAAAACAGTATCTGTACTTGATCCCAACTAAGATATAATTACCCCTTATTGGGGCAGAACAGCCCTATTGGGTTTATTTAATGGTTAAATGATTCCCTTTTCTCTGTAATAATAAAACAGTACCTGTACTTGATCCCAACTAAGATATAATTACCCCTTATTGGGGGCAGAACAGCCCTATTGGGTTTATTTAATGGTTAAATGATTCCCTTTTCTCTGTAATAATAAAACAGTACCTGTACTTGATCCCAACTAAGATATAATTACCCCTTATTGGGGGCAGAACAGCCCTATTGGGTTTATTTAATGGTTAAATGATTCCCTTTTCTCTGTAATAATAAAACAGTACCTGTACTTGATCCCAACTAAGATATAATTACCCCTTATTGGGGCAGAACAGCCCTATTGGGTTTATTTTATGGTTCAATGATTCCCTTTTCTCTGTAATAATAAAACAGTACCTGTACTTGATCCCAACTAAGATATAATTACCCCTTATTGGGGGCAGAACAGTCCTATTGGGTTTATTTAATGGTTAAATGATTCCCTTTTCTCTGTAATAATAAAACAGTACCTGTACTTGATCCCAACTAAGATATAATTACCCCTTATTGGGGGCAGAACAGCCCTATTGGGTTTATTTCATGGTTAAATGATTCCCTTTTCTCTGTAATAATAAAACAGTACCTGTACTTGATCCCAACTAAGATATAATTATCCCTTATTGGGGCAGAACAGCCCTATTGGGTTTATTTAATGGTTAAATGATTCCCTTTTCTCTGTAATAATAAAACAGTACCTGTACTTGATCCCAGCTAAGATATAATTACCCCTTATTGGGGGCAGAACAGCCCTATTGGGTTTATTTCATGGTTAAATGATTCCCTTTTCTCTGTAATAATAAAACAGTACCTGTACTTGATCCCAACTAAGATATAATTACCCCTTATTGGGGCAGAACAGCCCTATTGGGTTTATTTAATGGTTAAATGATTCCCTTTTCTCTGTAATAATAAAACAGTACCTGTACTTGATCCCAACTAAGATATAATTACCCCTTATTGGGGGCAGAACAGCCCTATTGGGTTTATTTAATGGTTAAATGATTCCCTTTTCTCTGTAATAATAAAACAGTACCTGTACTTGATCCCAACTAAGATATAATTACCCCTTATTGGGGGCAGAACAGCCCTATTGGGTTTATTTAATGGTTAAATGATTCCCTTTTCTCTGTAATAATAAAACAGTACCTGTACTTGATCCCAACTAAGATATAATTACCCCTTATTGGGGGCAGAACAGCCCTATTGGGTTTATTTAATGGTTAAATGATTCCCTTTTCTCTGTAATAATAAAAACAGTACCTGTACTTGATCCCAAATAAGATATAATTACCCCTTATTGGGGGCAGAACAGCCCTATTGGGTTTATTTAATGGTTAAATGATTCCCTTTTCTCTGTAATAATAAAACAGTACCTGTACTTGATCCCAACTAAGATATAATTACCCCTTATTGGGGGCAGAAAAACCCTATTGGGTTTATTTAATGGTTAAATGATTCCCTTTTCTCTGTAATAATAAAACAGTACCTGTACTTGATCCCAACTAAGATATAATTACCCCTTATTGGGGCAGAACAGCCCTATTTGGTGTTTATCAGCCCTTAGCAGGGTTAGAGTTCATTTTCATACAGATTCTCTGTGAATATTTCAGTTTATAAAGCGACACGTACATTGGGCAGAACAATTGTGGGAAATGTATTTGCTAGGATCCCTTACATGTCAGTTTGAATGAGAATAAACTTTCTCTGCATTAACCCTCTGTGAGTAAAATAAAGTTAAATGTAAGTTTAAAGAAGGTTTAAAGCTCAGCAATAAACTTTTTTTTTCTAGAATTCTCACAGTTGTACAGAGAAAGGTGAATAAATAACACAAAGGCACCGCCGTCCCTCTGGGGGAATCCGCTCGGCTATTATTTCTAAACAAAAGTTTGCTGAGCAGTTATGTGAGTGATCCCTGTAATTATATAAGTTGGATATAGATCCCCCCGGGGGTCTCACCTACTGACAGCTGGATACTGAGGGGCCCGAGGGGCAGGGGGCGTGGCCTGAGTCAGAATAATCTTATTCTCGTTCTGTTTCATATAATTAGGCAAAATCACTAAGGACTCCTTGTAGTTACAGTACGGGAAAGTCTGAACATTAGGAAAAGTCTTTTAACTCTTCCAGCAAATGAATTGATTAGATTTTAAAGATGAAGAAAGGAAATATTTCCCCCCAATGTACATATTCTATGAGGTTTATCACTAGAGTGACCCCCTGGATATGTTATGTATCACTGTATCAATCACTCTGATCGTTTCCATGCACTTCTAACTGACTAATAATTCCCAAATCCCAGTTTCTATTTGCCAGTGCCACCATAGGCTGAGGGTTGGGGTAGGCCCGGATCTGTGGTGAGGCCACAATGGCCCGAGTCTTGGGTGGCACAAATTAAAGGGAGACATGCCGCCCCACCGCACAATTGGCTTCCCATACGGAGCAATAGGGACCTCTTCCCTCTGCTCCGTATGAATGAGGGGGACCTCGGGGCACCCAGAAAAGAAATCTGGTGCTAGGTAGGCTAAGGCTAATGTCACATGGACTGTTTCTTCACCAGAAACCTCCCATTGGTGGGGAAACATTATATATGCACTGCAGCATTATCAGGCTGAAATGTGGCCCATACATGGCTGACTTCTGAGCTACCAACAGAGGGGCCACAGGCTGAATGAGTCGCTAAGCACCCCCAAGCCTTAATTAATATTGGCCCATTAGTGCCACATTGCCGGGCCTACTGCTAATTCACCAAGTCACCCCAGTAACATTAGTGTTGGGATTACAGTTTGGGATCCCAGTCACTGGTAACAGTGAGCAACTTGCCCTTTAAACAATAAGCTATTACCCAATGTTAAAGTCTGCAGAGAAGGCACCGGTTACTCAAAGTTGCTGCCCAATAGGCGCAGGGAGAAAGGGGGAGCAGGGAGAAGGGGGGAGTTGGGAGAAAGGGGGAGCTGGGAAAAAGGGGGAGCTGGGAGAAAGGGGGAGAAGGAAGAAAGGGGGGAGTTGGGAGAAGGAGGGAGTTGGGAGAAAGGGGGAGCTGGGAGAAAGGGGGAGCAGGAAGAAAGGGGGGAGTTGGGAGAAGGAGGGAGTTGGGAGAAAGGGGGAGCTGGGAGAAAGGGGGAGCAGGAAGAAAGGGGGAGCTGGGAGAAAGGGGGAGCAGGGAGAAGAGGGAGTTGGGAGAAGGAGGGAGCTGGGAGAAAGGGGGAGCAGGAAGAAAGGGGGAGCAGGGAGAAGGGGGGAGTTGGGAGAAGGAGGGAGCTGGGAGAAAGGGGGAGCAGGGAGAAAGGGGGAGCAGGGAGAAGGGGGAGCAGGGAGAAAGGGGGAGCAGGGAGAAGGGGGAGCTGGGAGAAAGGGGGAGCAGGGAGAAGGGGGAGCTGGGAGAAAGGGGGAGCCACTCAGAACAAGTAGAACCACAGTTCAGTGTAAAACAGAAACAGGTAACTGTTTGATAAAGCAGATGGCAGTTAGTGCAGGTTAGACTGAATCAGAGTCAGAGCCAGGCCGGGTCAGAACCAGTGAAACAGACTGAAAGCAAAGTCAGGGGGAAGCCGGGTCCCACACAGGGGTTCACAGAAGAAACAAGGGGATAGTCACATGCTTAGCCAGAGGCAGGTCAAGGTTATACTCAGAGAACCAGATCAGAATAACACAAACTACTACTCAGATCTCTCACTGTAACACTAAGAAACCCTGTTTGCTCAGGCAACCAGACTGAGGGGGGCAGGGGCAATACAAGGCTTCTGCCTTCCCAGCGCTGGATTTCAAAATCACGTGCCCCGAGGCCGCCCCCCCCCCATGCGTGCGCCCCTTCCCCGGCGCCCATGCACAAACAAATCTCCCCACCTTGCTGCGCCAACTCAAGGGCACATTTAACCTCCCATATGGAGCAGTGGGGAGAAGTCTCCATTGGCCACTAAACGTAACAATTATGTTGCGGCGGGGCGGCATGCCGCCCCTAAAATTGTGCCACCCTAGGCCCGGGCCTTTGTGGGCTCGCCACAAATCCAGGCCTGTGCCTTCCTGTGATTGGCAGGCTGGATTACAAGAGTTAACCTCTATCAGTGCTGGAAGAAACAATTAGGCTGCCACATTTGAAGGGCACTGCACATGGAGTGGATTTTTTTTGTCACACAGCAAACTTTTTACATGGTGAATTTTTGCACATGTTTCACAAAAAATTCTTTTGGCAAAGCAAAACAGGACAGATTCACTCATCACTATTGCTCTCAAGTTAACCGACTGGCTTATTTGTCCCACAAACCCTCTATTCCAGACCTCAAAGCACCATAAAAGTTCATGGAGGAGCCAAATAAGGGTTGTGATTGGCTATTAGGGAGACTCTATGCACCCTATCAGCTTACAGGGGCTTTATTTGGTAGGAAATCTTGTTTTTATTCAACCAAACTTGCCCCCAAGTCAGGAATTCAAAAATAACTCCCTGGTTTGGGGGCACTGAGAGCAACATCCAAGGGGTTGGGAAGCAACATGTTGCCCCGAGTCACTGGTTGGGGATCCCTGGTTTAAGCCCTGTGAGACCAGTCCCTTGGTCAGGTGACACTTAGCCCAAGAAATACTGCCATGCAGGGTGGTGCCAGTCGGAGGTAAATAGTTAGGAACACAATATAAGAAATACCTAGACATGGTATGGTTGTCAATTTTATGCACTCTAACTAAAACCCTTGTTTTTTAAAGAAGACACACTTGCATAGATACTAATGAAACGGGACCAGGGAATGTGCATTGATCAAACTGCTCCCCAAATCCAAACAGTTTAGCACCTCAGGATGTTCAAATCCTTCTGCACCATCAAATAAAATAACTGTTATGCCTCCAGCACTTATTGTTCCTCCAGCTTTATTGTTTCATTGCGCCACCTAGTGGTTTCTTAATGTATAGGTTGTGATTGCTTTAAGAAATGTCCTTTTCAGCTTACCGTACTTTACCATGTGACCATGGGTAATACAGGAAAAGGTTCATTATAGCTGCCATCTTAGCAGTGTTAACAGTGCAATAGCAATCCTGGATAATCCTACCCCATCCAGCCCTGTGGAAGCATCGTTGGTAGGTATTATCCATCCCTAGCCCCCAGGTTATTAATACAAGCAGATATTTTCATGTTTATGCCTTAATTCGGGTTTATAATGTTTATGTGCAGTTACCTCAGGGCACATCTGTTCTTGCCCAGGTATCTAGGCCTCCTACTCAGGTGCCTCTTTTCCTTCATACATGATTGTACATTATATGAACCATAATGTTTGTTTACTGTACTTATTATGCTGTATAGTAAATGCTGCCATATTTCCCCCAGTTTCACACCTTCCCCGTTGTTAATAAACTGAAGCCCCCTGTAAGCTGATAGGGTGCATAGAGGCCCCTAATAGCCAATCACAGCCCTTATTTGGCTCCTCCATGAACGTTTATGGTGCTTGTGTTGCTCCCCAAGTCTTTTTACATTTGACTGTGGCTCCCGAGTAAGAAAGGTTGGGGACCCCTGTGCTAAGGGGTAAAAAATTTTTACTTCTGTGTTCACACGTACATTTAACCCTTCAAAATCCTAATTAGCATATGCTAATCAATGCTAATTAGGATTCGGTTCAGCCAGCCATATCCGAACCCTGCCAACAAAGGCCGAAAACCGAACCAAATGCTGGATTCGGTGCATCCCTACTAAATACACTGAGCCCCAAGTGCTTTATGTTGAATTAAATCTATATTTGCATTTATTTCAATCCATGTATAATGATGAGCGAATCTGTCACTTCCCCCGAAAAATTTGCGAAACGATGAAAACTTAACAAAACGCATAAAACTCAATATGCAACATTTTCTGCTTGCGACAAATTTTTCTGTGGGTGACATTTTTTACACGTGACTTTTTTCTCGCTCCAAACGCATTTAAGTACGTGGGCTTATGTTTTTTTTGTTACAGGTATAGGACCCATTATCCAGAATGCTCGGGACCAAGGGTATTCCGGATAAGGGGTCTTTCCGTAATTTGGATCTCCATACCTTAAGTCTACTAAAAAATTAATAAAACATTAATTAAACCCAATAAGGCTGTTCTGCCCCCAATAAGGATTATTTATATCTTAGTTGGGATCAATTACAAGGTACTGTTTTATTTCTACATAAAAAAAGGAAATCAGTTTTAAAATTCTGAATTATTTGATTATAATGGAGTCTATGGGAGACGGGCTTTCCGTAATTCGGAGCTTTCTGGATAACGGGTTTCCGGATAAGGGGTCCGATACCTGTACTACTTTTTCCTCTCAGCGACATTTTTTAAATGTGCCGATGGCGGAATGTGGAATTTCGCTGCGAGTTCACGCCTGGCGAAAAAATTGGTTCATCGCTATTAATGTATTATATTAGCGTACGTCGCTGCCTGCAGAAGTAGCGCTATATAAATACCAATAAACATACAGACATGAATTTATTAATATATTAAAACTTCATTGATAATTATAAGAATCTGCATATTTTGCATGAATTGATTGTCATATTGGAAGGAAATATATCACTGAACTCAGACTCTGATCAATCCATAATATTATTTCATTTGCTGGAAGAGTTAAAAGACTTTTCCTAAGGTTCAGACTTTCCCGTACTGTAACTACAAGGAGTCCTTAGTGATTTGCCTAATTATATGAAACAGAACGAGAATAAGATTATTCTGACTCAGGCCACGCCCCCTGCCCCGCGGGCCCCTCAGTATCCAGCTGTCAGTAGGTGAGACCCCCGGGGGGATCTATATCCAACTTATATAATTACAGGGATCACTCCCATAACTGCTCAGCAAACTTTTGTTTGGAAATAACATCCCGCGGGGATTCCCTGCAGGGACAGAAATGACAATATCTTACTTTATTTTATTCCTGTAAAGCTGCGCTGATTCCAGAACAAATGCTTGTTGAGTTTGAAACTTTCTTAAAACTTATTGTCTTACTTGTGTTTTACCAGAAGTATTTAGAAAGGGCAAATGGAGCAAATAAACAATATTCAGCTGAACGTACGTGTTTCATTATAATAACATTTTATTATTCACAGATAAACTATATGAGCCAATAGAACAATCACAGTGCTCTTTAAAAGAACAGTAACACTAAACTATGAGATTGTATTAAAGTAATTAAAATATAATTTATTGCTGCCTTGCACCGGTACAGCTGGGGTGTTTGCTACAGAAACCCTACTATAGTTTATATAAATACCCCGCTGTGTAGCCCCGGGGGCAGCCATTCCTGCACTGGTACAGCTGGGGTGTTTGCTACAGAAACCCTACTATAGTTTATATAAATACCCCGCTGTGTAGCCCCGGGGGCAGCCATTCCTGCACTGGTACAGCTGGGGTGTTTGCTACAGAAACCCTACTATAGTTTATATAAATACCCCGCTGTGTAGCCCCGGGGGCAGCCATTCCTGCACTGGTACAGCTGGGGTGTTTGCTACAGAAACCCTACTATAGTTTATATAAATACCCCGCTGTGTAGCCCCGGGGGCAGCCATTCCTGTACTGGTACAGCTGGGGTGTTTGCTACAGAAACCCTACTATAGTTTATATAAATACCCCGCTGTGTAGCCCCGGGGGCAGCCATTCCTGCACTGGTACAGCTGGGGTGTTTGCTACAGAAACCCTACTATAGTTTATATAAATACCCCGCTGTGTAGCCCCGGGGGCAGCCATTCCTGCACTGGTACAGCTGGGGTGTTTGCTACAGAAACCCTACTATAGTTTATATAAATACCCCGCTGTGTAGCCCCGGGGGCAGCCATTCCTGCACTGGTACAGCTGGGGTGTTTGCTACAGAAACCCTACTATAGTTTATATAAATACCCCGCTGTGTAGCCCCGGGGGCAGCCGTTCCTGCACTGGTACAGCTGGGGTGTTTGCTACAGAAACCCTACTATAGTTTATATAAATACCCCGCTGTGTAGCCCCGGGGGCAGCCATTCCTGCACTGGTACAGCTGGGGTGTTTGCTACAGAAACCCTACTATAGTTTATATAAATACCCCGCTGTGTAGCCCCGGGGGCAGCCATTCCTGCACCGGTACAGCTGGGGTGTTTGCTACAGAAACCCTACTATAGTTTATATAAATACCCCGCTGTGTAGCCCCGGGGGCAGCCATTCCTGCACTGGTACAGCTGGGGTGTTTGCTACAGAAACCCTACTATAGTTTATATAAATACCCCGCTGTGTAGCCCCGGGGGCAGCCATTCCTGCACTGGTACAGCTGGGGTGTTTGCTACAGAAACCCTACTATAGTTTATATAAATACCCCGCTGTGTAGCCCCGGGGGCAGCCATTCCTGCACTGATACAGCTGGGGTGTTTGCTACAGAAACCCTACTATAGTTTATATAAATACCCCGCTGTGTAGCCCCGGGGGCAGCCATTCCTGCACCGGTACAGCTGGGGTGTTTGCTACAGAAACCCTACTATAGTTTATATAAATACCCCGCTGTGTAGCCCCAGGGGCAGCCATTCCTGCACCGGTACAGCTGGGGTGTTTGCTACAGAAACCCTATTATAGTTTATATAAATACCCGGCTGTGTAGCCCCGGGGGCAGCCATTCCTGCACCGGTACAGCTGGGGTGTTTGCTACAGAAACCCTACTATAGTTTATATAAATACCCTGCTGTGTAGCCCCGGGGGCAGCCATTCCTGCACTGGTACAGCTGGGGTGTTTGCTACAGAAACCCTACTATAGTTTATATAAATACCCCCCTGTGTAGCCCCGGGGGCAGCCATTCCTGCACTGGTACAGCTGGGGTGTTTGCTACAGAAACCCTACTATAGTTTATATAAATACCCCGCTGTGTAGCCCCGGGGGCAGCCATTCCTGCACTGATACAGCTGGGGTGTTTGCTACAGAAACCCTACTATAGTTTATATAAATACCCCGCTGTGTAGCCCCGGGGGCAGCCATTCCTGCACCGGTACAGCTGGGGTGTTTGCTACAGAAACCCTACTATAGTTTATATAAATACCCCGCTGTGTAGCCCCAGGGGCAGCCATTCCTGCACCGGTACAGCTGGGGTGTTTGCTACAGAAACCCTATTATAGTTTATATAAATACCCGGCTGTGTAGCCCCGGGGGCAGCCATTCCTGCACCGGTACAGCTGGGGTGTTTGCTACAGAAACCCTATTATAGTTTATATAAATACCCGGCTGTGTAGCCCCAGGGGCAGCCATTCCTGCACCGGTACAGCTGGGGTGTTTGCTACAGAAACCCTATTATAGTTTATATAAATACCCGGCTGTGTAGCCCCGGGGGCAGCCATTCCTGCACTGGTACAGCTGGGGTGTTTGCTACAGATACCCTACTATAGTTTATATAAATACCCCGCTGTGTAGCCCCGGGGGCAGCCATTCCTACACTGGTACAGCTGGGGTGTTTGCTACAGAAACCCTACTATAGTTTATATAAATACCCCCGCTGTGTAGCCCCGGGGGCAGCCATTCCTGCACCGGTACAGCTGGGGTGTTTGCTACAGAAACCCTACTATAGTTTATATAAATACCCCGCTGTGTAGCCCCGGGGGCAGCCATTCCTGCACCGGTACAGCTGGGGTGTTTGCTACAGAAACCCTACTATAGTTTATATAAATACCCCGCTGTGTAGCCCCGGGGGCAGCCATTCCTGCACTGGTACAGCTGGGGTGTTTGCTACAGAAACCCTACTATAGTTTATATAAATACCCCGCTGTGTAGCCCCGGGGGCAGCCATTCCTGCACTGGTACAGCTGGGGTGTTTGCTACAGAAACCCTACTATAGTTTATATAAATACCCCGCTGTGTAGCCCCGGGGGCAGCCGTTCCTGCACTGGTACAGCTGGGGTGTTTGCTACAGAAACCCTACTATAGTTTATATAAATACCCCGCTGTGTAGCCCCGGGGCAGCCATTCCTGCACTGGTACAGCTGGGGTGTTTGCTACAGAAACCCTACTATAGTTTATATAAATACCCCGCTGTGTAGCCCCGGGGGCAGCCATTCCTGAACTGGTACAGCTGGGGTGTTTGCTACAGAAACCCTACTATAGTTTATATAAATACCCCGCTGTGTAGCCCCGGGGCAGCCATTCCTGCACTGGTACAGCTGGGGTGTTTGCTACAGAAACCCTACTATAGTTTATATAAATACCCCGCTGTGTAGCCCCGGGGGCAGCCATTCCTGCACTGGTACAGCTGGGGTGTTTGCTACAGAAACCCTATTATAGTTTATATAAATACCCCACTGTGTAGCCCCGGGGGCAGCCGTTCCTGCACCGGTACAGCTGGGGTGTTTGCTACAGAAACCCTACTATAGTTTATATAAATACCCCGCTGTGTAGCCCCGGGGGCAGCCGTTCCTGCACCGGTACAGCTGGGGTGTTTGCTACAGAAACCCTACTATAGTTTATATAAATACCCCGCTGTGTAGCCCCGGGGGCAGCCATTCCTGCACTGGTACAGCTGGGGTGTTTGCTACAGAAACCCTACTATAGTTTATATAAATACCCCGCTGTGTAGCCCCGGGGGCAGCCATTCCTGCACTGGTACAGCTGGGGTGTTTGCTACAGAAACCCTACTATAGTTTATATAAATACCCCACTGTGTAGCCCCGGGGGCAGCCATTCCTGCACTGGTACAGCTAGGGTGTTTGCTACAGAAACCCTACTATAGTTTATATAAATACCCCACTGTGTAGCCCCGGGGGCAGCTGTTTCTGCAACTTTTTCATATTGTTGCACAAAAGCCCATGTCAAAAATCTGAAAGTCTCTAAAAAGAAAGATCTTTCAATTGTAGAAAGAATATCTGCTAGTGATGATGGAATCTGTCCTGTTTCACTTAGTTGAAAAATTTGCAAATCTTTTAAAAGATTCGCAAAATGGCGAAGATGTTGCATGTCAAAAAAAAAATTGCCACCCGCGACTATTCTTTTGACGCGCGACAATTCTTTTGTCCAATTTTTGGATGCATGCCAAATTTTCCCACTGAAAATTTTTTCATCTGTTTCCCGAAACAATCCACCAATGGCAAAACGCGGAAATTCTCAGCGAATCCACACATTTGGCCCATCACTAATATCTGCCAGGTATTAGCTGGAGTCCTTTGGAATTTGGAATTGTTGCCATTTTTTTGCATCATAAATCTCACCAATGTCACACTTTTTTTTCAGCAAACATTTGGTTTTGCTTAAAAAAATATGAATCATAAAAAAAAAAAAGTGTGAGCATTAGTGCCCCCCCCCATAGTGTTCCAAGCTGTATCTGGGGCAATTGTGCCCACTACATCCAATAGAACACAACTTTGTTTCTGTAAATTGCACACAAGTTGTGATCAAATTTTTTTTAGTGGGGATTATATCACTCGCAGGACGGAGCGTCAGAACACTTTAGTGCAACCACATGCCGTTTATGAATGGTCTTACAGGGTATTGAACCAACAAGTTATTGGTATCACATACAAAGCATTTATTGGTTACATTCAATCAAATAAATCATAATTTCAAATGAGGTGCATGACATGGTTCCCCTGCCCCGCCCTCCTTGTGTGTTTGCACCATTGGATGCTTCATCAGAGGGGGTGTGGCATTTAGGAGTCATTTCCCTAATACACCCTCCAATTCTATTTCATGCATAGTGCAGGGCCTAACACTACCCTGCATTAAGCATATATTAACAAAGGCATTACATTTTATTAAGTAGGAGATGTAGTAAGGCAGGAAACCAAGTTACAATAAAGTGCAGTAATCCTAAAATCCTAATCCTAAATTTACTCATAAAACTTACACATTAGTGATGGGCAAAATGTTTCGGCAGGCATGGATTCGCGGCGAATTTCTGAATTTCACCATTGGCAGATTGTTTGCGAAACGGATTAAAAGATTTGCTGCTGAAAATTTGTAGCCCGCGTCAAAAGAATAGTCGGCCGACGAAAGAATATCCGCAGGTGACGAAAGTATAGTTGGGGGGCGATGAAAGAATATCCGCGGGCGACGAAAGAATAGTCGCGGGCGACAAAGAATAGCCACGGGCGACAAAAGAATATCTGCAGGCGACAAAAGAATAGTTGCAGGCGATGAAAGAATAGCCACGGGCGACAAAAGAATAGCCACGGGCGATGAAAGAATAGCCACGGGCGACAAAAGAATATCTGCAGGCGACAAAAGAATAGTTGCAGGCGATGAAAGAATAGCCACGGGCGACAAAAGAATAGCCACGGTCGACGAAAGAATAGCCATGGGCGACAAAAGAATATCTGCAGGCGACAAAATAATAGTTGCAGGCGACAAAAGAATAGCCATTGGCGACAAAAGAATAGCCACGGGCGACAAAAGAATATCTGCAGGCGACAAAAGAATATCTGCAGGCGACAAAAGAATAGTTGCAGGCGATGAAAGAATAGCCACGGGCGACAAAAGAATAGCCACGGGCGACAAAAGAATAGCCACGGGCGACAAAAGAATATCTGCAGGCGACAAAATAATAGTTGCAGGCGACGAAAGAATAGCCACGAGCGACAAAAGAATAGTTGCGGGCGACGAAAGAATAGCCACGGGCGACAAAAGAATATCTGCAGGCGACAAAAGAATAGTTGCAGGTGACGAAAGAATAGCCACGGGCGACAAAAGAATATCTGCAGGCGACAAAAGAATAGTTGCGGGCAACGAAAGAATAGCCACAGGCGATGAAAGAATAGCCACGGGTGACATAAGAATATCCGCAGGCGACGAAAGAATAGCCACAGGCAACAAAAGAATATCCGCAGGTGACAAAAGAATAGTCACGGGCGACAATTTTTTTTGATGTGTGACACTTTTGCCATTTTGCAAATTTTTTGCTGTTTTGCGAATCTTTTGAAAGATTCGCAAATTTTTCGGCGAAATGGGACAGATTCGCTCATCACTATTACACATCCATTCTAACCTGATGAATAGAGAATTTTCCCGCGCCAAATTTTGACGCCTGTTTTGCGGAAAAATCCACCAATGGCTAAACACGGAAATTTGCCACAAATCCCTACCTGGTGAATTATTTTGCCCATCACTAGTCAAAACCACATAAAACCCAAATGTAAAACTATGCCATCCAATTTATGTAGTCAATGGGACCCACAAAGTTCATGGGAGCTGCCCTAGGCACATTTTTTCCTTTTATGATGTATTGTTTTTAGGGATGTAGCGAACCTCAAAAAAAATGTGAGTGTGTGCCGAAAAGTGCGAACGTTCGCGAACTTTGCGAACCCCATAGACTTCAATGGGAAGGCGAACTTTAAAACCTAGAAAAGCCATTTCTGGCCAGAAAACTGATTTTAAAGTTGTTTAAAGGGTGCCACGACCTGGACAGTGGCATGCAGGAGGGGGATCAAGGGCAAAAATTTCTCTCAAAAATAAGTTGTTGACACAGCGTTGCGTTTTGTGCTGTTAAGGGCACAAATCACACTACATTCCTAAACTTGTGTAATAAACTGCTTTAAAACGTCCGGCGTCTACATGCCAATCAAGTCGTGTAAAGGTTACGGCCGGTTCACACGCAAAGACAAAACGCTGCGTTTACTGCAATGAAAAAAAACGCAAAAAGCTTTAATGATACCGTCAAGTAAGCGAATAATAGTTTTTACTAGTTGCTTGTCACCGTGCTTGTGTGCACATGCACGGTCAGGCAGAGGTAATTCAATGTCAGTGACGTGAACCAAAAAACACTGATTCTGCAGTGTGGGCCCAGTTTTGTCCTACTTTATTGATCACCTGCGGTGACCATTAAAGATACGATTTTGCCGCTGTTGCAGAACCCTGAAAAATCAGGAATGTGTACATTCCTGAAAAATTATGTTTTTTTTGTCGCAGCCACTGAAGCACAGAGGAGAGGACAGAAAAAATATGTTAGATAAATGTTGAAAAAGTTTGTATTTTTGTTGTCGCAGCCACTGAAGCCCAGAGGACAGAAAAAATATGTTAGATAAATGGTATCACAACAATTCCCATGGCAGAACCTTTAAAAAAATGAAGATAGCGTGCCAAGCACAGAAGACAGAAAAAATATGTTAGATAAATGGTATCACAACCATGCCCCAGACAGAACCTTTAAAAAAATGAAGATTGCATACCAAGCACAGAAGACAGAAAAAATATGTTAGATAAATGGAATCACAACCATGCCCCAGGCAAAACCTTTAAAAAAACTAAGAGAGTGTAACAAGCACAGAAGACAGAAAAAATATGTTAGATAAATGGTATCATAACCATGCCCCAGGCAAAACCTTTCAAAAAACTAAGATAGCGTAACAAGCACAGAAGACAGAAAAAATATGTTAGATAAATGGTATTATAACCATGCCCCAGGCAAAACCTTTCAAAAAACTAAGATAGCGTAACAAGCACAGAAGACAGAAAAAATCATGATTTACCTGTCCAAAAAGTTTGGCTTAAAATGAAACCAGTAGGATTTGCACCCTAGTTTGTACGGTGGTGGAGGAGGACGCTAAAGGACAGCTGTGTGTGGTGTCAAGCGGTGTGCAGAGAAGGACAGCTGCATGGGCAGTCAGAACAAGTCTTCCGGCTTGCAGTAACCCTCCAAGATCCATGCCTCATTCATTTTAATAAAGGTCAGGTAATCAACACTTTTGTGACCTAGGCGAGTTCTCTTCTCAGTTACAATCCCTCTTGCTGCACTGAAGGTCCTTTCTGAGAGGACACTTGAGGCGGGGCAAGACAAGAGGTTGATGGCAAATTGTGACAGCTCTGGCCACAGAATAGATCAAGCCTGCGCACCCAGTAGTCCAGGGGTTCATCGCTCCTCAGAGTGTCAACATCAGTGCATTGTCCTTGCAGGTGTGCTCGTGGGAGGATTACCGGCACCTCTGCCCCTGGAATGTGGAGCGACATCACCCTTCAAAGCATTGTACAACATGTTTTGCAGGCTGGTTTGGAAATGCAGCATCCTTTCGGACTTGTTGTACGTTGGTAACATTTCTGCCACTTTGTGCTTGTAACGAGGGTCTAGTAGCGTTGCCACCCAGTACAGGTCCTTCTCCTTAAGCCTCTTGATACAGGGGTCCTTCAACAGGCATGACAGCATGAAAGACCCCATTCTCACAAGGTTGGATGCAGAGGTATCCATCTCCCCTTCCTCATTATCAAGGACTACGTCCTCATCCACCACCGTCTCCTCCCCGCAGCCACGTACAAGACCAGGGCTCCCCAAAAGGTGACCACAAGCCCCCCGGGAAGCCTGCTCCTGTTGGTCTTCCGCCTCCACAAAGCCACCTTTTTCCTCTGACTCTACTTCTGACACCTCTCCCTGTGTTGCAGCAGGTGCCTGGGAACGTTCTGGTGATTCCGCCCAGAAATCATGCTCTTGGTCACGCTGGTCTACAGCGTCATCTGTCACTCGTCGCACGGCACGCTCAAGAAAAAAAGCAAAGGGTATTAGGTCGCTGATGGTGCCTTCGGTGCGACTAACCATATTTGTGACCTCGTCAAAAGGGCACATCAGCCTGCAGGCGTCGCGCATAAGCACCCAGTAACGGGGGAAAAAATCCCCAGCTCTGCAGATCCAGTCCTACCACCCAGTTCAAATAGTTATTCATTGATGGCTCTTTGTTGTTGCAGCAGACGTTCAAACATCATTAGTGTGGAATTCCAGCGAGTCTGGCTGTCGCAAATTAAATGCCTGACTGGCAACTTGTGCCGCCGCTGAATGTCAGCAAGGCGTGCCATGGCTGTGTAGGAACGTCTGAAATGGCCAGACACCTTCCTGGACTGCCTGAGAATGTCCTGCAATCCTGGGTACTTTGAGACAAACTGTTGGACTATCAAATTTAAAACATGTGCCATGCAGGGCACATGTGTTAAATTGCCCAGTCTCAGTGCTGCCAACAGATTGCTTCCGTTGTCACACACCACTTTTCCGATTTTCAGTTGGTGTGGGGTCAGCCACCAATCGGCCTGTGAGTGCAGAGATGACAGGAGTGCAGATTCGGTATGGTTTCAGCTTTCCAGGCACGTCATGCCCAAGACAGCATGACAACGGCGTACCTGGCACGTTGAATAGCCTATGGGGAGCTGGGGGTGCACAGGTGTGGAGGAGGACACAGCAGCAGAGGAGGAAGAAGCCGAGGAAGAAGCCAAGTTAGAAGACGAGTTAGAAGATGACTTAGAAGATGAGTTAGAGAGCAAAGGAGGAGTAGAGGTGGTGGCAGACCCGCATGCAACCCATGGCGGTGACACCAACTCCACTGTTGTTGAACCACGCATTCCCTGCTTCCCAGCCATCACCAGGTTCACCCAGTGGGCAGTGTAGGTGACATACCTGCCCTGACCATGCTTGGAGGACCATGTGTCAGTAGTCATATGGACCTTTACCCCAACACTAAATGATGCGGTGACTTGGCTCTGCACATGATGGTACAGGTGTGGTATTCCCTTCTGTGAAAAAAAATTGCAGCTGGGTACCTTCCACTGCGGTGTCCCAATTGCTACAAATTGCTACCAGCTGGTATGGTAAAAGCTGGCGGGCTAAGAGTGCAGACAATCCAGCTGTCAGACGCCGGGCAAGGGGATGACTCGGAGGCATTGGTTTCTTACGCTCAAACATGGCCCTCACAGAAACTTGGCTGGGGGCAGATGAGCAGGAACTGGTGGTCAAGGTGGAAGGCGGAGTGGAGGGTGGTTGAGACGGGTCAATAACAGCAGAGGTAGAGCAGTAAGATGCTGGAGCAGAAGGAGAGTGGCTTAGAGTTTGGCTGCTGCCTTTGAGGTTTTGCTCCCATAGTGCTTTGTGTTTGCCGTTCATGTGCCTTCGCATAGCAGTTGTACCTATGTGGGTGTTGGGCTTCCCAAGACTCGGTTTCTGACTGCACTCATTGCAAATTACAGCGCTTTTGTCAGAGGCACACACATTAAAAAAATGCCACACTGCTGAGCCTTTTGATGTGGGCTTTCTAGCAGTAACAGTAGAAGTTGGCGGGTGCATTGGCTGGCTGACCACAGGTGCCAATTCATGTTGTTGCCCTACTGTTCCCTGGGAGCTGTCCCTGCTTCTTCTAAGTCTTATTCTCCTCCTGCCTCTCTGACTCTCCGTCTCTCCGTCTCTCCATCTGAACTATCCTCCTCTTGCTCTCTTCTTGTGGGCACCCACAAAACATCAATCTCCTCATCATCATTCTCCTCAGATGCATCAATTTCTTCTGACAGCTCACAGAAGGCAGCAGCAGCGGGGACCTCATCACACCTTATGTCCATCTCTGTTGTGTTGCCTGCCTGAGTTATATCTGGTGTAACGTCCGCATCTCCTTCATCTTCTTCTGGCAATAATGGTTGCGCATCACTCAGTTCAACAAACATGTGAAAACAACTCCTCTGACAGTGAAGAAGGGGCGACGGTGGTGGAGGAAGTGGTACGTGGGGTGCCCATAGCAGAGGAGGATGAGGATGTGGTGGCAAAGTTAGAAACGGTAGAGGATGGGGTGTGCTGTGTAAGCCAGTCAACTACCTCTTCAGCATTTTTGGAGTTCAGGGTAAGTGCCTTCGGAACACTGGGCAATTTCCTAGGGCCACAGGATATCATAGCAGCACGGCCCTAGTGCCTCTGCGTGGCGGCCTGCCTTTGCCTGGCATTTTTTTTATTTTTACAAAACAACAACAACTTGGGTGATGTTTCTGGACACGTAACTATTATTGTTATTTTTAGACAGAATGTGAAAAAGCTCACACAGCTAGGTGGCACTTGGTTGAAAAAGACAGTGGCAACAACAAGGCCTGCAATGGCAAAGTATACAGTAGGGGATGTAGTATTGACGGTGGAAAAACGTCACTCGGGTGATGTTTCTGGACACGGAATTACTATTGTTATTTTTAGACAGAATGTCTTAATAAATATCTAAATATCTATATCTAATAAATATATCTAATATATATATATATCTAATATCTAATAAGATAAATGAAAAAAAAATAATAATAAAACAAAAGTGATCTCTGGTTGGTGCTGTGGGTGAACTACTAGGAGCAGCACACCTGTCCCCAACACAGCTAGACTAATAGCACTGGGCTCTATAAATTACAGTAGCAAAGTAAAAAAAGACAAATAAAAAAAAATTATGTTTTAAACGGTGGTTAGTGCTTAGTGCACTACTCGGAGCAGCACACCTGTCTCCAACACACACAGACAGAGCTGCAGTACACAATGAAAAGAACAGAAAATAAAAGCAGTCCTTACAAGGACTATTGGGTTACAGCAGATGATCAGCACAGGACAGCTGCCCACAGCAGCTACATACAGAGCAGTAGAAAGTAGATCACTAGTCAGACTCAGCAAAGCTACCTAAACTCTCCCTCAAATCCCTGCACAAATCTCTCCCTATGTGCTAATACAGAGCAGTAGAAAGCAGATCACATTCACTAGTCAGACCCAGCAAAGCTACCTAAACTCTCCCTCAAATCCCTACACAGCTTCTCTCCCTACACTATCTCTTCAAACACACACAGGCAGAATGTAAAATGGCTGCTGGGCTTCAGTTTATATATGGAAGGGAGTGGTCCAGGGTTGGGGGTGGTGGTTCAGGAGGGAGAGCTGCCTGATTGGCTGCCATGTATCTGCTGACTCTGGGGTGAGAGGATAAAATTTGGCGCCAGCTAAGGCGAACCCAAATTGCGAACATACGCCGAAAGTTCGCGAACTTCCGCGTTCGCGAACACCCGATATTCGCGCGAATTAGTTCCCCGGCGAACAGTTCGCTACATCTCTAATTGTTTTCTCCAAATTTTGGGGGGAAATTGTTTGTGCTATTAAACTGCTTCCACAATTAGAGGTATTTTATTTTTTTTTAAATGCAGTCCGTTTTTCTTACATTATTCATGCTTTTTAAACATGTAGATTTAGGGGCACATTCATCAAATCATGAGTCCGAATGCCGAATGGGAAAAATTCAGATTGGATACGATAATTTCTGCTGATCACAAATATCACGAAAATGCTTACGAAAAAATCGTGTTAGTCACGATAATATCGTATTGACGATCCCAAATTTTAGTACCGAACAATTGTAAACAGCGGGAAAACCTTTCTGACTTTGATCCTTCTGTGCATGATTTTGGAAGCCTCCCATAGGGCTCAATGGCACTCTGCAGCTCCAACCCGGCCCAAGGATAGTCTCCCATAGGGCTCAATGGCACTCTGCAGCTCCAACCCGGCCCAAGGAAAGTCTCCCATAGGGCTCAATGGCACTCTGCAGCTCCAACCCGGCCCAAGGAAAGTCTCCCATAGGGCTCAATGGCACTCTGCAGCTCCAACCCGGCCCAAGGAAAGTCTCCCATAGGGCTCAATGGCACTCTGCAGCTCCAACCCGGCCCAAGGAAAGTCTCCCATAGGGCTCAATGGCACTCTGCAGCTCCAACCCAGCCCAAGGAAAGTCTCCCATAGGGCTCAATGGCACTCTGCAGCTCCAACCCGGCCCAAGGAAAGTCTCCCATAGGGCTCAATGGCACTCTGCAGCTCCAACCCGGCCCAAGGAAAGTCTCCCATAGGGCTCAATGGCACTCTGCAGCTCCAACCCGGCCCAAGGAATCCCTCCCATAGGGCTCAATGGCACTCTGCAGCTCCAACCCGGCCCAAGGAAAGTCACCATACTGAAGCTTAATTGAAACTGAAACTTTCCTACTCGGTGCGACAATACGATTTTGTTGCACAAATTTTCACGCAAGGTACGAAAAAGTCACTGAAAATACGCATGGATTGGATTGTGGATTAATAAATGTGCCCCTTAGTCAAGGTTGTAAAAACCTCTAAAACTACAGCAATCCTAATTTTGATAAATAGGCCTCTAGGTGTTCTAATATATATATATATATTATATTTAGATATCAAATTACTAACAATAGCTAATTTAGAACTGAGTTTCTCTAATGGGAAGATTTCTCAAAATTCAAATTTGTCGGGAAATACAGATGTGAAAAAAAACTTATTTAAGAAAAAAACGAGACTGAATATTCCCAAGTGAGTTTTGTTACACGCGGGTGAGAATCACATTGTTCCATTCATTTTCATTGAGGCTTAAAACCCAAATGTCTTAATAAACTGGGAAAATTAATAAATACAATTTTTAGAGACAATTCTCAATGACTTCTATTGAACCTAAACCAGCTTTTACTTGCTGAGTTCTTTCTTTATTATTTGTGGTTCCTAAGAATATATAATAAGTATATTTAAAGTTGCATTTTTTCTCGAATCATGAAGAAACATGAACTAGAATTTTAATATATTTACATAAATTTGACATATTTACATTCTGATCTAAATATTCATGTTCTGCATTAGATAAAAAAGAAAACTTTATCAGTAAATGACATTGGAAATATTATTACGTTTTGATTACAAGTAAATTTGATTTTTTGTTAATCTCAGTTAAAAATAAAATAATATAACATTTGGGCAGAAATATACAGGCTAAAAGGCCGGCGCTTGAGGTGAGTATGGCAAATATCTCCACACACACAGTGTTTTTGCCTTTGGTGCTCAGATAGGCCGGGATCATTGTGATCCAAACACTGCAGAAGAGCAGCATGCTGAAAGTGATGTACTTGGCCTCATTAAAACTGTCCGGTAAGCTCCGAGCTAAAAATGCTAAAACAAAACTAACAGCTGCCAGAAGCCCCATATACCCAATAACTGAGTAAAAGCCAATAGCTGAGCCCTCATTGCACTGAATGATGATGGTTCCAGGGGAAGTGTGAATGTCCAGTTCCTGAAAGGGAGGAGAAATGGCCAACCAAGTCATGCAGATGATTATTTGAATGGATGAGCAGAACAAGACTACAGAATTGGACAGTTTGACTCCCAGCCATTTTCTCCATGAGCTCCCTGGCTTGGTGGCTTTGAAAGCAACACAAACCATGATAGTCTTGGCCAGGAGAGAAGAGACAGCTATGGAGAAGGTGATTCCAAAAGTGATGATGCGCAGCATGCAGGTTATATCCACAGGGCGACCGAGGAACAGAAACACACTGAGGAAGCTCAGCTTGATGGAGACAAGGAGGAGGAAGCTCAGGCTCCGGTTGTTGGCTCTCACTATGGGGGTGTCCCAGTGTGCAATAAAAACTCCCAATATAATCACTGTAAAAAGGAGTAAGATGGCTGAAACAGCTGAAATAAACACAGGAATGACACTGTTTGTGTAAGACAAGAATTCTTCTATTTTTGAAATACACTGATTTTTCCTCTGGTTGGGCCATTCATTGTATGGGCATCTGATGCAGGTTTCACTGTCTGTTATAAGGACAAGAAAGAAAGGATAACTTTACCATCCAAGGTCATTTTTAAAACATACCATTTTCAACTCTTACTAATAAAGAAAAGGAATTCTGGGAACTAATGCCAAAGGGCTCCAAGAAAATCCCATTTACATGGGTTTATCCCATAGGCTAAAGTCACCCTTTGAGTTTTTAAAGCAGAAGCCAGGATAATAGCTGATCAGATTCCCAACTACAGACCGGTCTTGCCCTTCTTGAGGCTCATCAGTGTGGTGCAGGGTTATCTGATCAGCTTAGGTACTGTCAAGAGTGTGGATTCACAAACAAATCATTAGGATTGAGTGTTTAGCCTATCCTATTGGCTAATTACAGTCATGACCCAAATTGTTGGCACCCCAGAAATTTTTCCAGAAAATCGAGTATTTCTCAAAGAAAAGTATTGCAGTAACAAATGTTTTGCTATACACATGTTTATTCCCTTTGTGTGTATTGGAACAGAACAAAAAACTACAAAAATGGGCTGGACAAAAGTATTGGCACCCTTAACTTAATATTTAGTTGCACAGCCTTTGGAAAAAATAACTGAAATTAGTGGCTTCCTATAACCATAAATAAGCTTCTTACACCTCTCACAGGAATTTTGGACCACTCTTCCTTTGCAAACTGCTCCAGGTCTCTCTTATTGGAAGGGCGCCTTTTCCCAACAGCAACAAAAGCAAATGGCACTCCCGCAATAAATATTTAAAGGTCTTGTTCCCTTGCTTGCAGCTCTGAGTGCCATTTGCTTTTGTTGCTACATGGAATTTGGGAGGGTGACGATCCCTCAAGCAGTGTGCACTGGGCGTCCATTGATTTTGGAGAGCTAGGATGTGCAGAAAGGGTCTCTGTTGTGCCACCTTTTCCCAACAGCAATTTTAAGATCTCTCCACAGATGTTCAGTGGGATTTAGATCTGGACTCACTGCCGGCCACTTCAGAACTCTCCAGCGCTTCGTTGCCATCCATTTCTGGGTGCTTTTTGACATATGTTTGGGGTCATTGTCCTGCTGGAAGAGCCAAGATCTCAGAAGCAAACCCAGCTTTCTGACACTGGGCTACAGTGCCACCCAAAATCCTTTGGTAATCCTCAGATTTCATGATGCCTTGCACACATTCAAGGCACCCAGTGCTAGAGGCAGCAAAACAACCCCAAAACATCATTGAACCTCCACCATATTTCACTGCTGTGTACTTTTCTTTGTAGGCCTCATTCCGTTTTTGGTAAACAGTAGAATGATGTGCTTTACCAAAAAGCTCTGTCTTGGTCTCATCTGTCCACAAGACGTTTTCCCAGAAGGATTGTGGCTTAATCAAGTACATTTTGGCAAACTGCTTTTGCAGCTTTTTTATGTCTCTGTGTCAGCAGTGGGGTCCTCCTGGGTCTCCTGCCATAGCATTCCATTTCATTTAAATGCCGACGGATAGTTGGCCCTGACACTGATGCTCCCTGAGCCTGCAGGACAGCTTGAATTTCTTTGGAACTTGTTTGGGGCTGCTTATCCACCATCTGGACTATCCTGCATTGCAGCTTTTAACTTTTTCTCTTCCATCCACGCCCAGGAAGATTAGCTACAGTGCCGCGGGTTGCAAACTTCTTGATAATGTTGTGCACTGTGGACAAAGGCAAATCTAGATCTCTGGAGATGGACTTGGAACCTTGAGATTGTTGATATTTTTCCACAATTGAACTCTCCTTTTCTTTCAGGTGTGATTTTTATATTGCCCACACCTTACTTGCCCCAGGTGAGTTAAAAGGGGCATCACATGTTTATACAATCTTATTTATCCACAATTTTGAAAGACTGCCAGTAATTTTGTCCAGCCCATTTTTGGAGATTTGTGTGACATTATGTCCACTTTGCTTTTTTTCCTCCCCTTTTTTTTTGTTCTGTTCCAATACACACAAAGGGAATAAACAAGTGTATAGCAAACCATGTGTTACTGCAATACCTTTCTGTGAGAAATACTTGATTTTCTGGAAAAATGTCTGGGGTGCCAACAATTTGGGCCATGACTGTACAATTAATGCAAACTTTTATACCAGTTTGGTTGGAAATCTCTCCTTCTGAACATGAGACACAATCATAACAACAAGACTGGGCTCCGGGCTTTGGTGCCTTTCTGAATCCAGTTGGACAATTTTCTGAACACTGAGATCTTGGCACCTTATAGAAAGAAATAAAATATTGTTATATTAAGGCAATATCTCCCATATCAATAAAAATGGACTTGCACTGTAAATGAAGAACAATTTAAGCAAGTGGTAATTTCTAAAGAAAATCTCTTTATATAACAGGTATATAAGTGATATCACAGCACAACACAATAATGCCAATACAATATAAAGCATTGATATACATTGAATAAATACCACTGGGCTTTACTCAAAAATAAGCAAAAATTGCAGTAAGCAGATACCCTGGCCGAAAAACAAGAAGGTCCCAATGTTTTGGCAATGATCCTTTTTCAAGGGGAATTATTGAACCTTATTCTATATAAAATAATTTTTTCTTGTTGTGTAATAGTGTGCCCTGCTTTGATCCATATTGTTGTAGGCAAAAATTCTCCCTGCCAGAATGATGAAAACTCACAATTTCCCAAAATAGTCTAACAAGTGAGGGTTTAGTTCAATTATACAATTTAAAAAGATTAGACAACCCTATTTTTTGGGTTATTCTGATGAATACATTTACCCCACTTATTATTATTTAAAATTCCATATTTCTGCACAATCAGGGGTTCAATTTGTGAATGGATTGTGACTAGTGCTTATTATTTGATCCAAGTCCGAGGCTAAACAACAAAATTTATGGATTATATATTTCTGGTGCCTAATAAACACTCTATTAACTCAAAACTGAGAAGCACTCATCTGTTTATTAGGTGCCAAGATATAAATTAACTTTGTTGTTTACCGTTTTTGCACTTTTATCAAACAATACTGTTTTCCTAGTCAGTTGATGAATGATACCCCTGACTCAAAACTAGATATAGCAAAAAAGGAATGAAGAACAAGGCAGGGTTTTAATAAAAGACAACAATGGGGTTGGAACAGTGAGCGGGAATATTGGTAAAAGGGGAAAATCTATCAGGCGTGGATAAGTAAACATTCAAAAGAAGAGGAAAATAGGATATAATAAAGTAAAAATTTCAATTTGGACAAGACAAGCTAAGGGGCACTTTACTAAAAAATTTTGAAAAAAGTCCATTTTTATTTCACTTCTAGGTATTTATGAGATTTACTAATGGATTTTTGGTAGTTCTCTATTTTTATGGTTTATTTATAGTTTCTTGAAAATATCTCCCATAATTTGTGATTATTATTTTTTTTTTTGGCAAATTGTATTCTTATATCATATCATTGAGTCCTATGGAGGTTTAGAATACTAGAGAATAGAATAGCCAGTGACAGCCTGATCTTGACACATTTTCAAGGGGAAGTTAATCCCATCCCAGTAGTTTGACAAACCCCTGGAATTTCCTCCCATCAAATGCCAATAAAATGAAAGAGTCAGTTTCTTACCTTCTTATCTTTGGTTTTCCATTGTATTTTACCTGGTGTGATATTTAGTTTTAAATGTACTGGTGCCCAGGGGGTGTAGGTTCCACATGGTTTAAAACCAGTCCCATTAGTTAACATACGATATAAAGTGATAATTAGATATTGAGTAACAAACTCTCCATTTTCATTAAAATAAAGAACATGATTTTTTTTAACTCTGTAATAAAATGCTTTCAGAATGTGATGAACCTAAAATTGAAAGATATGACGCAATTACTAGGAAATAGTTCTGTTCATGGTTGCCATGAGGCTAGGTTGGGTTCTACTTCACCATGTACCTGACTTATTAAATACCACTCCAATTCAACCAAACTTAACTGCTTTTTGAAGGAAGCCAGTGCAGGGATTGGCAGAGAAGGAGCAGTTGATAAGGAGTATGAGCCTGGCTGTAGTATCCATTATGGACTGGAGAGGTGACACTCTCTGGGGAGGAAGGCCATTTAATAGTTACAATAGTCCAGGCATGATATGATGGGAGAGTGAATTAGAATTTTGGCAACACTTGGGTGATAAATGATTGTATTTTGGAAACATTTATTAGGTAAAAGTGACTTGATATTAGGAGTAAGGATAACCCCAAGGCACCGGACCTGGGGAGGCAGAATGATTGTGGAATTGTTAACTGTGGCAGATATTTCTGTGATGTTGTATGGGGAAAGCGAATCAGTTCTGTCTTTGAGAGGTTTACTTTAAGGGAGCGTTGGGACATCCAAGTAGACAGCGGGCAGGCATGTAACATAGCAAGTGTATAGCTTACCTTGTACCTGTAATTATACATCTTTCTTCCCATCCCAGAGGTTTCCATACCAAGTGGCTTATGCATATAACTGAGTGTGGTAGCGAACATATTCACTGCATAAATCATGTTAAAACTATGAAATCCACGATCATACATATCAATTTCTGAAAGACTTTTTTGGCCAGAGCAATTATGAAGTCTAAAGCCAAGTTCTTTCTCAAATATCTCATTCTTTTTCTGGTTTTTTGACAAACAGGAATAATAGTACATCCAAATGTTTTCAAGTAACTTGTCATCAGGGTATCTTGTTGGGTGGAACTGCTTTGAGAACTGTGCGTATGGGGAATTACTGGGGTGATCTTCTTTACTCTGCATTAATATCAAACTGCCATGGAATATCTCACGGGTAAAGTCTAAAACATGATGATAATATAACCAGTTGGATGTAAAGATTAATGTCTTTTCACTGAGCATCTCATATAGGTAATTAAACTCTAATACAATTTGTATATTAACTGCTCCACAAAAAATAATGATATTTGTTGAGGATTTCTGGATGATCTCCCTGTACCTTATGTTCCCATGGATTATATGAGTTATCTTTAGTGTGAACTCAACGCAGATATTTTCACTAGAGAGATAATATTTCAGCAGTTGGTGGTCTCTCTCCCCCCTGTCATCATCGAATGTAATAATCCCAACCCAGTTCCACTGGAAATACTTTGCTATTTTGCTTATAACAAAATAATAACTGTCATCACTTTCCGTTGTCCGAAAAAAGTACGGGAAGGTTAATCTGTCGCTCAGCACCGGGTCTGTAGCTCCGTAACTGATCTGTAAATACAGAGGAAGGTCAAACACTCAAAAACATTCAGCTGCACTCATATTCTGCCGGAACAAGTTCTGTCAGCCCTTCCTGTAGCCCCTTAGCCCACATGACCACCTAATATAATCATACTGGGCCCCGTAGCCTACGGAGCTTCTCCTTTAGCTTTTTTATTTTTTTTTAATTTTAATTTTTATTGATATTTGTAGCATAACAAACCATGACAGCACACATATATTATATTCATATTTGACAGCAAAAGTAAATCAGATTATGCAGTGTCTCTGTGAGTATCAGTCATAACCAGATAGCAGTGCACAAAAACATTAACCATTATTTCAATATATGGGGGTCCCCTTCGTTGAGGGTCAGTCCTGGGCCTCTCAGTACTGGTGATGTTTCCTGGGTCCCTTTCACCGGTTAACAGGCTAGATAATAGCAGTGGTGTGCTGCCTGGTGCTACTTAAACAATCAAGGTTAAGGATAAGTATGTATGGGAGAAGGTATGAGGGAAGGAGACAGTAGATCATATCAACTAGACCAATAACTAGAAAGAGAAGAAGCAGAGAAAGTAAGAGAGGTTACAAGGTCAGTCTGCTCAGGTATTTTGTGTTATAGTCCATTGTTATTCTCTGGTCTTGCTGCGTTGATATGGGTTGGAACCATCCAGTTGAGGTCTCTTTGTTGATATCGGTCCAAGAGGTGTTGGCTGTGAGAGTATTGCTGGTGGAGGCTCTTGCGTCCGGAGTGCAGGCCAGGGGGGCTCAGGTCATTGAGGTACAAAATATGATTAGTTTTTATATTGATTAAAGAGTCGGTGGGGTCTGTGCCAGGGGAAATGGTTCAGAGTCCTAGGTTGCAGCCAATTCTAGATATTGTTCTGAATGTTTGAATTGGTTCCAGTAAAACCATTTCTGTGTGAATTTTCTTGATTTCATGATGTGGATTTCATCTCTTTTTTCTTTGACAAGGAACATTTTTTTAATTTACAGCCTTATTATTACTTTATTAATGTTTCTCCCAAACATTGGGTCTATTTCTTACATGAATAACATGTTTTTAGAATTTTTAGCTACAGAAAAAATATTGGCTAAAATTATGTTAAAAAAACTACATCTACCCCAGAAGCTGACCAGGTTGTATAATATATAGGGCAGAGAGACAGAGACAGAAATAGTTTTTGTCACTGTAGAGGGATGAAACAAACTGGTGTACTTGCCTTCTGTTTGGAGGTTGCCAATGAATACATATAGAGGGGCATTTAACAATGCTAAGTGCAATTTTTTTGAGTGTTTTTATTCGGACAATGCTGAATGCTCAACTTGGGCAATCCTCATCTGTAAATGATCACTAATCCTGTACAACACATGCGTTAAAGATACTTGCATCCAAATGTGCCCCTTGCTTTCTGTATAGTTCTGCTACACTCTACAAGTGCACTGATACTGTGTTAATGGTCACATTGATTGCAAATGTGGCAGATACAACTCCCCTCTTGGCCACAGTTGACTTTGAAAACTCACATATTTTTTTAAAAATACACTATCACACAGCAAATCTACCCTGCATTTTTTTTTCATTCAATAAACATCTCACCTGTGTGTAGCCAAACCCACTCAGAATCTGGGCTATTGGAATTGTGGTTTCTGAGGTAAAATCCCCAATAAAACCAGCAATTTGTCTCTTTCTCACACAGGAATAATTAGGAACCGGCTCCCTGTATCCAGATAATATCTGTAAGGTACTTTTTATAGCCTTCCGCGGGTCTCCACAGGAATCATATATATGGTATCCGAGAGTTATGTTGGGTAAATAGTCAGGATTCTTGTTAACTTTCTTAGTGACATAGAGAAAATCCACAAGATATTTGTAATTTTGGGCACTTGGACTGTAAAAAGAAAAATAAAGGGATTAAGCACAATACAACTAAAGGTAAGGAAAGGCTGATACATGTTGTTTCTACTGAGAGTCCCTGACAAGTGGGTTTCCCTATAAGAATAACATGTATGCTTTCTCTGCTGACCAGTAAATGCTACCTGCTGATTGGCTGCTATGGGTTAATAGTAACAAACATTTAATCAATTATAACATTTTTTTTATATTCTACTCAACAAACCCAGAACAGTATGGGGTTAAATTTCCATACAGAATTAACTGAAAGGAAAAGGGGGCAGTATAGTCTGCATGAGTGGTCAGATCATGGTTGGCCCAGTGGATTTGTTGGATAATCTCTAAAAACAACTGAAGCCCCTTCTGTAATTCACTTGCAAAAACACAACTCACTAGACACACGTCAGCCCTGTGAAATAATCCGCTGGCTGAAACATACTGACAGTCAGCACCCCTCCAATCATGATGTCCCCTTCCTGAATGTATTCATATTCCTCAGCTGATTTAATGATCTCCAGGCAACAGGCAGGTTTGATGGTTGGGGTCTCAGATCTGTAGGGTCCCACACACATTACAGTTAGATAGAGCAGTATTTTTATTGCAGACGTGCCCCCCAGCATAGCACCCACGGGTAACATAATGTACCCCAACACAAGGCAGAGGGTCAGAACATTTCCCCAGCAGTCATCGGGTAAAGTCCCCATAATGAATAAAGTATTTGCTGCATGTGTAGAACAAAGTAATGGGAAGGGCTAATCCAACTGTGATTTTATAGAGAGCAGTGAGATGATCTGAACATTATAATGAATATAGACACAGCCACCTGGGGGAGCTCTACTCTATTCTGGAAAGTGTTTATTAACTACACTGTGCCAGAGAGAGAGCTAGAAATATAATTCCTTAATATAGTGGATAATTTGGCTTCTCAGAATATCCTACTTCTCTTAACTCATTCACCAACCACCCATTTTGCTTTTCAGTTGGGTTTCTGCACAGGTCACTCTACTGAAACAGCTCTAACTAAGGTTGCCAACAATATCCATGATGCTAAAGACCAAGGACACTATTCTCTCCTTTTAAATGCCTAAATGCTCAGTAGTAATGGTTCTGCTTTATCATAGTTGTTATCCTATCTCTCTATGTACTTCTTCAGAGTTACTGTTTCTGATCTCTTAACCTGTTGATCTCTCTGTTGGTCTGCCATGGGTGTGTCTTAGGGCCTCTTCTTTTCTTTCTTTAAATTCCCTTTCTTGGTGACCTTATCACATCCCACAGTTTCTCTTCACCTCGCCTCATGCAGATGACACATGGATCTTACTTTTCTGCTCTGATCTCAGCCATGCAGGCAAAAAACACACAATACCTCACTGCCTTCGTGTCTTGGATGGCGGCTCACCACCTTAAACTGAGCATTTCCAAGATGGAACTGTTTTATTCACACCTAAACCTGTCCCCCTCCCTGTCACCCTCCCTCCATTAAATATCTTTAGACCAGTCTCTTACCATAAAGATAGAGTATACATTTGGAAAAAATATCCATATATGAGGCATGCCCATGGCAATGGTAATTAAGTTGACAGAGTACTTCAGGGGCTTCAGATACTACAGTGGACTCATTTTTTAGGGGAAGGCAGAGGAGGAAAGCAAGGAGGGGGAGAAAAAGGAAAAAGGGTCCACAATCCAGTGCCCTCCCAAATATTATCCAATCATATTAGTGGTAAACACAAGTGGAAGGACACTTTCAGAACCAGAAATGTGTGTGTTAAGTAAAGATCCAGGGTAAACACCTACCTAGGCAGAAGATAGACTTACTTTTGATTAAGATTGAACGCTCATATTGCACAGGACTCCGGAGATGCAGTGTCAGAACTGAATGAAAATGAGGCCCTGAACAATAAACAGTTTGGTATGATGTGGCTACAAGCAGACCTAAGAGTAAGTTTTGTTCCATTGTGACTATGAAGATTATTATTCATCCAGGTCATGGTATATCTAGTATAAATAAATCTAAAGCAACTGGACCTGTTAAGTAATCATTAAAGACGTTTCACTTCTCATCTGAGCAGCTTTTTCAGTTCAACTGACTGGTATCCATTGTAGTGATGGGTGTTCCATTGTAGTAATGGATGCCATGGCATATAGGAATGAGACCCTGCTGCTGTTCAATAACTGTGCTTACTATAGGTTGCTTAATGGTGACCCAGTGTAAGATTTGAAAAGAGAGAGAGATATCTGAAGGAATTTGTTGATGGGGTTGCAATATTGAAGAAACTGGTTAATTAATTTATAATTAATTTTAATTCTACCCCTACCTTCTATCTTCTTATGAATATACATTTGAACCTTCAGAACCCTCCAGGGCATCCTATAGTAGCAGGAGTTTTATCCATTTTTCATCCCATGGCTACAGGGCTGGACAGTGTTCTAAACCCAGTGGTGTTAAACCCAGTCATATGTTAAAGATACCATAGATTTTATTAATAAACTTGATGCAGTACCGGACTTACACATGGAAATTAAAAAATAAATAACTCAAAAATGATATAGTGGCTTAAACACATTTCTGGGATGCCAACAATAACCAACATTAGCTAATCCTGAACTGACTTGTAGATCCGACACATTTACATTCTGATATTTATGTTATACATTAGATAATGCAATTGGAACATTATCAGCTTTTTATTACAAGTAAATTAGATTTTCTGTTATTCTCAGTTATAAATAAAATGATATAACATTTGGGCAGAAATATACAGGCTAAAAGCCCCGCGCTTGAGGTGAGTATGGCAAATATCTCCACACACACAGTGTTTTTGCCTTTGGTGCTCAGATAGGCCGGGATCATTGTGATCCAAACACTGCAGAAGAGCAGCATGCTGAAAGTGATGTACTTGGCCTCATTAAAACTGTCCGGTAAGCTCCGAGCTAAAAATGCTAAAACAAAACTAACAGCTGCCAGAAGCCCCATATACCCAATAACTGAGTAAAAGCCAATAGCTGAGCCCTCATTGCACTGAATGATGATGGTTCCAGGGGAAGTGTGAATGTCCAGTTCCTGAAAGGGAGGAGAAATGGCCAACCAAGTCATGCAGATGATTATTTGAATGGATGAGCAGAACAAGACTACAGAATTGGACAGTTTGACTCCCAGCCATTTTCTCCATGAGCTCCCTGGCTTGGTGGCTTTGAAAGCAACACAAACCATGATAGTCTTGGCCAGGAGAGAAGAGACAGCTATGGAGAAGGTGATTCCAAAAGTGATGATGCGCAGCATGCAGGTTATATCCACAGGGCGACCGAGGAACAGAAACACACTGAGGAAGCTCAGCTTGATGGAGACAAGGAGGAGGAAGCTCAGGCTCTGGTTGTTGGCTCTCACAATGGAAGTTTCCCGGTGTGCAATAAAAACTCCCAATATAATCACTGTAATAAGGAGTAAGATGGCTGAAACAGCTGAAATAAACACAGGAATGACACTGTCCGTGTAAGACAGGAACTCTTCTATTTTTGGAATACACTGATTCCTCCTCTGGTTGGGCCATTCATTGTATGGGCATCTGATGCAGGTTTCACTGTCTGTTATGAGGACAAGAAAGAAACAATAACTGTACCATTCAAGGTCAAGAGTATGGATTCACAAAGAAATCATTAGGGTTGAGGGTTTAGCCTATAGGATATGGGATTTACTTGGAGCTCTTTGGGATTAGTTCCCAGAATTCCTTTTGTTTATTTGGGCTTGAGGCAGTTTCCTCAACCCTAATGATTTGTTTGTGAATCAACTCTTACCAAGAAATTCTGTGGTTAACCAAAAAGAATTTCTCTGCATAGATGTGTTCATAGTTAAACTCTGGTTGTCACATAGCAGCTGCATTATACAGTCATTTTGTAAGACACCTTACACTTCCAATAATAATGGCCTGGTGTCTAGTTGGTTTATTTCCTAAAGTAAAAATTCTTCATAAATATATGAAAAATATAGCTCAAGAAATAGATACAGACAGATACCTGCCATTAGATGTATATAAAATTGATATAACTGGCACATTATCCTAAGGAAGTTGAACTTGGGATTCTGTCATTGAATGTGAAGTTATTAAGACAAACTGCAGTTTGTATTGTTATTAATACAGTTCAGAAATTGGATAACATTTTATATGTAATTAACACTCATAATTACAATTAATGCAAACTTTTATACCAGTTCTGTTGGAAATCTCTCCTTCTGAACATGAGACACAGTCATAACAACAAGACTGGGCTCCGGGCTTTGGTGCCTTTCTGAATCCAGTGGGACAATTGTCTGAACACTGAGATCTTGGCACCTTAAACAAGGAAATAAATATTGTTATATTGAGGCAATATTTCCCATATCAATAAAAATGGACTTGCACTGTAAATGAAGAACAATTTAAGCAAGTGTTAATTTCTAAAGAAAATCTCTTTATATAACAGGTATATAAGTGATATCACAGCACAACACAATAATGCCAATACAATATAAAGCATTGATAGAAATCGAATATATATGTCTAGTAGTGATGGGTGAATTTTTTCGCCAGGCTTGGATTCGCAGCGAATTTCCACATTTTGCCATTGGCAAATTGTTTCATAAAACTTCCATGAAAATTCGCCATGGAAAAATTAGTTGCACGGATTTTCATTTGTTGCGCGTCAAATTGGGGCACGGTTGCGTCAAAGAAGGGCACATCGCGACAGGTGATAAAAATAATTGTGCTACTTCCGCGCATTTTTCACCATGTCGCGAAACAGGACAGATTCGCTCATCACTAATCTCTAGGTTTTACTCAAAAATAAGCAAAAATTGCCAGGAAGTGGATACCTTCGCCGAAAAATGAGAATGCCCCAATGTTTTGGCAATAATCCTTTTTCAAGGGGAATTATTTGTGGCTCTATTGCACCTTAGTCTATATAAAAGACTTTTTTCTTGTTGTGTAATAGTGTGCCCTCCATTGATCCATATTGTTGTATGCAAAAATTCCCCCTGCCGGACTTGAGGCATTTGTTCAGTTGTCACTTCTCCTCACAGGGAAATACTGTGCTTGGAACGTGTCAATGTAAATCATGTAACCCAAACATTACTTTTATGGTAACCGACTTTTCTGAGGAACGAGCAAGACCTTCCCTACTTGAATTTACAATTTCCTAAAATAGTATAACAAGTGAGGGTGTAGTTCAATAATACGATTAAGAAAGATTAGATGAACCTATTTTTTGAGTTATTCTGATGAATACGTTATCACACCTATTATTAGTTAAAATTCCAAATTGGTGCCATAATACAGATCCAGGGGTTCAATTTGTGAATGGATTGTGACTAGTGCTTATTGTTTGATCCAAGTCTAGGCTAAACAACAAAATTCATGCATTATATATTTCTGGTGCGCAATAAACACTCTATTAACTCAAAACTGAGAAGCACTTTATTAACTTGTTGTTTACAGTTCTTGCACTTTTATCAATATTGTTTTCCTAATCAGCTGATGAATTATACCCCTCATTCAGAATTAGAAATAGCAAAAAAGGAATGAAGAACAAGGCAGGGTTTAACCCTTTCCCTGTCAACAACGTAGGTACTACGTTGTTTTAAAAAAAGCAGTTATTCACCAACAACGTAGTACCCACGTTATTGCTAGCTAAGCGATGTGCCCCCAACCTCTCTGTGTGCAAAAGCTGAGTTGGCGAGAAATCCATATGCACTATTTTCCTTTTGTGTTCAGTACACACCACAGACTTTGGTAAATCTATGCATATTGGGCATCAAACTGTTCAGTAGACCTTAGGTGTTCCTATTTGGGGTGATTTGCCTTTGTATGCAAGAAATTGTGTGAGATAAATGCAACATTTTTATGCGATTCTCTGAAATGTCATAAAAACCACTAACTTTAGGAAAGCTTTGCAGATTGGTACTTTGGTGTAGAAAGGACTCTTTACCCATGTTAGATTTGTCAGAATATGTACTTTCCAAAACTATAGGGTTTTTAGGGGTAACCCTACATTTCTGCAGCTTCTAGCCCTCATAAAACTGCCGTGTGTTTTGAATTAGGTAAAGGTAAGCCATGAAATTAGTGTGCACAAGGTATATTTTGGGGTCTCTAAGTGCCATGTGCTTTGATAAACCTATGTACAGTGGGCATCAAATTGTTCAGTAGACCTCTGGGGTTCATATTTAGGGTGTTTTATCTTGGTACCTAATGACCTGTAGAAAATAAGATGCTGCATAGTGGAAGCTTTGAGTGGATTTTTGGAAATGTTATCAAAATTGCCAAATTTAGAAAAGCTTTGCGGCTTGGCACTTTGGAGTAGAAAAACATGAGTATGCATTTTAGATTCAGGGGAAAGTGTACTTTCCAAAAATATATGACTTTCTGGGTTGAATGTACTTTTTGGTAGCGTTATCCCTCATATAATGATGTAAATGTGTTGATTTTGCAGAAGCTGAAATGACAGAAATGATAGATCATATGGGGGAATATTATCATTGGGCCCCTACATGCCACATACTTAGGTAAACCTATATATATTGGGCATCAAACTGTTCAGTGGCCCCATGGCTTTCATATTTAGGGTGTTTTATCTTGGTACCTAATGCTATGTGGGAGATAAGATGCTGCAAAGTGGAAGCTTTGATTGGATTTTTGCAAATGTTATCAAAATTGCGAACTTTGGGAAAGCTTTGTGGCTTGGTACTTTGGAGTACAAATACATGGGTACCCATTTTAGATTCGGGGGAATGTGTACTTTCCAAAAATATATGGCTTTCTGGGGTGAATGTACTTTTTACTAGAGTTATCCCACATATAATGATGTAAATGTTATTTTTGCAAAAGCTGAAATGACAGAAATAACAGTACATATGGGGGTATGTTCACATTGGAGCCCCTACATGCCACATACTTAGGTAAACCTATACATATTGGGCATCAAACTGTTCAGTAGACCCCTGGCATTCATATTTAGGGTGTTTTATCTGGTTACTTTATGACCTGTAGGAGATAAGATTCTATAGACTGGAAGCTTTGAAGTGATTTTTAAAAAAATTCACAAATTTTGATAAAAACCAATAACTTTAGGAAAGCATTGCGACTTGGTAGTTTGGAGTAGACAGACAGTTCTCCCTATAAAGCTGCATACTTTAGATTTTAAGGCCAAAAATTCCACTAATTTCTATATTTTTGGAAAGAACAGATTCTGGGGAATCCAGAATGATTCCCCAGAATCTGTTCTTTCTAAAAATATAGAAATTAGTGGAATTTTTGGCCTTAAAATCTAAAGTATGCAGCTTTCTGGAGCAGTGCTTTGGAAATTTGGTAGGTACTGCTGGGAGTTTTTGACCTATACAAGTGAGAAATCTCCATAAAACTATATATATTTGGTATTGGCACGTTCAGGAGACATGGGACTTTCCAAATCAGTTGTATTTTTATGCATAAAATAATTTTTGTTTCTGGTGTATGTGTTTATATTATGGAAAATATTTTAATTTTTTTTTTCAATTTTTAGACATTTAGAAGCCTATATCTTGTTACAGAATTGGAATTACACAAAAATTCTACCATATTTTAAAAGCTTAGGTTGTCCTGAAAAAAACTTTTTATTGTTTTTATATATTGTTTTTTCCCCCCGAGGAAAGGCCCTTAGTGAAACAGTGCAAAATGTTCAAAAACTGTCTGGCAGTAGAAGTTCCGCTTTGTCCAAAATCGCTGGCAGTGAAAGGGTTAAAGAAGAGGCAAGAAAGAAGTTGGAACAGTAAGTAGTATTATTGGTAAAAGGGGATAATCTGGTGGACGTCGATTAGTAAACATTTAAAAGAAGAGGAAAATAGGATATAATAAAGTAAAAATTTCAATTTGCGATGACAAGCTAAGGGGCACTTTTACTACGACAAACCCCTGGAATCTCTGCCCATCAAAATGCTTATGAGAAGAAAAAAAATCAGTTTTACTACCCTGTTATCTTTGGTTTTCCATTGTATTTCACCTGGTGTGATATTTAGATTTAGATGTACTGGGGCCCAGGGTGAGTAGGTTCCACATGATTTATAACCAGTCTCATGTGTCGCCTTTCGATATAAAGTGATAATATGATATTGAGTAACAAACTCTCCATTTTCATTAAAATAAAGAACATGATTTTTTTCATCTCTGTAATTAATTGTTTTCAGATAGCGATGAACCTAAAATTGTAAAACAAGAAGCAATTAGTAGGAAATAGTTCTGTTCATGGTTGCCATAAGGCCAGGTTGGGTTCTACTTCTCCATGTACCTGATTTATTAAATGAATGTATTTATGAATTTATCCAATTCAACCAAACTTAACTGCTTTTGAAGGAATCCCTGCCTCTCTTGTAGATATCCAGGGCCATGACAGGAACCCTGCCCGTCCTCCCCAGACAGCAGCTCTGGGTTTGTTTATACACTCAAATTTATCATGAAAAATCAATAATTCGGGATGTGACCAAATATTTCAATTTCTATGTAACATAGCAAGTGTATAGCTTACCATGTACCTGTAATTATACATCTTTCTTTCCATCCCAGAGGTTTCCATACCAAGTGACTTATGCATATAATAGAGTGCACTAGCCAACATATCCGCTGCAAAAATCATGTTTAAACTATGAAATCCACGATTATACATATCAATTTCTGAAAGACTTTCTTGGCCAGAGCAATTATGAAGTCTAAAGCCAAGTTCTTTTTCAAATATCTCATTCTTTTTGTGATTTTTTGATAAACAGGAATAATAGTACATCCAAATGTTTTCAAGTAACTTGTCATCAGGGTATCTTGTTGGGTGGAACTGGTTTGAGAACTGTGCGTATGGGGAATTACTGGGGTGATCTTCTTTATTCTGCATTAATACCAAACTGCCATGGAATATCTTACGGGAAAAGTCTAAAACATGATGATAATATAACCAGTTAGATGTAAAGATTAATGTCTTTTCACTGAGCATCTCATATAGATAATTAAACTGCATTTGAACTTGTAAATTAACTGCTCCACAAAAAATAACGACATTTGTTGAGGATTTCTGGATGATCTCCCTGTACCTTATGTTCCCATGGATTATATGAGTTATCTTTAGTGTGAACTCAATGCAGATATTTTCACTAGAGAGATAATATTTCAGCAGTTGGTGGTCTCTCTCCCCCCTGTCATCATCGAATGTAATAATCCCAACCCAGTTCCACTGGAAATACTTTGCTATTTTGCTTATAACAAAATAATAACTGTCATCACTTTCTGTTGTCCGAAAAAAGTACGGGAAGGAGAATCTGTCGCTCAGCACCGGGTCTGTAGCTCCGTAACTGATCTGTAAATACAGAAGGAGGATCAAACACTCAAAAACATTCAGCTGCACTCATATTCCGCCGGAACAAGTTCTGTCAGCCCTTCCTGTATCCCCTTAGCCCACATGACCACCTGATATAATCATACTGGGGCCCCGCAGCCTACGGAGCTTTACAGCCTTATTTTCACTTTAAACGTTTTTTTCCCAAACGTTGGGTCTATTTCTTACAGAAAAAATATTGGTTAAAATTATGCTAAAAAACTATATCTACCCCAGAAGCTGACCATGTTGGAGATGGAAATAGTTTTTGTCACTATAGACAATTTGAATTTTTGGAACATTTGCTAATTTGTAATCATTGGGGGAATGTTAATGGATATACACTATAAAAACCTCTGTTTTTAAAACCAGAAACATCTCACCTGTGTAAAGCCAAACCCACTCAGAATCTGGGCTATTGGAATTGTGGTTTCCGAGGTAAAATCCCCAATAAAACCAGCAATTTGTCTCTTTCTCACACAGAAATAATTAGGAACCGGCTCCCTGGATCCAGATAATATCTGTAAAGTACTTTTTATAGCCTTCCGTGGGTCTCCACAGGAATCATATATATGGTATCCGAGAGTTATGTTGGGTAATAAGGCAGGATTCTTGTTAACTTGCTCAGTGACATAGAGAAAATCCACAAGATATTTGTAATTTTGGGCACTCGGACTGGAAAAAGAAAAATAATGGTATTAAGCACAATACAACTAAAGGTAAGGAAAGTCTGATACATGTTGTTTCTACTGAGAGTCCCAGACAAGTGGGTCTCCCTTTAAGAATAACATGTATGCTTTCTCTGCTGACCAGTAAATGCTACCTACTGATTGGCTGCTATGGGTTAATAGTAACAAACATTTAATCAATTATTACATTAACCTTTTAGTTTTTTTACATTTCCATACAGATTTAACTGAAAAGGGGGCAGTATAGTGTACATGAGTGGTCAGATAATGGATCATGCATTATCCAATGTAGTGGGCCCAGTGGATTTGTTGGATAATCTCTAAAGACAACTGTAGCCCCTTCTGTAATTCACTTGCAAAAACACAACTCACTAGATACACGTCAGTCCTGTGAAATAATCCGCTGGCTGAAACATACTGACAGTCAGCACCCCTCCGATCATGATGTCCCCTTCCTGAATGAATTCATATTCCTCAGCTGATTTAATGATCTCCAGGCAACAGGCAGGTTTGATGGTTGGGGTCTCAGATCTGTAGGGTCCCACACACATTACAGTTAGATAGAGCAGTATTTTTATTGCAGACGTGCCCCCCAGCATAGCACCCACGGGTAACATAATGTACCCCAACACAAGGCAGAGGGTCAGAACATTTCCCCAGCAGTCATCAGGTAAAGTCCCCATAATGAATAAAGTATTTGCTGCATGTGTAGAACAAAGTAATAGGAACGGCTAATCCAACTCTAATTTTATAGAGAACAGAGATGGTCTGAACATTATAATGAATATAGACACATCCACCGGGGGAGTTCTATTCTATTCTGGAAAGTGTTTATTATCTACACTGTGCCAGATAGAGAGCAACAAATATAATTCCTTAATATAGTGGATAATTTGGCTTCTCAGAATATCCTACTTCTCTTAACTCATTCACATGCAGAAATCTAGCCCTACACACTTTCACTTCAATGCTTAAAGCCCACTTAAACCCCAGACTGTAGCTGAACTTCATACACACCAACCATCTTGCCTTTCAGTTGGGTTTCTGCACAGGTCACTCTACTGAAACAGCTCTAACTAAGGTTGCCAACAATATCCATGATGCTAAAGACCAAGGACACTATTCCATACTCATACTCCTTGATCGCTCTGCAGCATTTCATAAGCTGGACATTCCAATTCTCTCCTTTTAAAATGCCTACAGATACATAGTATCAATGTTTTTGCTTGCATTTCATAAGTTGACCATTCTCTCTTTTTAAATGCCTACAAATGATAAGTAGTAATGGTTCTGCTTTATCATAGTTGTCATCCTATCTCTCTATGTACTCCTTCAGAGTAACTGTTTCTGATCTCTCAACCTATTGATCTCTCTGTTGGTCTGCCAGGGGACTGTCTTAGGGCCTCTTTTTTCTTTCTTTAAATTCCCTTTCTTGGTGACCTTATCACATCCCCCAGTTTCTCTTGCAGATAACACATGGATCTTACTTTTCTGCTCTGATCTCAGCCATGCAGGCAAAAAACACACAATACCTCACTGCCTTAGTGTCTCGGATGGTGGCTCGCCACCTTAAACTGAACATTTCCAAAATGGAACTGCTTTATTCACACCTAAACCTGTCCCTCTCCCTCCATTAAATATCACAGTCAACAAGGTCACCCTACATCCAGTCTCCTAAGGCAGGTGTCTGAATGTCTCTTTAGACCAGTCTCTTACCATAAAGACAGAGTATATATTTGGAAAAGATATCCATATATGAGGCATGCCCATAGTAATGGTAAATCAGTTGACAGAGTACCTCAGGGGCTTCAGATACTACAGTGGACTTTTTTTTAGGGGAAGGGAAAGGAGGAAAACAAGGAGGGGTAGAAAAAAGGATCCAAAATCCAGTGCCCTTCCAAATATTATCCAGACATGTTAGGGGTAAACACAAGTGGAAGGACACTTTCAGAACCAGAAATGTGTGTGTTAACTAAAGATTCAGGGTAAATACCTACATAGGCAGAGGATAGTGTTTTTGATTAAGATTGAATGCTCATATTGCACAGGACTCCGGAGATGCAGTGTCAGAACTGAATAAATATGATGACGTGAACAATCAACAGTTTGGTATGACGTGGCTACAAGCAGACCTAAGAGTAAGTTTTGTTCCATTGTGACTATGAAGATTTTTATTCAACCAGGTCATGGTATATCTAGTATCAGTAAATCTAAAGCAACTGGACTTGTTAAATAATCATTGAAAATGTTTCATTATTCATCTGAGCAGCTTCTTCAGTTCAACTGACTGGTATCCATTGCAGTGATGGGTGTTCCATTGTAGTAATGGATGCCATGGCATATAGGAATGAGACCCTGCTGCTGTTCAATAACTGTGCTTACTATAGGTTGCTTAATGGTGTCCCAGTGTAAGATTTGAAAAGAGAGATAGAAGGAATTTGTTGATGGGGGTTTAATATTGAAGAAACTGGTTAATTAATAATTAATTTTAAATTGACCCCTACCTTCTATCTTCTTATGAAGATACATATGGATCTTCAGAACCCTCCAGGGCATCCTATAGTGGCAGGAGTATTATCCATTTTTCATCCCATGGCTACAGGGCTGGACAGTGTGCTGAACCCAGTGGGGATAGGTACTCAGTCATATGTTAAAGATACCATGGATTTTATTAATAAATTTGATGCAGTACAGGGTATTGGCAATAATATTTTTCTATTAATTTTTTTTGTGTTTATGGGAACTCATCTACTGCAATTTTCTATTGTAAGGTTCTTTGAATATTTACTGGCACTTGTATTTATCTATTTGCACTTTATTATATGCATGTTTCATGCTGAACTACACCTATAAACCAGTTATTTGTTCTTTGAGCCACTGGTATAGCTTCCTTGATCTACAGCTACACTTTGGGGCCCATTTATTAACCATCGATCTTGGTTTATATAGATGAATCAAATTTTTAGTGCTAAAAGTCACATAGAAAACTCATTGTAACTTTTCCGAGATTTACTATGTGTCTAAAATTCCAAATTCGACAATTTGCCAGGCTTAACTCGTAAAGACCATGTAGAAGTCAATGGTAGAGGTACTTTCCCTTTCCTTCAAGTTCTTTCTTTTGTCTTGAAATTTTGCAGATTTTGATTTTTTACTGGACTGGACTATTTTGAATTGTCGCAATGTCAAAACAGTTTTCTTGGTGACAATTTGAAAAAGACTTTGCTCAATGCGGGTTTTTCTTGTAAATTTTTTTTTTAGTAAATTTTAGAAGTTCTGGAATATGAGTTAAGTTGAATTTGGAAAAAAAATGAGAATTGAGTCTTAGTGAATGTGCTTTTTATGTATTTACAACATTTTGATATATGTATGCTCTTACACTCCATGCATCACAGTGCATGAAAAATTTGCACAAATATTTGCACACTTCTTGGAGGAAGTTTAGAGGTGCATAGGTATATATATATATGGTGCCAAAAAATTGGAAAACTGGGCAGCAAAATGAAAAATGAGGTGTAATGTTAAAAAGTGCAAAGTTCTGCCCTTTGGTAGAAATAATATAAATGTGAGTTATACACTAAATGGGAGTGAGTTGGGGGGAACCTTAAATGAAAAGGATCTGGGGATTTATGTAAATAACAAGTTCCAGGAAATGTCCTTCCAGAAAGTCCATTAACTCAAGGGCTGAAAACATCTTTATAGATATTTTATAAATCCCAAGTAAGGCCTCACATTGAGTGTGCAGTGCAGGGTGTGAGCTCTGGGCCTTAAGAATCATTTTGATGAGCTGGAGAGAGTGCAGAGACGTGTGACTACAAAGGATCGAGGGTAAACTATAATATTGGGCTGTCAAGATTGGGGTTGTTGTGAAATAAAAATATAAAAACACTTGCAAGGAAACATGATTACTCTTAACAAGTACATTAGCAAGCACTATAGACAGATGACAAAAGATATTTTTTTCCATAAAAAAAGATCAATGTACCAGAGGCCAGCCCTTTATATTACAGATACTGAACTTTTAGTAGAGACAGCATAGGGGGTTCTTCACGGTGAGGGCAGTGAGGTTGGGGAATACCCTGCCGGGGGATGTTGGGTAGGGGTTCCTCACGGTGAGGACAGTGAGGAGATTGGCGAATGCCCTGCCGGGGGATGTTGGGTAGGGGGTTCCTCATGGTGAGGGCAGTGAGGTTGGGGAATGCCCTGCCGGGGGATGTTGGGTAGGGGGTTCCTCACGGTGAGGGCAGTGAGGTTGGGGAATGCCCTGCCGGGGGATGTTGGGTAGGGGGTTCCTCACCGTGAGGACAGTCAGGAGATTGGCGAATGCCCTGCCGGGGGATGTTGGGTAGGGGGTTCCTCATGGTGAGGGCAGTGAGGTTGGGGAATGCCCTGCCGGGGGATGTTGGGTACTGGGTTCCTCACGGTGAGGGCAGTGAGGTTGGGAATGCCCTTCCGGGGGATGTTGGGTAGGGGGATCCTCACGGTGAGGGCAGTGAGGGGGTTGGGGAATGCCCTGCCGGGGGTGTTGGGTAGGGGGTTCTTCATGGTGAGGGCAGTGAGGGGGTTTGGGAATGTCCTTCCTAGTGATGGGGTAATGGCAGATTCTGTTAATGCCTATAAGAGGGGGCTGGATGAGTTCTTGGGCAAGCATAGTATCCAAGGCTATTGTGATATTGAAATCTACAATTATTAAAATATTGGTATACATACTGTATATAGCAATAAAAGCATGTCAATTAAAAAATGGGTGTGACACAAAGGACATGGGCAACAAACAAAGAGATGGCCGACAACAAAGAGATAAGGGTGACAAAAAAAAGTCACGCGACAAAGGCGTTTCACAGATTTTTAGCCATTTCGCCATAGATTTGCTCATCACAACCTAAGAGGACATGGAAATTAAACAATAAACAATTAAAAAATGATATAGTGGCTTAAATACAGTTCTATAACTGGCAAAAAATAGCCAACATTAGCTAATCAGAACTGACTTGTAGATCTGACACATTTACATTCTGATTAAAATATTTATATTATACATTAGATAATGCAATTGGAACATTATCAGCTTTTTATTACAAGTAAATTCGATTTTCTGTTATTCTCAGTTTTAAATAAAATAATATAACATTTGGGCAGAAATATACAGGCTAAAAGGCCCGCGCTTGAGGTAAGTATGGCAAATATCTCCACACACACAGTGTTTTTGCCTTTGGTGCTCAGATAGGCCGGGATCATTGTGATCCAAACACTGCAGAAGAGCAGCATGCTGAAAGTGATGTACTTGGCCTCATTAAAACTGTCCGGTAAGCTCCGAGCTAAAAATGCTAAAACAAAACTAACAGCTGCCAGAAGCCCCATATACCCAATAACTGAGTAAAAGCCAATAGCTGAGCCCTCATTGCACTGAATGATGATGGTTCCAGGGGAAGTGTGAATGTCCAGTTCCTGAAAGGGAGGAGAAATGGCCAACCAAGTCATGCAGATGATTATTTGAATGGATGAGCAGAACAAGACTACAGAATTGGACAGTTTGACTCCCAGCCATTTTCTCCATGAGCTCCCTGGCTTGGTGGCTTTGAAAGCAACACAAACCATGATAGTCTTGGCCAGGAGAGAAGAGACAGCTATGGAGAAGGTGATTCCAAAAGTGATGATGCGCAGCATGCAGGTTATATCCACAGGGCGACCGAGGAACAGAAACACACTGAGGAAGCTCAGCTTGATGGAGACAAGGAGGAGGAAGCTCAGGCTCCGGTTGTTGGCTCTCATTATGGGGGTGTCCCGGTATGTAATAAAAACTCCCAATATAATCACTGCAATAAGGAGTAAGATGGCTGTAACAGCTGAAATAAACACAGGAATGCCACTGTCCCTGTAAGACAGGAATTCTTCTATTTTTGGAATACACTGATCCCTCATCTGGTTGGGCCATTCATTGTATGGGCATCTGAGGCAGGTTTCACTGTCTGTTATGAAGACAAGAAAGAAAGATAACTTTACTATCAAAGGTCAATTTTAAAATATACCAAGAATTGAAATCCTGTGGTTAACAGAAAAGAATTTCTCTACATAGATGTGTTCATAGTGAAAATCTGCATTATACAGTATATAAATGTAAGTACTTAATGTAAAATATCCATAGCTCCTGAAAAGTCATAGCATTCACCAACCCAATGTGCAGGGCACCTTATACTTTATACACAAAATTGAGGAATATTGGCCTAGAACATAATATTTGTAATTGGATAGAGAACTGGATGAAGGATAGAGTACAAAGAGTGGGGGTAAATGGAACATTTTCTAATTGGGCCAGTGTGGTTAGTGGGTACCGCAGGGGTCAGTCCTTGGTCCTTTGCTTTTTAACTTGTTTATTAATGACCTGGAGGGGGGCATAGACAGTACTGTTTCTATTTTTGCTGATGACACAAAATTGTGCAAAACTATAAGTTCCATGCAGGATTCTGCCGCTTTGCAGAGCGATTTGACAAAACTGGAAAACTGGGCAGCAAACTGGAAAATAAGGTGCAGTGTGGACAAGTGCAAAGTTATGCACTTTGGTAGAGAAAATATAATCACGAACTATCTACTGAATGGTAGTGTGTTGGGGGTATCCTTAATGGAGAAGGATCTGGGGTTTTTTGTAGATCACAAGTTGTCTAATGCCAGGCAGTGTCATTCTGTGGCTACTAAAGCAAATAAAGTGCTGTCTTGTATAAAAAGGGCATTGACTCAGTGAGGTTGGGGAATGCCCTACCAAGGGATGTTGGGTAGGGGGTTCCTCATGGTAAGAGCAGTGAGGTTGGGGAATGCCCTACCAAGGGATGTTGGGTAGGGGGTTCCTCACGGTGAGAGCAGTGAGGTTGGGGAATGCCCTACCAAGGGATGTTGGGTAGGGGGTTCCTCATGGTAAGAGCAGTGCGGTTGGGGAATGCCCTGTCGGGGGATGTTGGGTAGAGGGTCCCTCATGGTTAGGGCAATGAACTGGGGAAATGCCCTACTGGGGAATGTTGGGTAGGGGGTTCCTCACGGTGAGGGCAGTGCGGTTGGGGAATGCCCTGCCGGGGGATGTTGGGTAGGGGATTCCTCACGGTGAGAGCAGTGAGGTTGGGGAATGCCCTACCAAGGGATGTTGGGTAGGGGGTTCCTCACGGTGAGAGCAGTGAGGTTGGGGTATGCCCTACCAAGGGATGTTGGGTAGGGGGTTCCTCATGGTAAGAGCAGTGCGGTTGGGGAATGCCCTGTCGGGGGATGTTGGGTAGAGGGTCCCTCATGGTTAGAGCAATGAACTGGGGAAATGCCCTACTGGGGAATGTTGGGTAGGGGGTTCCTCATGGTGAGAGCAGTGAGGTTGGGGGATGCCCTGCCAGGGGATGTTGGGTAGGGGGTTCCTCACAGTGAGGACAGTAAGTTTGGGAATGCCCTGCTGGGGGATGTTGGGTAGGGGGTTCCTCACAGTGAGGGAAGTGAGGTTGGGGAATGCCCTTCCTAGTGATGTTGTAATAGCAGATTTTGTTAATGCCTATAATAGGGGCCTGGATGAGTTATTGAACTGAAGCACTGTATCCAAGGCTATTGTAATACTAAAGTCTACAATATTAATGTCGATATATATAATATATGTACAGTATGTGAGTGTATAGATAGGTCAGTATGGGTCTGTAGGTGAGTATATAGCTAGGTCAGTATGGGTCTGTATGCGAGTGGATAGGTCAGTGTGGGTCTGTATGTGAGTGGATAGGTCAGTATGGGTCTGTATGTGAGTGGATAGATAGGTCAGTGTGGGTCTGTATGTGAGTGGATAGATAGGTCAGTGTGGGTCTGTATGTGAGTGGATAGATAGGTCAGTATGGGTCTGTATGTGAGTGGATAGGTCAGTATGGGTCTGTATGTGAGTGGATAGATAGGTCAGTGTGGGTCTGTATGTGAGTGGATAGATAGGTCAGTGTTGGTCTGTATGTGAGTGGATAGATAGGTCAGTGTGGGTCTGTATGTGAGTGGATAGATAGGTCAGTATGGGTCTGTATGTGAGTGGATAGATAGGTCAGTGTGGGTCTGTATGTGAGTGGATAGATAGGTCAGTATGGGTCTGTATGTGAGTGGATAGATAGGTCAGTATGGGTCTGTATGTGAGGGGATAGGTCAGTATGGGTCTGTATGTGAGTGGATAGGTCAGTGTGGGTCTGTATGTGAGTGGATAGGTCAGTGTGGGTCTGTATGTGAGTGGATAGGTCAGTATGTGTCTGTATGCGAGTGGATAGGTCAGTGTGGGTCTGTATGTGAGTGGATAGATAGGTCAGTGTGGGTCTGTATGTGAGTGGATAGGTCAGTATGGGTCTGTATGTGAGTGGATAGGTCAGTGTGGGTCTGTATGTGAGTGGATAGATAGGTCAGTGTGGGTCTGTATGTGAGTGGATAGATAGGTCAGTGTGGGTCTGTATGTGAGTGGATAGGTCAGTGTGGGTCTGTATGTGATTGGATAGGTCAGTGTGGGTCTGTATGTGAGTGGATAGGTCAGTGTGGGTCTATGTGTGTGCGCTGGGGTTTGCCTGGAAGGGTTGTACTTGATGGACTTTTTTCAAGCTTAAATATGTAACTATGTAACTTTCCATAATAATGGCCTCATGTCCAGTTGTTTTATTTCCTAAAGCAAAAATTCTTCTCAAATGTATGAAAAAAACACTCAATAAATTGATTGTCAGATACCTGCCAGTTAAATGTATAAAAAATTAATATAACCATTAGAATATCTTAAGGAAGTTGCACTTGAGATTCTGTCATTGAATGTGAAGTTATTAACTGCATTTGTTTTATTATTTATATAGTTCAGAAAATGTATATCAAGTTTTTTTATTTTTAAAATGGAATTACACTTTTAAAAGGATAACATATGTATGTAATTTTAAAATATGGGATAATTATAATTAATGCAAATGTTTATACCAGTTTGGTTGGAAATCTCTCCTTCTGAACATGAGACACAGTCATAACAACAAGACTGGGCTCCGGGCTTTGGTGCCTTTCTGAATCCAGTGGGACAATTGTCTGAACACTGAGATCTTGGCACCTTAAACAAGGAAATAAATATTGTTATATTGAGGCAAAAATAGCTGCCACCCTAGTGGTCACCTTTGCCTAGTGTTAAAGTACATTAGCCTAAAATCAGGTTAGATTTGGAGAGACTGATTTTAAAACCCAAACATTACATTTAAGTTACCCAACTCCAGAAGAGATAATCCACTGTGTCCAAGACGTTAGTAAAATAAAGGGGAATGATATGGAAAAGGGTAAGTGCACAGAGAACAAAACCGGACTGATTCATAAATTAAAAGGGAAAAAGGGATTCATGAAAAATGAGAAGATGACACTGGAAAGTCGAAAAGGGGATGAGAAGGTAAAAGGAGAGAAAAGAATAGTTGTCAGAGAATACTCGGCTCCTGCCAGGGTTGTAGTCAGTATCAAGGAGAAAGTCTGGGTACAGGCAGATAAATAGTCCCAAACACAATATCAGAAGGATGAACAAGAGTCTCTTAGTCCATTTTTCAGTCGGTTCAGGCAGTGAATAGTGAAGTCAAAATCAGGCAAAGGTTAAAAAAACCAGCATAACAGTCCAAGAAAGTAATTTAGAGCCCACCCAGGAAGTTGCAAGCAAAGTTCTATATTTGGGCATTGAACCCGGGGTCTCCAGCATCTATTTTGTGCTAAAGGTGATGTGATGACATCACACATGTGCAAAATAACATCACTGCACTGATGCCATGTCCCACGTGTAGCCCATGGGTGCCACCGTTAAATGTGGTGCCGGTGATGAGAAGATCGCCATTAGGTGCTCCTTACAATAGTAAGACTAGAGATTGAGAAAAATGGGGAAAATTGGAGAATAGTAAAGAGTCTTAAAGGAGACATATTGGATAAATGGAAGAAACACTAACCCTGTAGGTAATTATGAATAATATACGGTGCTGGTTTCCCTTTGGGCTAAACATTAACCCTATCTGTAACAATGGCCCCTTTATTGGGGCTCCCTATAGATCCTCTCAGGTCCCTGTCTGTGTTTCAAATGAAGGGTGGGTGTGTCCTAACAGTCCCTGCCAGAAGCACAGTAGGAGGGGAGTAGCCAATCACAGCACTGCAGTCACACAAGCAAAGACAGGCTTCAGTTCCCTATCAGGTCAGCCTAGCTGCTGATTGGTTCTTATCCTACAGTGTAGTGTACTGAGATTCGCTGGCCCCCTGCACATCCAGAGAATTCAGCCAGCAGGAAGTGGAACAGATGGGCGGGGCTAGTGGGGTTTTGGGGGAATTTCTCAATAAATCAGTCCGAAATACAACTTTTCAACACAATCTTTCTATATGTAGAGGAGTATAATTCACTGGTATATTTTTTATCATTTTTCTACGATATGTCTCCTTTAAGGAGATGACAGAATGTCAAGGGGTGAAAGAACAATAGACCAGATAAAAAGAGATAACGCGGGAGACTGCAGAACAGCAGATTAAACAGTGAAAATTCTGTTTATTAGGTGTCAAAAATATATATTGCACAAATGTTGTTGTTTGCAGCTGTTACAATGCTATCAAACAATAAGACTTAGTCATCTCTCTAATCAGTTAGTGCAGCGTTTTTCAACCACTGTTCCGCGGCACACTAGTGTGCCGCGAGATGTTGCCTGGTGTGCCGTAGGTGCAGTCCCCTCTGGGACACCTTCCACTTCCTGGCTCCCTGATGCCCGGAAATCGTCACTGCCTGTGACGTCATCCGGCATCGGATCCAGGAGGGCGGAGCAACCAGAGAGGAGAGGCAGCACTATCCTGCCCTGGCACAATCCGACCGGGGGGAGCAACTGCCCAGGCCCTGCCCCGACAGACCAGATCCACCAGGGGCCAGGTCCATGCACAGTCGCCCTACTCCCCACCGGAGGACAATCCCGGGACACCCCTGGATGCCGCACCCCAAGACAGCCTGACATGTAAGAAAACAATTAATAATAATATATATAATATAAAATTTTTGTGTGTATAAAAAAAAAAAAAAAAAATCAGTGGGGGGGGTGGGTTTGTGGAGAAAATTTTTCACTATTTTGTTTACTTAATATTTCATAATAAAGTAATTATAAAATACTTTCTTTGTGTTTATTTGATTCCTATTCAAGAGAATTACTTTATATATAGTCAATATAGGCACAGAGTTAAATTTTTTAACATTTTCTAATGGTGGTGTGCCTCGTGATTTTTTTCATGAAACAAGTGTGCCTTTGCCCAAAAAAGGTTGAAAAACACTGAGTTAGTGAATTGTACCCCTGACTCAGAATTAGAAAAGTGAAGAAATACACGGTATAGCGAAAAAGGAATGAAGAAAGGAATTTTGCAGACAGAAGAGACAACAAAGGGGAGAGCAAGTGGGAATGATGGTAAAAGAGTTAATCTGTGGATTAAGTAAACATTCGAAAGAAGAGAATGTACTGTTTCCACACTATACTGTGCCTTGCGTAATATAGGTTAACCAGCCAGCTTAACACACTCCACATAAGACTCAGCAAATAATACTCAGACTGCTCTGTGAGTTGAATAACTTGAATGCTTTATCCTTATGAAGAGTTTATTTTGTAAAACTGTAAAACAATATAATAACATTGCATCACAACCTGTACAACATATACACACATGTAAACACATACAGGAAACCTAGCATCTTACTTACAGACGGTTATGTAACCAGGGCCTGTGTAAAGGTGAAGAATCCTAAGATCTCTCCCTCTACTTGTAAGCTGCCTGTGTGCGCTCAAAATGGCTACTCTTCTACTTCCTGTGAACTTTAGGGGGAGGTTTAACCTTGAATGATGTGTATAATTAACATATGGACAACTATCCCAAAGAGGGTCACTAGGTGGCAGCACATAACAGCTGAACTAATATTAATGCATACAATCTAACATTAAAATGGCATCAGATAAGGTATAAACAGCACACTCCCTGCCTGGCATATTTCAATGTGCCACTATATAACTTACTGCTATGCAGAACACAATTCAAGTATTATCAGAAACAAGAACAACAATGTCTGAAATTGGCCTTGTATACGTTTTGGCAGTCCCTTGTTTTACAATCCTTACTTCAACTTTCCTAACTCTGCCATCTCTACTTGGTAGAGTGTTGGTGATGAGTCCCACAGGCCATTCATTCCTGCTTTCTTGACTGTCTTTCACTAAAACGACATCACCCACTTGGATGTTTGGGCGATTTTGGGTCCACTTTCTGCGGCTTTGCAAGTTGGACAAGTACTCTCTTTTCCATCTTTTCCAGAAAGTATCAGCCAGATTTTGAACTTGCTTCCATTGTTTTACATGAAGTCCTGTTGTTTCAAATTTACCAAAAGGGGCTGACAAGGAGTTCACTTTCTGAGTCAGGAGCATTGCAGGAGTAAGAACCATGGGGTTGTCGGGGTCAGAAGAGACTGGTACCAGAGGTCTAGCGTTCATAATGGTCATAACTTCTGCCATAAAGGTACTCAAAGTCTCATGGGTTAGACGTGTATACTTATCTTGGAGTAACATTGCATCCAAAATACGCCTGGCTACACCTATCAATCTCTCCCAGGCACCTCCCATGTGAGATGAATGTGGAGGGTTGAAAATCCATGTGCATCCTCTGTTCTGAAGATAGTCTTGTACTCCTGAGTCAGCTATGCAAATGTCTAATTCTTTACAAGCTCCTACAAAGTTTGTTCCTCTGTCAGAGCGGAGCAACTTTGCTGGACCACGAATTGAAAAGAATCTTCTTAAAGAATTGATGAAGCTGGAAGCTGACATAGTTTCGATCAGTTCAATGTGTACAGCTCTTGTTGACAGACATGTAAAGAGAACCGCCCAACGTTTGTTGTCAGCACTACCTCCTCTTGTGCGGCGGGTCACCACTGACCATGGACCAAAAATATCAATGCCTACACTGGTGAATGGTGGTTCAGGAGTCACTCTGTCTTTGGGCAAGTCTGCCATCTTTTGACTTTCTAATCTCCCTCTCAATCTACGGCAGATGACACACTTGTAGATTACTGCGGATATCAGACGCTTGCCGCCAAGGATCCAGAAACCTTCAGCTCTGATTGTGCCTTCTGTTATGTGACGCCCTTGGTGTGCCACTTTATTGTGGTAATGTTTCACAATCAATTTGGCTATGTGATGATCATGAGGTATAATGACAGGCTGCTTCTCTTGTTCAGTCACTGCTGCAAAAGACAATCGGCCGCCCACTCTCATCAGTCCATTTCTATCAATAAAAGGACTGAGACTCTTAAGCCTACTTTGCTTTGGAAGTGCTTTACGCTCACTTAAACAGGTATACTCTTTTTTAAAATATTCGTGCTGAACAGAAGAGATTATTGTTGTTTTAGACTGCGAGATCTCCTCTGAGTTGACTTTCTCTGGGAAACACTTCCAACCTCTACAGTGTATATTGCTCGGCTCTTTCTGGAAACTCTTAGCTACGTGAATAAGTCTGGCAATAGTCTTACACAGTGACATCCAGTTAGAAAACCTCTCAAAGATATGTGAATGGAGGAAGGTGTCAGAAGCTTTGGTGTTGAAGCTTGCAACTGTAGGTTTAATTTCAGGGTCAGCTTCAGGCTCTATAAGTGGGTAATTTTCTGCTGAATTGCCTAACTCCTCTCTGTCTGTGTGGTAGAGAAATGGAGGGCCTGAGAACCATATAGAATTCTGCAGGTGAATAGTTTTTGTAGGCCTTGAAGCATAGTCTGCAGGATTTTGTTCTGTTGGCACGTAAGCCCACTGATCAGGATGGGTTACTAGCCTGATTCTATTCACTGGGTTGGCAACATACAAGAAAAACCTTCTGGAGGTGTTGCAGATATAACCTAGTACAGTTTTGCTATCTGTAAAGAATCGCACAGCATCTAAGTCTTTATCTATTTCATCTCTGATGAGCTCGTACAACTCTACTGCTAGAACAGCCGCACATAGTTCTAGACGTGGAATTGTGTGTGCTGGTTTGGGGCTTAACTTAGACTTTCCCATAACAAATCCAACTGAACATTTATTGCAAACATCAATTGTTTTCAAGTAGGCTACAGCACCTATCGCTGTGTTGGATGCATCTGAAAATACATACAGTTCTTTTCTACTTACTGCTGACAGGGGAGTAGACACATAACACCGGGGTATCTCTATGTGTTCCAAAGCTTGCAAGGATTCCTTCCATAGAAGCCACTCATGTAGTTTTTCTTGTGGGAGTAATGTATCCCAATCACATTTTTTAGATGACAGTTCACGAACTAGTGCCTTACCCTTTATAGTTACAGGTGCTACAAACCCAAGAGGATCGTAGAGGCTGTTCACTGTAGACAGGACTCCTCTTTTAGTGAAAGGTTTTTCTTCGGAAGATACCTGAAAGGCGAAAGAGTCTCTTTCTAGGTCCCAGCTCAGTCCCAAACTTTTCTGAAGGGGCAGGGTGTCTGTACCCAGGCAAAGGTCCTTGAGGTCTTTAGCTCTATCATTAGCAGGAAAGGCGTTCATGACCTGTGTGCTATTTGATGCAATTTTATGAAGTCTCAGATTAGATTCTGCCAGCATCTGTTTTGCATTGTTCAGAATGTCAATAGCTATCTCCGGGGTGCTGGCAGATGCAAGTCCATCATCTACATAGAAGTGTCTCAACACAAAGTGTTTGGCATCTTGTCAAAATTGTTCTGCACTTGTCAGAGCAGCTTTACGCATGCAGTATATAGCAACAGCAGGAGAGGGACTGTTCCCAAAGACATGGACCCTCATTCTATATTCAACTACTTCTTTGTCTATGTCATGGTCCTTGTACCACAGAAAACGTAAATAATCTCGGTGGTCTTCTCTCACCAAGAAACAGTAAAACATCTGTTGCACATCTGCTGTAAAGGCAATAGGTCCTTTCCTAAAGCGTATGAGAACCCCTAACAATGTGTTGTTTAAGTCAGGGCCACTTAACAGTACATTATTTAAAGAGACGCCTTCACACTCAGCGCTGGAGTCAAATACAACTCTTATTTGATCAGGTTTGTGTGGATGGTAAACGCCAAACATCGGCAGATACCAGTGTTCTTTACCTTGTTCCAGTGGTCTCGCAATCTCTGCGTGGTCATTGTCCAGCATCTTTTTAATGAACTCTGTGAAGTCTCTTTTCATTCCTGGCTTACCATGCAGAGTTCTGCGAAGTGAGGCGAGACGTACCATGGCTTGCTCTCTGTTGGAAGGCAATTTACACCTGGGTGTACGAAAAGGCAATGGAGCAACCCAGCTGTGGCTGTCATCTTGATAGGTGTCTTTGTCCATGATCTGAAGAAACACTTGATCTTCTATGGATAGAGCTTGCTTGTCATCATTCTTTGATTTTTGAAACACTGTTGTTCCTAGCTTATCAGTCTCTGGATTGAAGCTGATGTCTTCTTGGCTGCACACAGAAGAGTCACTGAAATGCGTTAGGTTATCAAAACTTTCTTTGACTGTGAATCGGTTCTGACATGGGTTCAACAAGGTGGTACGCCCATTCGGCAACACAGATGTTCTTAAGGTACTGACTCTATTAGTCTGGTGTGTAGATCCCAGGCAAACTTCTCCTACTATTACCCATCCTAATTCAAGTCTTTGTGCGTAAGGGGCATTAAAGGGACCATTGATTTTCTCATGCACCTTGTGTGCTTATAAGATGTCTCTTCCTAAGAGCAAAAGTATGGAAGCCTCAGGATCAATAGCTGGTATGAGGTTGGCAATTGAACGGAGGTGGAGATGGTAATAAGCTACTTCTGGAGAAGGGATTTCTTCCTTGTCATCTGGTAACATATCACATTCTATTAATGCTGGCAAAGGGAGCTGTGTTTTTCCGTCAAAGGATTCAACAATGAAGTTTGTGGCTCTTCTGCCTGCAGTCTCTGTAACGCCTGCACAAGTCTTTAAAATGTATGGAGCAACAGTAGTTTTAATGTTGAAGATGTTGAAAAAGTCTGACTTTGCAAGAGATCGGTTGCTTTGTTCATCGAGTACTGCGTACATTTTCACTGCTCGCTCTCTTTGTCCAGAGGGGAACACAGTCACTAAACATATTTTAGAGCATGATCGGAAGCTCTTACCTGTGCCACAGATTTCAGTGCACTTAGACATTACTGGAGGAGGTGAGCTGTCACTAAGCTCCCTGCCGTGATCTGTCCCGGCTTGTACAGTCTCTGCTGGTGGCGCAGGTAAGTCAGGGTGTAAAGCAGCAATATGTTTCTCACTGCCACATTCCGAGCACTTCACTGATATTTTACAGTCTCTGGCTATGTGTTTGGTGGTTTCACAGCACTTGAAGCAGATGCCATTCTGTCTGAGAAAATACATCCTTTCACCTATAGGTTTGCCTCTGAATCCTTTACACCTTTTTAAAGGATGGGGCTTTCGGTGAATTGGACATTGTCTATCAGGGCTCTCTATACTGCCCTCCTTGCTGCTGGCTTGAGAGTGTGAGGTTTCTGTAGGGACAAATGTTTTGTGTGTGGACACAGAGGTCTTTCCGTGGTATCTGTAAGGCCTTTCAGGTTTAGGTGATTGATCGCGGTTGCTGTAAAAGGCAAAGCTGGGGTCATTCTTCATCTGTGCTTGTTGCTGCACAAACCTGGAAAACACAAAGAAAGGGGGAAAATCTTCTCCTGTTTCTGCTTTATACTTGGTTCCAACAGATGCCCACTTTAATTGCATGTGGTATGGTAGCTTCTCCACCGTGGGATTAAGACCAATAGCATTGTCCAAGTATGTTAAACCTCTCAGATATCCCTCTTCTTTGGCACACTCTATCTCCAGAAGAAGATCTCCCAATTGTTCTAGTTTTTTGGCATCTTTGTTGGTCAGCTTGGGGAAGGCATCTAACCTTTTTTGTAATGTTCGCTTAATTACTTCAGGTGAGCCATATTTTTTCTCTAGTCTCTGCCAAGCCATATCAAGTCCTGCTGAAGGGTTGAACAAATGCACTCTGCGCATACTTTTTGCATGTTCGGCTGACTCTGTGCCTAGCCATTTTATCATCGGGTCAAGCATCTCTGAGGCTGAAAGGTTCAAATCTTTGATTGCATTCTGGAAGGAGGACTTCCAGGCCCAGTAATTTTCAGGGGAGTCATCAAACTTGATGAAGCTTGAGTTAACTGCTTCTTTGCGTTGCAGATATTTAGTGATATCTTGTATGCATTGTTGCTCAGGCGCACAATCTTTAGGCTGAGGCAATGGGAAACTCTGAATTCTGTCTCTTGGGTATTCTGCTGGATATTTTATAGCTGGTTTGACGTCACTGGCGCTGTAGTGCTGCCTTGGCGTACTTGTAACTGCTGCCGGCTTAGGCCTGTATACTTCTGCTGGCTCAGTTTTAATCGACCGTTCAGTGGTTGGCATACTAGAAACCTGCTGAACGTACTCACTTGCGCGTTCTGCAGGGGAAAGAGGTTTCTCTGGCATTTCTGGGCCTTCATGGGTTCCCTCACTCTCTGATGAATATGTTTCCAGGTAGGCCGCAGCCTCAGCTGCTGCTGCGGCAGCTTCTCTCTGACACTGCAGAATTTGCAGCTCTGCTTCCGCTTCTGCCATTTCTCTTTCTCTTTCTGCATTTTCTCTTTCTCTTTCTGCGTTTTCTCTTTTCATGCTAGCCTGTTTTTCTGCGATTGCTCTTTTCACCTTAGCTTCTTTTTCTGCAAAGGCTAGCTGTACGCGTGTGGCCTCTGCCTTCGCTCGTGCTTTGAGTGCTAGGGAACTCACTGCAGACATCTTGCTAGACCTAGATGATTTGGATGCATGTGACCGTAACTCATCTTGCTGGGCGCTAGCTTTCTCCCTGCCATGCTGTCTCATGGGGGGCTCATCATCAGGTATATACTTCTTCCCCGATCTCAGACTCATGTTTAGGATGCAGTCACTTCTGTATACAGGTCTGCTGCAACCGTCTTTTTACTGTACTGTTTCCACACTATACTGTGCCTTGCGTAATATAGGTTAACCAGCCAGCTTAACACACTCCACATAAGACTCAACAAAGAATACTCAGACTGCTCTGTGAGTTGAATAACTTGAATGCTTTATCCTTATGAAGAGTTTATTTTGTAAAACTGTAAAACAATATAATAACATTGCATCACAACCTGTACAACATATACACACATGTAAACACATACAGGAAACCTAGCATCTTACTTACAGACGGTTATGTAACCAGGGCCTGTGTAAAGGTGAAGAATCCTAAGGTCTGTCCCTCTGCTTGTGAGCTGTCTGTGTGCGCTCAAAATGGATACACTTCCACTTCCTGTGAACTTTAGGGGGAGGTTTAACCTTGAATGATGTGTATAATTAACATATGGACAACTATCCCAAAGAGGGTCACTAGGTGGCAGCACATAACAGCTGAACTAACATTAATGCATACAATCTAACATTAAAATGGCATCAGATAAGGTATAAACAGCACAGAGAAAAACAGGATATAATGAAGTAAAAATATCAATTTGGAAAGACAAATGTTGGGGAACAATCAGAAATGCAAAAATAATATTTAAGTGATATAAAATGTAAAGTAAAAGTACAGGATCTCTTATCTAGAAATCTCCCGAAAGTTCTAAATGCCCACATATCTGACTCATCAAATCCCACTCCCTTCCAACCAAACGTTCTTACTTTTGCGGAAATCCTGGTCCCTTTATGGCAGTCCAGGCACCTTGACAGGAATGTCCATGTATATTGGGGTGCCAGCTTCATTTCTGCTGCCCCAGCACACAGCGTTTGTCTTGCTTGGCCCAAGTCTGTAGCAGCTAATAACAGAACCTACCAGGGGAACCTGGGAATCACTGCCATGTCCAGGGTGGTAGTACATCCAGGGTTCCCAGGTTTCTATGCATGCGCTTGTGTATGATTCATTAGAGCACATTGATGCGCCCCATAAGTAAATAGAGCAGGTAGGGCTATTCTGTTAATCTGCACACACGGTTACATCCATTTTAGTGCTCTGCCATTGTGGTTAGGTTTATACATGAGCCTTGGTGGGTGGTGAGCAACAAATGTTCATGTATAGAATAATCTGTGGTTGTAGACCTTTGGCAACCTACCTGGTATATACTATGGGCCCGATTCACTAAAGTGCGATAAAAATTATCGCACGCTTTTTTACATTAAAAAACGCAAAATAATTTGCGCGCGATTCACCATAGTATTATCGCGTGCGAAAAATCGCCATTTTCGCATGCGGTATTTCTCGCACTAGTTTTACCGTTTTGCGTTAATTTCCGCGCTGAAAAGAATACGATCGCATGATTCACTATAACTTTTGCGCGCTAAATATCGCATTCGGCTATACGAAAATGAACACCTACTACAGGCAGGCGAAAAATTATACAAAAGTACAGTAAATGAGCTTTTTGCAATAAAATATGGACTTACAGTGTTATTTATTCAAGTCTGTGTTTCCCCCAGAGTGACGCAGCCGCCAGTTTGCAGCGAAATGTTCATTTTTAATACAGTAATTTTCTGCAAGTATTGGCGTGTATGGCTAACATGGCGTGCGTTCATTTGCCCGACTATTTCTATTTGGCTACAAGTGATGAAATGTTTCGCCAGGCATGGATTCGCAGCGAATTTTTGGACGTGCGTTGAATTTTTTTCGCGGCGGATTTTTTCATGCGTTTCTCAAAACAATCCGCCAATGGCAAAACGCATGAAAAAATTTGCCACGCAAAAATTCACCGCACATCCAAAAATTGATACAAGTGTCAAAAAATAATAGTCACAGCAACAATTTTTTTGCCCGCACAACATTTTTGCCGTTTCGTGGATCTTTCGAAAGATTTGCTAATTTTTCACTAAAGATACCAGAACACATTTGCTCATCACTAGTGGCTACTATTTATATACTACTATTTATATGCTACTATTTATATGCTACCATTTATATGTGGCTACTATTTATATGATACCATTTATATGTGGCTACTATTTATATGATACCATTTATATGTGGCTACTATTTATATGATACCATTTATATGTGGCTACTATTTATATGATACCATTTATATGTGGCTACTATTTATATGATACCATTTATATGTGGCTACTATTTATATGCTACCATTTATATGTGGCTACTATTTATATGATACCATTTATATGTGGCTACTATTTATATGATACCATTTATATGTGGCTACTATTTATATGATACCATTTATATGTGGCTACTATTTATATGCTACCATTTATATGTGGCTACTATTTATATGATACCATTTATATGTGGCTACTATTTATATGATACCATTTATATGCTACCATTTATATGTGGCTAATATTTATATACACCATTTATATGCGGCGACAATTTTTATACACTATTTCTATGCTACCATTCATATGCGGCGATTATTCGCGTAATTTAGTGCATGTACAGGCAAATACCGCATTGAAATAGTCTTTCGCGAGTTAAATAACGCATGCAATATCGCGCGTAAAAAAGCGCAAGTATGCTTATAGTGAATCGTGCGAAAAATCGCCAAAATTAAGCCGCGGTAAAAATTTTAGCGCACAATAAAAATAGCACACGTTTTATCGCCCTTTAGTGAATCAGGCCCTATATGTCTTAAAACAAGGCAAGTAAAACAGAATTCTAATCATTATTATATGCAGAAGAAGAATTCTATTTTCAATCACTGATCTGCAAATGAATCGGACGTTACCTTACATTTTATAGTTATTCCCAGGCAGACTGAACTCATTTTAACTGAATGTGAATTATACAGTAATTAGGAAAACAAGTAAAACATGTTAGAATCACAGAAAGGGGAGCGTACCGCTGTTGTGGCTTCACTTTCAGAATGTGAGACTAAAGACAAGGAGCAGAAGACTCGGGTATGACAGTTGTTTCCCAGCAAACCAACTCTTGTAGCTGCCAGTAGTTTGACAAACCCCTGGAATTTCTTCAAATGCCAATAGAAAGAGAGTCAGTTTCTTACCTTCTTATCTTTGGTTTTCCATTGTATTTCACCTGGTGTCATATTTAGTTTTAGATGTACTGGGGCCCAGGGGGTGTAGGTTCCACATGGTTTATAACCAGTCCGATTAGACAACATACGATAAAAAATGATAATATAATATTCACTTACAAACTCTCCCTTTTCATTAAAACAAAAACTATGAATTGTTTCATCTCTGCAACCAATACCTTTCAGATAGCGATGAACCTAAAAGATAAGAAGCAATTACTAGGAAATAGTTTTGTTCATGGTTGCCACGAAGTTTATTAACCATGTACCTGACTTATCAAATTCCACTAAAATTCAACCAAACTTCATTGCTTTTGAAGGAATCTCTGCCTCTTTTGTGGATATCCAGGGCCATGACAGGAACCCTGCCCGTCCTCCCCAGATAGCAGCTCTGGGTTTGTTCATACACTCAAATTTAATATAAATAGTCAACCATTGTGACCACATTTCTTAATTTCTCTCCCTCCCTACTGTATATTCTCTCATAGAAACGGATAAACAGTTGCCACAATGTAATTTTGCCTTATTGCTGGAAATTCAGTTATGTGTATCTAAGATGTGAGCAAGAGGCGGCTATGGCACTAGTGCAAATTAGCACCTATGGTGGTATATCAGTCCCAGAGATTCCATTACCTATGTGCAACTTGATCATAAGGATTACTATCTATCAGGTGAACAAATGGAACCGTCAGCTGCACACTCCTCCACAAACCTTCAACTCCAATTCATAAAGATTGCAGTGCTCTCATTTTATAACCATGAAACAGTCTGTATTTCACATGTGGCATGGATACAGCAACATGTTGGACCCTGACAGTCCTTTATCATGCTTGGGAAAGGATCAGCAGGGTCTGAAACATTGCTGTATCCGTGCCATAATGTAACAATACGTGGTGGTCTAGTGGGCACCTCCATTGTGGGGATGGCCACCATCCTCCTTTAGGCACGTGTGCATCACTCTGCCTTTTAACGTGCATGCGTGTCCTTTTGGCCAGGTTGGATCTGCCATTGAGCCCTATGGGAGGCTTCCAAAATCATACATTGAAGGTTTCAAAGCCAGAAAGGTTTACGAACGTTGGGATCTGAAAAATTCATGAGTTTCGGAACGCAACCACAATATTTTTGTACGATCGATAAAATAATTTTTGTGACATTTTTGAACATCAGATATTATCGTGGTTACTCTGAATTTTTTGCATATTGTGATTTTAAATGAATGGGGCCCGAGGTGTGGGAATGGGCAAAATCAGAAGAAAGCAAAGTGAGAGGTGTAGCACGGGGTATTGCATTTAGCAGCACACTGAGGTTATACGAGACTAAATGAGGGTCATTTTCTGTAAATAAATGTAACCCCAATTTTTCTGTAAATCAGTCAAACCCAGGCTAGTATAGGTTAGAGCATGGGGTACATGTAACTCAGTCCTTCAGGATGGGGCTTCGCTATATGGAAGTAACCTGCGGAACCAGGGGTGTAGTGTAACTACAACTCACTGTAACTGTGTGCAGTGCAGATTAGCAAAAATGGACACCAGAAAGTTCTTGCAGTTGAACAATAGAACTGATTTATTGTCTAAGACAATCAATATGCAGGATTAATGCAATATACTCACAAACAGATGTTATATGATAGCAATACTCCGAGGACAGCAAAGAGAGGATGCATGCTGGTTTATCCCACCTCCTTTACAGTCTGGGCAGGGTAAATGCACCTGGTCAGCTTGGCACCCCTTTGGAAGCAGTCAGGATAGATACCTCAGGGTTTAGATACTGCCTGTCCCTATATCTTAACCGTGGCCCTATACTGAAGCAAAAGTGCCTGTATGGAAGGTACTTCCAGCTACTTTTCTTGGTGGAGCCGAAACTGCTCTTTCTTCCTTCCCTCTCTATCTCACTCCCCTAGAGAGTGCTCGACAATAGTAACTATCTAACTGGTCCTTGTTCACGGGGTCCTTGTCCCCAACTTCACTAGAGTAGGTGAGACACAGAGGCAGCCAAAGAGGAAGACACACCCTCCTGCTAAACACTATATGAGAGTGGAAGAGGTGTGGTAAACCCAAATAACCAATAAGCCATAAGGCAAACTCTAAACTGATACATGGGTCTTTGCCCAGTAAAAGCATAAACTAAGGATGCTGTAGGGTTTAAAGCCATAGGGGCATATTAACCCTATGGGTCCCTGCATAAATGTGTTTAAAGAGATCATTTGAAGGCAGAGAGATTGGGAGACAGTAAGAGAGACTGTGGGGGTGAATCCCAGAGAAGGGGGGCAGCCCTTGCAAAGTCTGAATGTGAGTGTGTGAGGGGGGAATGAGAGAGGAGCTGAGGAGCAGGGCAGTAGGGGGGTAACAAGAAATTTGGTTGATATCCAAGTAGAGACAGCGGGCAGGCATGTAACATAGCAAGTGTATAGCTTACCTTGTTCCTGTAATTATACATCTTTCTTTTAATCCCAGAGGTTTCCATACCAAGTGACCTATGCATAGAATTGAGTGTGGCAGCCAATATATGCACTGCATAAATCATGTTAAAAGTATGAAACCCTCTAGTATACAAATCAGTTTTTAAAAGACTTTCTTGGCCAGAGCATTTCTTAAGAACTTTAATTTGTTTTTCAAATATCTCATTCTTTTTGTGATTTTTTGACAAACAGGAATAACTGTACATCCAAATGTTTTCAAGTAACTTGTCATCAGGGTATCTTGTTGGGTGGAACTGGTTTGAGAACCGTGAGTATGGGGAATTACTGGGGAATTGTCTGTTATTTCGCAATAATACCAAACTGCCTTGGAATATCTCACGGGTAAAGTGTATAACATGATGATAATATAACCAGTTAGGTGTAAAGATGAATGTCTTTTCACTGAGCATCTCATATAGATAATTAAACTGTAATACAATTTCTATATTAACTGCTCCACAAAAAATAATGATATTTGTTGAGGATTTCTGGATGATCTCCCTGTACCTTATGTTCCCATGGATTATATCAGTTATCTTTAGTGTGAACTCAATGCAGATATTTTCACTAGAGAGATAATATTTCAGCAGTTGGTGATCTCTCTCCCCCCTGTCATCATCGAATGTAATAATCCCAACCCAGTTCCACTGGAAATACTTTACTATTTTGCTTATAAGAAAATAATAACTGTCATCACTTTCTTCTGTCCGAAAAAAGTACGGGAAGGTTAATCTGTCGCTCAGCGCTGGGTCTGTAGCTCCGTAACTGATCTGTAAATACAGAAGGAGGATCAAACACTCAAAAACATTCAGCTGCACTCATATTCTGCCGGAACAAGTTCTGTCAGCCCTTCCTGTAGACCCTTAGCCCACATGGCCACCTGATATAATCATACTGGGGCCCTGTAGCCTACGGAGCTTCTCCTTTAGCTTTTTTCTCTGATAAAGTACAATTTCACTGATACAGTACTGTCTTATGGAGATTTCTAATTTGTGTAGAGTAAAATGCCCTAGCAGTACTGCTCCAGAAATCATCATGCTTCTGGTTTCAAGGCCAAAAATTCTACTATCAATAGTTTTAAACTAGTGTAAGGAACTGGCAAATTGTGCCCTTTCTCACTGGCAGTCCCAGAGTTATTTGGACAGCTATAAAAGGTCCTCTGAGTAATGGGAAGAAGGTCCTGGGTCATAGCATGAACTTTTGCAGTTCCACAGTTTGGCCATAAGGTGACACTGTGATGTAGTATAAAAGGCTAAGCAGCCTTGAGGCTGGAGGCCATTTTGGTGAAAGCTCTCCCCCTGAGTAAGCAGGTGGGGAGATTGTGGTGGAACCTGGGTATAGGTTGGCCCAGGCATATCAGGCAGCTCCTGTTATAAGACACACTAGGTGTGATAGACAGGCAGGGCTAGCTAGTGAGCAGCTTCTGACTCTGACAAGGATTTGCAGAGGGATTATTATCCCGGGTATAATACTGCCCAGAGTAGGGTTAACAGTGTACACACCTAGGGTTAGATAGTGATCACCCAGGTTCCACTGGAAGCATATACCTGAAAGCTGGGGGTTACCCATTGTGCCCTACGGGGAGAGAGTCATTGTAACCATTTGTAGTGAGTACTGCCTGACCTGTGAGATGCTACTACCTGCCTATATTGTACCTGTTATTACTCCCAAGTGGCTGTGTAAATAAACAGTTCATTGTTCAATGTTAAGAACCACTGGCACCCATTTTTTGAGAGTTACAGTAACACAACTACCTGGCCTCCAACTCAAGTGAGGGCTCACACCTGAGGGTGTGGTTTATGGTAACTATCAGAAGCTAATGCCGTACCAGCTTTACCATAAGCTTACACTAGAAAAAGACATATTTTGGAAAAATAGATATTTTTAAAAAAGCAGAAAGGGTAAATATGTCTTACAATAACAAACGACCAACCAGCAGAGCTTGTGTTGAAATTGTATGAAATTTCTGACAATCATCTCAAATGTTCCACAGGAATGACAGGGGCCCTCTGAGCACTTTGATGCTTATTATGTGTCAGGTTACAAAGGGATGTGGCATGTAGGGACCCCAGTCTGAAATCAGAACTCACAAATTTCAAGCAATTGTGAAATCAGCGCATTTACCTGCATTTTATTTGTCATAATAAAACCTTAAAGTAAGGCGACTTCCAAAAATCACATGTTTTTGACGAATCCAAAATGGGTACTTATGTGTTTCTACTTCAAGCTGCCAAACTGCAATATTTACTGACTGTGGCTGTTTCATTTAATGACACTTATGGAAATCACCTAAGAGCTTGCACTTTTCTGCATCCCATGTTTCACATACAGTATCTTTCTGTAAAGCTTCCAAAATATGAATTCCAGGTATAGTCTAAATCAGGGATCCCCAACCTTTTATACCCATGAGTCACATTCAAATGTAAAAAGTGTTGGGGAGCAACACAAGCATGGAAAATGTTCCTGGGTGTGCAAATAAGAGCTATAATTGGCTATTTGGTAACCTCTATATGGACTGAAGGCTCTGTTTGGATTTACACTGGTTTTTATGCAACCAAGACTTGCCTCCAAGCCAGAAATTCAAAAATGAGCACCTACTTTGAGACCCTGAGAGCAACATCCAAGGGGTTGGGGAGCAACATCTTGCACATGAACCACTGGTTGGGGGTCACTGGTCTAAATAGTTTGTTATCCAGTATGCATAGCATTACAAAACATTTATCTGTAGAGACCCCAATATATTACCTAATATTTCTAATAAAATCAGTCAAAGCAGTTTAAAAAAAATTACACATTGTGATTGGTGGTCAAATTTCCACTGTCTTGTTCTGCAATGAATGTTTTAGGAGCACAAGCGAGGTATGAAGATCATGTGGAGAAACACAAGAGCTTGCGGTAGAGTCAAGGACAGACTTCCCTGTTAATGCCATATGGATGCGCTTCAACATTTTATTTTTTTTTGCAATTTGAATTTTTGCCGATTTGTTCAATTATAATTATTGTTGAGACACTCACTTATGACGGGTAAGTTCTCTATAAAGTGACACATAAAATCCCCCAGTGTCCCCTATAAAGCCAACCCAAGGCAGGTGAGGTAGGAGATAAAGGTATAAATATTCTGTATATGCAAGGTATAAAGTAGAATATAAAAGCCTAGTATACCATCTTATAAAATCACAAAAGCCAGACATGATAGTGCTGACTAGCTAAGCCCCTACGTGCACTTTGCTATTTGCACAGCTGGAACCACAGAGCACACAGACAGTTGTAAAAGGGGCATCATATACTTTTTAGATAAGGTATGTCATTCTCTATAAAAGGCTGAGACTGTCAGGGCCTCATTGGAAGCTGTTAGTGACACATTTCAGTTGCTGTTCTGTGTTGCTGAAAGCTTCCCCAAGGCTCTGTGTTTGATTAATAAAGAAATACTTTGATATACTGAGAACCTTGTCTCAGGGTCTTGTTCTATAATAAGGTTCTGGTTGGTTAAAACTACCAACATTATTGGGAGACTCTTACCAAAGGGATGTAAAGACCCTCTATTTTTAAAACTATTAACAACTCACCTGTGCGTAGCCAAACCCATTCAAAATCTGGGCTATGGGTATTGTGGTTTCTGAGGCAAAATCTCCAATAAAACCAGCAATTTGTCTCTTTCCCACACAGGAGTAATTGGGAACCGGCTCCCTGGTACCAGATAATATCTGCAATATACTCTTTACAGCCTTCCGGGGGTCCCCACAGGAATCATATATATGGTATCCGAGAGTTATGTTGGGTAAATAGTCAGAACGCTTATTAAAGTTATCAATTATATAGAGAAAATCCACAAGATATTTGTAATTTTGGAGACTTGGACTGGAAAAAGCAAAGTAATGATATTAAGCACAATACAACTAAAGGTAAGGAAAGTCCAATACATGTTGTTTCTACTGAGAGTCCCTGACAATTGGGTTTCCCTATAAGAATAACATGTATACTTTCTCTGCTGACCAGTAAATGCTACCTGCTGATTGGCTGCTATGGGTTAATAGGCCAGTAGCAAACATTTCAAATTATAACATTAAGCCTTTAGGTCTTTGTTTTCTACTCAACCAACCCGGAACTGTATGGGGCTACATTCCCATACAGATTTAACTGAAAGGGCAGTGTGGCTATCTGTATAAGCAGCCATGGGACACAATAGCCAATGTGGTTGCCCCAGTAGCTAGTTTTGCTATAAAAGTTGTCAAAAAATTTAGTTATACATGCAATGAGAATTCTACTGATCAAAAAACTTAATTACAAATGCAAGAGAAGTGACCAAAGAGAATGCTGATTCCCAGCACTGTGTCAGGCCCCTTGCTGGTACCTTACATATAGAGATAATGATGGCATTTTCCCGTCATTATATGGCACAGGAATCAGACATGGGGATAAAGGGACAGACTTGTTCAGTGCTGGGAAACTGTGCTTATTGCTCCCAACTCCAATTGCAGGAACAGAGAACAGGGAGCCGGATTTACTCACATCACCATTATTGTGCATTATTGCTTTACAGCTCCCAGCATGCTTCAATCTACATTATATGTTACATTATTATGGGATTTTGTATCCTACTTAAGACTTAAGTTGTAGCCCCTTCTGTAATTCACTTGCAAAACCACAACTCACTAGACACACGTCAGTCCTGTGAAATAATCCTCTGGCCAAAACATACTGACAGTCAGCACCCCTCCGATCATGATGTCCCCTTCCTGAATGTATTCATATTCCTCAGCTGATTTAATGATCTCCAGGCGACAGGCAGCTTTGTTGGTTGGGGTCTTAGACCTGCAGGGTCCCACACACATTACAGTTAGATAGAGCAGTATTTTTAGTACAGATGTGCCCCCCAGCATGGCACCCCCAGGTAACATAATGTACCCCAACACAAGGCAGAGGGTCAGAACATTTCCCCAGCAGTCATCAGGTAAGTAAAGTATTTCCTCCATGTGTAGAACAGAATAAGGGGCCCGGCTCATCCAACCCTCATTTTATAGAGAGCAGAGAGAGGATTTGCCCCAGTAACAGTCAGTGGCACAGAGAGACACAGGGGCCCCAGGGTTGGGCTGTGTGTGTAGAACAGAGTAAGGGGCCCGGCTCATCCAACCCTCATTTTATAGAGAGCAGAGAGAGGATTTGCCCCAGTAACAGTCAGTGGCACAGAGAGACACAGGGGCCCCAGGGTTGGGCTGTGTGTGTAGAACAGAGTAAGGGGCCCGGCTCATCCAACCCTCATTTTATAGAGAGCAGAGAGAGGATTTGCCCCAGTAACAGTCAGTGGCACAGAGAGACACAGGGGCCCCAGGGTTGGGCTGTGTGTGTAGAACAGAGTAAGGGGCCCGGCTCATCCAACCCTCATTTTATAGAGAGCAGAGAGAGGATTTGCCCCAGTAACAGTCAGTGGCACAGAGAGACACAGGGGCCCCAGGGTTGGGCTGTGTGTGTAGAACAGAGTGAGGGGCCCGGCTCATCCAACCCTCATTTTATAGAGAGCAGAGAGAGGATTTGCCCCAGTAACAGTCAGTGGCACAGAGAGACACAGGGGCCCCAGGGTTGGGCTGTGTGTGTAGAACAGAGTAAGGGGCCCGGCTCATCCAACCCTCATTTTATAGAGAGCAGAGAGAGGATTTGCCCCAGTAACAGTCAGTAGCACAGAGAGACACAGGGGCCCCAGGGTTGGGCTGTGTGTGTAGAACAGAGTAAGGGGCCCGGCTCATCCAACCCTCATTTTATAGAGAGCAGAGAGAGGATTTGCCCCAGTAACAGTCAGTGGCACAGAGAGACACAGGGGCCCCAGGGTTGGGCTGTGTGTGTAGAACAGAGTAAGGGGCCCGGCTCATCCAACCCTCATTTTATAGAGAGCAAAGAGAGGATTTGCTCAGTAGAATGAATATAGACACAGCCACCGGGGGAGCTCTGCTCTATTCTGGAAAGTGTTTATTATCTACACTGTGCCAGATAGAGAGCAACAAATATAATTCCTTAATATAATGGATAATTTGGCTTCTCAGAATATCCTACTTCTCTTAACTCATTCACATGCAGAAATCTAACCCACCGCACTTTTACTTCAATGCTTAAAGCCCACTTAAAACGAAGACTGTAGCACAATCACTACCTGTTTTCTCACCCCAACAATTTACAAACCACTGACCTGATATGCTCCTAAACTGGATTGTCTCCAACCATTTGCTGAACTTCATACACACAACCATCTTGCCTTTCAGTTGGGTTTCTGCACAGGTCACTCTACTGAAACAGCTCTAACTAAGGTTGTCAACAATATCCATGATGCTAAAGACCAAGGACACTATTCCATACTCATACTCCTTGATCTCTCTCTGCAGCATTTCACAAGTTGCCCTTTCCAATTATCTCCTTTTAAAATGCCTACAAATACTTGCTAGCAATGTTTTTGCTTGTCATGGTTCCTATTCTATCTCTCTATGTGTAGCTTCAATGTAACTTTTTCTGACAGAACCTCTCAGCTCATTAATCTCTTTGTTGAGGTGCCTCAACGGTCTGTGTTAGGGCCACTCTTCTTCTTTCTTTAAATTCCCTTTCTTGGTGACCTTATCACATCTTCACCTCGCCTCATGCAGATAACACTTGGATCTTACATTTCTGCTCTGATCTCAGTCATGCAGGCAAAAAACACACACTACCTCACTGCCTTAGTGTCTTGGATGGCGGCTCCCCATCTTAAACTGAACATTTCCAAGATGGAACTACTTATATTCACACCTAAACCTGACCCCCTCCCTCCATTAAATATCACAGTCAACAAGGTCACCCTACATCCAGTCTCATAAGTCTGGGTGCCTCTTAAGACCAGTCTCTTACCATAAAGAGAGAGTATACATTTGGAAAAGATATGCATATATGAGGCATGCCCATAGTAATGGTAAATCAGTTGACAGAGTATATCAGGGGCTTCAGATACTACAGTCTCCAAGACTCTTTTTTAGGGGAAGGCAGAGGAGGAAAGCAAGGAGTGGGAGAAAAAGGAAAAAGGATCCAAAATCCAGTACCCTTCCAAATATTATCCAGACATGTTAGTGGTAAACACAAGGGGAAGGACACTTTCAGAACCAGAAATGTGTGTGTTAACTAAAGATTCAGGGTAAATACCTACCTAGGCAGAGGATAGTGTTTTTGATTAAGATTGAACGCTCATATTGCACAGGACTCCGGAGATGCAGTGTCAGAACTGAATAAATATGATGACGTGAACAATCAACAGTTTGGTATGACGTGGCTACAAGCAGACCTAAGAGTAAGTTTTGTTCCATTGTGACTATGAAGATTTTTATTCAACCAGGTCATGGTATATCTTGTATCAGTAAATCTAAAGCAACTGGACTTGTTAAATAATCATTGAAAATGTTTCATTATTCATCTGAGCAGCTTCTTCAGTTCAACTGACTGGTATCCATTGTAGTGATGGGTGTTCCATTGTAGTAATGGATGCCATGGCATATAGGAATGAGACCCTGCTGCTGCTTAATAACTGTGCTTACTATAGGTTGCTTAATGGTGTCCCAGTGTAAGATTTGAAAAAAAGAGAGATAAATATCTGAAGGAATTTGTTGATGGGGGTTTAATATTGAAAAAACTGGTTAATTAATAATTAATTTTAAATTGACCCCTACCTTCTATCTTCTTATGAAGATACATATGGATCTTCAGAACCCTCCAGGGCATCCTATAGTGGCAGGAGTATTATCCATTTTTCATCCCATGGCTACAGGGCTGGACAGTGTGCTGAACCCAGTGGGGATAGGTACTCAGTCATATGTTAAAGATACCATGGATTTTATTAATAAACTTGATGCAGTACAGGGTATTGGCAATAATATTTTTCTATTATTTTTTTTTGTGTTTATGGGAACTCATCTACTGTGATTTTCTATTATAAGGTTCTTTGAATATTTACTGGCACTTGTAATTATCTATTTGCACTTTATTATACGCATGTTTCATGCTGAACTACACCTATAAACCAGTTATTGTTCTTTGAGCCACTGGTATAGCTTCCTTGATCTACAGCTACACTTTGGGGCCCATTTATTAACCATCGATCTTGGTTTATATAGATGAATCAAATTTTTAGCGCTAAAAGTCACATAGAAAACTCATTGTAACTTTTCCGAGATTTACTATGTGTCTAAAATTCCAAATTCGACAATTCGCCAGGCTTAACTCGTAAAGACCATGAAGAAGTCAATGTTAGAGGTACTTTCCCTTTCCTTCAATTCTTTCTTTTGTCTTGAAATTTTGCAGATTTTGAAGTTCTGGAACATGAGTTAAGTTGAATTTGGAAAAAAAATGAGAATTGAGTCTTAGTGAATGTGCTTTTTATGTATCACAACATTTTGATATATGTATGCTCTTACACTCCATGCATCACAGTGCATGAAAAATTTGCACAAATATTTGCACACTTCTTGGAGGAAGTTTAGAGGTGCATAGGTATATATATATATGGTGCCAAAAAATTGGAAAACTGGGCAGCAAAATGAAAAATGAGGTGTAATGTTAAAAAGTGCAAAGTTCTGCCCTTTGGTAGAAATAATATAAATGTGAGTTATACACTAAATGGGAGTGAGTTGGGGGGAACCTTAAATGAAAAGGATCTGGGGATTTATGTAAATAACAAGTTCCAGGAAATGTCCTTCCAGAAAGTCCATTAACTCAAGGGCTGAAAACATCTTTATAGATATTTTATAAATCCCAAGTAAGGCCTCACATTGAGTGTGCAGTGCAGGGTGTGAGCTCTGGGCCTTAAGAATCATTTTGATGAGCTGGAGAGAGTGCAGAGACGTGTGACTAAAAAGGATCGAGGGTAAACTATAATATTGGGCTGTCAAGATTGGGGTTGTTGTGAAATAAAAATATAAAAACACTTGCAAGGGGACATGATTACTCTTAACAAGTACATTAGCAAGCACTATAGACAGATGACAAAATATATTTTTTTCCATAAAAAAAGATCAATGTACCAGAGGCCAGCCCTTTATATTTCAGATACTGAACTTTTAGTAGAGACAGCATAGGGGGTTCCTCACGGTGAGGGCAGTGAGGTTGGGGAATGCCCTGCCGGGGGATGTTGGGTAGGGGGTTCCTCACGGTGAGGGCAGTGAGGTTGGGGAATGCCCTGCCGGGGGATGTTGGGTAGGGGGATCCTCACGGTGAGGGCAGTGAGGGGGTTGGGGAATGCCCTGTCAGGGGATGTTGGGTAGGGGGATCCTCACGGTGAGGGCAGTGAGGGGGTTGGGGAATGCCCTGCCGGGGGGTGTTGCACAGGGGGTTCTTCATGGTGAGGGCAGTGAGGTTGTGGAATGCCCTTCCTAGTGATGGGGTAATGGCAGATTCTGTTAATGCCTATAAGAGGGGGCTGGATGAGTTCTTGGGCAAGCATAGTATCCAAGGCTATGGTGATATTGAAATCTATAATTATTATAGATATTGGTATACATATATAGCAATAAAAGCGTGTCAATTAAAAAATGGGTGTGCCACAAAGGACATGGGCAACAAACAAAGAGATGGCCGACAACAAAGAGATAAGGGTGACAAAAAAAAGTCACGCGACAAAGGCGTTTCACAGATTTTTAGCCATTTCGCCATAGATTTGCTCATCACAACCTAAGAGGACGTGGAAATTAAACAATAAACAATTAAAAAATGATATAGTGGCTTAAATACAGTTCTATAACTGGCAAAAATAGCCAACATTAGCTAATCCAGAACTGACTTGTAGATCTGACACATTTACATTCTGATTAAAATATTTATATTATACATTAGATAATGCTATTGGAACATTATCAGCTTTTTATTACAAGTAAATTAGATTTTCTGTTATTCTCAGTTTTAAATAAAATTATATAACATTTGGGCAGAAATATAGAGGCTAAAAGGCCGGCGCTTGAGGTGAGTATGGCAAATATCTCCACACACACAGTGTTTTTGCCTTTGGTGCTCAGATAGGCCGGGATCATTGTGATCCAAACACTGCAGAAGAGCAGCATGCTGAAAGTGATGTACTTGGCCTCATTAAAACTGTCCGGTAAGCTCCGAGCTAAAAATGCTAAAACAAAACTAACAGCTGCCAGAAGCCCCATATACCCAATAACTGAGTAAAAGCCAATAGCTGAGCCCTCATTGCACTGAATGATGATGGTTCCAGGGGAAGTGTGAATGTCCAGTTCCTGAAAGGGAGGAGAAATGGCCAACCAAGTCATGCAGATGATTATTTGAATGGATGAGCAGAACAAGACTACAGAATTGGACAGTTTGACTCCCAGCCATTTTCTCCATGAGCTCCCTGGCTTGGTGGCTTTGAAAGCAACACAAACCATGATAGTCTTGGCCAGGAGAGAAGAGACAGCTATGGAGAAGGTGATTCCAAAAGTGATGATGCGCAGCATGCAGGTTATATCCACAGGGCGACCGAGGAACAGAAACACACTGAGGAAGCTCAGCTTGATGGAGACAAGGAGGAGGAAGCTCAGGCTCCGGTTGTTGGCTCTCATTATGGGGGTGTCCCGGTATGTAATAAAAACTCCCAATATAATCACTGCAATAAGGAGTAAGATGGCTGTAACAGCTGAAATAAACACAGGAATGCCACTGTCCCTGTAAGACAGGAATTCTTCTATTTTTGGAATACACTGATTCCTCCTCTGGTTGGGCCATTCATTGTATGGGCATCTGAGGCAGGTTTCACTGTCTGTTATGAAGACAAGAAAGAAAGATAACTTTACTATCAAAGGTCAATTTTAAAATATACCAAGAATTGAAATCCTGTGGTTAACAGAAAAGAATTTCTCTACATAGATGTGTTCATAGTGAAAATCTGCATTATACAGTATATAAATGTAAGTACTTAATGTAAAATATCCATAGCTCCTGAAAAGTCATAGCATTCACCAACCCAATGTGCAGGGCACCTTATACTTTATACACAAAATTGAGGAATATTGGCCTAGAACATAATATTTGTAATTGGATAGAGAACTGGATGAAGGATAGAGTACAAAGAGTGGGGGTAAATGGAACATTTTCTAATTGGGCCAGTGTGGTTAGTGGGTACCGCAGGGGTCAGTCCTTGGTCCTTTGCTTTTTAACTTGTTTATTAATGACCTGGAGGGGGGCATAGACAGTACTGTTTCTATTTTTGCTGATGACACAAAATTGTGCAAAACTATAAGTTCCATGCAGGATTCTGCCGCTTTGCAGAGCGATTTGACAAAACTGGAAAACTGGGCAGCAAACTGGAAAATAAGGTGCAGTGTGGACAAGTGCAAAGTTATGCACTTTGGTAGAGAAAATATAATCACGAACTATCTACTGAATGGTAGTGTGTTGGGGGTATCCTTAATGGAGAAGGATCTGGGGGTTTTTGTAGATCACAAGTTGTCTAATGCCAGGCAGTGTCATTCTGTGGCTACTAAAGCAAATAAAGTGCTGTCTTGTATAAAAAGGGCATTGACTCAGTGAGGTTGGGGAATGCCCTACCAAGGGATGTTGGGTAGGGGGTTCCTCATGGTAAGAGCAGTGAGGTTGGGGAATGCCCTACCAAGGGATGTTGGGTAGGGGGTTCCTCACGGTGAGAGCAGTGAGGTTGGGGAATGCCCTACCAAGGGATGTTGGGTAGGGGGTTCCTCACAGTGAGAGCAGTGAGGTTGGGGTATGCCCTACCAAGGGATGTTGGGTAGGGGGTTCCTCATGGTAAGAGCAGTGCGGTTGGGGAATGCCCTGTCGGGGGATGTTGGGTAGAGGGTCCCTCATGGTTAGAGCAATGAACTGGGGAAATGCCCTACTGGGGAATGTTGGGTAGGGGGTTCCTCATGGTGAGAGCAGTGAGGTTGGGGGATGCCCTGCCAGGGGATGTTGGGTAGGGGGTTCCTCACAGTGAGGACAGTAAGTTTGGGAATGCCCTGCTGGGGGATGTTGGGTAGGGGGTTCCTCACAGTGAGGGAAGTGAGGTTGGGGAATGCCCTTCCTAGTGATGTTGTAATAGCAGATTTTGTTAATGCCTATAATAGGGGCCTGGATGAGTTATTGAACTGAAGCACTGTATCCAAGGCTATTGTAATACTAAAGTCTACAATATTAATGTCGATATATATAATATATGTACAGTATGTGAGTGTATAGATAGGTTAGTATGGGTCTGTAGGTGAGTATATAGCTAGGTCAGTATGGGTCTGTATGCGAGTGGATAGGTCAGTGTGGGTCTGTATGTGAGTGGATAGGTCAGTATGGGTCTGTATGTGAGTGGATAGATAGGTCAGTGTGGGTCTGTATGTGAGTGGATAGATAGGTCAGTGTGGGCCTGTATGTGAGTGGATAGATAGGTCAGTATGGGTCTGTATGTGAGTGGATAGGTCAGTATGGGTCTGTATGTGAGTGGATAGATAGGTCAGTGTGGGTCTGTATGTGAGTGGATAGATAGGTCAGTGTTGGTCTGTATGTGAGTGGATAGGTCAGTGTGGGTCTGTATGTGAGTGGATAGATAGGTCAGTATGGGTCTGTATGTGAGTGGATAGATAGGTCAGTGTGGGTCTGTATGTGAGTGGATAGATAGGTCAGTATGGGTCTGTATGTGAGTGGATAGATAGGTCAGTATGGGTCTGTATGTGAGGGGATAGGTCAGTATGGGTCTGTATGTGAGTGGATAGGTCAGTGTGGGTCTGTATGTGAGTGGATAGGTCAGTGTGGGTCTGTATGTGAGTGGATAGGTCAGTATGTGTCTGTATGCGAGTGGATAGGTCAGTGTGGGTCTGTATGTGAGTGGATAGATAGGTCAGTGTGGGTCTGTATGTGAGTGGATAGGTCAGTATGTGTCTGTATGTGAGTGGATAGGTCAGTGTGGGTCTGTATGTGAGTGGATAGATAGGTCAGTGTGGGTCTGTATGTGAGTGGATAGATAGGTCAGTGTGGGTCTGTATGTGAGTGGATAGGTCAGTGTGGGTCTGTATGTGATTGGATAGGTCAGTGTGGGTCTGTATGTGAGTGGATAGGTCAGTGTGGGTCTATGTGTGTGCGCTGGGGTTTGCCTGGAAGGGTTGTACTTGATGGACTTTTTTCAAGCTTAAATATGTAACTATGTAACTTTCCATAATAATGGCCTCATGTCCAGTTGTTTTATTTCCTAAAGCAAAAATTCTTCTCAAATGTATGAAAAAAACACTCAATAAATTGATTGTCAGATACCTGCCAGTTAAATGTATAAAAAATTAATATAACCATTAGAATATCTTAAGGAAGTTGCACTTGAGATTCTGTCATTGAATGTGAAGTTATTAACTGCATTTGTTTTATTATTTATATAGTTCAGAAAATGTATATCAAGTTTTTTTATTTTTAAAATGGAATTACACTTTTAAAAGGATAACATATGTATGTAATTTTAAAATATGGGATAATTATAATTAATGCAAATGTTTATACCAGTTTGGTTGGAAATCTCTCCTTCTGAACATGAGACACAGTCATAACAACAAGACTGGGCTCCGGGCTTTGGTGCCTTTCTGAATCCAGTGGGACAATTGTCTGAACACTGAGATCTTGGCACCTTAAACAAGGAAATAAATATTGTTATATTGAGGCAAAAATAGCTGCCACCCTAGTGGTCACCTTTGCCTAGTGTTAAAGTACATTAGCCTAAAATCAGGTTAGATTTGGAGAGACTGATTTTAAAACCCAAACATTACATTTAAGTTACCCAACTCCAGAAGAGATAATCCACTGTGTCCAAGACGTTAGTAAAATAAAGGGGAATGATATGGAAAAGGGTAAGTGCACAGAGAACAAAACCGGACTGATTCATAAATTAAAAGGGAAAAAGGGATTCATGAAAAATGAGAAGATGACACTGGAAAGTCGAAAAGGGGATGAGAAGGTAAAAGGAGAGAAAAGAATAGTTGTCAGAGAATACTCGGCTCCTGCCAGGGTTGTAGTCAGTATCAAGGAGAAAGTCTGGGTACAGGCAGATAAATAGTCCCAAACACAATATCAGAAGGATGAACAAGAGTCTCTTAGTCCATTTTTCAGTCGGTTCAGGCAGTGAATAGTGAAGTCAAAATCAGGCAAAGGTTAAAAAAAACCAGCATAACAGTCCAAGAAAGTAATTTAGAGCCCACCCAGGAAGTTGCAAGCAAAGTTCTATATTTGGGCATTGAACCCGGGGTCTCCAGCATCTATTTTGTGCTAAAGGTGATGTGATGACATCACACATGTGCAAAATAACATCACTGCACTGATGCCATGTCCCACGTGTAGCCCATGGGTGCCACCGTTAAATGTGGTGCCGGTGATGAGAAGATCGCCATTAGGTGCTCCTTACAATAGTAAGACTAGAGATTGAGAAAAATGGGGAAAATTGGAGAATAGTAAAGAGTCTTAAAGGAGACATATTGGATAAATGGAAGAAACCCTAACCCTGTAGGTAATTATGAATAATATACGGTGCTGGTTTCCCTTTGGGCTAAACATTAACCCTATCTGTAACAATGGCCCCTTTATTGGAGCTCCCTATAGATCCTCTCAGGTCCCTGTCTGTGTTTCAAATGAAGGGTGGGTGTGTCCTAACAGTCCCTGCCAGAAGCACAGTAGGAGGGGAGTAGCCAATCACAGCACTGCAGTCACACAAGCAAAGACAGGCTTCAGTTCCCTATCAGGTCAGCCTAGCTGCTGATTGGTTCTTATCCTACAGTGTAGTGTACTGAGATTCGCTGGCCCCCTGCACATCCAGAGAATTCAGCCAGCAGGAAGTGGAACAGATGGGCGGGGCTAGTGGGGTTTTGGGGGAATTTCTCAATAAATCAGTCCGAAATACAACTTTTCAACACAATCTTTCTATATGTAGAGGAGTATAATTCACTGGTATATTTTTTTATCATTTTTATACGATATGTCTCCTTTAAGGAGATGACAGAATGTCAAGGGGTGAAAGAACAATAGACCAGATAAAAAGAGATAACGCGGGAGACTGCAGAACAGCAGATTAAACAGTGAAAATTCTGTTTATTAGGTGTCAAAAATATATATTGCACAAATGTTGTTGTTTGCAGCTGTTACAATGCTATCAAACAATAAGACTTAGTCATCTCTCTAATCAGTTAGTGCAGCGTTTTTCAACCACTGTTCCGCGGCACACTAGTGTGCCGCGAGATGTTGCCTGGTGTGCCGTAGGTGCGGTCCCCTCTGGGACACCTTCCACTTCCTGGCTCCCTGATGCCCGGAAATCGTCACTGCCTGTGACGTCATCCGGCATCGGATCCAGGAGGGCGGAGCAACCAGAGAGGAGAGGCAGCACTATCCTGCCCTGGCACAATCCGACCGGGGGGAGCAACTGCCCAGGCCCTGCCCCGACAGACCAGATCCACCAGGGGCCAGGTCCATGCACAGCCGCCCTACTCCCCACCGGAGGACAATCCCGGGACACCCCTGGATGCCGCACCCCAAGACAGCCTGACATGTAAGAAAACAATTAATAATAATATATATAATATAAAATTTTTGTGTGTATAAAAAAAAAAAAAAAATCAGTGGGGGGGGGGTGGGTTTGTGGAGAAAATTTTTCACTATTTTGTTTACTTAATATTTCATAATAAAGTAATTATAAAATACTTTCTTTGTGTTTATTTGATTCCTATTCAAGAGAATTACTTTATATATAGTCAATATAGGCACAGAGTTAAATTTTTTAACATTTTCTAATGGTGGTGTGCCTCGTGATTTTTTTCATGAAACAAGTGTGCCTTTGCCCAAAAAAGGTTGAAAAACACTGAGTTAGTGAATTGTACCCCTGACTCAGAATTAGAAAAGTGAAGAAATACACGGTATAGCGAAAAAGGAATGAAGAAAGGAATTTTGCAGACAGAAGAGACAACAAAGGGGAGAGCAAGTGGGAATGATGGTAAAAGAGTTAATCTGTGGATTAAGGAAACATTCGAAAGAAGAGAAAAACAGGATATAATGAAGTAAAAATATCAATTTGGAAAGACAAATGTTGGGGAACAATCAGAAATGCAAAAATAATATTTAAGTGATATAAAATGTAAAGTAAAAGTACAGGATCTCTTATCTAGAAATCTCCCGAAAGTTCTAAATGCCCACATATCTGACTCATCAAATCCCACTCCCTTCCAACCAAACGTTCTTACTTTTGCGGAAATCCTGGTCCCTTTATGGCAGTCCAGGCACCTTGACAGGAATGTCCATGTATATTGGGGTGCCAGCTTCATTTCTGCTGCCCCAGCACACAGCGTTTGTCTTGCTTGGCCCAAGTCTGTAGCAGCTAATAACAGAACCTACCAGGGGAACCCGGGAATCACTGCCATGTCCAGGGTGGTAGTACATCCAGGGTTCCCAGGTTTCTATGCATGCGCTTGTGTATGATTCATTAGAGCACATTGATGCGCCCCATAAGTAAATAGAGCAGGTAGGGCTATTCTGTTAATCTGCACACACGGTTACATCCATTTTAGTGCTCTGCCATTGTGGTTAGGTTTATACATGAGCCTTGGTGGGTGGTGAGCAACAAATGTTCATGTATAGAATAATCTGTGGTTGTAGACCTTTGGCAACCTACCTGGTATATACTATGGGCCCGATTCACTAAAGGGCGATAAAAATTATCGCACGCTTTTTTGCATTAAAAAACGCAAAATAATTTGCGCGCGATTCACCATAGTATTATCGCGTGCGAAAAATCGCCATTTTCGCTTGGGTTATTTCTCGCGCTAGTTTTACCGCATGCGTTAATTTCCGCGCTGAAAAGAATACGATCGCATGATTCACTATAACTTTTGCGCACTAAATATCGCATTCGGCTATGCGAAAATTAACACCTACTACAGGCAGGCGAAAAATTATACAAAAGTACAGTAAACGATTTTTTGCAATAAAATATGGACTTACAGTGTTATTTATTCAAGTCTGTGTTTCCCCCAGAGTGACGCAGCCGCCAGTTTGCAGCGAAACGTTAATTTTTAATACAGTAATTTTCCGCAAGTATTGGCGTGTATGGCTAACATGGCGTGCGTTCATTTGCGCGACTATTTATATTTGGCTACAAGTGATGAAATGTTTCGCCAGGCATGGATTCGCAGTGAATTTTTGGACGTGCGTTGAATTTTTTTCACGGCGGATTTTTTCATGCGTTTCTCAAAACAATCCGCCAATGGCAAAACGCATGAAAAAATTTGCCACGCAAAAATTCACCGCACATCCAAAAATTGATACAAGTGTCAAAAAATAATAGTCACAGCAACAATTTTTTTGCCCGCACAACATTTTTGCCGTTTCGTGGATCTTTCGAAAGATTTGCTAATTTTTCACTAAAGAAACCAGAACACATTTGCTCATCACTAGTGGCTACTATTTATATGCTACTATTTATATGCTACTATTTATATGCTACCATTTATATGCTACTATTTATATGCTACTATTTATATGCTACTATTTATACGCATCTACTATTTATATGATACCATTTATATGCTACCATTTATATGTGGCTAATATTTGTATACACCATTTATATGCGGCGACAATTTTTATACACTATTTCTATGCTACCATTCATATGCGGCGATTATTCGCGTAATTTAGCGCATGTACAGGCAAATACCGCATTGAAATAGTCTTTCGCAAGTTAAATAACGCATGCAATATCGCGCGTAAAAAAGCGCAAGTATGCTTATAGTGAATCGTGCGAAAAATCGCCAAAATTAAGCCGCGGTAAAAATTTTAGCGCACAATAAAAATAGCGCACGTTTTATCGCCCTTTAGTGAATCAGGCCCTATATGTCTTAAAACAAGGCAAGCAAAACAGAATTCTAATCATTATTATATGCAGAAGAAGAATTCTATTTTCAATCACTGATCTGCAAATGAATCGGACGTTACCTTACATTTTATAGTTATTCCCAGGCAGACTGAACTCATTTTAACTGAATGTGAATTATACAGTAATTAGGAAAACAAGTAAAACATGTTAGAATCACAGAAAGGGGAGCGTACCGCTGTTGTGGCTTCACTTTCAGAATGTGAGACTAAAGACAAGGAGCAGAAGACTCGGGTATGACAGTTGTTTCCCAGCAAACCAACTCTTGTAGCTGCCAGTAGTTTGACAAACCCCTGGAATTTCTTCAAATGCCAATAGAAAGAGAGTCAGTTTCTTACCTTCTTATCTTTGGTTTTCCATTGTATTTCACCTGGTGTCATATTTAGTTTTAGATGTACTGGGGCCCAGGGGGTGTAGGTTCCACATGGTTTATAACCAGTCCGATTAGACAACATACGACAAAAAATGGTAATATAATATTCACTTACAAACTCTCCCTTTTCATTAAAACAAAAATTATGAATTGTTTCATCTCTGCAACCAATACCTTTCAGATAGCGATGAACCTAAAATTGTAAGATAAGAAGCAATTACTAGGAAATAGTTTTGTTCATGGTTGCCACGAAGTTTATTAACCATGTACCTGACTTATCAAATTCCACTAAAATTCAACCAAACTTCATTGCTTTTGAAGGAATCTCTGCCTCTTTTGTGGATATCCAGGGCCATGACAGGAACCCTGCCCGTCCTCCCCAGATAGCAGCTCTGGGTTTGTTTATACACTCAAATTTAATATAAATAGTCAACTATTGTGACCACATTTCTTAATTTCTCTCCCTCCCTACTGTATATTCTCTCATAGAAACGGATAAACAGTTGCCACAATGTAATTTTGCCTTATTGCTGGAAATTCAGTTATGTGTATCTAAGATGTGAGCAAGAGGCGGCTACGGCACTAGTGCAAATTAGCACCTATGGTGGTATATTAGTCCCAGAGATTAAAAAAGGTTCCCATTTTCTGCAACTTGATCATAAGGATTACTATCTATCAGGTGAACAAATGGAACCGCCTGCTCCACACTCCTCCACAAACCTTCAACTCCAATTCATAAAGATTGCAGCCCTCCCATTTTATAATCATGAAACGGTCTTTATTTCACATGTGGCATGGATAAAGCAACATGTTGGACCCTGACAGTGCTTTGTCAAGCATGGAAAAGGATCAGCAGGGTCTGAAACATTGCTGTATCCGTGCCATAATGTAACAATACCTGGTGGTCTATTGGGCACCTCCATTGTGGGGATGGCCACCATCCTCCTTTAGGCACGTGTGCATCACTCTGCCTTTTAACGTGCATGCGTGCCCTTTGACACACGTACATGCGCACTCACGTTCTGTCGCTTGGTGCGCATATGACGTTATTTTGGCACCAAATTCAAATATTTAAAGCACTTACTGCCCTGTATTCCTTGCTCAATGTAGGTCTACTTGTCCTGTTAGTTCCTGGGTGCGTTCTATGTATTGTTTTCCTGTGATCTGACTCCTGCCTGTCCCTGACTATTCCTGTTTTGCTGCCTGAACCGACCTTCGACCGTTTTGACTGTTCTTCTGGATTTCTACTCTGTACTGCGCTGCCTGATCATTGCTGACCCCGGCCAGTTCTTGTTCCCCTCTTCTTGCGTTTGGCTCCCTTGCCTGATCAGAACTCTCACCTTGGGTCTCTCACAATAAGTCCTGGCGGCATCCGAGTAGCTAAGGGCTCCTCCCAACATGAAAGGCGGCTCTTGACACATATGTGAAATAAAGCCTGTTTCATGATGGGATGAATAGGAGTGCTGCAATCTTGATGAATTGGAGTTGAAGGTTATCGGAGGTGAACACCAAGGCCAAGCTGACTGGATGCTCTAGCTAACACAGCTGGGCACCTTGGCTCTGCACCCTACCCCCCCATGTGTGTGGGCATGTGCACACAAAGAAGTGTGCAGGCGCAGTGACCTCGCGGGGGGAGGGGGAAATGCCAATCAAAGACACACAGCAGAGGAATGGGAGCGCAGACATGGGGTAGGTGACTGGTGCCCCGCCCAGTATTGCGACCTAGGCAGGTGCCTCTGCTGCCTACCCCTAGTTCCCGCCCTGGTAAACACATTTTGCTGCAGGCACCCCTTTGAGAGTTACCCACGTGTGTGCTGGAAACCTGCTGTGATTGAACAAATGGATCTTCCTAGACACAAATATAAAAAAGGATACTCACACAGAATCAGAAAATATTATTTATATTATTGCATGTATTTGTCAACATATTTTACAGTGGTGCTCAATAAATGGGTCCAAACACAGAACACAGAAAAGGACATACAAAGTAACCAATAACCGAGGTTGAAGAGGACCCTGCAAAATAGAGCTTGCAATTGTAGGGTCCCATAGGGTTGTTATCCCCTATGGTGTTATCCCTTATCTTTCCTTATCTGTGCTGTTATAGGGCAGAGCCCTCTACACTCAGATTACAGTTATTAGGCTACCCCCTATAGGTTTAGCCCAGGTTGACCACTCCCCTTGGCAGACTATATAGTGTCTTGCACAAGGAAGTGTCTTCCTCTCTGGCTGCTGTTGTCTCAGGCTTCACGTCATTGAGCCTGAGGCATAAGGCCCCAGTAAAGAGAACCAGCCATTTCTAAAGTCGGGGACAGGGCCCCGTGAATGAGAACAAGCCAGAACAGTCAGTACTATTAATAGCACCCTCTAGAAGTGGTGAGAACAGTCAGCATATCTAGTAAGGGCAGTTAATAGCCCCAACCAGGAGTTGTAAAAGGGTTTAGCCTACCCCGGCTCTGTTGTCGTTCTTTAGGGACCGGTTTTATTAGACACCAGGTACCAGTGTTAGGAGCTCTCCCCTGGACCACAGTCGGCCGGAACACTCCCTTCTGAAAGGTCTATATCTCGGGTATCAGCTAATCCTCTGTGCATCCTCCAAGTGGGATATTCTGTTCCTTCAGTGTCACACTTGCTACTATCCATTGTGACATAATCCTATACTGCTGTGTCTGTGAGTATAATCCCTGCTGCACTATTGAGTTGTGCCTTGTCCAATAAATCTGTACTATAGTTCATCAGCAAGAACCTTTCTGGCGTCCATTATTCTATCTGTACCACACAAGCGCTATCTAGTTGTAGTTCAACTACACCCTCAGCTCCATTAATACCTCCCATCTAGCGGAGGCCCACTCCTGTGTATTAAGGTCGCATGTAACACATGCTCTATACCTATCACTAGCCTGGGTTTTGCCATATCTAAGCCAAACAAGTGTTACACAATCTATAAGGAGAAGGGGTTGAGACACAAGGGGGCCCATTCATTAACCCTTTCACTGCCAGCCGATTTGTCCCAAAAGTGAACATCTACTGCCAAGCCATTTTTAGACATTTTGCACTCATTACATTTGCTTCGGTTTCTTGACAAGAAAACCTACATGAAATAAAGCATGTTATATATCGTTTTTTCCGGAACGAATTGGGCTTGAACATTGTAGTAAAATTTTGTACTTTTTCTGGAGATTTAACACATTTTTTGAGTGAAATATGTTAAAAAAAAGTGAAATAAAGAAAAAAGTATTTTTATTTTGTGTTTTTTTTCCAAGAACGATTACATTAACTTACAAAAATTGTATTGTTTGTAAAAGCCCCAATTCTGCTGAATCCAACAATACCAAATATGTATTGGTAACCCACTTTTCTTGTCCAGAAGACACCCCAATAATAAAACAGCATTTTGTGCAATTTTACATCGAAAAAAAGTGAAAAGGCGATCTCTATTTTAACATGGCATATCTTATGACAGAAATTGAATACCCCCATAAGTCACACATTTTTAGAAACTGCACACCTCTATATTTTTAGTTGTGGTGTAGTTTTTGCTCTAAATGTAGCTTCTGTCATACAGATAGCATAAAAACATATGCCATATTTTTAATTTTTCTTTTTTTTCTGAAACACTATCACAGTCATGAAGTCCAAAGTAAATCTGAGAATAAAACACCAATGAAAATTTTCAAATGAAGGCTGGTTATAAAAGAACAGGTTATCCTGAGTAAAACAATACCCCACATGCATGGGTGCACCTAAAGACACGGCCTCCAAACAGCCCAAAACAGGGGCAATGCATAAGAGCAATATCAGGTGGAAAATTTGGAGCTGCGCTCAAAGTGCACACCTTGCAGTTTTTCAGTCTAAACACCCCCTTACTTGTGAAATACCCCCACAAACTATGTTTTCTGAAAGTGCACACCTGTAGCTATTCAGCAGCACCATTCTTGCTTTCCTGCATGCAGAATTGTGGACGCAGTTCTCCGTAGAAGTTTGCGGTTTGGCCTGAAATAAAGAAAAAAAAAGATCCAAAGTTAGATTTTTCCTCGAAATTGCCATAACAACGAAATAAAACCACTAAAACATCAATCTGCAACTTGTCCTGAACAAAACGATACCCCACATGCATGGGTGCACCTAAAGACACGGCCTCCAAACAGCCCAAAACAGGGGCAATATATAAGAGCAATTTCAGCTCGAAAGTTTGGAGCTGCGCTCTAAGTGCACACAATGCAGCTTTTCAGTCTAAACACCCCCTTACCTGTGAAATACCCCCACAAACTATATGTTTTCTGAAAGTGCACACCTGTGGCTATTCAGCAGCGCCATTCTTGCTTTCCTGCATGCAGAATTGTGGACGCAGTTCTCCGTAGAAGTTTGCGGTTTGGCCTGAAATAAAGAAAAAAAAGATCCAAAATTGCAATAACAACTAAAAAAACCTGCCCAATTTAGTCCCAAAATATATTCTATTTACCTTTATCTGTTTAGTTGAACATCTTTTGACTGTATAGTTTCATCTGTATTCCTGCGAATCTTCGGGTGATGCGGGGAGGTGGTGAAAGGGAGTCATTGCCCCCACCGAGTAATGACAACCGGCGGGGGCAAGAGAAGGGAGTGCGGGCTAGGGTTAGGCAGGAGAGGTTTCTGCCTGGCACCCCCCAATTGTTGCACCCTAGGCAGGTGCCTCTTCTGCCTACCCCTAGTTCCAGCCCTGGCATTAGCTAAAGCACACCTCTCAACTTTTGAAAAATGAAAAGAGGGACAAAAAGATATGGTGCGCGCAGCACAGAAATTTTTTGTGCATGCCCACTTTTGTGGCCCCAATTTCCATACCCCATTTTTTAAAAAAAAATAAATACTCCTTATATATAGTTGAAATGGCTGGATCAGACACAAATGTGTACTGTGTACTGTACTATCTAATAAAAATACGATAAGGCAGTCAGTTATAAGTGAGTTATAACTATGTACCAGTTTTGCCCCCCCATACACAATGCACCCATAGAAAGTGCACCCATAGACAGTACCCCCCATACACATTGCCCCCATAGTCAATACCCCCATACACAGTGCCCCCAATTGCCCCCATACACAGTACCCCCATACACAGTGCCCCCAATTGCCCCATACACAGTGCCCCCATACACAGTACCCCCATACACAGTGCCCCCAATTGCCCCATACACAATGCCCCCAATGGCCCCCATACACAGTGCCTTCAATTGCCCCCATACACAGTGCCCCCCATTACACAGTGCCCCCATACACAGTGGCGTAATCTATTACATAAGTTGCATAGCACCACAAATCTGAAAAAAGCTGAATGCCTGCACCAAGAACAAAATATATATTTCCCAGAAAAAAGGCCTCAATATCTGCATTGAAAGCTGAGCTAATGAGTTGTCAATTCGCCAGTTTCTCTCCAACCAAAACAGCCATCAGCACAATACTATTACTCATAATAAGGAGAAAGACTGCAATTAGCATAAGTGTTGAAATGTAAACTCCCATCTACCAACAAACTATAACTTTCTTTTCACTACTGCAAACAAAGACCCTAACTGTGCAAAGATAATAAAAAAAAATTCCATGGAGACCTAATACTGTGCACTAGTAAAACCTAAAAGGTCACCCAGAAATACATATAGCCTTAGCAACTGCCCTGAAACACTAGTACTGCCCTGTACACTAGTAAAAGCTAAGATGTCACCCAGAAATACATATAGCCTTAGCAACTGCCCTGAAAGGGTAGCTTATGAGGTGTCGGTAAAAAAAAACCTTGTGGCATCAGCAGGGGAGATGAAACATCATGATCATCATACACCACAAATTTTTAGGGGCCCAGTCCGTCACACAACACCTCAGTTGGCTATACATAACCTAACATAACATTTTAGGTAAGGAAACACCCAAACTAACCACAACATAAAATTCTGAGCTGAATACATGAACCATAAGGCTATTATATTAATTTTGCACAAAGCGGGATGCCAATAATTATTATAAATTCCATCAGTGCACAACAATTTATTATCCTTTCAATAGTGCAGCTGAGGATGGTATAATTCAAAACATGGTTTGAGACATAACCCGGGGTTGGGAGGGCACTTAGGGCAGTAATACTGTGTATCTCGTCTTATACCCCTTTTGCGGCACACTTTGTAAGCTTTCTGGGCAAACACTTTGCCAGGTGTGGGTGGAAGCGTATCAATAAAGTGCTTCCCAATCAATTGGGCCACATTGTCACTAGGGGGCATCTCAGGCTCTGTCTCCTCTACGCCACTAAACAACAGGGCAGGGATTATCTGCAGCTGGTATTTATAGTAGGATAATTTGGGGCCTGGTACTGCTGCCTTATATACAACGTATGAATTTTGAAGGGCCATTTCAATTAAGTATATACCAACTTTTTCATACCAGGCCTTAGTTTTTCGAGTGGCGTTGTAGTAATGTTGGAGTTGATCAGTTCTGTCAGTGCCACCCATGTACCTGCTGTATTCCCTGCTACAGAGAGGTTTTGTTTTAGGGGCTACCAACCCTCTGTACCCCAGTTACTGACTCATCGTGGATTGTCGTCAGCATGAATACATTTTTTTTGTCATAATAATTTATGGCAAGGAGCTCATCATTTCTTAGGGCATAAACTTCTCCACGATTCAGTTTTTTGCTGACCAGATCCCTGGGCAATCCCTTTCGGGTACGATTTATAGTGCCACAGGCTGGGGTGTCTAAACAATATAGGGCAGTGAACAAGGGGATACTAGAGTAAAAGTTATCCACATATGAGTGGTAACCTCGGCCCAAAAGTGGAGAGATGAGCTCCCATACAATTTTGCCACTGACAGTCAAATCAAGGGGACAACCAGGGGGGTCTAATTGGGAGTCCTTGCCTTCATAAATCATGAAATAGCTGGTGTACCCCGAGCTGCTTTCGCACAGTTTGTAAAATTTGATCCCATAGCGGGCATGCTTGCTTGGGATGTACTGCCGAAATGCGATGCGCCCTTTGAAGAGGAGAAGCGACTCATCTATACAAATGTTTTGGGAGGGGAATACACTTCTCCACACCGCTCAGACAGGCTATCTATAAGGGGCCTCAATTTATGCAGCCTGTCATGGCCGGGCACATCAGGGGGTACAGCCGTTGCATTGTTATTGAAATGCAGACACCGGAGCAGTAGCTGATACCGGTTTCTAGACACGGTGGCAGAAAAAACAGGGATAGACAGCACAGTAGTGGTATCCCAGTAGGACTCCAAGGAATTGGCTTTTATGAGACCCATAGCTAAAGTGAGTCCCAAGAACTTTTTCCTTTCGGCAATGTCAGTGGGATGCCATGCCTGCGCTCGAGCATACCTAGGTAGGGGATTATGGGCAAGGTTTTGCTCTGCGTATAAATTTGTATAGAGGACCATATCCTGTAGGATGGCCTCAGTAATATATAATTGAAAAAAATCAACTGGTTCAAAATTCCTGGTGTCCACCTTAACACCAGCGACTGCAGTAAATGGTGGAATCTCAGGGGGAAAATTACAAGGAGGCCCCCACGCAGGCTCTCCTTCAGCTGCAGCATCATCCCTATCACCCTCTCCCTCATTTGGAACACTCTCCTCTACCTCCACCTCTATGGGCTCCTCAAGAGCACTAACTGTGCTACTACTACACCCCAACTCCTCAGTAGGTGAGTCACTCTCTGAATCAGGGACACATACTGGGAATCAGAGTCACTGAACCCCTCCGAGCTAGAGGCCATGCACAGTGCAGCAGCCTCTTCAACTGAGAACAACTTTCTGGCCATGTTGCCAACAAAATATTTTCAAAACTAATATAACACCCTAGTCTAAATGCCCCCAATCAGTCACACAAAAAATCAAGTAAATCACAATATGATCAGAAGCCAGACAAACTACAGCAACATAGGCAAGGCAGAGAGTAGAAAAAAAACAGATAAGATAAACAAATCTGGCAAAAAAAAACCCCACCCCTCCCTTGAACTCTAGACCTCCCTAAAAAAAACAACAACCAAGGACAATGAAGAGCAAGAACAATCAGGAACAATCCGGAACAAGCAAAAAAAAAAAAAAAAAGCAAAACCCAGTAGACCAACAGCAACACAAATAAAAATGCAATATACAAAAAAATGATTATGACCTAATTACTATTGAAATAAAAGTAACACAAGCAAAGTTCTGTAAATACAACCAAGAACAATCAATAAGCAAGAACAGTAAATGAACAACAACACAAATCTAAAAATGCAATGAAACCACTGACAAATGCAATAAAATGCAAGAAAAGAAATGCTAAATCAAGGTAACACAAGTAATATAACTAATCAAAAGTACAATGCAAAACTGGAAACTCAGAAAATCACTAAGAAACACAAGAAAAATGAGATTATGCCGTGTGACTTGCATTCAGGCACCTGATCACTTGTCCCACTGCTAAATCAAAGTAACACAAGCAATATAACAGTAATAAATGTATAAAGCAGAACTTAGAAATCAGAGTAATAGAGTAAAACAAGTACAGAAAATAAAGCACAATGCAGAACTGAAAAAGCAATGAAACACAAAAGCAATGAACAAATGAAATCAATAATATAAAATAAAACTGATCAAACAGTGATAAGTGTGTAAAGGCTAAAAATTAAAGGCAAAGTAAAAAATATGTATGTGTGCACACTTGCAAAAGAAGTGATAGGGTGTATAGGTGTGTATATGTGTGTGTAAGTGTATGCAAGTGTAAAAAAAGTACAAAAAAAAATGGAAACTGCAAAAAAATTAAAATCAGCAAAAAAAATTACAGTTAGTGTAAATGGTGTAATGTGTATGTAAAAATTGTACCTGGGGGCAGATCTCAAAGGCAGGCAGGCAGATCTCTGTGCTGGAGGGTCGCAGGGGGCTGCAGGCAGGTCCACGAGGCTCCAAGAGTGAAGGGGGCGGCGCCAGAGGGGGGATTTTAATACCCCATGCAGCAGACACGTCTTGATGACGTGGGGTCAGTCTGGGGGCGATCGGAGGAGGGAGGGGACCATCAGCGTCGGTAAGCTCATTGCCTAGGGGGTTGTGGGGCTGGCAGCGCGTCTCTGCACTCGCATTGATAGGCGAGTGCAGAGAACGCGCTGGCTTAATGTAAAACATAGCTCCTACGTGCTAGGCACTTAGCGACTTTTTTTGTCAGCACGTAGGAGCTACGGTCTTGGCAGCCAAAGGGTTAAACCACGATTAAGTTGTTTTGAGAAAAAAATCTCATTTTTTCTAACTTATAGAACTTTTTGTAATGTCCACGATAATTTCATTAAAGTTCCATGACTTTTTTGTAGTTTTTGTTAACTTCCATGAAAAAGTCTTATTTTTTGTAAAGACTACAACCATTTTGGAATTCATTCAAGCTTTGGGATCGTGACTATCTTTTGGCCAGGTTGGATCTGCCATTGAGCCCTATGGAAGGCTTTCAAAATCATACATTGAAGGTAGAAAGGTTTACGAACGTTGGGATCTGAAAAATTCATGAGTTTCAGAACGCAACCACAATATTTTTGTACGATCGATAAAAGAATTTTTGTGACATTTTCGAACATCAGAAATTATCGTGGTTACTCTGAATTTTTTGCATATTGTGATTTTAAATGAATGGGGCCCAAGGTGTGGGAATGGGCAAAATCAGAAGAAAGCAAAGTGAGAGGTGTAGCACGGGGTTATTGCATTTAGCAGCACACTGAGGTTATACGAGACTAAATGAGGGTCACTTTCTGTAAATAAATGTAACCCCAATTTTTCTGTAAATCAGTCAAACCCAGGCTAGTATAGGTTAGAGCATGGGGTACATGTAACTCAATCCTTCAGGGTGGGGCTTCGCTATATGGAAGTAATCTGCGGAACCAGGGGTGTAGTGTAACTAAAACTCACTGTAACTGTGTGCAGTGCAGATTAGCAAAAATGGACACCAGAAAGTTCTTGCAGTTGAACAATAGAACTGATTTATTGTCTAAGACAATCAATATGCAGGATTATTGCAATATACTCACAAACAGATGGTATATGATAGCAACACTCCGAGGACAGCAAAGAGAGGATGCACACCGGTTTATCCCACCTGCTTTACAGTCTGGGCAGGGTAAATGCACCTGGTCAGCTTGGCACCCCTTTGGAAGCAGTCAGGATAGATACCTCAGGGTTTAGATACTGCCTGTCCCTATGTCTTAACCATGGCCCTATACCGAAGCAACAGTGCCTGTATGGAAGGTACTTCCAGCTACTTTCCTTGGTGGAGCCGAAACTGCTCTTGCTTCCTTCCCTCTCTATCTCACTCCCCTAGAGAGTGCTCGACAATAGTAACTATCTCACTGGTCCTTGTTCACGGGTTCTTGTCCCTAACTTCACTAGAGTAGGTGAGACACAGAGTCAGTCAAAGAGGAAGACACACCCTCCTGCTAAACACTATATGAGAGTGGAAGAGGTGTGGTCAACTCAAATAACCAATAAGCCATAAGGCAAACTCTAAACTGATACATGGGTCCTTGCCCAGTAAAAGCATAAACTAAGGACGTTGTAGGGTTTAAAGCCATAGGAGCATATTAACCCTATGAGTCCCTGCATAAATGTGTTTAAAGAGATCATTTGAAGGCAGAGAGATTGGGAGACAGTAAGAGAGACTGTGGGGGTGAATCCCAGAGAAGGGGGGCAGCCCTTGCAAAGTCTGAATGTGAGTGTGTGAGGGGGGAATGAGAGAGGATCTGAGGAGCAGGGCAGTAGGGGGGGTAACAAGAAAATTGGTTGATATCCAAGTAGAGACAGCGGGCAGGCATGTAACATAGCAAGTGTATAGCTTACCTTGTTCCTGTAATTATACATCTTTCTTTTAATCCCAGAGGTTTCCATACCAAGTGACCTATGCATAGAATTGAGTGTGGCAGCCAATATATGCACTGCATAAATCATGTTAAAAGTATGAAACCCTCTAGTATACAAATCAGTTTTTAAAAGACTTTCTTGGCCAGAGCATTTCTTAAGAACTCTACCTTGTTTTTCAAAAATCTCATTCTTTCTGTGATTTTTTGACAAACAGGAATAACTGTACATCCAAATGTTTTCAAGTAACTTGTCATCAGGGTATCTTGTTGGGTGGAACTTGTTTGAGAACTGTGAGTATGGGGAATTACTGGGGAATTGTTTGTTATTTCGCAATAATATCAAACTGCCTTGGAATATCTCACGGATAAAGTGTATAACATGATGATAATATAACCAGTTGGATGTAAAGATTAATGTCTTTTCACTGAGCAGCTCATATAGGGAATCAAACTGTAATACAATTTGTATATTAACTGATCCACTAAAAATAACAACATTTGTTGAGGATTTCTGGATGATCTCCCTGTACCTTAGGTTGTCATGGATTATATCAGTTATCTTTAGTGTGAACTCAACGCAGATATTTTCACTAGAGAGATAATATTTCAGCAGTTGGTGGTCTCTCTCCCCCCTGTCATCATCGAATGTAATAATCCCAACCCAGTTCCACTGGAAATACTTTACTATTTTGCTTATAACAAAATAATAACTGTCATCACTTTCTTCTGTCCGAAAAAAGTACGGGAAGGTTAATCTGTCGCTCAGCACCGGGTCTGTAGCTCCGTAACTGATCTGTAAATACAGAAGGAGGATCAAACACTCAAAAACATTCAGCTGCACTCATATTCTGCCGGAACAAGCTCTGTCAGCCCTTCCTGTAGCCCCTTAGCCCACATGGCCACCTGATATAATCATACTGGGCCCCGCAGCCTATGCAGCTTCTCCTTTAGCTTTTTTCTCTGATAAAGTACAATTTCACTGATACAGTACTGTCTTATGGAGATTTCTAATTTGTGTAGAGTAAAATGCCCTAGCAGTACTGCTCCAGAAATCATCATGCTTCTGGTTTCAAGGCCAAAAATTCTACTAGCAATAGTTTTAAACTAGTGTAAGGAACTAACAAATTGTGCCCTTTCTCACTGGCAGTCCCAGAGTTATTTGGACAGCTATAAAAGGTCCTCTGAGTAATGGGAAGAAGGTCCAGGGTCATAGCATGAACTTTTGCAGTTCCACAGTTTTCCATAAGGTGGCACTGTGATGTAGTGTAAAAGGCTAAGCAGCCTTGAGGCTGAAGGCCATTTTGGTGAAAGCTCTCCCCCTGAGTAAGCAGGTGGGGAGATTGTGGTGGAACCTGGGTATAGGTTGGCCCAGGCATATCAGGCTGCTCCTGTTATAGGACACACTAGGGGGCACATTTACTAACCCACGAACGGGCCGAATGCGTCCGATTGCGTTTTTTTCGTAATAATCGGTAATTTTGCGATTTTTTTCGGCGTCTGTACGATTTTTGCGTAAAAACGCGAGTCTTTCGGCGTCTTTACGATTTTTGCGTAAAAACGCGAGTTTTTCGTAGCCATTACGAAAGTTGCGCAAAGTCGCGATTTTTTCGTAGCGTTAACACTTGCGCGCAAAGTTGCGCCTTTTTCGTAGCGTTAAAACTTAAAAGGCGCAACGTTTTGCGCAAGTTTTAACGCTACGAAAAAATCGCGACTTTGCGCAACTTTCGTAATGGCTACGAAAAACTCGCGTTTTTACGCAAAAATCGTAAAGACGCCGAAAAACTCGCGTTTTTACGCAAAAATCGTAAAGAAGCCGAAAAAAATCGCGTTTTTACGCAAAAATCGTAAAGACGCCGAAAAAATCTCAAAAAATACGAAAAAGTCGCAAAATGTTCGTTTCCAATCGGAATTTTTCCAATTCGGATTCAAAATCGTGTCTTAGTAAATCAGCCCCTAGGTGTGATAGACAGGCAGGGCTAGCTAGTGAGCAGCTTCTGGCTCCAACAAGGATTTGCAGAGGGATTATTATCCCGGGTATAATACTGCCCAGAGTAGGGGTACCAGTGTACACACCTAGGGTTAGATAGTGATCACCCAGGTTCCACTGGAAGCATATACCTGAAAGCTGGGGGTAACCCATTGTGCCCTGTGGGGAGAGAGTCATTGTAACCATTTGTAGTGAGTACTGCCTGACCTGTGAGATGCTACTACCTAGCTATATTGTACCTGTTATTACTCCCAAGTGGCTGTGTAAATAAACAGTTCATTGTTCAATGTTAAGAACCACTGGCGCCCATTTTTTGAGAGTTACAGTAACACAACTACCTGGCTTCCAACTCAAGTGAGGGCTCATGCCTGAGGGTGTGGGTTATGGTAACTATGAGAAGCTAATGCCATACCAGCTTTACCATAAGCTTACACTAGAAAAAGACATATTTTGGAAAAATAGACATTTTTAAAAAAGCAGAAAGGGTAAATATGTCTTACAATAACAAACAACCAACCAGCAGAGCTTTTGTTGAAATTGTATGAAATTTCTGACCATCTCAAATGTTCCACAGGAATGACAGGGGCCCTCTGAGCACTTTGATGCTTATTATGTGTCAGGTTACTAAGGGATGTGGCATGTAGGGACCCCAGTCTGAAATCAGCACATTTACCTGCATTTTATTTGTCATAATAAAACCTTAAAGTAAGGTGACTTCCAAAAATGTTTTTGGAAAATCCACATTAACAAATCCAAATTGGGTACTTATGTGTTTCTACTTCAAGCTGCCAAACTGCAATATTTACTGAATGTGGCTGTTTCATTTAATGACACTTATGGAAATCACCTAAGAGCTTGCACTTTTCTGCATCCCATGTTTCACATACAGTATCTTTCTGTAAAGCTTCAAAAATATGAATTCCAGGTATATCTAAATCAGGGATCCCCAACCTTTTATACCCATGAGCCACATTCCAATGGAAAAAGTGTTGGGGAGCCACACAAGCATGGAAAAAGTTCCTGGGTGTGCAAATAAGAGCTATAATTGGCTATTTGGTAGCCCCCGTGTGGACTGGCAGCCTACAGAAAGCTTTGTTTGGATTTACACTGGTTTTTATGCAACCAAAACTTGCCTCCACTTGCCTTTCACTGGTCTAAATAGTTTGTTATCCAGTATGCATAGCATTACAAAATGTTGATCCGTAGAGACACCAATAAATTACCTAATATTTCTAAAAAAATCAGTCAAAGCAGTTTAAAAAAATTACACATTGTGATTGGCGGTCAAATTTCCACTGTCTTGTTCTGCAATGAATGTTTTAGGAGCACAAGAGAGATATGAAGATCATGTGGACAAACACAAGAGTTTGCGGTAGAGTCAAGGACAGGCTTCCCTGTTAATGCCACATGGATGCGCTTCAACATTTTATTTTTTTTTGCAATTTGAATTTTTGCCGATTTGTTCAATTATAGTTACATAGTTACATAGTTACATAGGGTTGAAAAAAGACCAGTGTCCATCAAGTTCAACCCTTCCAAGTAAACCCAGCACACCTAACCCACACCTACCAATCTATACACTCACATACATAAACTATAAATACAACCACTAATACTAACTGTAGATATTAGTATCACAATAGCCTTGGATATTCTGATTGATCAAGAACTCATCCAGGCCCCTCTTATAGGCATTAACAGAATCTGCCATTACCCCATCACTAGGAAGGGCATTCCACAACCTCACTGCCCTCACCGTGAGGAACCCCCTACGCTGCTTCAAATGGAAACTCCGTTCCTCTAATCTAAAGGGGGGGGCCTCTGGTGCGTTGATTGTTTTTATGGGAAAAAAGAACATCCCCCATCTGCCTATAATCCCCTCTAATGTACTTGTACAGAGTAATCATGTCCCCTCGCAAGCGCCTCTTTTCCAGAGAAAACGACCTCAACCTCGACAGTCTCACCTCATAGCTTAAATCTTCCATCCCCTTTACCAGTTTAGTTGCAGTCTCTGCACTCTCTCCAGCTCATTAATATCCCTCTTAAGGACTGGAGCCCAAAACTGCCCCCCATACTCAAGGTGGGGCCTTACCAGGGACCTATAAAGGGGCAAAATGATGTTTCATCCCTTGAGTCAATGCCCTTTTTTATACAAGACAGCACTTTATTTGCTTTAGTAGCCACAGAATGACACTGCCTGGAATTAGACAACTTGTTATCAACAAAAACCCCCCAGATCCTTCTCCATTAAGGAAACCCCCAACACACTCCCATTCAGTAGATAGTTTGCATTTATATTATTCCTACCAAAGTGCATAACTTTGCACTTATCAACATTGAACCTCATTTCCCAGTTTGCTGCCCAGTTTTCTAATTTTGTCAAATCGCTCTGCAAAGCGGCACATCCTGCATGGAACTTATAGTTTTGCACAATTTTGTGTCATCAGCAAAAATAGAAACAGTACTGTCTATGCCCCCCTCCAGGTCATTAATAAACAAGTTAAAAAGCAAAGGACCAAGGACTGACCCCTGCGGTACCCACTAACCACACTGGTCCAATTAGAAAATGTTCCATTTACCCCCACTCTTTGTACTCTATCCTTCAGCCAGTTCTCTATCCAATTACAAATATTATGTTCTAGGCCAATATTCCTTAATTTGATCATTAACCTTCTGTGAGGTACTGTATCAAACGCTTTAGCAAAGTCCAAGTAGATGACATCAACTGCCATTCCAGCATCGAGGTTCCTACTCACCTCCTCATAAAAGGCGACTAACAGGCCTATAGTTTTCAGGCTGAGAACGGGATCCCTTTTTAAATAACGGCACCACATTAGCAATCCGCCAGTCTCTCAGCACCATGCCAAACCTCAATGAATCCTGGGAAATTAAGTGAAGAGGTTTGGCAATCACAGCGCTCAGCTCATTTAATACCCTGGGATGAATCCCATCCGGCCCTGGACCTTTGTTTACCTTTACATGTTCAAGTCTCTATTGAACTTCCTCCCAAGTGACCCATGCGCCAGTAGCTAAATTACTAGAACTGGGCATATTACAAGGGAAGCCTTCATTATCTGGCTCCTCAGATGTATAGACAGATGAAAAATAAGAGTTCAAAATTTCAGCTTTTTCCCCGTTCCCATCAACCAACTTACCCCCCCCCCCCCCCCGTGATAATAAGGTTCCCACCCCTTCTTGCTTCATTTTTTTACTATTCACATAATTAAAAAATAATTTTGGATTCTTTTTACTCCTAGCAGCAATATCCCTTTCCATCTCTATTTTAGCTGCCTGATAGCTTTTTTGCTGCTTTATTTGCCCCCCTGTACCTGATGAAAGCCCCAGCTGCCCCAGCTAACTTGAATGCCCTAAAAGCACGTTTTTTTATTACCAACCCCGACACTAACACTTTTATTCAGCCATAAAGGTTTTGCTTTGCGATGCCTCTCCTTGCTGACATTGAAGCTTCCACAAGGCTCTGTGTTTGATTAATAAAGAAATACTTTGATATACTGAGAACTTTGTCTCAGGGTCTTGTTCTATAATAAGGTTCTGGTTGGTTAAAACTACCAACATTATTGGGAGACTCTTACTAAAGGGATGTAAAAACCCTCTATTTTTAAAACTATTAACAACTCACCTGTGCGTAGCCAAACCCATTCAAAATCTGGGCTATGGCTATAGTTGTGTCTGAGCTGAGATCCCCAATAAACCCAGCAATGTTTCTCTTTCCCACACAGGAGTAATTGGGAACCGGCTCCCTGGTACCAGATAATATCTGCAATATACTCTTTACAGCCTTCCGGGGGTCCCCACAGGAATCATATATATGGTATCCGAGAGTTATGTTGGGTAAATAGTCAGAACGCTTATTAAAGTTATCAATTATATAGAGAAAATCCACAAGATATTTGTAATTTTGGAGACTCGGACTGGAAAAAAAAATAATGGTATTAAGCACAATACAACTAAAGGTAAGGAAAGTCCAATACATGTTGTTTCTACTGAGAGTCCCTGACAAGTGGGTTTCCCTATAAGAATAACATGTATGCTTTCTCTGCTGACCAGTAAATGCTACCTACTGATTGGCTGCTATGGGTTAATAGGCCAGTATCAAACGTTTCAAATACTATAACATTAAGCCTTTAGGTCTTTGTTTTCTACTCAACCAACCCAGAACAGTATGGGGCTACATTCCCATACAGAATTAACTGAAAGGGCAGTGTGGCTATCTGTATAAGCAGCCATATGACACAATAGCCAATGTGGTTGCCCCAGTAGCTAGTTTTGCTATAAAAGTTGTCAAAAAATGTAGTTATACATGCAATGAGAATTCTACTGATCAAAAAACTTAATTACAAATGCAAGAGAAGTGACCAATGAGAATGCTGATTCCCAGCACTGTGTCAGGCCCCTTGCTGGTACCTTACATATAGAGATAATGATGGCATTTCCCCGTCATTATATGGCACAGGAATCAGACATGGGGATAAAGGGACAGACTTGTTCAGTGCTGGGAAACTGTGCTTATTGCTCCCAACTCCAATTGCAGGAACAGAGAACAGGGAGCCGGATTTACTCACATCACCATTATTGTGCATTATTGCTTTACAGCTCCCAGCATGCTTCAATCTACATTCTATGTTACATTATTATGGGATTTTGTATCCTACTTAAGACTTAAGTTGTAGCCCCTTCTGTAATTCACTTGCAAAAACACAACTCACTAGACACACGTCAGTCCTGTGAAATAATCCGCTGGCTGAAACATACTGACAGTCAGCACCCCTCCGATCATGATGTCCCCTTCCTGAATGTATTCATATTCTTCAGCTGATTTAATGATCTCCAGGTGACAGGCAGGTTTGATGGTTGGGGTCTTAGACCTGCAGGGTCCCACACACATTACAGTTAGATAGAGCAGTATTTTTAGTACAGATGTGCCCCCCAGCATGGCACCCCCAGGTAACATAATGTACCCCAACAAAAGGCAGAGGGTCAGAACATTTCCCCAGCAGTCATCAGGTAAGTAAAGTATTTCCTCCATGTGTAGAACAGAGTAAGGGGCCCGGCTCATCCAACCCTCATTTTATAGAGAGCAGAGAGAGGATTTGCTCAGTAGAATGAATATAGACACAGTCACCGGGGGAGCTCCGCTCTATTCTGGAAAGTGTTTATTAGCTACACTGTGCCAGATGGAGAGCAACAAATATAATTCCTTAATATAATGGATAATTTGGCTTCTCAGAATATCCTACTTCTCTTAACTCATTCACATGCAGAAATCTAACCCACCGTACTTTTACTTCAATGCTTAAAGCCCACTTAAAACGAAGACTGTAGCACAATCACTACCTGTTTTCTCACCCCAACAATTTACAAACCACTGACCTGATATGCTCCTAAACTGGATTGTCTCCAACCATTTGCTGAACTTCATACACACAACCATCTTGCCTTTCAGTTGGGTTTCTGCACAGGTCACTGTGCATTGTCAACAATATCCATGATGCTAAAGACCAAGGACACTATTCCATACTCATACTCCTTGATCTCTCTCTGCAGCATTTCACAAGTTGCCCTTTCCAATTATCTCCTTTTAAAATGCCTACAAATACTTGCTAGCAATGTTTTTGCTTGTCATGGTTCCTATTCTATCTCTCTATGTGTAGCTTCAATGTAACTTTTTCTGACAGAACCTCTCAGCCCATTAATCTCTTTGTTGAGGTGCCTCACTGGTCTGTGTTAGGGCCACTCTTCTTCTTTCTTTAAATTCCCTTTCTTGGTGACCTTATCACATCTTCACCTCGCCTCATGCAGATAACACTTGGATCTTACATTTCTGCTCTGATCTCAGTCATGCAGGCAAAAAACACACACTACCTCACTGCCTTAGTGTCTTGGATGGCGGCTCCCCATCTTAAACTGAACATTTCCAAGATGGAACTACTTATATTCACACCTAAACCTGACCCCCTCCCTCCATTAAATATCACAGTCAACAAGGTCACCCTACATCCAGTCTCATAAGTCTGGGTGCCTCTTAAGACCAGTCTCTTACCATAAAGAGAGAGTATACATTTGGAAAAGATATGCATATATGAGGCATGCCCATAGTAATGGTAAATCAGTTGACAGAGTATATCAGGGGCTTCAGATACTACTCCAAGTCTCCAAGACTCTTTTTTAGGGGAAGGCAGAGGAGGAAAGCAAGGAGGGGGAGAAAAAGGAAAAAGGATCTAAAATCCAGTACCCTTCCAAATATTATCCAGACATGTTAGTGGTAAACACAAGTGGAAGGAAACTTTCAGAACCAGAAATGTGTGTGTTAACTAAAGATTCAGGGTAAATACCTACCTAGGCAGAGGATAGTGTTTTTGATTAAGATTGAACGCTCATATTGCACAGGACTCCGGAGATGCAGTGTCAGAACTGAATGAAAATGAGGCCCTGAACAATCAACAGTTTGGTATGACGTGGCTACAAGCAGACCTAAGAGTAAGTTTGTTCCATTGTGACTATGAATATTTTTTTTTTTATTTATTCAGGTCATGGTATATCTAGTATAAGTAAATCTAAAGCAACTGGACTTGTTAAGTAATCATTGAAGACGTTTCACTACTCATCCGAGCAGCTTTTTCAGTTCAACTGACTGGTATCCATTGTAGTGATGGGTGTTCCATTGTAGTAATGGATGCCATGGCATATAGGAATGAGACCCTGCTGCTGTTCAATAACTGTGCTTACTATAGGTTGCTTAATGGTGTCCCAGTGTAAGATTTGAAAAGAGAGATAGAAGGAATTTGTTGATGGGGGTTTAATATTGAAGAAACTGGTTAATTAATTAATAATTCATTTTTAATTGACCCCCTACCTTCTATCTTCTTATGAAGATACATATGAACCCTCCAGGGCATCCTATAGTAGCAGGAGTATTATCCATTTTTCATCCCATGGCTACAGGGCTGGACAGTGTGCTAGGTACTCAGTCATATGTTAAAGATACCATGGATTTTATTAATAAACTTGATGCAGTACAGGGTATTGGCAATAATATTTTTCTATGCAGAATTAATTTTTTTTGTTTTTATGGGAACTCATCTACTGTGATTTTCTATTGTAAGGTTCTTTGAATATTTACTGGCACTTGTATTTATCTATTTGCACTTTATTATATGCATGTTTCATGCTGAACTACATCTGTAAACCAGTTATTTGTTCTTTGAGCCACTGGTATAGCTTCCTTGATCTACAGCTACACTTTGGGGCCCATTTATTAACCGTCGATCTTGGTTTTATAAAGATGAATCAAATTTTTAGCGCTAAAGGTCACATAGAAAACTCATTGTAACTTTTCTGAGATTTACTATGTGTCTACAATTCCAAATTCGACAATTCGCCTGGCTTAACTCGTAAAGACCATGTAGAAGTCAATGGTAGAGGTACTTTCCCTTTCCTTCAAGTTCTTTCTTTTGTCTTGAAATTTTGCAGATTTTTATTTTTTTATTTTTTAATTGTCGCAATGTCAAAACAGTTTTCTTGGTGACAATTTGAAAAAGACTTTGCTCAATGCGGGTTTTTCTTGCGAATTTTTTTTAGTAAATGTTAGAAGTTCTGGAATATGGGTTAAGTTGAATTTGGAAAAAAAAATGAGAATTGAGTCTTAGTGAATGTGCTCCTAATGTATCATGACATTTTGATATATGTATGCTCTTACACTCTATGCATCACAGTGCATGAATAATTTGCACAAATATTTGCACACTTCTTGGAGGAAGTTTAGCGGTGCATAGGTATATATATATATGGTGACAAAAAATTGTTAAACTGGGCAGCAAAATGAAAAGTGAGGTGTAATGTTAAAAATTGCAAAGTTCTGCCCTTTGGTAGAAATAATATAAATGTGAGTTATAGACTAAATGGGAGTGAGTTGGGGGGATCCTTAAATGAAAAGAATCTGGGGATTTTTGTAAATAACAAGTTCCAGGAAATGTCCTTCCAGAAAGTGCTGTTTTTCTTTAAAAAGTCCATTAACTCAAGGGCTGAAAACATTTTTATAGATATTTTATAAATCCCAAGTAAGGCCTCACATTGAGTGTGCAGTGCAGGGTGTGAGCTCTGGGCCTTAAGAATCATTTTGATGAGCTGGAGAGAGTGCAGAGACGTGTGACTAAAAAGGATCGAGGGTAAACTATAATGTTGGGCTGTCAAGATTGGGGTTGTTTTCTCTGTAAAAAAAACAAAAACAAAAAAAAAACACTTGCAAGGGTACATTAGCAAGCACTGTAGACAGATGACAAAAGATCTTTTTTTACGTAAAAAAGATCAATATACCAAAGGCCAGCCTTTTATATTAGAGGAACTGAACTTTTAGTAAAGACAGCATAGGGGGTTCCTCACGGTGAGGGCAGTGAGGGGGTTGGGGAATGCCCTGCCGGGGGATGTTGGGTAGGGGGTTCCTCACGGTGAGAGCAGTGATAAGGTTGGGGAATGCCCTGCCGGGGGATGTTGGGTAGGGGGTTCCTCACAGTGAGGCCAGTGAGGTTGGGGAATGCCCTGCCGGGGGATGTTGGGTAGGGGGTTCCTCACGGTGAGGGCAGTGATAAGGTTGGGGAATGCCCTGCTGGGGGATGTTGGGTAGGGGGTTCCTTACGGTGAGGGCAGTGAGGAGGTTGGGGAATGCCCTGCTGGGGGATGTTGGGTAGGGGGTTCCTCATGGTGAGGGCAGTGAGGGGTTGGGGAATGCCCTGCTGGGGGATGTTGGGTAGGGGGTTCCTCATGGTGAGGGCAGTGAGGAGGTTGGGGAATGCCCTGCTGGGGGATGTTGGGTAGGGGGTTCCTCACGGTGAGGGCAGTGAGGGGTTGGGGAATGCCCTGCCGGGGGATGTTGGGTAGGGGGTTCCACACGGTGAGGGCAGTGATAAGGTTGGGGAATGCCCTGCCGGGGATGTTGGGTAGGGGGTTCCTCATAGTAAGGGCAGTGAGGGGGTTGGGGAATGCCCTACTGGGGGATGTTGGGGAGGGGGTTCCTAACGATGAGGGCAGTGAGGGGGTTGGGGAAAGCCCTGCCGGGGGATGTTGGGTAGGGGGTTCCTCACGGGGAGGGCAGTGAGGTTGGGGAATGCCCTGTCGGGGGATGTTGGGTAGGGGGTTCCTCATGGTGAGGGCAGTGAGGGGGTTGGGGAAAGCCCTGCCGGGGATGTTGGGTAGGGGGTTCCTCACGGTGAGGGCAGTGAGGTTGGGGAATGCCCTGTCGGGGGATGTTGGGTAGGGGGTTCCTCATGGTGAGGGCAGTGAGGGGGTTGGGGAAAGCCCTGCCGGGGGATGTTGGGTAGGGGGTTCCTCACGGTGAGGGCAATGAGGTTGGGGAATGCCCTTCCTAGAGATGGGGTAATGGCAGATTCTGTTAATGCCTATAAGAGGGGCCTGGATGAGTTCTTGAACAAGTATAGTATCCAAGGCTATTGTGATATTAAAATCTACAAATATTACAGATAATGGTATATATATAGCAATAAAAGCGCATGAATAAAAGTTGCGGGCGCGTCAAAAATAGGTGCGATTGCTTTAAAAATGGGCACAGTCGCGCTACAAAGGACACAGGCAACAACAAAGAGATGAGGGCGACAAAAAAGTCACGCGACAAATGCGTTTCACGAATTTTTCCCCATTTCGCTAAGAATTCGCTCATTGCTACCTAAGAGGACTTACATGTGGAAATTAGACAATAAACAATTCAAAAATGATATAGTGGCTTAAATACAGTTCTATAACTGGCAAAAATAGCCAACATTAGCTAATCAGAACTGACTTGTGATTAAAATATTTATGTTATACATTAGATAATGCATTTGGAACATTATCAGCTTTTTATTACAAGTAAATTAGATTTTCTGTTATTCTCAGTTATAAATAAAATAATGTAACATTTGGGCAGAAATATAGAGGCTAAAAGGCCCGCGCTTGAGGTGAGTATGGCAAATATCTCCACACACACAGTGTTTTTGCCTTTGGTGCTCAGATAGGCCGGGATCATTGTGATCCAAACACTGCAGAAGAGCAGCATGCTGAAAGTGATGTACTTGGCCTCATTAAAACTGTCCGGTAAGCTCCGAGCTAAAAATGCTAAAACAAAACTAACAGCTGCCAGAAGCCCCATATACCCAATAACTGAGTAAAAGCCAATAGCTGAGCCCTCATTGCACTGAATGATGATGGTTCCAGGGGAAGTGTGAATGTCCAGTTCCTGAAAGGGAGGAGAAATGGCCAACCAAGTCATGCAGATGATTATTTGAATGGATGAGCAGAACAAGACTACAGAATTGGACAGTTTGACTCCCAGCCATTTTCTCCATGAGCTCCCTGGCTTGGTGGCTTTGAAAGCAACACAAACCATGATAGTCTTGGCCAGGAGAGAAGAGACAGCTATGGAGAAGGTGATTCCAAAAGTGATGATGCGCAGCATGCAGGTTATATCCACAGGGCAACCGAGGAACAGAAACACACTGAGGAAGCTCAGCTTGATGGAGACAAGGAGGAGGAAGCTCAGGCTCCGGTTGTTGGCTCTCACTATGGGGGAGTCCCAGTAAATAATAAAAACTCCCAATATAATCACTGTAATAAGGAGTAAGATGGCTGTAACAGCTGAAATAAACACAGGAATGACACTGTCCGTGTAAGACAGGAATTCTTCTATTTTTGGAATACACTGATTCCTCCTCTGGTTGGGCCATTCATTGTATGGGCATCTGATGCAGGTTTCACTGTCTGTTATGAAGATAAGAAAGAAATAATAACTTTACTAACCAAGGTCAATTTTAAAATATATCATTTTTCAGTTCTTACCAAGAAATTAAATCCTGTGGTTAAAAAAAAGAATTTCTCTGCATAGATGTGTTCAGAGTCAAACTCTGCTTGTCACATAGCAGCTGCATTATACAGTACATCATCTTAAATACTTAATATGAAATACTATATATATAATATAATAATATATATAGTATATTTTATATAGATATAATAATATATATAATAATATAATAATGAATATAATAATATGAAATGTATTTAAGTATTTAGAATATGCATAGCTCCTGAAAAGGCAGTAACTCATAGCATTCGCCACTAGTGAATTGCAAATCGTTGGAAAAGATTTTCGAAATGACAGAAATTCCTGAAACCGCAACCATCTTGCACTTCAAGAAAATGCCATTTGCGTCAGTCTTTTTGATTCACGCCATTAATGTGCGCAACAATATTTTGAATTTTTCTGCTGAAAATTTTGTCACCCGTTTCGCTAAACAATCCGCCAATGGTGGTGAATTTTTTGACACCGCCGCAACCAATTTGACGTGTCCACAATTTTTTTTGACTCATGACAAATATGTCCGCAATGAATTTTCCAAGAAATTTTGCAAAACAATTCGCCAATGGCGAAATGAGAAAATTCGCTGCGAATCCATGCCTGGTGAAAAAATTCACTCATCTCTACTGCTGAATTATTTTGCCAATCTATTCACCCATCGCCCACTATACACCACCCCAATGTGCATGACACCTTCCACTTTCCATAATAATGGCCTAGTGTCTAGTTGGTTTATTTCCCAAAGTAAAAATTCTTCTTAAACCTATGAATAAAATAGCGCAATAAATAGATGGTCAGATACCTGCCATTAGTGATGAGTAAATCTGTCCCATTTCGCTTCACCATAAAATTCACAAAAAGGCCAGAAAATACGCAAAATGTATTTGTTGCGTGATTTTTTTTGTCTCCCGACCCTTTTTTACGTGACTGCGCCCTTTTTGTACACGACCCCTCCCAGTTTAATGCGCAACAAATTTTTTTTGACACGCAACAAACGTGCTGCAGAAACTCGCTGCCAATCCATGCCTGGCGGTAAAACTAAAACTCACTTATGCTGTATGCAAAGTAACTGAAAAGAATGGATGCCAGAAGGTTCTTTGCGATGAAACAAACTGTAACTTGTTTATTGTCCAAGACAATTAGTGCACAGGGTTTTAGCAATACTCACACAGAGGAGATAGCAGTTTAACACCATGAGGATAGAAAGAGAGGATGTCCACCGGTTTATCCCACCTCTAATGAGTCTGGGCAGGGTAAAGACACCTGACAGCACGGCACCACTATGGAGGGCAGTCTGGACAGATACCTCAGATCCTCAGGATGTGTACCTTAGCTGTTATGGATCCCAAATAGCCGACTATAAATCAGGGATTACAACTAGCCTGAATCCTGTGTCTTAACCGTGGTCCTGCACTAAGGCAACAATGCCTTTAAGGAAGGGTACTTCCTGCTAACCTCTCCTGGTTGGAGACAGAAACTGCACTTTCTACCTATGCCTATCTGCCTCACTTTGCTAGGATGTCTACTATCTAGCTATTCTTCATTCCCAGGGTTCCTGTTACCTGACTTCACTAGAGCTATGCTGTATTCTCTAGGGTATAATTGCTTTACTGGGGCCCTGTTGATCCCAGGCTCAGTGGAACTTCCACCTGAGTCAACAGATGCAGCCAAAGAGGAGGACCCAGCCCTTTGCTAAGCATTATATTAGAGTGCAAAGCGTTTGGTCTACCTATAAACCAATAAGGCACAAATGCTAATGGCAAACTAGATACATGGGTCTTTGCCCAGAATAAAGAAGGAAATGGTAGGATTTAAAGACATTGGGGCATATTAACCCTATGGGTCCCTACACATATTCATGTCATTTTAAATCAGGCATAATTATAATTAATGCAAACTTTTATACCAGTTCTATTGGAAATCTCTCCTTCTGAACATGAGACACAATCATAACAACAAGACTGGGCTCCGGGCTTTGGTGCCTTTCTGAATCCAGTTGGACAATTGTCTGAACACTGAGATCTTGGCACCTTATACAAAGAAATAAAATATTGTTATATTGAGGTAAAAATTCTCCCACATCAATAAAAATCAACTTGTACTGTAAAAGAAGAACAATTCAAACAAGTGGTATGTTGAAAAGAAGATTTCTTTATATAAAAGGTATATCAGCTAAACACAATAATGCCAATACAATATAAAGCATTGATATACATTGAATACAAACCACTGGGTTTTACTCAAAAATAAGCAAAAATTGTCAAGAAGAAGATATCTTGAGTGAAAAATGAGAATTTCGACAAGCCTTTTTCAATGGGAATTATTTGTTGCTCTATTATACCTTATTCTATATAAAATAATTTTATCTTGTTGTGTGTGCCCTCCATTGATCCATATTGTTGTATGCAAAAATTCTCCCTGCCAGACTTGAGGCATTTGTTCAGTTGTCACTTCTCCTCACAGTAAAATACTGTGTTTGGAACTTGCCATTGTAACTCATGTAATATCTAGAAGCTTTCCCATTCCCACCTACACAGGTTGCCACCCTAGTGGTCACCTATGTCTAGTGTTAAAGTACATTACGCTTAAGTTATCAGGTTAGCTTTGGAGGGACTAAGTTTAAAACCCAAACACTACTTTTTAGGAATGAGAAATGAGGAAAAGGAGTAAGATCTTCCCTACTTCAATTTACTATTTCCCATAGTACTATAAAAAGTGAGGGTGAAGCTCAATTATACAGTTTAGAAAAATGAACAACCCTATTTTTGGGTTATTCTGATGAATAAGTTTACCATGCCTATGTATGTATGTATTGTGACATGCTGACTGCCTGTACATGCAATTTTTGGGGGGAATTAGCTATGGTAGGCAAGTATGCAGAGGATCAGGAGCACAGAGACAGGGACACCACATGTGACATCACATTTTTTGCTCAAAACATAAGTTCATTTGGGGTATTTCCTCCCAACATAAACATAACAGTCGGTTCATAAACAGTTCATCAAACATGGTTATGAATTGGAGGTCCCTGCCCCATGGAGCTTACAATCTAGATGAGAGGGTAACTAACAGACACAAATGGGCAAATATAAGTGCTGTAGGTCACATTGGGTGACACTACAATATAAGTGCCAGTTCCCAGACCAGGTGCTGTGCGAGGGCCCCAATAGGGAGTCTTTAAGTTTAGGTTTAAACAGACTGATGGAGGATTCCCTCTGGAGGAAATCAGAGAGGGCATTCCCAATGTAAGGGGCAGAAGGGCAGGAAGGTTTAACCCTTTAAGTAGCAGCAGAATTTCACATTTCAGTTCCCCTCAGTGCCAGACATTTTGTAAACATTCTGTACTCTCTCATTTTAGGGGATTTTATTGGGGGAAGGGTTAAGTTTAGGTAGGCAAACTATATATTGTTTTTTTTTTCAGGAGAACCTGAGCTTTCTAGAGTTTTTGTTTATTTCCACTTCTGGAACAGGATTTACAGCTCAAAATACAAAAAAAAGAAACAATGACATATTTCATGATATAATTGCTGGTTTTGATGAAATCACATCTGAAAATCACATCAAACCTTCCAATTTCAAGCACCTTATCTCCCACATAACATGAGGTACCAAGAAAACACACCCTAAATATGAAACAGTTTGATGCCCATTGTGCATAGGATCACCAATGTATCTGGCATTTAGAGACCCCAAAAGGAAGTTAGTGCATACAAAGTGTATACACTGCAATATAAGCTACCGGCATGTGCATTATGTGCCATAAGACCCCCTAACAGTACGGAGACCCTAGAAAACTATACATTTTACTAAAGTACACATTCTGACAAAACAAAAATGGGTAAATACATCTTTCTACTGCAAACTAACAAACTACAAAGCTATGCTGAACATAATAGTTTTTTTATCCCACTTTTTATGGCAATTCAGGCCCCTGACAGGACTGTCCGTGTGTTTTGGTGTGCCAGCTTCATTTCTGCCACCCGAATGCCCATGAATTCTAATAATGACAGCAATGTTTGTCTTGTTTGGCCCAAGTCTGTAGCAGCTAATAACAGACCCTTCCAGAGGAACCCAATTCACTAAAAGCAGAAAAAAGTGATATTTATATTTATTTATATTTATAAGAGTGATATTTATAGCATGCGTTAAATATATTATCACTTCTTATATTCGGAGAATTAACAATGGATTCACTAAAAGGCCACTTGTCTGAATTAAGAAGCAGTGTTATTGTCATCATTTATCTGGCAACATATTTTGAAGCGTGATTTTAAACCATGCAATATGTTTATGCATTATTTCATAGCAGGCAATATTAGCGCACGCCATTACGCACGTAACCGTTACCATTCTGAAAATTATCATTTCCCTGAAAACTGGCGGCTGCATCACTCTAGGGCCAACACAGACTTGAAAAAATCCCACTGCAAACTCCATCTTGTCACCACAGCCAATCACCAGCTGCAATGTTGTTTAGTAATGCCCACTCCTGGGAGGCGCTAGGTTTCACAGTAATTATCGCCACATTTTATGCTTTTAATGCTTCAAATATATCTGTAGTTTGACAAACCCCTGAAATTTCTGCCCATCAAATGCCAATAAAAAGAGAGAGAGTCAGTTTCTTACCTTCTTATCTTTGGTTTTCCATTGTATTTCACCTGGTGTGATATTTAGTTTTAGATCTACTGGGGCCCAGGGGGTGTAGGTTCCACATGGTTTATAACCAGTCTGATTAGTCAACATACGATAAAAAATAATAATATCATGTTGAGTTACAAACTCTCCCTTTTCATTAAAACAAAAATGATTATTTGTTTCATTTCTGCAACCAATACCTTTCAGATAGCGATGAACCTAAAATTGTAAGGTACAACAAAATTACTAGGAAATAGTTTTGTTCATGGTTGCCTTGAGCTCTATTAACCATGTACCTGACTTATCAAATTCCACTACAATTCAACCAAACTTCATTGCTTTTGAAGGAATCTCTGCCTCTTTTGTAGATATCCAGGGCCATGACAGGAACCCTGCCCGTCCTCCCCAGATAGCAGCTCTGGGTTTGTTTATACACTCAAATTTAATATAAATAGTCAACCGCCAACTGTGATCACATTTCTTAATTTCTCTCGCTCCCTAGTGGATATTCTATCATAGAAATTGAACAATTTCCCAGGGATCCGAAGTGACATTGCACAACTTAATCCCCATAACCATTCCCCTCCCTCCCTACATGCTCCCCAGTCTCTTCTTGGCTCCTTCTCCCCAGTGACTGAAGAGGAAGTCTCAAAACTGCTGTCTTCCTCCCACCTTACTACCTACCCGCTTGATCCCATTCCTACCAAACTTCTACGCAATGCCAACCCCTGTCTTATCAAAGCCTTAACTCATCTATTCAATTTCTCACTCTCTACTGGAATCTTTCCCTCCGAACTGAAACATGCACTGGTAACCCCTATTCTGAAAAAACCCTCCCTTGATCCTTCCAATCCTACTAACCTCCGACCTATCTCTCTGCTCCCATTCATCTCCAAACTGCTTGAGCGCCTAGTACACAACCGACTGACGCTATTCCTCTCTGACAATAACCTCCTGGATCCCCTACAATCTGGTTTTAGACAACAACACTCCACCGAAACTGCTCTAACCCGACTAACAAATGACCTCCTTTCGGCTAAAGCCAAAAAACCCTACTCACTACTAATACTTCTCGATCTCTCTGCTGCTTTTGACACTGTGGATCCCCCTCTTCTCCACCAGACTCTCCGCTCTCTTGGCCTTCGTGACACTGCCTTATCCTGGTTTTCATCTTATCTCTCAGATCGATCCTTCAGTGTCTCTTACAATGGGGAATCACCTTCTCCCTTGCCTCTTTCTGTTGGGGTTCCTCAAGGCTCTGTCCTGGGCCCCTTACTATTTTCTCTCTATACCTCCAAACTAATCAGTTCTTTTGGCATTCAGTACCACCTCTATGCTGACGATACTCAGATCTATCTTTCCTCTCCTGATCTCAACCCAGAGCTTCTAACTCGCGTCTCTTCCTGCCTGTCCGCTATCTCCACTTGGATGTCCCAACTTTACCTTAAATTAAACCTCTCTAAAACTGAACTGGTTCTCTTTCCCCCATCCAACGCCCACATTGTTCCCGAGGTATCTATAACGGTTAACAATTCTACCATCACCCCATCTTCCCAGGCCCGGTGCCTTGGGGTTATCCTTGATTCTGCCCTGTCCTTCACCCCTCATATCCAAACACTTATCAAATCATGTCACTTTCACCTAAGAAATATCTCCAAAATCCGATCATTTATCACCCAAGATGCTGCCAAAATTCTTATTCACTCTCTTATAATATCTCGTCTGGACTACTGTAACTCCCTATTAATTAGCCTTCCCCTCCAAAGACTGTCCCCTCTCCAGTCCATAATGAATACTGCTGCCAGGCTCATACACCTCTCCAACCGCTCCTCCTCTGCCGTGCCACTCTGCCAATCCCTGCACTGGCTTCCCCTACCATCCAGGATAAAATTCAAACTAATGACTCTCACTTTTAAAGCAGCCCATAACTCTGCCCCACCCTACATCTCTGAACTCATCTCTAGATACCATCCAGCCCGCTTGTTACCCCCCTACTGACCTGCTCCTCAACTCCTCTCTCATTCCCTACTCACACACTCGCATTCAAGACTTTGCAAGGGCTGCCCCCCTTCTCTGGAATTCGCTCCCACAAACTGTCAGACTTTCTCCCAATTTCTCTGCCTTCAAGAGATCTCTAAAAACACATTTATTCAGAGAAGCTTACCCTAATCTAGTTTAGCAATACCCTGTGCCCCACCTCTCACAACTCTGGTCATGCCCATTCCCACACCTTGTGTCTCAACCCTTTCTCCTTGTAGATTGTAAGCTCTTTTGGGCAGGGCTCCCTTCCCCTCCTGTATCGGTTATTGATTGCTTTATATGTTACTCCTTGTAGAGTGTAAGCTCTTTTGGGCAGGGCCCCCTTCCCCTCCTGTATCGGTTACTGATTGCTTTATATGTTACTCCTTGTAGAGTGTAAGCTCTTTTGGGCAGGGCTCTCTTCCCCTCCTGTATCGGTTACTGATTGCTTTATATGTTACTCCTTGTAGAGTGTAAGCTCTTTTGGGCAGGGCTCTCTTCACCTCTTGTATCGGTTACTGATTGCTTTATATGTTACTCCTTGTAGATTGTAAGCTCTTTTGGGAAGGGCTCCCTTCCCCTCCTGTATCGGTTACTGATTGCTGTATATGTTACTCCTTGTAGAGTGTAAGCTCTTTTGGGCAGGGCTCCCTTCCCCTCCTGTATCGGTTATTGATTGCTTTATATGTTACTCCTTGTAGAGTGTAAGCTCTTTTGGGCAGGGCTCTCTTTACCTCTTGTATCAGTTACTGATTGCTTTATATGTTACTCTGTATGTCCAATGTATGTAACTCACTTATTGTACAGCGCTGCGGAATATGTTGGCGCTTTATAAATAAATGTTAATGTAATGTAATGTAAAGGGATTAAAAAAGGTTCCCATTACCTTTGTGCAGCTTGATCATAAGGATTACTATCTATCAGGTGAACAAATGGAACCATGAAACGGTCTTTATTTCATATATGGCAACATTTCAGACCCTGACAGTCCTTTATTAAGCTTGGGAAAGGATCAGCAGGGTCTGAAACATTGCTGTATCCATGCCATATGTGAAATAAAGCCTGTTTCATGATTATAAAATGGGAGTGCTGCAATCTTGATGAATTGGAGTTGAAGGTTTGTGGAGGTGAACACCAGGGGCAGGGGAATGGGAGCGCGGACATGGGCTAGGTGACTGGCACCCCTCCCAGCATTGTGCCCTAGGCAGGTGCCTCTGCTGCCTACCCCTAGTTCCGGCCCTGGTAAACACATTTTGCTGCAAGCACCCCTTTGAGAGTTACCCACGTGTGTGCTGGAAACCTGCTGTGATTGAACAAATGGATCTTCCTAGATACAAATATAAAAAAGGATACTCACAATAACAAAATATTATTATAATAATTATTATTATTGCATGTATTTGTCAACATATTTCACAGTGGTGTACAATTAATGGGTTCATGCACAGAACAAAGAGAAAATCATACAAAGTAACCAGTAACCGAGGTTGAAGAGGACCCTGCCCAAAGGAGCTTGCAATCTATAAGGAGAAGGGGTTGAGACACAAGGGGGCCCATTTATTAAACCACAATTAAGATTTTTTTTTGAGAAAAATTTGTATTTTTTTCTAACTTATAGAACTTTTCATAATGTCCACAATAATTTCATTAAAATTCCATGACTTTTTTGTGGTTTTCGTTAACTTCCATGAAAAAGTCGTATTTTTAACAAAGACTATGACTATTTTGGAATTCATTCAAGCTTACAGGTTGGAGCTGCATTGAGTCCTATGGGAGACTTTCCTTGGGCCGGGTTGGAGCTGCAGAGTGCCATTGAGCCCTATGGGAGGCTTTCCTTGGGCCAGGTTGGAGCTGCAGAGTCCCATTGAGCCCTATGGGAGACTTTCCTTGGGCCGGGTTGGAGCTGCAGAGTGCCATTGAGCCCTATGGGAGACATTCCTTGGGCCAGGTTGGAGCTGCAGAGTGCCATTGAGCCCTATGGGAGACTTTCCTTGGGCCGGGTTGGAGCTGCAGAGTGCCATTGAGCCCTATGGGAGACATTCCTTGGGCCAGGTTGGAGCTGCAGAGTGCCATTGAGCCCTATGGGAGACTTTCCTTGGGCCGGGTTGGAGCTGCAGAGTGCCATTGAGCCCTATGGGAGACATTCCTTGGGCCGGGTTGGAGCTGCAGAGTGCCATTGAGCCCTATGGGAGACTTTCCTTGGGCCGGGTTGGAGCTGCAGAGTGCCATTGAGCCCTATGGGAGACTTTCCTTGGGCCGGGTTGGACCTGCAGAGTGCCATTGAGCCCTATGGGAGACTTTCCTTGGGCCGGGTTGGAGCTGCAGAGTGCCATTGAGCCCTATGGGAGACTTTCCTTGGCCCAGGTTGGACCTGCAGAGTGCCATTGAGCCCTATGGGAGGCTTTCCTTGAGCCAGGTTGGAGCTGCAGAGTGCCATTGAGCCCTATGGGAGACTTTCCTTGGCCCAGGTTGGACCTGCAGAGTGCCATTGAGCCCTATGGGAGGCTTTCCTTGAGCCAGGTTGGAGCTGCAGAGTGCCATTGAGCCCTATGGGAGACTTTCCTTGGGCCGGGTTGGAGCTGCAGAGTGCCATTGAGCCCTATGGGAGACTTTCCTTGGGCTGGGTTGGAGCTGCAGAGTGCCATTGAGCCCTATGGGAGACTTTCCTTGGGCCGGGTTGGAGCTGCAGAGTGCCATTGAGCCCTATGGGAGGCTTCCCTTGGGCCGGGTTGGAGCTGCAGAGTGCCATTGAGTCCTATGGGAGACTTTCCTTGGGCCGGGTTGGAGCTGCAGAGTGCCATTGAGCCCTATGGGAGGCTTCCCTTGGGCCGGGTTGGAGCTGCAGAGTGCCATTGAGCCCTATGGGAGACTTTCCTTGGGCTGGGTTGGAGCTGCAGAGTGCCATTGGGCCCTATGGGAGACTTTCCTTGGGCCGGGTTGGAGCTACAGAGTGCCATTGAGCCCTATGGGAGACTTTACTTGGGCCGGGTTGGAGCTGCAGAGTGCCATTGAGCCCTATGGGAGACTTTCCTTGGGCCGGGTTGGAGCTGCAGAGTGCCATTGAGCCCTATGGGAGACTTTCCTTGGGCCGGGTTGGAGCTGCAGAGTGCCATTGAGCCCTATGGGAGACTTTCCTTGGGCCGGGTTGGAGCTGCAGAGTGCCATTGAGCCCTATGGGAGACTTTCCTTGGGCTGGGTTGGAGCTGCAGAGTGCCATTGAGCCCTATGGGAGGCTTTCCTTGGGCCGGGTTGGAGCTGCAGAGTGCCATTGAGCCCTATGGGAGGCTTTCCTTGGGTCGGGTTGGAGCTGCAGAGTGCCATTGAGCCCTATGGGAGACTTTCCTTGGGCCGGGTTGGAGCTGCAGAGTGCCATTGAGCCCTATGGGAGGCTTTCCTTGGGCCGGGTTTGAGCTGCAGAGTGCCATTGAGCCCTATGGGAGACTTTCCTTGGGCTGGGTTGGAGCTGCAGAGTGCCATTGAGCCCTATGGGAGGCTTTCCTTGGGCCGGGTTAGAGCTGCAGAGTGCCATTGAGCCCTATGGGAGACTTTCCTCGGGCCAGGTTGGAGCTGCAGAGTGCCATTGAGCCCTATGGGAGGCTTTCCTTGGGCTGGGTTGGAGCTGCAGAGTGCCATTGAGCCCTATGGGAGACTTTCCTTGGGCCGGGTTGGAGCTGCAGAGTGCCATTGAGCCCTATGGGAGGCTTTCCTTGGGCCGGGTTAGAGCTGCAGCGTGCCATTGAGCCCTATGGGAGACTTTCCTTGGGCCGGGTTGGAGCTGCAGAGTGCCATTGAGCCCTATGGGAGACTTTCCTTGGGCCGGGTTGGAGCTGCAGAGTGCCATTGAGCCCTATGGGAGGCTTCCAAACTCATACACTGAAGGTTTCAAAGCCAGAAAGGTTTTTGCGCTGTTTACGAACGTTTGGATCCAAAAAATTAATGACTTCCGGAATGCAACCACGATATTTTCGTACAACCGATAAAAGAATTGTTGACATTTTTGAACATCAGAAATTATCGTGGTTACTCCAAATTTTTTGCATATTGTGATTTTAAATGAATGGGCCCTGAGGTGTGGGAATGGGCAAAATCAGAAGAAAGCAAAATGAGAGGTGTAGCATGGGGTATTGCATTTAGCAGTACAGTGAGGTTATGCTAGACTAAATGAGGGTCATTTTCTGTAAATAAATGTAACCCCTATTTGGCTGTAAGTCAGTCAAACCCAAGCAAGTATAGGTTTAGAGCATGGGGTACATGTGACTCAATCCTGCAGGATGGGCCTTTCGCTATATGGGAGTAACCTGCAGAACCAGGGGTGTAGTGTAACTAAAACTCACTGTAATGGACACCGGAAAGTTCTTGCAGTTGAACAATAGAACTGATTTATTGTCTAAGACAATCAATATGCAGGGTTATTGCAATATACTCACATTCAGATGTTATATGATAGCAATACTCTGAGGACAGCAAAGAGAGAATGCACACCAGTTTATCCCACCTCCTTTGGGCACGGTAAATGGGCAGGGTAATTGCACCTGGTCAGCTTGGCCCCATTTGGAAGCAGTCAAGATAGATACCTCAGTCCTCAGGTTGAATACCTCTAGCTTTAAGAGTCCTACAGCCGACTGTGGATCAGCTTTTAGGTACTGCCTGACTCCTATGTCTTAACCATGGCCCTATGCTATGGCAACAGTGCCTATATGGAAGGTACTTCCAGCTGCTTTCCTTGGTGGAACCAAAACTGCTCTTGCTTCCTTCCCTCTCTATCTCACTCTCCTAGAAAGTGCTCTTACAAGAGTAACTATTTAACTGGTCCTCATTCACAGGGTCCCTTTCCCCGACTTCAGTAGAGTAGGTGATAACTCTAGGCTAAATTATGGCTTTACTGTAGCCCTGTTGTTCCCAGAGAAGGGGGGCAGCCCTTGCAAAGTCTGAATGTGAGTGTGTGAGGGGGGAATGAGAGAGGAGCTGAGGAGTAGGACAGTTGAGGAGCGTAACAAGAAATTTGGTTGATATCCAAGTAGAGACAGCGGGCAGGCATGTAACATAGCAAGTGTATAGCTTACCTTGTACCTGTAATTATATGTCTTTCTTTCCATCCCAGAGGTTTCCATACCAAGTGGCTTATGCATATAACTGAGTGCGGTGCCCAACATAAGCACTGCATAAATCATGTTAAAACTATGAAATCCTCTAGTATACAAAACAGCTTTTAAAAGACTTTCTTGGCCAGAGCAATTGTAAAGAACTCTCATTTTTTTTTCAAAAATCTCATTCTTTTTGTGATTTTTTGACAAACAGGAAAAATAGTACATCCAAATGTTTTCAAGTAACTTGTCATCAGGGTATCTTGTTGGGTGGAACTGCTTTGAGAACTGTGCGTATGGGGAATTACTGGGGTATTGTTTGTTATTTCGCAATAATAGCAAACTGCCTTGGAATATCTCCCGGCTAAAGTCTATAACATGATGATAATATAACCAGTTGGATGTAAAGATTAATGTCTTTTCTCTGAGCATTTCATATAGATAATTAAACTGTTTTTGAACTTGTAAAGTAACTGCTCCACAAAAAATAACAACATTTGTTGAGGATTTCTGGATGATCTCCCTGTACCTTATGTTCCCATGGATTATATGAGTTATCTTTAGTGTAAACTCAATGCAGATATTTTCACTAGAGAGATAATATTTCAGCAGTTGGTGGTCTCTCTCCCCCCTGTCATCATCGAATGTAATAATCCCAACCCAGTTCCACTGGAAATACTTTGCTATTTTGCTTATAACAAAATAATAACTGTCATCACTTTCTTCTGTCCGAAAAAAGTACGGGAAGGAGAATCTGTCACTCAGCACCGGGTCTGTAGCTCCGTAACTGATCTGTAAATACAGGAGGATCAAACACTGACAACATAATTCACTCATATTCACTCGAGCACTCTAATACCAAATATGTACAGTACTGTCTTATGGAGATTACTTATTTGTATAGATTAAAATGCCCTAGCAGTACTGCTCCAAAAATCATCATGCTTCTGGTTTCAAGGCCACAAATTCTACTAGCAATAGTTTTAAACTAGTGTAAGGAACTGGCAAATTGTGCCCTTTCTCACTGGCAGTTCCACAATTATATAGACAGCTATAAAAGGTCCTCTGAGTAATGGGAAGTAAATCTCTTTTCCTGGGTCAAAGAATGACTTGTTGCAGTTCCACAGTTTGGCCATAAGGTGGCACTGTGGTGTAGTATAAAAGGCTTAGCAGTCATGAGGCTGGAGTCCATTTTGGTGAAAGCTCTCCCACTGAGTAAGCAGGTGGGGAGATATTGTGGAACCTGGGTATAGGTAGGCCCAGACAGGTCTGGCAGCTCCTGTAATAGATCGCACTAGGTGTGATAGACAGGCAGGGCTAGCTAGTGAGCAGCTTCTGGCTCTGAAAGGGATTTGCAGAGGGATTATTATCCAGAGTATAATACTGCCCAGAGTAGGGTTACCAGTGTACAGACCTAGGGTTAGATAGTGATCACCCAGGTTCCACTGGAAGCCATAACCTGAAATCTGGGGGTAACCCATTGTGCCCCGCGAAAGAGTCATTGTGACCAATTGTAGTGAGTACAGCCTGACCTGTGAAATGCTACTACCTGCCAATATTGTACCTGTTCTTACTCCCAAGTGGCTGTGTAAATAAACAGTTCATTGTTCAATGTTAAGAACCACTGGTGCCTATTTATTGAGAGTTGTAGTAACACAACTACCTGGCCTCTATCTCAAGCAAGGTCTCACGCCTGAGGGAGTGGTTTATGCTAACTATTACAAGCTAATTTACCATAAGCTTACACTGGAACAAGACATATTTTGGAAAGATACTGTACAGCGCTACGTACATAAGTAGCACTTTATAAATAAAGATATACATACATACATGCATTCATACAAACATACAAACAAAAATACACATTTTTTAAAAAGCAGAAAGGGTAAATATGTCTTACAATAACAAACTTCCAACCAGCAGAGCTTGTATTGAAATTTCTGACAATTGTCTCAAATGTTCCACAGGAATGACAGGGGCCCTCTGAACACTTCATGGATAATATGTGTTAGGTTACAAAGGGATGTGGCATGTAGGGACCCCAGTCTGAAATCAGCACATTTACCTGTATTTTATTTGTCATAATAAAACCTTAAAGTGAGGCGACTTCCAAAAATCACATGTTTTTGACGAATCCAAAATGGGTAAATATGTGTTTCTACTTCAAGCTGCCAAACTGCAAAATTTACTGACTGTGGCTGTTTCATTTAATGACACTTATGGAAATCACCTAAGAGCTTGCACTTTTCTGCATCCCATGTTTCACATATTTTTCTGTAAAGCTTCCAAAATATGAATTCCAGGGATATCTAAATCAGGGATCCCCAACCTTTTATACCCATGAGCCACATTCCAATGGAAAAATTGCAACACAAGCATGGAAAAAGTTCCTGGGTGTGCAAATAAGAGCTATAATTGGCTATTTGGTAACCTCTATGTGGATTTACACTGGTTTTTATGCAACCAAAACTTGCCTCCAAGAAATTCAAAAATTAGACCCTACTTTGAGGCCCTGAGAGCAACATCCAAGAGGTTGGGGAGCAACATGTTGCTCATGACCCACTGGTTGGGGATCACTGGTCTAAATAGTTGTTATCCAGTATGCATAGCATTACCAAACGTTAACCCGTAGAAACCCCAATATATTACCTAATATTTCTAATAAAAGCAGTCAAAAATTACACATTGTGATTGGTGGTCAATTTTCCACTGTCTTGTTCTGCAATGAATGTTTTAGGAGCACAAGTGAGATATGAAGATCATGTGGAGAGACACAAGAGGTTGCAGTAGAGTCAAGGACAGACTTCCCTGTTAATGCCATATGGATGCGCTTCAACTTTTTATTATATTTTTTTTTTTGCAATTTGAATTTTTACCGATTTGTTCAATTGTAATCATTGGGAGACTGTTACCAAAGGGATGTAAAAACCCTCTGTTTTTTAAACTATTATCAACTCACCTGTGTGTAGCCAAACCCATTCAAAATCTGGGCTATGGGTACTGTGGTTTCTGAGGCAAAATCTCCAATAAAACCAGCAATGTTTCTCTTTCCCACACAGGAGTAATTGGGAACCGGCTCCCTGGTACCAGATAATATCTGCAATATACTCTTTACAGCCTTCCGGGGGTCCCCACAGGAATCATATATATGGTATCCGAGAGTTATGTTGGGTAAATAGTCAGAACGCTTATTAAAGTTATCAATTATATAGAGAAAATCCACAAGATATTTGTAATTTTGTAGACTTGGACTGGAAAAAGCAAAGTAATGGGATTAAGCACAATACAACTAAAGGTAAGGAAAGTCCAATACATGTTGTTTCTACTGAGAGTCCCTGACAAGTGGGTTTCCCTATAAGAATAACATGTATGCTTTCCCTGCTAATCAGTAAATGCTACCTGCTGATTGGCTGCTATGGGTTAATAGGCCAGTAGCAAACGTTTCAAATTATAACATTAAGCCTTTAGGTCTTTATTTTCTACTCAACCAACCCGGAACTGTATGGGGCTACTTTCCCATACAGATTTAACTGAAAGGGCAGTGTGGCTATCTGTATAAGCAGCCATATGACACAATAGCCAATGTGGTTGCCCCAGTAGCTAGTTTTGCTATAAAAGTTGTCAAAAAATGTAGTTATACATGCAAAAATATTTACCAATGAGAATTCTACTGATAAAAAAACTTAATTACAAATGCAAATTGACCAATGAGAATGCTGGTTCCCAGCACTGTGTCAGGCCCCTTGCTGGTACCTTACATATAGAGATAATGATGGCATTTTCCCATCATTATATGGCACAACTCACTAGACACACGTCAGTCCTGTGAAATAATCCACTCGCTGAAACATACTGACAGTCAGCACCCCTCCGATCATGATGTCTCCTTCCTGAATGTATTCATATTCCTCAGCTGATTTAATGATCTCTAGGTGACAGGCAGGTTTGTTGGTTGGGGTCTCAGATCTGTAGGGTCCCACACACATTACAGTTAGATAGAGCAGTATTTTTAGTACAGATGTGCCCCCCAGTATTGCACCCCCAGGTAACATAATGTACCCCAGCACAAGGCAGGGGGTCACAGCATTTCCCCAGCAGTCCTCAGGTAAATAAATTATTTCCTGCATGTGTAGAACAGAGTAAGGGGCCCGGCTCATCCAACCCTCAATTTATAGAGAGCAGAGAGAGGATTTGCCCCAGTAACAGTCAGTAGCACAGAGAGACACAGGGGCCCCAGGGTTGGGCTGTGTGTGTAGAACAGAGTAAGGGGCCCGGCTCATCCAACCCTCATTTTATAGAGAGCAGAGAGAGGATTTGCCCCAGTAACAGTCAGTGGCACAGAGAGACACAGGGGCCCCAGGGTTGGGCTGTGTGTGTAGAACAGAGTAAGGGGCCCGGCTCATCCAACCCTCATTTTATAGAGAGCAGAGAGAGGATTTGCCCCAGTAACAGTCAGTGGCACAGAGAGACACAGGGGCCCCAGGGTTGGGCTGTGTGTGTAGAACAGAGTAAGGGGCCTGGCTCATCCAACCCTCATTTTATAGAGAGCAGAGAGAGGATTTGCCCCAGTAACAGTCAGTGGCACAGAGAGACACAGGGGCCCCAGGGTTGGGCTGTGTGTGTAGAACAGAGTAAGGGGCCCGGCTCATCCAACCCTCATTTTATAGAGAGCAGAGAGAGGATTTGCTCAGTAGAATGTATATAGACACAGTCACCGGGGGAGCTCTGCTCTATTCTGGAAAGTGTTTATTATCTACACTGTGCCAGATAGAGAGCAACAAATATAATTCCTTAATATAGTGGATAATTTGGCTTCTCAGAATATCCTACTTCTCTTAACCCATTCACATGCAGAAATCTAGCCCTACACACTTTCACTTCAATGCTTAAAGTCCACTTAAACCCCAGACCCCATCTTGCCTTTCAGTTGGGTTTCTGCACAGGTCACTCTACTGAAACAGCTCTAACTAAGGTTGCCAACAATATCCATGATGCTAAAGACCAAGGACACTATTCCATACTCATACTCCTTGATCGCTCTGCAGCATTTCACAATTTGCCCATTCCAATTCTCTCCTTTTAAAATGCCTACAAATACTTGCTAGCAATGTTTTTGCTTGTCATGGTTGCCATCCTATCTCTCTATGTGTAGCTTCAATGTAACTTTTTCTGACAGAACCTCTCAGCCCATTAATCTCTTTCTTGAGGTTCCTCGGTTGTCTGTGTTAGGGCCACTCTTCTTCTTTCTTTAAATTCCCTTTCTTGGTGCTTTCATTACATCTCTCACCTTTATGCAGATGACACATGGCTCTTAATTGTCTGCTCTAATCTCAACCACACAGGCAAACAATACACAATACCTCACTGCCTTAGTGTCTTAAGGTGGCCATACACAAGCAGATCCGCTCGCTTGGCGATGTCGCCAAGCGAGCGGATCTTCCCCCGATATCCCCACCTACGGGTGGGCGATATCGGGGACCATTTAGGTAAAAAAAATAATAATCCGATCGTTTGGCCCTGGGGCCAGACGATCGGATTATGTGGGCGGCAATGGGGCAGTCGGATCGGGGACCGCATCAACGAGCCGATGCGGTCCCCGATCCGACCAGATTTTCTAACCTGGCCGATCGAGATCTGGCCAATTTCAGGCCAGATATCGGTCGGCCAGGCCGATCTGCTCTCCCCACACACGGGCCGATTAGCTGCCGAATCGGTCCAAGGGACCGATATCGGCAGCTATAGTCGGCCCGTGTATGGCCACCTTTACTGTGTCGAAACTGAACATATCCAAGATGGAACTGCTTATATTCATACCTAAACCTGACCCCCTCTCTCCATTTAACACCACAGTCAACAAGGTCACCCTAAATCCAGTCTCCTAAGACAGGTCTCTGGGTGCCTCTTTAGAAAAGTGTTTTACTTCCTCAGCCTACATTGCATCCCTCACTAGACACAAGGCCTAAACAAATTGTGGTTATAGGGGATTCAAATATTAGGAAAGTTGCTAGAGTAATCTGTCATTCGGAATGCTACAACCATACAGTTTGCTGTCTTCCTGGTACCAGGGTTCCGCATGTGGTTGATCGGATTGGAAGGGTTTAGGTTCCCAGAGCACTGGGCTGACTTTTCTTTGGGGTTCAAATACAGCCATGATGGATTGCATCTCAATGGAATGGGGTCCGCTGTGATAGGGGAGAGAATGGCTAAGACACTGGAGTAGTGTTTAAACTAGGCAAGGGGGGTGGTCCCCCTTGTCAGATTTAAATCCATGTGACATTACCAAGTGACATTAAAGACATTACCAAGGAAAATGTGGAATCCCTTTCGTAGACATTCCGGCAGGGCTAAAGGTTACAAAGAAAATGATCATTGATGTATGCTATGAACCACCCCGTACAAGTGAGGAGGATGAGGCCCAGCTACTATTTCAAATGGAGGAGGCTTATCAACTAGGTCAAGTTGTTATTATGGGGGACTTTAATTATCCGGGCATTGACTGTTACCTTCTGGAGCACTAAAACATTGTTTTGCCCAGTCCTGCGCTTAAGGGCAAATGCCCATACCTGATGCACTCTTACCTTCCAATTTGTGCCTGTATGTTACCCAACCACTCAGATTGTAAGCTCTACGGGGCAGGGACCTCCTTCCTACTGTGTCTCATACCACATGGCACTTATATATATATATATATATACATATATGTATTTATTGTATTTATTTATTAAATCACTTGTCCTCCCTGTGTGTAATTTTGTATTCTGTAAGACTGTACAGCGCTGCGTACCCTTGTGGCACTTTATAAATAAAGTTATACATACATACATACATGGACTGAAGAAATGGTGTAGCCAAATCAGAAAGAGATAACAGGTTTGTAAATATGCTAAATGACAAGTTTTTATTTCAGGCAGATCAAGACCCTACTAGGAATGATTCTCTTTTGGACCTTGTGATATCATTAATTGTACTGAACTCATCTCTAACATTTGTGTGGGGGGGCATTTGGGGAACAGTGATCATAACATGGTCTCCTTTGAGATAATGCTGCAGAGAATTCCTTTAAAACATTGCTTAGCAAGTATACTGAGCAGTATATCCCCCTTGTAAGCAAGGAGAGGCATCAAAAAGGGAAACCTTTATGGCTGAATAAAAGTGTTAGTGTCAGATGCTGAATGTTCTCATAGAGAGCCCCAGAGAGATAGACGGTTAGAAGGTTCCCCCAGATATTGATGCTGGAGGTGAAGGGCCATGGAAGGTTGTTCTGCCTGACCAGTTTGATGATGCAGATGAGTTAACTACCCATGATGACACCCTTGTTCCCCAGTATGCAGTTACAGCACCGAAGGATGTGCTGCCCAATAAGAGAGTTTTTGATTCGCCATTTGAACAGAGTCAAGTAAAGCAAGGTCCATCTTGTGAGGGTGTGGTCTCCAAGGGGTGTTGGTATGACTCAGGAGGCCGGCTGGATACCCCTGATATTGTGAGTGCGCTGGGACAAATGACTGACCAACTGACTCAGCTAGTCTGGAGACTTAAAGTGTGTTCAGGCTCAGATCCTCAGGTGAGAGTTGGAGAGACTCCACTGTGGTGTCTGTGAAGGATTGGACTGGCCCCATGGCAACTATGAGAAGGAATAGTCTTTGCAGTCCTGCTGTGGACATTGTGAAATCCTACCTAGTTAGTCACCCTGATGCTACTTCAAGTGACCTGATTGAAGTCCTAGAGGTGACATTTGGCCCTGTAGTGAATACTATAGAGATGCTCCACAACTTCCACTCTACCTTCCAGAAAGAGAAGGAAGACCTGTCTGCCTTTCTGGTGCGAGTGGAGCAAGGCCTGAGACTGCTGGTGAGTCGTGGGGTAATCCAAAGCTCTGAAATGGGTTCTCTGAGAATTCGCCAAATGAGAAGAGGGACTTTGAATAGTGATCAATTAGACAATTAGAGCTCACTACCAAGGTATGCTAACCCCTGACTATGTTGCTCTGATAGAGAGAGTTCAGTGAGAGGAGGCTGATGCCTATGTGAGGGTGAAGAGGAGTTCCACCCAAGGGCATGCAGAGAAGTCCCCTGCTGATGCAAAGCTTCTGGAGGAGAATAAGAGGAGAATAAGAAACTTTGCAGGAAGAGTTAAAAGCTCAAATGTCTGAGAGAGCCTAAACCCCAACTGAAACGAGGAAACCTCCAAAGTGCTACCGGTGGCTTGAAGGAAGACGCTGGAACCCTTGCTAGATCTAAGGGACTGGGTCTGGGTAAGCGCAGGTCTCCAGGTAATGCCCCTATTGAGTGTTGTACTGCTTATCAGTGTAAGGGGGTACAGTAAGCGAGGATGTTGCCAGTTTGTCCAAGGGGAGAATGTAGGGGATCAGAGAACTCATTCCCCTGTTTCTGTGTCTGTGACATCATCCAGCCTGGCTACAGACTGGGGCGAAACCCGATTGGCTGGATGCCCCAGTGCACTGTTGGGAGAGGAGGTGTGCCAAGGTTTGGAGCCAATAATCAGGAGTGGGCCAAGCAGCTTATAAAGGGAGCCCTGTTGGTTTGCCAGCTTTTGGAAGAGAGACCCAGAGTGAGTAGCCAGTGCCACTTACTGTGAGTTCAGAATGCAAAGAGAGAAGGCTGCTGGGCTGCTGGTGATTACCGAGGCCTCTGTGGAATCTCTGTGTGTGTCCCCTGGTGGTGAGGGCAGGTATTGCTCGCTTGCCTGCTACGTGGGAGCAACCACCTTTCCAACGGGGAATGTACACTGGTACTAAAGAGCTCTTGGGGAAGGGACTGAACTGAATAAAAGGGTTTTGGTCTATCTGCATCCAAGTTGGGATTGGGCACCTAAAGAGACTCTGCCAGGAGTGGATACTGTTTCCCAACAGTGCACTGGGGCAGCCAGCCAATCGGGTTCCTCCCCAGTCTGTAACTGGGCTGGATGATGTCAAAGACAGAGAAACAAGGGAAAAGAGTTCTCTGGTCCCCTACAAGTGTTACCTTTAATCTTGTGCCTCAAGCCCCAGCTGAGCCATAGGGAAGGACTACCAGTGAGATTTCAGTTGCTAGCAGTTGTAGGATCAAAGAATCAAACCCACAAGGAGCTCTTGCAAACATGAACTTCTTTTATCAAACTTCAAATAAATCATTAGCTGTTTCTCACTAGTATCCAACTTAGAAGCCTCTTTCATACAGAGTGGTCTTCCATCTCCGTGTCCTGTCTATACCCTAATCTTAAACACTGCGTTTCCTGATATTTAGCAGCTAGTAGTGCCACAGGGTACTAACCCTTCTAATCTGCTTGTTGGAGCCTTAAACTTATCCCTATGGTGATATTCACTCCTAGAGCAACTATAACAATTGCTAACTGTAGTAACTGAACTAAATCTTGTAGCCACCTCTCATTGAGGTAAAGTCCCAGGGAAGACGCTAAACACCAACACTGCCACCTAGTGGGAATTTCTAAGACAACCAACCAATTACTTACACATTAAATCAGGAAGTATTTCCCCCATGTAGGGTTCAGGACCACCTTAGGTTTCCACTCTAAATTAAGGCTTCATAAACTGGCCAAGATTTAACTAAATCTGAGGGTCCCTACACTTCAAAGCTGAGCTTGTCCTTAGGTGCTGAGTACTCAGTGGGAGAAATTACTGACTTATGCTGGAATCACCCAGTGAGAGAAGGTGAATAGACATGAGCAAAACTTTTTTTTGCCTCTTTATTTTTTTAGATGAGCAAAACTTTTTTTTAGATTTTTTTGGGCAAATTTTTGCCAAATTGCACTGCAGTCAATGAGAATACAAAATGCAGTGCAAGAGAATTGTTAAACATATTATAAAATGGTTTATTAGAGCATATGTTGAAAGATAGTTAAAACCACTAATAGTAATTAGTAAAAAAAATCCATAAAAGAGTTAATTTGGACTGTACCATCAAAGGTGGTTCCTGCCATTATGAGCTAATAACATAGTTACATACAGTATTTATTTTTTAATGATCTGTATGATTACGGTTAATTGCAAATAAGTAAATACACAAATTATTATCTGTAGTAATAAGTCAAATCGAATGGACTTGCTGTGTTTTTTCTTGGAGATGTCCGATTTATTACTACAGAGATACCATGACCTGGATGAATGAGAACCTTCACAAACATAAATGAATCATGAATGAAAAATGAATGATTCCTGAATCAATCAGTTCACTTCCAGTTTCTTCCTTTGGAGTTAGCGGTCAGGGTACTTTAGAAATTAACTCTTTCTTTGATTTTAGCTATTTCAACTGTCAGCCCTTGATAGTAATGAGCAAATCTGTCCCATTTCTGTTCGACGAAAAATTTGTGAAGTGGCAGAAATTCACAAAACGTATTGAAGCCAAAAGGTTTTTTTTTTGCGTTTTAAACAAAAAGTTTTACTTAACCTTTTTTAGTGTTACTTCTTTTTGAAGGTTTCCAAAAAATTGGAATGAAAGTATTAGAGACAGAGTCCCTTTTGAATTGATTTATTTTTGTTCAATAACATCACCTTGCTAAAAAGGAAAAACTTAACATGAAGGTGTATTTACTTTTCATATGACTATATATAACAATAATCAGCAATGGGAAATGTGATATTACATTTTGTTTCCAAGTAATTGGGTTTTTGTGTTCAGGTCTGGTCTAATTAAAATGACATAACACTTTGGTACAAATATACAGGCTAAAAGGCCGGCGCTTGAGGTGAGTATGGCAAATATCTCCACACACACAGTGTTTTTGCCTTTGGTGCTCAGATAGGCCGGGATCATTGTGATCCAAACACTGCAGAAGAGCAGCATGCTGAAAGTGATGTACTTGGCCTCATTAAAACTGTCCGGTAAGCTCCGAGCTAAAAATGCTAAAACAAAACTAACAGCTGCCAGAAGCCCCATATACCCAATAACTGAGTAAAAGCCAATAGCTGAGCCCTCATTGCACTGAATGATGATGGTTCCAGGGGAAGTGTGAATGTCCAGTTCCTGAAAGGGAGGAGAAATGGCCAACCAAGTCATGCAGATGATTATTTGAATGGATGAGCAGAACAAGACTACAGAATTGGACAGTTTGACTCCCAGCCATTTTCTCCATGAGCTCCCTGGCTTGGTGGCTTTGAAAGCAACACAAACCATGATAGTCTTGGCCAGGAGAGAAGAGACAGCTATGGAGAAGGTGATTCCAAAAGTGATGATGCGCAGCATGCAGGTTATATCCACAGGGCGACCGAGGAACAGAAACACACTGAGGAAGCTCAGCTTGATGGAGACAAGGAGGAGGAAGCTCAGGCTCCGGTTGTTGGCTCTCACTATGGGGCTGTCCCGGTATGTAATAAACAGTATCAATATTAGCATGGTAATTAGAAAAAACAGAATTGAAAAAGCTGAAAAAATGATAGAAATTATATCATTAGTGTAAGAGAGAAATTCTTCCACTTTGGCAATACACTGAGTCCTGTTCTCATTGGGCCACTCCATGTCGGGGCAATAGACACAGTTTTCACTGTCTGTAAAAGTAAAAAAAGAAAATAATTTAAAGTACAGATAAAATCTCACGAATTACAATTCTGTCAGATTGCATTCCCTGAATTAAAGCCCCGGTGCGTAGCTTGGTGCTCTGATCATGACTAACTGGTATAATCCCTTCTGTGGCACCACAAGCAAACTGTGTGATTTTCCTATTTACATAATAAAGAGCCCAAATGCTAAACATTGTATTTTGCTCTTTTGTATGTTTTTTGGATCCAGTAAGAGATAACATAATTAAAGGAAGATTATTCCAACAACTATTTAGAAATAAGGTGATTAAAAAGGTCTTACTTGCATGTGTAAAAGTAATGAAACTTAGAAAGTACAATTCCATCTATAATTTAAATATTATAATTTACTTAACACATTTTAAAAAAATGTTATTTAAAAAAAAAAAAGGAAAAAAATGTATCTGAACTGATTCAAACTGTGGCCTATGTGGGTCATTACTGCTGTGCCCACAGGTTTTTTTGACATATCCTATAAGACATTTATGATGTTATGATATAATGACAGCTAATCTAACCATTCTTGTGTTTCTAGACTACAGGGTGTAGGCATCATCAAATCTAAATGAAAACCTGACTAAAGGGCTGTGAATGTGTGCATGTAAAGGGAACAAAGTACCTTTTCAACTCTTCCACCAAGGGCACATATGCCTTTTCAAGTGTAGGTTCAGATGTAATGGGTAGTGATGACCAAATCTGTCCCGTTTCGCTCCGCCAAAAAATTTGTGAATCTTTCAAAAGATTCATGAAATGGCGAAAATGTTGCATGTCAAAAAAAATTGTCGCCCGCAGCTATTCTTTTGTCTCGCGGCAATTCTTTTGTCACCCGCGGCTATTCTTTTGTGTCGCGGCAATTCTTTTGTCGCCTGCGGCTATTCTTTTGTGTCGCGGCAATTCTTTTGTCGCCCGCGGCTATTCTTTTGTGTCGCTGCAATTCTTTTGTCGCCCGCGGCTATTCTTTTGTGTCACGGCAATTCTTTTGTTGCCCGTGGCTATTCTTTTGTCTTACACTTTCATCTGGAAAATTTAGTGCCTTTTGGAACGCAATAGCGATGTTTTCATACGAAGGATAAAAGCATTTTCAAGAAATTTTAGAACGACAGAAATTATCGTGGTTACTTTGAATTTCAATGCATTTTAGTAAATGTGTCCCTTAGTGGGTGGAAAGTTCCTTTTTCCTAATCTGATCATTGGAGCCAATGATGATATATTATTAATTGCATTTAAAGCTTGTGTCTAGAGAAGAACTACTGAAACACCTGAACAACCAGCTTGTTATATAAACATATAAATGTTATTATTATGGTGTTTGTACCAGATGTGTTTGAAATTTCTCCATTAGAACACGGGACACAGTTATAACAACAGGAATGGGTTCCGGGCTTTGGCACCTTCCTGAAGCCGGGGAGGCAATTATCTGTGCATTGAGATTTCGGGACCTATAAAACAAAATGCAGAACACTTTTAGGGGCTGATTCATGAAAATACGAGTTCAAATCCCGAAATGGGTAAAATTTCGGATTCGATACGATAAAAAAATGAAAAAAAAAACATGAATTTTTTGTATTCGGAGCGATCGTACATTGATAAAACTCTGAAATGGATGCCTGATCCCAAACAACATTGTATTTTTCTTAGAATGTAAAAAAGGTTTAATTTCCAGCATTTAACTAATATTGTTTTCTCACAACTTCATGCTCAGTGTAAATGAAAATGTTCTCCCTTTTTGAGCCTGGGTCTGCTAAAAAAAAAAACCTTTTCTTGACAAAATCTATGATAATACGTGGAAACAAATTTTCAATAAACGACGAAAAAAATTAAATCAAAAATTTTAAATTGGAAAAATAGAAAATTTAATTTTTCTACAGCATTTCAGGAATGTGAAAAAATGGACTTAATGGTTAAATATCATTTGTGGTTGAATAAACAGTGGAAACAGTTAGTAAATCTGCCCATTACTTACAGAATGAATTTAGCCGGTGATGTAAGAATACCTGTAGAAGGTGTTTATCTACTGACGTTATCACCCTCCCTACAAAATTTTATTTGCACCTTAACCCCCTTGAAATATTAGAAAAAAATCTGAACCAACAATGTGAATCTGAATGGCTCTATACTCTCAACCTCAAATAGTCAGTATTTATTAAAGAAAAAACCCATGAAAAGTTGCCAGAAAAACATTACTTATTAAAAGCTGGTGAGGTCAATGGAAATATTCTCTAACAACTTTATTTATTTTCCCAGTTCATTACATTATTTGAGTTTTTTAGCCTTATTGAAAATGAATGGAACAACGTGATTCTCACTGCCAAAAAACATGCGATGGGAGTATTCTGTTGCATTTTTTCTAAGATACAAAAAAGTTGCATGAGTCTTTCTTGCATTTTTTTTGGCATGGTAGATAGATAGGCTCCACCTACAAATGTCAGCCAATTGGCTTTATCAATCAGATTACATCATTCCATTCTAGCCAGCCAATTTTAGTTGCCTTTTATAAGGAAGTGAGCTACAGTATAGCTTTGACCTTGGGGCATCAGTATAAGTTACCTCTTATGTCTGTTTAGTCTCTAATTTTCACTCTCTAATTTTCTTCTGCTTTTTGTTTTGCACTCTGTAGAGCTATATGTATTTACTAGAGTGGATAAATAAAAGGGAATTATGTCCAACAACCTGCATGGCACTAGTATCATCAGACAGTACAATGCCCACCTCCAGGTCATTAATGCAAACTAATTAGTTAAGGGGCACGATTCAGGTTGGGTTGTCTTTTCTGTAGAAAAGGGTTTTGTAAAGGGACATGATTACTCTTTACATTAAGGGGCTGATTTACTAAGACACGAATTCCGACCGAATTGGAAGAATTCCGATTGGAAAATGAACATTTTGCGACTTTTTCGTATTTTTTGCGATTTTTTCGGCGCCTTTACGACTTTTCGGAAATTATCGCGACTTTTTCGTTACCAATACGATTTGCGCGAAAAAACGCGAGTTTTTCGTAGCCATTCCGAAAGTTGCGCTTTTTTCGTAGCGTTAAAACTTAAAAGGCGCAACGTTTTGCGCAAGTTTTAACACTACGAAAAAATCGCAACTTTTTGCGCAAGTTTTAACGCTACGAAAAAATCGCAACTTTCGGAATGGCTACGAAAAACTCGCGTTTTTCCGCAAAAATCGTATTGGTAACGAAAAAGTCGCGATAATTTTCAGAAAAAATCGCAAAATACCGATCATTACGAAAAAAACGCAATCGGACGCATTCGGCCCGTTTGTGAGTAAGTAAATGGGCCCCTAAGGGTCATTGTAGCAGAAGAACTTTTTAATATACAAAGCAAAATGAATTAGAAGATCTCTCTTTAGGCTTGAGGGACAGAACTTTCACTTGAAGCAGTGCAAATATTTATTGACGGTAAGGACAGCCAGGCTGTGGGATGCCTTGCCAGGTCATGTTGTGATGGCAGATTGTATTAAATTCTTGGCTTGGATTATAGTTTAAATTGAAAAAGTTTAAAAAAACATTTTCTAACCTCATTGTTCTTGGTCTTCCATCCTATCTTTGATATAAACTGCAGATACTTATCTGGTGGAGCCCATGGTGTAAACACCCCAAAAATCTGCATATATATCTGTTTATAAGACTGAAAAGTAACATATCGGATCTTGTACTGAGTTATTAACTCTCCGTCCTCCTCAAATGATAGAGTTCTATTCATTGTTTTTGGGTCAAAAAAATTGTACTGAACTTTTTTCAGATAATGATGCATCTATTAAGAAAACATACAATACATTTGCTATTAACCATTAAATAATGTATAATGATCACAACCATCTGTGTTTGTTTAAGATAGCAGCTGCCATTTTAGCTCAATCTGACTTTCCATCCCTGCCTGAACACTGCTCCTGGAAGAGCGTTTAAGATCAGATTACACAGCAGAGTGGGGAGGGGGAGAGAGGAGCAAACTGAGCAGACTCATGCTGTGCCCTGAAGGATTGTTCTGTGAGCAGGATGTCTGATACAGAAGATTGTGTGTACAGAATAGAAGGAAAGAAATGTGGTGTTTCTTTTCACTGAGGACTCAGAGCAGCAGTTTTGTGAGTGTTTATGGCTGTATTTACATAGACCTTTCTTACTTAGTTTTTACCCATCTTCTCCTTTAAAACACAGATAATCATTTTCTGTAACTTTACTATTATTACTCAACAGTGATATACTGTACAATAGTTACATCCTTGATAACATGGGCAGAAAGGTTATTAGTTATAGTTAGCAGTGGTACTCCCCCAACAGTTGTCCAAGAGTACAAGCATACACATGAAGCATACACATCAATTTAAAGAGGAGCAAGTCCTGGTTAATGAATATGCCAAGATTAAATAAAAACATAACATTCCCTAAAGCTGGCCATACACGCACCAATGATATTGTATGAAACCTCATTTTGTACAATATTTGGTACGTGTATGATGGCTCGACGAGGCGACCGGTATCGCAAAAGGCTGCGGATATTGGTCGACTAGTCGATCAGCCAGGTTAAAAGGTTTTGATTGGGTGCCATTGAAGGCCGGAGCAAATTCTACATTCAGGGCTGAATCTGCAGAAGGAGGTAGAATTCCGGAAATGCTACGTGTATGGCCACCTTAAGGCTTCAAGGAAAAAGATAATTCTAGGCATAAACTAATAGTGAGTTTTACTGACCCAGAGATACTGGAGTTTACTGTATTCTAATACTAGAGTTCAAAGGAACAAATAATACAGTCCAAAAAACTAGCAATACTGGATAAAACATAGAGCTACTTAATGTATTTTTACTGCCAGTAAGGTTGATATTTATGAGGATCTGTTTTACATTAAGGGCCACAAAAGACTGGAGCTGAAAACCATAATGATCCTATTCCAGGGCGGGGCTTGTAATCTCTACTGAAGGGATCATTGTGCTAAAGTATAAGCAGCCTGAGGGTTGCACAGTGGCGCAGGGAACATAAACTGCATCAAAAGCTGTGATCTTAATTAGTTTCAAGTTCAACTATAATTCAGCTTTTCCAGACTTAAATATTCAAGAATTATGAAGCGGGGAAAAAAATTGAATAAAACAATTTGCCATCTAAAAATGTCAAGCTCCTGTAAAAGGTAATGGGAGGGGGATTTCCAGAAATGTAGATATTCAAGCTATTTTCAAATTCATTTCATTTTCTTTAATTCTTAAATTTCACAGGCACATTGAAAATTAAGATCTAGAGTGTTATTTTTCCCATTATTTTAACGCAAGTTTTTTGTACCCAAGTGTGGGTATTTTCATAAATAGGTTCTATTAATTGAGATTTTTGAGTTTTCAAGTTTTTTCTCAAATTCAGAAAAACACTCAGATTCTGAAAAAATATGAAAATTTAAATGTAAGACTTAAATTTACAAAGACCTCTGATTCTTAAGATAGAGAGCAGTTACTGGTTATAAATACAATAATATCCTATTGGTGATGGATTTTCCATACATACTGTATATCGCTATTAATGTAGTGATAGAAATTCAAGTTACCTGTAGATGTGCAAGAGTATCATATAGATTTATGGACAAAATAAGTTATTAAGCATCAAAATAGTCACCTGATTCCTATAATTCTGCTCTCTTTTGGCCTTTTCAGTAGTTCTGTTGGCAAGTGATATCTGCATAATATGAAGCGCACGAGCCATTATATCAACTGCGAGGGGAACGCGGGGGGAATAAAACTTATTGTCAAAGTGTCGAACATTTGTAATGAGTTCCCTCCCGCTGCAGTTGTACAAGGAGCCTGAGTACAGTTGCTCATATACTTTATTCTTAGCTGGGTCCTTTGATAAACATGAATGATACTGCATCCAGATGTCTTCAAGCAACTTGTCTTTGGGGTATTTTGAAGGATGAAATTCCTTTAGAACTTGAGTATTCTCAGGGCTGTACGGGGAACTCAGCAACATTTGTGTAATTCCCAAACTGCCATTAAATATTTCTATTGCGTAATCCATAAAGTGCATAGAAGATGCCAAATTATAGGAAACAATTATTGTCTTTTTAATAAACAAATCTGAAAGGTGAATGAATTCTTCGACAGCACCGGAAGGAACTGATCCACAAAGTACAATTACACTGGCTGTGGATTCTTCTATAATCCTTTTATAGACCATAAGATTTGGAATATTGGCCTCAAGTTCAGTTCTTGATATAAAACTTGTTATCTTTATAGTGAAATCAATACATATCCCGTCATTAGAAAGGATGCTTTTCAGCAGTTGATGTTCTTTTTCTCCACCGTAATCATCTAATCTTATGATTCCAACCCAGGTCCAGCCAAAATATTTCAGTAACTTGCTCAAAACAAAATAATGGCCACGGTCACTTTGTGTTGTGCGGAAAAAGTACGGGAATGAGACTCTGTCGCTGAGCTCTGTGTCTGTCGCCCCGTAACTGATCTACACAGTAAATATGGAACAAAGACGAGACAATGATAACTCTGGCACATACACAATGGCACATTACTCCAAGGCAAGTAGTTTTCTAGTTTGAATAGATGCATTGTATCAAATAGTTCTGAATCTACAAACATTGTCAATTTTCAAAAAAGAGCCTTCTTACTCTAGTTACAGTATATTCATTATAAAGTGTGAATATAAGGTGAGTAACCATGGACTAGAAATGTAAAGGTTGTTTGCAGATATAGCCTATTTTTCCCTTTCAGTAAGTAATAAGGTGGCAGCTGAGAACAGGTGGCTGCAGTTGGGTGCATGGCTGGTGTTGCCCTTATAGTGGAGCCCTTAGCTCTACTGGGGTCAGGATAGGGGGTCACAAGTGTTCACTGTGAGTCTGATCCCTAAAGTGTGGTTTGGAAGGCTACAACGAGTGCGTAGCTATTCTGTGTTTTGTAAGGGCCTTACAATCAGTCAACATAAGTGACTCATAAGGACTCATCCTTGAGTTTGGTTTATTATTTGATTTATATTGTAACATCAGAAACCTGTGTTCAAAAATGTTTGGACAAGGGAGTGGACCTTGACTTGGTTTTGGGTGCTTAGAACATCCCCCAGTATCTGTCTATTGTGTCTTCTGTCATATTGATAGAAAAATATAATAAAGCCATTATTTTTTAACTGTTCAGTTTTTTCTATTAGTTCATTTTCACATCTCTGCTCTCCTTTCAGCTCATTAATATCTTTCCTATCCATAACTGCCTTTCATACTCAATTTGAGTTCTTACCAAGGATCTAAACTGAGTCATTATCATTGAAATCAATGCACCTTTTTACTAAAGTAAGAGTTCACCATTTGATAATTATGCTCCAGTTGACAACTCTGAAGGCCTGGAACATTATTGTTATAGGGATCCATCATTTTTTTAACTCCCAAAATGATCATCCAGTTATTCTACTGTGGTTTTGTTTTTGTTTTCTGCCAGAAAAACTTTCATGAATATGCACTTTATGTTTGCAATTTTGCCCTGCTGTAGGTAAGGACCATTAAGAGTTAATTCAAGCAAGGACTTAGTCCATTCAACGTTTGCACCATATTTTAAGCCTCAAAGTGTAAAACTTGAAATTCATTGACCAATGATGATGTAACTGGGGTCAAGTGCAGATTAAATTACTGAATTATTATTAGAAAATCAATGAATATTATTATTTAAATAGCGCCATCATTTCACACACTGCATTTCAAAGTAAGTGGATACAAATACAAGACTAAATGGTTAACATATTAACATATAATAAGATCCTATCAGGCAGGAACCCAGAGGTTGGACAGCTGACACAAGTCTGGCACTTCCGTAAAGTAGGAAGACCCCAACTAGATGTGGCCTTCAGTGATGCCCTTTTGGGGCCCAGAACATTCTGATATAGAGCTTGTCAGGAACCGACTATAAAGAAAACAGACTGTGTAAAACAAGGTAAAAATGAGGTTTAAAAGGTCAATGTACTGCCCACTTGGCATATTTAGTTTTATATATATATATATATATATATATATATATTTAGTGATAGCCACAGTCTCACATCTTCTTTGTTTTACTTGACTCAGTATAGAGCCATCTTGTGTTACATTCCCATAGTGCAGGATACTTCACTTGCTAGCCGACACCCGTTTCATGTCATTGGTTACTAGTGAACCATGTGATCATAGGTTAGGACAGCCCTTTACATTCCAATACAGGGTGGGCAATCTTGTATCCCATTGTCCATCTCTGTTTTTACCTCAAGGAAATATCTGTTGGATTACAATTTTTTGGATCAATCTTATAATAAAGATCAAGGAATAAAGGCTGTGTTCTTGTGAGTAAGCTACTGCTAAACGTAAGTTCAATCGACTTTTCTTACTACGACTTACAGTAGGCAGAATACTCAAGGCAGGCAGCAATTATTGAAGTCAAAATATACAGGCATGGGTCAGAATACCAGGAATACCCATAATAAGGACCTGAGCAGTATCGTTACAACCAGAAGCCAGCTTGGGCAAAAAAGTAATGACAGAAAGGGTTATATAAAGGTGTGTAGGGGATCAGAGAACTCTTTCCCCTGTTTCTTAGTCTGTGACATCATCCATCCCGACTACAGATTGGGGAGGAACCCGATTGGCTGGATGCCCCAATGCAATGGTGGGAGAGAAAGGTGTGCCTAAGTTTGGAGTCAAAAATCAAGGGCGGGCCCAGCAGCTTATAAAGGGGCCCCTGTTGTTTTGCCAGAGTTGAGACAGAGACCATCCAGTAACCAGTGACTGTAAAGACTGTGTCAGCTGTAAAGAGAGACCTGCTACACTGTGGTCAGATGCCTTAACCCCCTGTGGATCCCCTGTGAGTGATCCACCTGAGGGAAGGTATTGAAAGTCTCCTGTGTGTGTCCCTGTGTGAGTCCCCAGTGAGGGATCCATCTGAGGGAAGGTATAGGGTCTCCTGTGTGTGGCCCTGTGTGAGTCCCCAGTGAGGGATCCATCTGAGGGAAGGTATAGAGTCTCCTGTGTGTGTCCCCTGTGTGAGTCCCAAGTGAGGGATCCATCTGAGGGAAGGTATAGAGTCTCCTGTGTGTGCCCCTGTGTGAGTCCCCAGTGAGGGATCCATCTGAGGGAAGGTATAGAGTCTCCTGTGTGTGTCCCCTGTGTGAGTCCCCAGTGAGGGATCCATCTGAGGGAAGGTATAGAGTCCCCTGTGTGTGTCCCTATGTGAGTCCCCAGTGAGTGATCCATCTGAGGGAAGGTATAGAGTCTCCTGTGTGTGTCCCTGTGTGAGTCCCCAGTGAGTGATCCATCAGTGTGTGTTCCTGTGTGAGTCCCCAGTGAGGGATCCATCTGAGGGAAGGTATAGAGTCTCCTGTGTGTGTCCCTGTGTGAGTCCCCAGTGAGTGATCCATCAGTGTGTGTTCCTGTGTGAGTCCCCAGTGAGGGATCCATCTGAGGGAAGGTATAGAGTCTCCTGTGTGTGTCCCTGTGTGAGTCCCCAGTGAGGGATCCATCTGAGTCCCCAGAGAGACTGAGCCAGTAGTCACTAAACCCACACTGGTTCTCAAAGTAGGGTTATTACTTTTTGCATGGTATAAGTATTTTATCTTTACACCATTTGCTGCAAACTGTGTGTGATTATTTCCTAGTGGAAATCCCCTTGAGGTGTGCTCCTCAGTGTCCACTAGGTGGCGGCACTGTGCTAAAATCCCAGTTCCCAGTATCTTTCTCTATTGAAAGGGGGGCCACACAATCCTTTGCTGAAATTACCCCACCACCATCTCAGTGATGCATTCTATATTGACCCCTTTGCATGCATCACTGCTTTATGTTTTCACTAACTGAAAAAATACAAGTATTGTCAATAAACATTATATTTCTCACCTGGGAATAGCCATACAAGTTCAGAATTTGGGCTATTGCTACTGTATTCTCTGAGCTGAGATCCCCAATGAATCCAGCAATGTTTCTCTTTCCCACACAGGAGTAATTGGGAACCGGCTCCCTGGTACCAGATAATATCTGTAATACGCTCCTCACTGCCTTCCGGGGGTCCCCACAGGAGTCGTATATATGGTACCCCAGGGTCAGGTTAAGGAGAATGTTTGGAGACTGGTTAATTTGCTTGATGGCTATAAGTAAATCCACTAATTGTCTGTAATACTCAGGGTAAATGCTAAAACCAAAACAAACAATATATATATATTTATATATATATACAATTCAGGTCAAGATTAAGTTCTGGTTATTTCTAAACACATGTAGGGAACTGGTAAATTGTGGCCTTTCAGGGGTCCTATGAGTAATAGGAAGTAAGTCCCTTTTCCTGCTTCATACCATGACCTTTTGCAGTTCCACAATTTAGCCATAAGGTGGCACTGTGGTGTAGTATAAAAGGCTAAGCTATGAGGCTGGAAGCCATTTTGGTGAAAGCTCTCCCCCTGAGTAAGCAGGTCGGGAGATTGTGGTGGAGCCTGGGTAAAGGTAGGCCCAGACAGGTCAGGCAGCTCCTGTAATAGGTCACACTTGGGGTCATATTTATCATGCTGTGTAAAAAGTGGAGTAAAACATCACCGGTGATGTTGCTCATAGCAGCCAATCAGATGCTTAGCTTTGATTTTGAACTGTTGAAATCTAATTGCTGATTGATTGCCCTGGGCAACATCACCGGTAATGCTTCACTCCACTTTTTACACAGCATGATAAATATACCCTTTAGTGTGATAGACAGGCAGGGCTAGCTAGTGAGCAGCTTCTGGCTCCAACAAGGATTTGCAGAGGGATTATTATCCCGTGTATAATACTGCCCAGAGTAGGAGTAACAGTGTACAGACCTAGGGCTAGATAGTTGATAGCCTGGGTTCCACTGAGAGTGAATAACCTGAAAGCTGGGGATAACCCATTGGGCCCTGTGGGGAGAGAGTCATTGTGACCAATTGTAGTGAGTACTGCCTGACCTGTGAGATGCTACTACCTGCCTATATTGTACTTGTAATTACTCATAGGTGGCTGTGTAAATAAACAGTTTATTGTTCAACGTTAAGAACACTGGTGCCCTTTTATTGAGAGTTATAGTAACACATCTACCTGGCTTCCAACTCAAGCGAGGGCTCACGCCTGAGGGATTAAGCCTTATCCTGGGTAATATAGGGTGTGGTGTATGGAAAACAGTAGAGGCTAATTTACCATAAGCTTACACACGGATTTGTTGAATTGCTGAAAACAAGCACCCTGAGTCTAACAACAACATGTTGGCATTGCAGACTGTGCACTCCCTTCTCCAGATCACATCCTCTGTAGGTTCTGCAGCCGGGGTGAGTATATCTGCAATAGCTCATCATCTTAGGAAAGCCCTGGTGCCATAAGCGCAGGAACTGCATGGCAAGGGATCCGAATGACCAGCAGCCAGATTACACTGGTTTATGTTTAGCCAGAACCAGGTGCAACTGTGATTGGGTGAGAAGGAAAGAGTTAAGGCAGGGGAAAGCTGGGCTGGGGGCAGAGAAGGATGGGGATGTGATGTCAGAAAAAAAAGCAGCTCACTTCCTTGTCTTCTGAGCAGGGAGAAACAAGAGGCAGAGCTCTCTCTGTAATGTTATTAGCTGCAGTATATACACACTAACTCCTCACTATACTGCTGGCTTTGGGGGTAGAACTATTTGGGCTGGCTGCTTGTTAGTCCCTTGCTGTATAGTTACTGTTTTACAGTAGTTTATCTCACTGTAGCCACTCAGGCAGCATGGAAGTCAGCCTGGGCCCAAACAGTATCCTCTTTACAGGGTTGGTGAGTTTTCTACCAAATTGGGCTACTAATTTAAAGCCCAGGAAAGTTTCCAAAGTACAAACCCACCAAGGTACAGATTTGGGCTAGGGTGGGTTTGTAGTTTGGAAACGAAACAATGCTTTTTTCCTCTGACATGCCTATCCAAGTGCATGCTGGGTAATGTCATTTGTATCTTACAATTAGCCTACAGCAAAGATTGATATAAAACTATAATACCCAGCATGCAATTATATATATATATATAAGCTCCCTTTTCTATTCCTCTTTGCTGAACCTGAACCAGCGAAACTACTATAACCTGCAAGGACTGGGCACAGAGGGAATTATCAGTCATCTCAGTAACTGGAGAGGGGCACAGGGCATGGGTAGTAATTATACGCTTTAAAAAGGCAGGTTTTCCCATATATACTTTTAATTTAAGAATTTTTTTTCATTTCGCATATTGGGATATTTTTGGGCTACTTTCAAAGTGTCTTTTGGGGTGGTTTTAGAACTGACTTTGGCTGGTTTGGAAAAATAAATCTGGCAACCCTGCCTCTGTATTATATAGAAATACAGGCTGTGACACTGAGCTGCTGCTGCAACTCATTACAGTATACAGAGAGCTGTAATTAGAGTATACAGAGAGAGTTATAGTTGGATATACAGAGAGAGTTATATTTGGAGTATACAGAGAGCTGTGAATCAGGAATAGGTGCAAAGCCTAAATACAGTAACTGGCCTGGCCTTTGCTTTATTATGCCTACCTATTGCATAGTATATCCATAGATATAGTTACTTGATTACTTGAACCTTTTCACTGCCAGCCATTTTGGTCAAAGTGGAACTTGTTTACCCAGGAAAACAATATATCATTTTTTTAGGACAACCTAAGCTTTCAAAATATGGTACAATTTTTGTCTAATTCCAATTCTGTAACAAGATATAGGCTTCTAAATGTCTAAAAATGAATAAAAAGAACACAATTTCCATAATATAAACACACATACTGAACAGAACAGAAATTATTTTATGCACGAATATACAACTGATTTGGAAAGTCCCATGTCTCCTGAATGTGCCAATACCAAATATATATAGTTTTATGGAGATTTCTCACTTGTATAGGTCAAAAACTCCCAGCAGAACACTACCAAATTCCCAAAGCACTGCTCCAGAAAGCTGCATACTTTAGATTTCAAGGCCAAAAATTCCACTAACAGAAGGTTTATCCCAGAAAATTGTACATTTTTGGAAAGAATTCTAGGGAATCCAGAATAGGTAGAACTGCCTGTCTACTCCAAACTACCAAGTTGCAATGCTTTCCTAAAGTTATTGGTTTTTATCAAAATTTGTGACAGTTTTTAAAAAAAATCACTTCAAAGCTTCCAGTCTATAGTATCTTATTTCCTACAGGACATAAAGTAACCAAATAAAACACCCTAAATATGAATGCCAGGGCCCCCCTTTACAGTTTGATGCCCAATATGTATAGGTTTACCTAAGTATGTGGCATGTAGGGGCCCCAATGGGAACATACCCCCATATGGTCTATCATTTCTGTTATTTCAGCTTCTGCAAAATCAACACATTTACATCATTATATGTGGAATATAGCTAGTAAAAAGTATGCTCACCCCAGAAAGTCATATATTTTTGGAAAGTACACATTCCCCTAAATCTAAAATGGGTACCCATGTCTTTCTACTCCAAAGTACCAAGCCGCACAGCTTTTCTAAAATTGGCAATTTTCATGACATTTCCAAATATCCCCTCAAAGCTTCCACTTTGCAGCATCTTATCTCCCACATAGCATTAGGTACTAATATAAAACACCCTAAATATGAATGCCAGGGGTCCACTGAACAGTTTGATGCCCAATATGTATAGGTTTACCTAAGTATGTGGCATGTAGGGGCCCAAATGTGAACATACCCCCATATGGTCTATCATTTCAGCTCCTGCAAAATCAACACATTTACATCCTTGTAATATGTGAAATCCATATATTTTTGAAAAGAACACATTCTGATGAATTTAAAATAGGTAAAGTTATTTTTGTACACCAAAGTTATACATGGCAAAGCTATGTTAAAAACAGTGTACTTTATATATTTTGGAATTTCTACAAACCACACATTTCAGACCCAGTGACAGTTTGTATAGACCTGCATCCCAGTGCAAAAGGGAATTATAGTGCTAAAAACATGATTTTTCCATTCATTGTGAATAAGCTGGAAAAGATGATTTGTTATTTGTAGGGTGTCAGCTAGTGATGGGCGAAATGTTTCGCCAGGCATGGATTCGCGGCGAATTTCCGCGTTTCGCCATTGGCGGATTGTTTCGCGAAACGGATGTAAAAATTCGCCGCGGAGAAATTCGCCGCACATCCAAAAATTGTCGCCGGCGTCAAAAGAATAGCTGCGCGTCAAAAGAATAGCTGCGCGTCAAAAGAATAGCCGCACGACAAAATAATAGCCGCTGGCGACGAAATAATAGCCACGTGCGACGAAACAATAGCCGCGCGACAAAATAATAGCCGCGTGCGCCAAAACAATAGCCGCGTGCGCCAAAACAATAGCCGCGCGACAAAATAATACCCGCGGGCGACAAAACAATAGCCGCGCGACAAAATAATAGCTGCGGGCGGGGAAACAATAGCCGCGCGACAAAATAATAGCCGCGGGGGACAAATTTTTTTTGTCGCACGACATTTTCTCCGTTTCGCAAATTTTTCGCCGTTTCGTGGATCTTTTTAAAGATTCGCAAATTTTTCGGCGAAGCGAAACGGAACAGATTCGCTCATCACTAGTGTCAGCAGCTTTTTAATACAAAATATAGTTTCCAATGTGGTTTGACCATGAAGCCTAAAATATGTTTGTATCATGTGTGGATCCTAAACAAAACCTGTATTTCTATATTATTATGTTCACATTCACTTTTTGTGGATTGTGATAAATAAATAACAGAAATAATTGCCCTAGGCACACAAAGCTCCCCCTCAGAAAAAAATGCAAAACATTTTGAAAAAATGGCCAAGTGATATTGAAAATCCAGCGGTTGGAAATAGGATTAAACATTAACTCCTGTTGCTATCAGCGAGGATTCATGCTGTATTACTATACGTTAGTTACTAGTTATTGCTTTACTTTTACAGAGGATCCACAGATCAGGGGAAATATAACTTGTACAGCATTCTCATGTTCATTAACAAAAGATTTTCCTTCATGTTAATAAAAAATACCTTTATTACATTGGTGATTGGGTAATTGTTATAAAATTATGTTGGACTTACTCAACCCACGCCATTCGCAGGTAACCGTCCTGTGGATATCTGAAAGGAATTGTATACGAGTTCACTGTTAACGCTCCACCAATCATAATGTCTCCTTCCTGGATGTATTCATAGTCTTCATACGTTGGGATGATCTTCAGCTCACAGGCAGGATTTATGGTCTGAACTGTAGATGTGCAGGGAACCAGGCATAAAACTATGATATATATGATCAGATTAATGGCATTAGTTATGTCTGTCACTCTTACCATTGCAGACCCACAGAGTGCCATGTATCCCAATATAAAGTAGAAGATCAGAGCATTCCCCCAGTAGCACTCAGTGGCACAGAGAGACACAGGGGCCCCAGGGTTGGGTTGCATGTGTAGAACAGAGTAAGGGGCCCGGCTCATCCAACCCTCATTTTATAGAGAGCAGAGAGAGGATTTGCCCCAGTAACAGTCAGTGGCACAGAGAGACACAGGGGCCCCAGGGTTGGGCTGTGTGTGTAGAACAGAGTAAGGGGCCCGGCTCATCCAACCCTCATTTTATAGAGAGCAGAGAGAGGATTTGCCCCAGTAACAGTCAGTGGCACAGAGAGACACAGGGGCCCCAGGGTTGGGCTGTGTGTGTAGAACAGAGTAAGGGGCCCGGCTCATCCAACCCTCATTTTATAGAGAGCAGAGAGAGGATTTGCCCCAGTAACAGTCAGTAGCACAGAGAGACACAGGGGCCCCAGGGTTGGGCTGTGTGTGTAGAACAGAGTAAGGGGCCCGGCTCATCCAACCCTCATTTTATAGAGAGCAGAGAGAGGATTTGCCCCAGTAACAGTCAGTGGCACAGAGAGACACAGGGGCCCCAGGGTTGGGCTGCATGTGTAGAACAGAGTAAGGGGCCCGGCTCATCCAACCCTCATTTTATAGAGAGCAGAGAGAGGATTTGCCCCAGTAACAGTCAGTGGCACAGAGAGACACAGGGGCCCCAGGGTTGGGCTGTGTGTGTAGAACAGAGTAAGGGGCCCGGCTCATCCAACCCTCATTTTATAGAGAGCAGAGAGAGGATTTGCCCCAGTAACAGTCAGTGGCACAGAGAGACACAGGGGCCCCAGGGTTGGGCTGTGTGTGTAGAACAGAGTAAGGGGCCCGGCTCATCCAACCCTCATTTTATAGAGAGCAGAGAGAGGATTTGCCCCAGTAACAGTCAGTGGCACAGAGAGACACAGGGGCCCCAGGGTTGGGCTGTGTGTGTAGAACAGAGTAAGGGGCCCGGCTCATCCAACCCTCATTTTATAGAGAGCAGAGAGAGGATTTGCCCCAGTAACAGTCAGTGGCACAGAGAGACACAGGGGCCCCAGGGTTGGGCTGTGTGTGTAGAACAGAGTAAGGGGCCCGGCTCATCCAACCCTCATTTTATAGAGAGCAGAGAGAGGATTTGCCCCAGTAACAGTCAGTAGCACAGAGAGACACAGGGGCCCCAGGGTTGGGCTGTGTGTGTAGAACAGAGTAAGGGGCCCGGCTCATCCAACCCTCATTTTATAGAGAGCAGAGAGAGGATTTACACAGTAGAATGAATATAGGCACCGGCACCTGGGAGTGCTCCCATCTATTCTGGAAGTGTTACATTTAAAAATTACCAGTAAAAATAGTACCTTCATTTATCAGTCTTTGTACTTTATTTAACTTAGTAGGCATCTTAAAAAACAATCCAGATGACTCTCTAGATTTCTGTCTTAATGTTTCTATCTCATTGTATTTGAGTGCATGTCCATGTGTTACTTGTTTTGTAACTGTACAAAACCAATATAAAGCATGATGATCTCAGTACTTCATTGTAAAAGTTGGGTTACAGCCAATGGCTTTTCTCCTTGTTGGTAGTTCTGTGAGCTTCCAGGTTTGGTTGTAATGCAGAGGTTAAATCTCCTCTTTAGCAGCCTTGAATCATTGGCTTCCCCTTCTGGAAGTTGAGATATGTCTTTCCAGCATGTAGTTTCACATATGGCGGCTCTATTTGCTTTGGCCGAAAGTTGAGCAGGTGGCTTGTCCTTGTTGTCTCTTATAAATCCATTGACCAGTGTCAGGGCTTGGTTGTGTCTACTCATCTGTGGTGAATAATTCATTCCCAACCTCAGGTGTTTGTTCTGGAGATGTACATGTTACCTGTTCAGTACTGTTCTACTTTTCTGGTTAATGTGAAGTCATTACACTATCTCTTAATGAGACACTACACCCACAGCTCAACCAAACTTTACTCAGCTGTTGCTGGACTACAAATCCCAAAATAATGTAAATCTATAAATTTGGGTCCCTGTTCTCTGTTCCTGCAATTGGAGTTGGGAGCAATAAGCACAGTTTCCCAGCACTGAACAAGTCTGTCCCTTTATCCCCATGTCTGATTCCTGTGCCATATAATGACGGGAAAATGCCATCATTATCTCTATATGTAAGGTACCAGCAAGGGGCCTGACACAGGGAATCAGCATTCTCATTGGTCACTTCTCTTGCATATTTAATTAAGTTTTCAGTCAGTATCCTTTGGAATTCTCAGCATATCCAACAGGAATACCTTTTTACTGCCTGATTTTGCAGCTTTCTGCATTTCTCTTCTGGAATCTAAACAAAGGCTTTCCCCCAAAACACTGTGTTGCTCACCTGTGTCCCCCCCCATGCCAGAGTTCATATGTTTTGTTCATGACAGTTTTAGGGTACAATCTATTTTTGTAAGTACCTGCAGCTCTTATTGCTGCTTCACCCCAGTATTTTTGTTCAGTTTGGAATTAGTCAGAATACATCAGATCATTTTTTTGGGATACTATTTAAACTTTTAGTTACCCCATTTTGTTCTGGTGTATATTAGATTGTCTTCTGCTGCTCTATCCCATGTTGTTTTAAGAAAGTCTCTGTGTGTCCGGTGAGGTTTTCTCTGAAATTCGCTTCTTATATTTTTTTACAAAGCCCATAGTTCATCAAACACTTCTGATTTGTTTTTAATTAGATATGTGACTATGTATCTTGACTGGTCATCTGTAAAAGTCACTAAGTATCTGTAGCCTCATTTAAGCTGTTAGTCCACATAGGAGCTACCAAATAACCAATCACAGCCCTTATTTGGTCACTAAGTTACCTCCTGGAACATCACTCTCATAGCACCAGAGAGGCACTCTTCTTATATCTACAAATGTATTTTTTAGAGAAAGCACACCTTCTTCAGGCTATAAATTGGTAATCATACCATGTGGAGGATAAAGCCCAGTGAATTTATTATAGGTGTAGCACACCCATAAGTGTTCACTTTAGGAGATATGAGCGTGTGTGTGTGTATATTTCATCTGTACACAGAAAAAGTAAATTCCTGGGCCAGGGTGGATAATTGCACAACTCCCTGCAACTCCTAGTTTACTCTGTAAATGTGTAACCTGTTAAAAATGAAGCTGTTGGATAGGCCAGTTTGATTATAGAAACGTTTATTCATAGAAAGAGAGTATACAGATAGTTCTAAACAGAACTATTTCCAATATTATACGCCGACTATTGTTACATAGTTAAATAGGGTTGAAAAAAGACCAGAGTCCATCAAGTTCAACCCTTCCAGCACACACAACCTATACTTGCCAATCTATACACTCACATACATAAATATAGATATTAGTATCACAATAGCCTTGGATATTATGCTTGTTCAAGAACTCATCCAGGCCCCTCTTAAAGGCATTAACAGAATCTGCCATTACTCCATCACTAGGGGCATTCCCCAACCTCACTTCCCTCACCGTGAGGAACCCCCTACCCAACATCCCCCGGCAGGGCATTCCCCAACCTCACTGCCCTCACAGTGAGGAACCCCCTACCCAACATCCCCCGGCAGGGCATTCCCCAACCCCCTCACTGCCCTCACCATGAGGAACCCCCTACCCAACATCCCCCGACAGGGCATTCCCCAACCCCCTCACTGCCCTCACCGTGAGGAACCCCCTACCCAACATCCCCCGGCAGGGCATTCCCCAACCCCCTCACTGCCCTCACTGTGAGGAACCCCCTACCCAACATCCCCCGGCAGGGCATTCCCCAACCTCACTGCCCTCACCGTGAGGGACCCCCTACCCAACATGTCCCAGCAGGGCATTCCCCAACCTCACTGCCCTCACCGTGAGGAACCCCCTACCCAACATCCCCCGGCAGGGCATTCCCCAACCCCCTCACTACCCTCACCATGAGGAACCCCCTACCCAACATCCCCCGGCAGGGCATTCCCCAACCCCCTCACTGCCCTCACCGTGAGGAACCCCCTACCCAACATTCCCCGGCAGGGCATTCCCCAACCCCCTCACTGCCCTCACCGTGAGGAACCCCCTACCCAACATCCCCCGGCAGAGCATCCCCCAACCTCACTGCCCTCACCATGAGGAACCCCCTACCCAACACCCCCCGGCAGGGCATTCCCAACCTCACTACCCTCACCATGAGGAACCCCCTACCCAACATCCCCCGGCAGGGCATTCCCCAACCCCCTCACTACCCTCACCATGAGGAACCCCCTACCCAACATCACCCGGCAGGGCATCCCCCAACCCCCTCACTACCCTCACCATGAGGAACCCCCTACCCAACACCCCCCGGCAGGGCATTCCCAACCTCACTACCCTCACCATGAGGAACCCCCTACCCAACATCCCCCGGCAGGGCATTCCCCAACCCCCTCACTACCCTCACCATGAGGAACCCCCTACCCAACATCACCCGGCAGGGCATCCCCCAACCCCCTCACTACCCTCACCATGAGGAACCCCCTACCCAACATCACCCGGCAGGGCATTCCCCAACCCCCTCACTACCCTCACCATGAGGAACCCCCTACCCAACATCACCCGGCAGGGCATCCCCCAACCCCCTCACTACCCTCACCATGAGGAACCCCCTACCCAACATCCCCCGGCAGGGCATTCCCCAACCCCCTCACTGCCCTCACCATGAGGAACCCCCTACCCAACATCACCCGGCAGGGCATCCCCCAACCTCACTGCCCTCACAGTGAGGAACCCCCTACTCAACATCCCCCCACAGGGCATTTCCCCCTATGTTGCTTCAAATTGAAGCTCAGTTCCTTTAATCTAAAGGGGGGTCCTCTGGTGCGTTGATTGTTTTTATGGGGAAAAAAGAACACACCCCCATCTGCCTATTCTGCTGAATCCAACAATACCAAATATGTATTGGTAACCCACTTTTCTTGTCCAGAAGACACCCCAATAATAAAACAGCATTTTGTGGAATTTTACATTGAAAAAAAGTGAAAAGGCCATCTCTATTTTAACATGGCATATCTTATGACAGAAATGGAATACCCCCATAAGTCACACATTTTTAGAAACTGCACACCTCTAGATTTTTAGTTGTGGTGTAGTTTTTGCTCTAAATGTAGCTCCTGTCATACAGATAGCATAAAAACATATACCATATTTTAAAAAAAAAAATTCTGAAACACTATCACAGTCACAAAGTCCAAAGTAAATTTGAGAATAAAACACCAATGAAAATTTTCAAATGAAGGCAAGTTATGAAAGAACAAGTTATCCCGAGTAAAATGATATGCCACATGCATGGGTGCACCTAAAGACACGGCCTCCAAACAGCCCAAAACAGGGGCAATACATAAGGGCAATTTCAGCTGGAAAGTTTGGAGCTACGCTCTAAGTGCACACCTTGCAGTTTTTCAGTCTAAACACCCCCTTACCTGTTAAATACCCCCACAAACTATATTTTTTCTTAAAGTGCACACCTGCAGCTATTCAGCAGTGCCATTCTTGCTTTCGTACATGAAGAATTGTTCTCTGTAGAAGTTTGCCGTTTGGCCTGAAATAAAGAAACAAAAAGATCCAAAGTTAGATTTCTCCCCAAAATTGCCATAACAACGAAAAATAACCACTAGAATATCAATCTGCAACTTGTCCTGAACAAAACGATACACCACATGCATGGGTGCACCTAAAGACACGGCCTCCAAACAGCTAAAAACAGGGGCAATACATAAGAGCAATTTCAGCTCGAAAGTTTGGAGCTGCACTCTAAATGCACACCACGCAGCTTTTCAGTCTAAACACCCCCTTACCTTTGAAATACCCCCACAAACTATATGTTTTCTTAAAGTGCACACCTGTAGCTATTCAGCAGCGCCATTCTTGCTTTTGTACATGCAGAATTGTGGACGCAGTTCTCCGTAGAAGTTTGCGGTTTGGCCTGAAATAAAGAAAAAAAAGATCCAAAGTTAGATTTCTCCTCAAAATTGCCATAACAAAAAAAAATACTAGAATATCAATCTACAACTTGTCCTGAACAAAACGATACCCCACATGCATGGGTGCACCTAAAGACACGGCCTCCAAACAGCCCAAAACAGGGGCAATACACAAGAGCAATTTCAGCTCGAAAGTTTGGAGCTGCGCTCTTAGTGCACTCCATGCAGTTTGTCAGTCTAAACACTCCCTTACCTGTGAAATACCCCCAAAAATGATATGTTTTCTGAAAGTGCACACCTGTAGCTATTCAGCAGCACCATGTTTGCTTTCGTACATGCAGAATTGTTGACGCAGTTCTCTGTAGAAGTTTGTGGTTTTGCCTGAAATAAAGAAACAAAAAGATCCAAAGTTAGATTTCTCCTCAAAATTGCCATAACAACGAAAAAAAACTACTAGAATATCAATCTACAACTTGTCCTGAACAAAACGATACCCCACATGCATGGGTGCACCTAAAGACACGGCCTCCAAACAGCCCAAAACAGGGGCAATACACAAGAGCAATTTCAGCTCGAAAGTTTGGAGCTGTGCTCTAAGTGCACTCCATGCAGTTTTTCAGTCTAAACACTCCCTTACCTGTGAAATACCCCCAAAAACTATATGTTTTCTGAAAGTGCACACCTGTAGCTATTCAGCAACGCCATTCTTGCTTTCGTACATGCATTATTGTGGACACAGTTCTCTGTAGAAATTTGCGGTTTTGCCTGAAATAAAGAAAAAAAAAGATCCAAAGTTAGATTTCTCCCCAAAATTGCCATAACAATGAAAAAAACCACTAGAATATCAATCTACAACTTGTCCTGAACAAAACGATACCCCACATGCATGGGTGCACCTAAAGACATGGCCTCCAAACAGCCCAAAACAGGGTCAATACACAAGAGCAAAAGTTTGGAGCTGCGCTCTAAGTGCACTCCATGCAGTTTGTCAGTCTAAACACTCCCTTACCTGTGAAATACCCCCAAAAATGATATGTTTTCTGAAAGTGCACACCTGTAGCTATTCAGCAACGCCATTCTTGCTTTCGTACATGCATTATTGTGGACACAGTTCTCTGTAGAAATTTGCGGTTTTGCCTGAAATAAAGAAAAAAAAAGATCCAAAGCTAGATTTCTTCCCAAAATTGCCATAATAATGAAAGAAAACCACTAGAATATCAATCTACAACTTGTCCTGAACAAAATGATACCCCACATGCATGGGTGCACCTAAAGACACGGCCTCCAAACAGCCCAAAACACGAGCAATTTCAGCTCAAAAGTTTGGAGCTGCGCTCTAAGTGCACACAATGCAGCTTTTCAGTCTAAACACCCCCTTACCTATGAATTACCCCCACAAACAATATGTTTTCTTAAAGTGCACACCTGTGGCTATTCAGCAGCGCCATTCTTGCTTTCCTGCATGCAGAATTGTGGACGCAGTTCTCAGTAGAAGTTTGTGGTTTGGCCTGAAATAAAGAAAAAAAAGATCCAAAGCTAGATTTCTCCCCGAAATTGCAATAACAACTAAAAAAAACCTGCCCAATTTAGCCCCAAAATATATTCTATTTACCTTTATCTGTTTAGTTGAACATCTTTTGACTGTATAGCTTCATCTGTATTCCTGCGAATCTTCAGGTGATGCGGGGAGGTGGTGAAAGGGAGTCATTGCCCCCACCGAGTAATGACAACTGGCGGGGGCAAGAGAAGGGAGCGCGGGCTAGGGTTAGGCAGGAGAGGTTTCTGCCTGGCACCCCCCAATTGTTGCACCCTAGGCAGGTGCCTCTTCTGCCTACCCCTAGTTCCGGCCCTGGCATTAGCTAAAGCATACCTCTCAACATTTGAAAAATAAAAAGAGGGACAAAAAGATATGGTGCTCGCAGCATGGCAATTTTTTGTGCATGCCCACTTTTGTGGCCCCAATTACCACACCCCATTTTTAAAAAAATATAAATACTTCTTATATATAGTTGAAATGGCTGGATCAGACGCAAATGTGCTATACCCTCATACTGTACTATCTAATAAAAATATAGAGAGAAGGCAGTCAGTTATAAGTGAGTTATAACTATGTACCAGTTTTGCCCCCCATACACAATACACCCATAGAAAGTGCACCCAAAGACAGTACCCCCATACACATTGCCCCCATAGACAATACCCCCATACACAGTGCCCCCAATTGCCCCCATACACAGTACCCCCATACACAGTGCCCCCAATGGCCCCCATACACAGTACCCCCCATACACAGTGCCCCCAATTGCCCCCATACACAGTACCCTCCATACACAGTGCCCCCAATTGCCCCCATACACAGTGCCCCCATACACAGTGCTCCCATACACAGTGCCCCCAATGGCCCCCATACACAGTACCCCCCATACACAGTGCCTCCAATTGCCCCCATACACAGTACCCTCCATACACAGTGCCCCCAATTGCCCCCATACACAGTGCCCCCATACACAATGCCCCCATACACAATGCCCCCATACACAGTGCCGTAATCTATTACGGAAATGCGGGACATTCATTAAACTAGAACAGCAGGATGCGCTATAAAAAGCGGGACAGTTGGGGGAATGGCTAAAGAGGTGATGTGAAATAATGAATTATTGCATAAGTTGCATAGCACCACAATTCTGAAAAAAGCTGAATGCCTGCACTAAGAACAAAATATATATTGCCCAAAATAAAGGCCTCAATATCTGCATTGAAAGCTGAGCTAATGAGTTGTGAATTTGCCAGTTTCTCTCCAATCAAAAGAGCCATCAGCACAATATTATTACTCATAATAAGGAGAAAGACTACAATTAGCATAAGTGTTGAAATGTAAACTCCCATCTACCAACAAACTATAACTTTCTTTTCACAACTACAAACAAAGACCCTAACTGTGCAAAAATAATAAAAAAAAATATTCCTGGGAGACCCAATATTGTACACTAGTAAAACCTAAAATGTCACCCAGAAATACATATAGCCTTAGCAACTGCCCTGAAACACTAGCACTGACCTGTACACTAGTAAAACCAATAATGTCACCCAGAAATACATATAGCCTTAGCAACTGCCCTGAAACACTAGTACTGCCCTGTACACTAGTAAAACCTAAAATGTCACCCAGAAATACATATAGCCTTAGCAACTGCCCTGAAACACTAGTACTGCCCTGTACACTAGTAAAACCTAAAATGTCACCCAGAAATACATATAGCCGTAGCAACTGCCCTGAAAGGGTAGCTTATGAGATGTCAGTAAAAAAATAACCTTGTGGCATCAGCAGGGGAGATGAAACATCATGATCATCATACACCACAAATTTTTAGGGGCCCAGTCCGTCACACAACACCTCAGTTGGCTATACATAACCTAACATAACATTTTAGGTAAGGAAACACCCAAACTAACCACAACATAAAATTCTGACCTGAATACATAAACCATAAGGCTATTATATTAATTTTGCACAAAGCGGGATGCCAATAATTATTATAAATTCCATCAGTGCACAGTAATTTATTACCCTTTCAATAGTGCAGCTGAGTATGGTATATCTCAAAACATTGTTTGAGACATAACCCGGGGTTGAGAGGGCACTTAGGGCAATAGTACCGTGTATCTCGTCTTATACCCCTTTTGCGGCACACTCTGCAAGCTTTCTGGGCAAGCGCATCAATAAAGTGCTTCCCAATCAATCGGGCCACATTGTCACTAGGGGGCATCTCAGGCTCTGTCTCCTCTACGCCACTAAACAACAGGGCAGGGATTATCTGCAGCTGGTATTTATAATAGGATAATTTGGGGCCTGGTACTGCTGCCTTATATACAACGTATGAATTTCGAAAAAAATCAACTGGTTCAAAATTCCTGGTGTCCACCTTAACACCAGTGACTGCAGTAAATGGGGGAATCTCAGGGGGAAAATTACAAGGAGGCCCCCACGCAGGCTCTCCTCCAGCTGCAGCATCAGCCCTATCACCCTCTCCCTCATTTGGAACACTCTCCTCTACCTCCATGGGTTCCTCAAGAGCACTAACCGTGCTACTACTACAACATGACTCCTCAGTAGAGGAGTCACTGTCTGAACCAGGGGGCACATACTCAGAATCAGAGTCACTGCACTCCTCCGGGCTACACACTGTGCAGCAGCCTCTTCAACTGAGAACAACTTTCTGGCCATGTTGCCAACAAAATATTTTCAAAACTAATATAACACCCTAGTCTAAATGCCCCCAATCAGTCACACAAAAAATCGAGTAAATCACAATATGATCAGAAGCCAGAAAAATCTAACAGCTATGCAAGGATAAACTATAGCAGCACAGGCAAGGCAGAGACTAGAAAAAAAAAAACAGATAAGATAAACAAATCTGGCAAAGAAACCCCCACCCCTCCCTTGAACTCTAGACCTCCCTAAAAAAAATTCAACCAAGGACAATGAAGAGCAAGAACAATCAGGAACAATCCGGAACAAGCAAAAAAAAGCAAAAGCCAGTAGACCAACAGCAACACAAATAAAAAATGCAATTAAAATCACTGAATATACAAAAAAATGATTATGACCTAATTACTATTGAAATAAAAGAACACAAGCAAAGTTCTGTAAATACAACCAAAAACAATCAATAAGCAAGAACAGTAAATGAACAGCAACACAAATTTAAAAATGCAATGAAACCACTGACAAATGAATAGAATAGAATAGAATAGAATATCTTTATTGTCATTGTTACGAGAACAACGAGATTTACAGAAGCAAAAAAAGGGACAACTCAAAGCGAAAAGCATTTAGCAGCAATACCGGCAATACATCAGTCTTTCATATTTAGGGCCATAATTGCTTTTGAATAGAAGCTATTTCTCATCCTATTTGTTCTAGCTTTCAAGACTCTATATCTCTTGGTGCAATAAATGCAAGAAAAGAAATGCTAAATCAAGGTAACACAAGTAATATAACTAATCAAAAGTACAATGCAAAACTGGAAACTCAGAAAATCACTAAGAAACCCAAGAAAAATGAGATTATGCCGTGTGACTTGCATTCAGGCACCTGATCACTTGTCCCACTGCTAAATCAAAGTAACACAAGCAATATAACAGTAATAAATGTATAAAGCAGAACTTAGAAATCAGAGTAATAGAGTAAAACAAGTACAGAAAATAAAGTACAATGCAGAACTGAAAAAGCAATGAAACACAAAAGCAATGAACAAATGAAATCAATAATATAAAATAAAACTGATCAAACAGTGATAAGTGTGTAAAGGCTAAAAAATAAAGGCAAAGTAAAAAATATGTAAGTGTGCTCACTTGCGAAAGAAGTGATAGGGTGTATAGGTGTGTATGTGTATATGTGTGTGTAAGTGTATGTAAGTGTAAAAAAAGTAAAAAAAAAAAAAAGTGGAAACTGCAAAAAAATTTAAATCAGCAAAAACAAATTACAATTAGTGTAAATGGTGTAATGTGTGTAAATGGTGCAAAAAATGTACCTGGGGCAGATCTCAAAGGCAGGCAGGCAGATCTCTGTGCTGGAGGGTCGCAGGGGGCTGCAGGCAGGTCCAGGAGGCTCCAAGAGTGAAGGGGGCGGCGCCAGAGGGGGGATTTTAATACCCCATGCAGCAGGCACGTCTTGATGACGTCGCTGCAACTTGGGGTCAGTCTGGGGGTGATCGGAGGCGGCAGAGGACGTCTAGGGCCGGTGAGCTCGTTGCCTAGGGGGTTGTGGGGCTGGCAGCGCGTCTCTGCACTCGCATTGACCGGCGAGTGCAGAGAACGCGCTGGCTTAATGTAAAATGTAGCTCCTACGTGCTAGGCACTTAGCGACTTTTTTTGCCAGCACGAAGGAGCTATGGTCTTGGCAACCAAAGGGTTAAAGGACAATGAAAGGTTAATATAAATTAAAAGTCTAAAGGCATTCTTTTTAAGTACTTACTGCATATCTAAATTCCCAGATCCCTGCTTACTTCTCTGAGATATGGTGCTGGCAGCCTACAGCAGTGTGAAGCCTACAGTGACATCACTAAAATCTCTCTCCCCTTCCTGTAGGTGCCAGCGGCAGCCTTCCTATTCTCTGAGCATGTGTGTAACTTGATCCTGTCTCCTGTTCTGAGCTACACATGCCCACCAGCCAATCAGAAGCAGATCTGGCAGAGGGGAGGGGGGGAGGGAATGAAACACATGTGCAGTATGAAGCAAGGAGGGAAAGGAAGGGAGAATACCTTTTTAGAGATGGCTGCCTGTTCTAGAAAATGTAAAGTAAGTGTGACTGAGTAAATATGTGATTAGGTGAGCCAAAAGTGTGGTGTTTTTACTAAACAATAGGAGGGCTATTGGGCAGTATGCTTGCATTCTCCTTTAACATGGTGGCAGCAGGGAACAGAACCTTAGAGTGAAAAGCTGACTGGAATCACTTGAAGTGAAAGTTAAAATAAATCAGCACCCTGCAGCTGTGAGTGGGGGTACAGCTATACCTGTGAGTAACAATCACTGCTAATATTCACATAATATGGAGAGTGGACTAAAACCCCCTGAGAGACTAAATGTAACGTCTCCCAACGTGTCACAAGCTTGGGAACACTGGAGAGAGGAGTTGGGCCTGTATGTGGCACTCACAGTAGCACCCAGTGATGAGAACCGCAAAATAAAGCTCTTTCATTGTTTGATTGGGGAAAAGGGCAGAGAAATCTCACAGACTTTAGGCATAACACTTAATCCCACTTTAAGAGACATAATCTAGGCATTTAATAAATACTGTGATCCAAAAAAGAATGAAACTGTGGAAAGATATACATTCTTTTCAAGGAATCAGGAGCCTGGGGAAAATATTGACACATACTGTATTTCAATTATTTTTACCAAATCACCTTTGGCCACACCACCTAATCAGTCCATTGAAGTGAGTGTGCCTGTGTATGCTAGGTCTCTTAACTCTTTGAATTTTGTCATGGTCCATTTGACTTTAGCTTGTCGCTTTTCTCATCTTTGATTCTTTCTCCGGACTTTTACACTTTGCCAAAGTATTTCAAACTTTTTCAACCAAGTCACCTGTGGCCCGAATGAACCTGATCTTGATAGATCTGGAAAGCTAAGCAGGGCTTTCCCTGGTCAGTACTTGGAAGGGAGACCGCTGCATACAGCAGGTCTCTTAACTCTTTGAATTTTGTCATGGCCCTTTTGACTTTAGCTTGCCGCCTTTCTCATCTTTGACTCTTTCTCTGGACTTTAACACTTTGCCAAAGAATTTCAAATTTTTTCAACTAAGTCACCTGTGGCCCAAATGAACCTGATCTTGAGTGATCTGGAAAGCTAAAATGCGCTTGCCCTGGTTAGTACTTGGAAGGGAGACTGCTGGATACAGCAGGTCTCTAAGCTCTTTGAATTTTGTCATGGCCCTTTTGACTTTAGCTTCCCGCCTTTCTCAACTTTGATTCTTTCTCTGGACTTTTACATTTGCCAAAGTATTTCAAATTTCTTCAACCAAGTCACCTGCGGCCACACCAACCCAAATCAGTCCAGTGTGCCTGTGAATGCTAGCTCTCTTAACTCTTTGAATTTTGTCATGGCCCTTTTGGTTTTAGCTTGCTGCCTTTCTCAACTTTGTTTCTTTCTCCGGACTTTTACACTTTGCCAAAGTATTTCAAACTTTTTCAACCAAGTCACCTGCGGCCCAAATAAACCTGATCTTGATAGATCAGGAAATCTAAGCAGGGCTGGCCCTGGTTAGTACATGGAAGGAAGACCACCTGCTTATAGTAGGTCACTTAACTGTTTGAATTTTGTCATGGCCCTTTTGACTTTAGTTTACCTCCTTTGTCAACTTTAAATCTTTCTCCGGACTTTTCCATTTTTCAATTTTTTTCAACCAAATCACCTGTGGCCACCCCACCCCAAATCATTCCATTGATGTGAGTGTGCCTGTGTATGCTAGGTCTCTTGACTCTTTGAATTTTGTCATGGCCCTTTTGGCTTTAGCTTGCCGCCTTTCTAATCTTTGATTCCTTCTCAGGACTTTTACATTTGGCCAAAGTTTTTCAAGCTTTTTCAACCAAGTCTTGAATGAACCTGCTCTTGATTGATCTGTAAAGCTAAGCAGGGCTGGCTCTGGTTACTACTTGGAAGGGAGACTGTCTGCGGATAACAGATCTCTTAAATCCTTGAATTTTGTCATGACCTTTTTGGCTTTAGCTTGCTGCCTTTCTCAACTTTGATTCTTTCCCCTGACTTCTACATTTGCAAGTATTTCCATTTCCACCTGTGGCCCAAATTAACTTGATCTTGATTGATTTGTTAAGCTAAGCAGGGATGGCCCTGGTTACTACTTTAACTTTGATTCTTTCTAGGACTCTTACATTGGCCAAAGTATTTCAAATTTTTCAACCAAAACACCTGCGGCCATAGCACCCCAAATCATTCAATTGAAGGGAGCGTGCCTGTGTATGCTAGGTCTCAAACTCTTTGAATTTGCAGAGCCTCTGAGCCGACAAAAGATAGTATGAAACTGATTGAGGGCCTATCTGAGAATACGATACATGCAGTAACTGGCAATGGCAAAATAAGATACAAAATCCAGGGAGTATCAGTACTGTATAAATTCTGTGGTAAAAGGCATGAAAGAGACAAAGAGAAAAGCTAGACTATGATTTAGATTTACAGATAATACAAGCAAACTATGCTGACCTGTTTAAAGGGAATGGGTGCCTGGAAGGCAAATATAAACTGGAGGTCAATACTGCCATAGAATGCAACCACTAAAAGAAGAACTTCAGGATTTACAGCAGGCACATTATAGAACCAGCACAGAAGAGCACTGACTGGATAAGTAGCTTGGTAATAGCAACCAAACCATCAGGCAAATTAAGAATATGTATAGATCCTAAATCACTTAACAAAGCCCTAAAAAGGAATCATTACCCAATGCCTACAAAAGAAGATATTCTGCCAGATCTATCAGAAGCCGGATATTGTCAGTATGTGATGTTAAAAATGGATTCTGGCATGTGGAACTAGATGAGAAATCAAGTTACTTGACAACTTTTTCCACCCCATTTGGGAGATATAGATGGCTCAGAATGCCAATGGGAATAAGTCCAGCTCCAGAAGTGTTTCAGCAAAGGCTAAACCAAGCTCTAGAGGGACTTGCAGGTGTTAAAACAATAGCTGACATATGACTATGAAGATTTTCATTCATCCAGGTCATGGTATATCTAGTATAAATAAATCTAAAGCAACTGGACTTGTTTCACTACTCATCCGAGCAGCTTCTTCAGTTCAACTGACTGGTATGGAAAGCCCTCAGCATATATACTCTTCCACTAATCCAATCACAATGGCACTTTGTATCTCTGCAGTACAATGCAACTCTTTAAAACAGGTGTTACTTGTTGCATGAATGGATGTGTGTAGAGTTCTGAAACTGCCGAACTCTTCATACTTATTGTTGGTAAAGGTGACAGCCCAGAATCTGCCACCTGGGATCATGATCTGAAAATGATCAAGCTTCTAGAAAGATGTAGACAAAAAAGCATTAAACTCAACCTGGAAAAATGTAAGCTTAAAATGCCTGACGTGCCATATATAGGGCATCTTTTGACATCACGTGGCTTAAAAGTGAATCCAGAATAAGTCAGAGCAAGGAAATGCCTGCCCCAACAGATGTACGAAGAGTTCAGTGCTTCCTAGGCATGGTTAATTATCTCTCCAAATTCTGTGGCCATTTGTCAGATATGTGTGACCCACTGAGACAGTTAAAACATAAAGATTGACTCTGGGAGTGGACAGAAATACAGCAAACAGCTTTTGACTCTGTAAAACAGGGTATTGCAGATGCAGCCACTCTCAAATACTATAACCTTTCGCAAGCAGTAGTCCAGGTATGAGATCCCTTATCTGGAAAATCATTATCCAGAAAGCTCCAAATTACGGAAAACCCGTCTCCCATAGACTCCATTTTAAACAAATAATTCAGAATTTTAAAACTGATTTGCTTTTTCTCTGTAATAATAAAACAGTACCTGTGCTTGATCCCAACTAAGATATAATTACCCCTTATTGGGGGCAGAACAGCCCTATTGGGTTTATTTCATGGTTAAATGATTCCCTTTTCTCTGTAATAATAAAACAGTACCTGTACTTGATCCCAACTAAGATATAATTACCCCTTATTGGGGGCAGAACAGCCCTATTGGGTTTATTTCATGGTTAAATGATTCCCTTTTCTCTGTAATAATAAAACAGTACCTGTACTTGATCCCAACTAAGATATAATTACCCCTTATTGGGGGCAGAACAGCCCTATTGGGTTTATTTCATGGTTAAATGATTCCCTTTTCTCTGTAATAATAAAACAGTACCTGTACTTGATCCCAACTAAGATATAAATAATCCTTATTGGGGGCAGAACAGCCCTATTGGGTTTATTTAATGGTTAAATGATTCCCTTTTCTCTGTAATAATAAACCAGTACCTGTACTTGATCCCAACTAAGATATAATTACCCCTTATTGGGGCAGAACAGCCCTATTGGGTTTATTTAATGGTTAAATGATTCCCTTTTCTCTGTAATAATAAAACAGTACCTGTACTTGATCCCAACTAAGATATAATTACCCCTTATTGGGGGCAGAACAGTTCCACTGGGTTTATTTAATGGTTAAATAATTCCCTTTTCTCTGTAATAATAAAACAGTACCTGTACTTGATCCCAACTAAGATATAATTACCCCTTATTGGGGCAGAACAGCCCTATTGGGTTTATTTAATGGTTAAATGATTCCCTTTTCTCTGTAATAATAAAACAGTACCTGTACTTGATCCCAACTAAGATATAATTACCCCTTATTGGGGCAGAACAGCCCTATTGGGTTTATTTCATGGTTAAATGATTCCCTTTTCTCTGTAATAATAAAACAGTACCTGTACTTGATCCCAACTAAGATATAATTACCCCTTATTGGGGGCAGAACAGTTCCACTGGGTTTATTTAATGGTTAAATAATTCCCTTTTCTCTGTAATAATAAAACAGTACCTGTACTTGATCCCAACTAAGATATAATTACCCCTTATTGGGGCAGAACAGCCCTATTGGGTTTATTTAATGGTTAAATGATTCCCTTTTCTCTGTAATAATAAAACAGTACCTGTACTTGATCCCAACTAAGATATAATTACCCCTTATTGGGGCAGAACAGCCCTATTGGGTTTATTTAATGGTTAAATGATTCCCTTTTCTCTGTAATAATAAAACAGTACCTGTACTTGATCCCAACTAAGATATAAATAATCCTTATTGGAGGCAAAACAATCCTATTGGATTTAATCAATGTTTTATTAATTTTTTAGTAGACTTAAGTTATGGAGATCCAAATTACGGAAAGACCCCTTATCCGGAATACCCTTGTCCCCAGCATTCTGGATAATGGGTCCTATAGCTGTAATACAATGAATGGCCCGGGAGCCACACTGATGCAGGAGAAAGAACCTGTAGCATTTGCAAGCAGAGCTCTAACAACTACACAACGTGGTTATGCTCAGATGACACGTAACAGTGCATTCAGATCATAAGCCTCTGGAGACCATTACAAAGAAGCCTCTAATAAATGCTCCAAAAAGACTGCAGCGCATGCTTCTTAGATTGCAAATATATGATTGTGACATTTCCGACTGTCCAGGAAAAGATTTACTAATTGCAGATGCACTGAGCAGGGCCTACCTTCCTAACTCACATGGAGGTGACAAGGATATTGAAACCATCAATAAGTGTGAATATTTGCCGATGAGTAAAGATAGGCTTAAAGGGTACAAACATGCACAGAACATGATTCCACAATGCAGTTCTAAAAACTACCATTTTACAGAGTTGGCCAAAATATAAACAATATACCCCTGTTGAACTCCCTTTTTTCACATCAGAGATGAACTACGAATACATCAGGGCATCATATTCAAGGGAGAAAGAGTTCCCATACCAAGGAGTCTCAGAAGAGACATTATAGAAAGATTACACTCCTCACATATAGGTATAGTGTTATATAGGTATATATGTTACTCCTTGTAGATTGTAAGCTCTTTTGGGCAGGGCTCTCTTCCCCTCCTGTATCGGTTACTGATTGCTTTATATGTTACTCCTTGTAGACTGTAAGCTCTTTTGGGCAGGGCTCTCTTCCCCTCCTGTATTGGTTACTGATTGCTTTATATGTTACTCCTTGTAGACTGCAAGCTCTTTTGGGCAGGGCTCCCTTCCCCTCTTGTATCGGTTACTGATTGCTTTATATGTTACTCCTTGTAGAGTGTAAGCTCTTTTGGACAGGGCTCTCTTCCCCTCCTGTATCGGTTACTGATTGCTTTATATGTTACTCCTTGTAGACTGTAAGCTCTTTTGGGCAGGGCTCCCTTCCCCTCTTGTATCGGTTACTGATTGCTTTATATGTTACTCCTTGTAGAGTGTAAGCTCTTTTGGGCAGGGCTCTCTTCCCCTCCTGTATCGGTTACTGATTGCTTTATATGTTACTCCTTGTACAGTGTAAGCTCTTTTGGGCAGGGCTCCCTTCCCCTCCTGTATCGGTTACTGATTGCTTTATATGTTACTCCTTGTAGAGTGTAAGCTCTTTTGGGCAGGGCTCTCTTTGCCTCCTGTCTTGGTTACTGATTGCTTTATATGTTACTCTGTATGTCCAATGTATGTAACCCACTTATTGTACAGCGCTGCAGGATATGTTGGCGCTTTATAAATAAATGTTAATAATAATAATAATAATAATAACCCCATGAAACCACTGACAGACCATGGTCAACATGTTTTAGTGTTACTTTTTCTTAAAGGTTGCTAAAAAATAGGAATGAAAGTATTAGAGACAGATTCAGTTTGAATTGATTTCTTTTTGTTCAATAACATCACCTTGCTAAAAAAGGAAAAACTTTACGTGAAAGTGTATTTACTTTTCATATGACTATATATATAACAATTATCAGCAATGGGAAATGTGATATTACATTTTGTTTCCAAGTAATTGGGTTTTTGTGTTCAGGTCTGGTCTAATTAAAATGACATAACACTTTGGTACAAATATACAGGCTAAAAGGCCGGCGCTTGAGGTGAGTATGGCAAATATCTCCACACACACAGTGTTTTTGCCTTTGGTGCTCAGATAGGCTGGGATCATTGTGATCCAAACACTGCAGAAGAGCAGCATGCTGAAAGTGATGTACTTGGCCTCATTAAAACTGTCCGGTAAGCTCCGAGCTAAAAATGCTAAAACAAAACTAACAGCTGCCAGAAGCCCCATATACCCAATAACTGAGTAAAAGCCAATAGCTGAGCCCTCATTGCACTGAATGATGATGGTTCCAGGGGAAGTGTGAATGTCCAGTTCCTGAAAGGGAGGAGAAATGGCCAACCAAGTCATGCAGATGATTATTTGAATGGATGAGCAGAACAAGACTACAGAATTGGACAGTTTGACTCCCAGCCATTTTCTCCATGAGCTCCCTGGCTTGGTGGCTTTGAAAGCAACACAAACCATGATAGTCTTGGCCAGGAGAGAAGAGACAGCTATGGAGAAGGTGATTCCAAAAGTGATGATGCGCAGCATGCAGGTTATATCCACAGGGCGACCGAGGAACAGAAACACACTGAGGAAGCTCAGCTTGATGGAGACAAGGAGGAGGAAGCTCAGGCTCCGGTTGTTGGCTCTCACTATGGGGCTGTCCCAGTATGTAATAAACAGTATCAATATTAGCATGGTAATTAGAAAAAACAGAATTGAAATAGCTGAAAAAGTAATGGAAATTATATCATTAGTATAAGAGAGAAATTCCTCCACTTTGGCAATACACTGAGTCCTGTTTTCATTGGGCCATTCCATGTCGGGGCAATGGACACAGTTTTCACTGTCTGTAAAAGTAAAAAAAGAAAACAATGTAAAGTACAGATACAACCTCACCAATTACAATTCTGTCAGATTGCATTCCCTGAATTAAAGCCCCGGTACGTAGCTTTATGCTCTGATCATGGCTAACTGGTATAATCCCTTCTGTGGCACCACAAGCAAACTGTGTGATTTTCCTATTTACATAATAAAGAGCCCAAATGCTAGATGCAAATGTTAACATTTGTATTTTGCTCTTTCCATATTTTTCAGGATCCAGTAAGAGATAACATTAATCAAGGAAGAGTATTCCCATGACTATTAGCAAATATAAAGTACGGTTTAAAAATTCTTATTTGCATGTGTAAAATTAATGAAACAAATATACAGGTAAGAGGTCCATTATCGGGAAACCCATTATCCAGTAAGTTCCAAATTAGGGGAAGGCCATCTCCCATAGACTCCATTATAAGCTAATAATTCTAATTTTTAAAAATGATTTCCTTTTTCTATGTAATAATAAAACAGTACCTGTACTTGATCCCAACTAAGATATAATTACCCCTTATTGGGGGCAGAACAGTCCTATTGGGTTTATTTCATGGTTAAATGATTCCCTTTTCTCTGTAATAATAAAACAGTACCTGTACTTGATCCCAACTAAGATATAATTACCCCTTATTGGGGGCAGAACAGTCCTATTGGGTTTATTTCATGGTTAAATGATTCCCTTTTCTCTGTAATAATAAAACAGTACCTGTACTTGATCCCAACTAAGATATAATTACCCCTTATTGGGGGCAGAACAGCCCTATTGGGTTTATTTAATGGTTAAATGATTCCCTTTTCTCTGTAATAATAAAACAGTACCTGTACTTGATCCCAACTAAGATATAATTACCCCTTATTGGGGCAGAACAGCCCTATTGGGTTATTTAATGGTTAAATGATTCCCTTTTCTCTGTAATAATAAAACAGTACCTGTACTTGATCCCAACTAAGATATAATTACCCCTTATTGGGGCAGAACAGCCCTATTGGGTTTATTTAATGGTTAAATGATTCCCTTTTCTCTGTAATAATAAAACAGTACCTGTACTTGATCCCAACTAAGATATAATTACCCCTTATTGGGGGCAGAACAGCCCTATTGGGTTTATTTAATGGTTAAATGATTCCCTTTTTTCTGTAATAATAAAACAGTACCTGTACTTGATCCCAACTAAGATATAATTACCCCTTATTGGGGGCAGAACATCCCTATTGGGTTTATTTAATGGTTAAATGATTTCCTTTTCTCTGTAATAATAAAACAGTACCTGTACTTGATCCCAACTAAGATATAATTACCCCTTATTGGGGGCAGAACAGCCCTATTGGGTTTATTTAATGGTTAAATGATTCCCTTTTTTCTGTAATAATAAAACAGTACCTGTACTTGATCCCAACTAAGATATAATTACCCCTTATTGGGGCAGAACAGCCCTATTGGGTTTATTTCATGGTTAAATGATTCCCTTTTCTCTGTAATAATAAAACAGTACCTGTACTTGATCCCAACTAAGATATAATTACCCCTTATTGGGGCAGAACAGCCCTATTGGGTTTATTTAATGTTTAATGTAAAGTATTTTTTAGTAGATTTAAGGTGTGGAAATCCAAATTATGGATCCTTTATCTGGAAAACTCCAGGTCCTGAGCATTCTGGATAATGGGTCCCATACCTGTACTACAGTTCCAGGTGATTCTATCCCATCAATAATTTGAATAACATTTTCTGACATGACCTATATACCATTTATCTGCAGGGGGATAATGACAGTTAATCTAAGCATGTTTGAGGGTGCAGACTGCAGGGTGTAGGCATCATCAGCCACGTTTGATACTTTATTGTGTGCATTTAAACTTGTGCCTAGAGAAGAACTACTGAAACATCTGAACAACCAGCTTGTTATATAAACATATGGATATTATTATTATGGTGTTTGTACCAGATGTGTTTGCAATTTCTCCATTAGAACACGGGACACAGTTATAACAACAGGAATGGGCTCCGGGCTTTGGCACCTTCCTGAAGCCGGGGAGGCAATTATCTGTGCATTGAGACGCCGGGACCTATAAACCAAAATGCAGAATATTTTTTTTTTTATTTTAACATTTTTTAAACTGGAGTCCACAAATGGTTTACATTTATTGAAAAGTCTGAAATCAAAAAAGTCCCCCAGAGAAAAGTCGTTAAACTCTCAAATATTTCGACTGTCTCTGCAGCATTATCTCAAAGGAGACCATGTTGGGATCACTGTTCCCCAAATGCTCATCCACACAAATGTTAGAGATGAGTTCAGTATTATTAGATATTACCAGGTCCAAAATAGAGTCATTCCTAGTGGGTTCTTGAACCGCCTGAAATAAAAAGTTGCCATTTAGCATATTTACAAACCTACTAGCTGTTTCTGACTTAGCCCCCCCCATTACTGCAGTCAGTGTCCGGATAATTAAAGTCCCCCATAATAACAACTTGACCCAGTTTTGAAGCCTCCTCCATTTGCATCTATACGGGAGGTTTATAGCATACACCAATAATCATTTTCTTTGTGACCTTCAGCCCTACTGAAATTTCTACCCAAAGAGATTCAACGTTTTCATTGGTAATGTCTTTATTACATGGCTTTAAGTCTGACTTTACATAAAGACAAACCCCTCCACCCTTTTTAATCTCTCTGTCCCTCCTAAAAAGCGTATACCCATTTAAATTCACAGCCCAGTCGCATTTTTCATCCCACCAGGTCTCAGTGATACCAATTAAATCATAATTTTCATTACATGCAATAGCTTGCAGCTCCCCTAATTTACCCGACAAGCTACGTGCATTACCCAGCATGCAGCGGAGATTATTACTTCTCCCTCTGATGTTTACATTAGCTAACGGAGAGTTAGTGCTAAGGCGAATATTAGACTGTTTCCCTTGTAACAACGGGAGCTCCTTATCTGATAAACTAAAACATAAAGAAACATTTTCTAACCTCATTGTTCTTGGTCTTCCATCCTATCTTTGTTATAAACTGTAGATACTTATCTGGTGGAGCCCATGGTGTACACACCCCAAAAATATGCAAAGACATCTGTTTATAAGACCGAAAAGTAACATATTGGATCTTGTACTGAGTAATTAACTCTCCGTCCTCCTCAAATGATAGAGTTCTATTCATGTCAAAAAAATCGTACTGAACTTTTTTCAGATAATGATGCATCTATTTACAAAACATACAATACATATTATTATTATGTTATTAACCATCAAATCATTTATAATAATCACAGCCATCTGTGTATTTTGGAGCCCTTAATATGAGCTTTTAATTTCAATATTCCTGAGATCAGAATGCTGCAGCCAATAAATGTTTGTTTTGAGCTTTCTGTACTATTATTGTTCCTTGTTACAGGCCTGAAGAACTGCAACTCACAATGGAGCATGTGTCTCTTTGTTTCTTAGGTTGTCTAATGACAATCCTCAGGCTGTAGAATTGGAAGAAGGGTTTCCATGCTTCTCACATACTTTATAATACAACTTTGGCACCAGTGTTGAAATGTTGTGTTGAGTTTGGGATATGCTTTGGATATTGCTGTTTGATTTGCCCTTTATTCTGGGGGCTGTGTCCCGTTAACTTTGGCCCCTTTTTACTAGTCATTTAGGATCCTTAACTTTAATAAATTGTGAACCAATGGTTCTTAAAACACAGATAATTGGGGGTGTGTGGCTTGGATGCCTATGCAGTAGGATGCGCACATAGAGAGTCTCGTATTCATAGGACCAAAAAAGTGGCACAAAGAGGTGGAAACTCAGAATATACCTGCCTGTAACACTGTGACCAGCGAACAAAAGTAAGCAGATTAGTTAAACAATGAAAAAAGGAAGCCCGGCGAAACTAGCCAAGTTTTTTCCAGCAGCAGAGAGTAGGTTGCGGCAAAACTACCCTCAAAAGATACTACCCCACAGGCTAACCCACTATACACTGAACCCCAAGGACCAGCAGTCCCATTAATGCCAGAAGCCCCACTCACCGAGAATAAAATGTGAAACCTCCTGCACATGAAAGGTGCCATGATGTGGGAGCTAAAACACATGATGACAGATTTCCAGCAAGAGTTTCTACAAATAGGTGAGTGCACTAGTGATTTGCCAAATCACATAATGACTTGATAGAAGCTAATGAGGCTAAAAACCTTAACCTTCCCAAAGTAACATCCCTACAATTAGAACAACTGAATCTTCCTATACAGAATGCAGAAGTAACTGCAGCTATCCAAACACTAAAGCCACATAAATCTCCAGGTCCAGATGGACTGATACATGAGTACTATAAAAAAAAATTACTCAACCATAACGCCCTTTTTAACTAAAGCTTTTAACTTTGCAATAAGCCAAAAATTATTTCCATTGGAATTCTTGCAGGCTACTATAGTTACTCTACCTAAACTTGGAAAAGAACCAGACAGACCAAGCAACTTTAGACCAATATAATTGCCTAATTCGGACACCAAATCATGCACAAAAATCTTAGCGGCCGAGTTAATTAACATTATTCTTCACTTGGTCCAAAAAAATCCCATAGGAATGAATAGAAAGTGGGTGATTTTTTTTCTGTGGTGAGCGCTAATCTCATACTTTTATAAATCTCCCTTTATGTGTACAGACTTGCACTGTTAACTTTTTAGGAATGTTGAAGGCAATTTTACAAACCATAGAATGGGGGTTTTTAAAATAAAGACAATAAGGGGGATTTGGGTATTGTGTCAATATATGAAGTACATAGCAAATTATCAGGAAAGAGTCCTTATATCTCTATATCAGGGGTCCCCCAACCTTTTTTACCCGTGAGCAACATTTAAATGTAAAAAATGTTGGGGAGCAACACAAGCATGAAAACATTTCCTAGGGGATGACCAGTAAGGGCTGTAATTGGTTATTTGATAGCCTGATGATGACTAGCAGACTACAGGAGGCTCTGCTTGACAGTACACATGGTCTTTATGCCTCCAAATCTTGTCTTCTAGTCAGAAATTCAAAAATAGAATTCTGCTTTGCGGCCACTGGGAGCAACATCAGAAGGGTTGGTGAGCAACATGTCGCTCACGAGCCACTGGTTGGGGATCACTGCTCTATATTATATCATTATTATGTGTACAATTTGGAAAATAGCATAAATCAGTCAGTGAAAGACAAATTTAGGGGGCAGATTTTCTAAAACTCCATAACTCTTGAATGTCTAATGTTTACTAAAAAAAGAGTTGCAGGGAAAAGTCATAAAAATACTCTACTTTTCCAAATAGTTGCTATAAAAATGCAGAATTTATTGAATTGTCACATGATGATCTGAAAAAGTCAAGTTTTCTGACAATCCCAGCGAAGTTTTGCCGTTGACATCTACACGCTCTTGTCAAGTTTAACCTGGCGAATTGTCAAATTTGGATTTTTAGCCAGACACTAAGTTTGTCCAGGAGCTGTAAACCATAGCAACCAATCAGCAGGTAGATCTTACCAGTCACCTGTTTAAAAGCAAACATCTTATTAGTTGCCATGGCTTACTGCTTCTGGGCAGAATAAGTTATACCAAAATAGTCACCTGATTTCTATAATTCTGCTCTTTTTTGGCCTTTCCAGTAGTTCTGTTGGCAAGTGATATCTGCATATTATGAAGCGCACGAGCCATTATATCAACTGCAAAGGGAACGCGGGGGGAATAAAACTTGTTGTCAAAGTGTCGAACATTTGTAATGAGTTCCCTGCCACTGCAGTTGTACAAGGTGGCTGAGTACAGTTGCTCATATACTTTATTCTTAGCTGGGTCCTTTGATAAACATGAATGATACTGCATCCAGATGTCTTCAAGCAACTTGTCTTTGGGGTATTTTGAAGGATGAAATTCCTTTAGAACTTGAGTATTCTCAGGGCTGTACGGGGAGCTCAGCAACATTTGTGTAATTCCCAAACTGCCATTAAATATTTCTATTGCATAATCCATAAAGTGAAGAGACGATGCCAAATTATAGGAAACAATTAGTGTTTTTTTAATAAACAAATCTGAAAGGGGAATTAATTCTTCTACAACACCGGAAGGAACTGTTCCACAAAGTACAATTACACTGGCTGTGGATTCTTCTATAATCCTTTTATAGACCATATAATATGGAATATTGGCCTCAAGTTCATTTCTCAATATATAACTTGTTATCTTTATAGTGAAATCAATACATATCCCGTCATTAGAAAGGATGCTTTTCAGCAGTTGATGTTCTTTTTCTCCACCGTAATCATCTAATCGTATGATTCCAACCCAGGTCCAGCCAAAATATTTCAGTAACTTGCTCAAAACAAAGTAATGGCCACGGTCACTTTGTGTTATGCGGAAAAAGTACGGGAATGAGACTCTGTTGCTGAGCACGGTGTCTGTAGCTCCGTAACTGACCTACACAGTAAATATGGAACAAAGACGAAACAATGATAACTCTGGCACATACACTATGGGGTGCATTTATTAACATTGAAGACAAATATCACCAGTGATGAGATCAGATTGTTGCTTTTCTTGACTAACTTGTAGGTGACTGTTCATATTTAATTTCTGATGTATTGCTATGAGCAACATCACCAATGGTGTTTGTCTTCAATGTTAATAAATACACCCCTATGGGTGTCATATTGATTGGGTTACTCCAAGACAAGTTGTTTTCTAGTATCAATAGCTGCACTGTAACAAATAAGACTTTTGATGAGTGGAGACCTTGGTTTAGCTCTACTGGAGTCAGGCAGGAGGTCACTGTGTATCTGCAGAGTTCCTGTTGGTTCGTAAACTAATGGTAAGTTAAGGGGCAGATTTACTAAAACTTTATAACGTCTCATTTTTTTCATTTTCAAAATTGACTAAAAATTTTTTCCGAAGGTCTAATATTTTTTTTAAAAAAATTGCTAGGCAAAGTCATAGAAAACTCGATTTTGTAGAATCCTAATTTTACTGAATTAATAAAAACCCAGCGGCAAAAATCCAAAAGTTTCGAGACAAAAGAAAGACCTTCAGGGAGAGGAAAGGGACCCTTGTCATTGACTTCTACATAAACTCGGCAAGTTTAACCCAGGGAATTGTCAGGTTTTTAGCCATTTATATGCAAAGTAAATCTTGAAAAAGTTGCAGCATTTTCTATCTACAAATTAGCTAAAAATCCAATTCGAGTTAAAAAAAAAAATCAAAGGTTAGTAAATGAGCCCCTAATCAATTTGTTTTATTGTGGTTAAATGCAAATTAGTTTTTTTAGTGATCCATGTAATTGTTTCATCTGTGATTACTGATACTGAACTCATCTCTAACATTTGTGTGTGGGGGGGCATTTGGGGAACAGTGATCACAACATGGTCTCCTTTGAGTTAATGCTGCAGAGACAGCTCTATAAGGGATTAACTAAAATGCTTGATTTTATACATGCAGTATAAGGGCATCTCTGCAATGTGTCAACTGGTAAAGGCTTTTCATAGGGTTAGGCACAGAAGGAAAATGGAACATATTTAACCCTTTCCCTGCCAAGCACGTAGCTCCTACATGCTGGCATAAAAATATGTTAACCGCCAAGGACATAGGACCTACGTTTTCTTTATCTTGCACTCGTTCTCTGTGCTTGCTGCTTAATCCAAGGGCAGAGAATGAGTGCAAGGTAAAGAACCCCCTAGAGAACAAGCAGAAGGGGGTTACTAGTGGCCCCTGGGGCGCGATTGCCCAGGGGCCCCATAGAAAAAGTCGGGTACGTAGATTCTGCTCTCTCCCTCCCTTCCTGCGCTCCCCCCAACTTCCCGTGCTGCCTACTCACCACTGCAGTTGCTGTCCCTGCGTCTCCTGTCTCCCTCTTGTGATCTCCAGTGATCTTCAGCTCCTTTGACCCCAGGTAAGTGCAACATACACACATATATTACACTAATACACACATACTCACACTTACACACTCACATATACATTTTGGGGGGGTTGGGGGTTTCACACAGTCACAGCACTTACAGCACTCACACTTACTTGCACGCTCACACACATGCACACAAAACACATTTTACCTAGTGTACACACACTTACACACTTATATAATTTTGTAAATTTTTTTATTTATCACATCGTTTTTATTCTTGCCTGAAAAAAATGTTTTATTGCCTTTGCGGATAGTGTATTCACTAACCACACTGCGCAATACCTTTTGTGTATTATTTTGGTGTTTTTCTGGCATTTTCTGTGATTTTGGTGTATTTTTAGTCATTTTATTGCATTTTTAGCCATTTTATTACATTTTCAGTTATGCATAGTTGTTGTTTGCTTGACTTTGTCTGTAAAACTAATTTGCCCAAGCCAGAATACTCAAACTGTGATTCTGACTGCAGATATCACTAGGAAAAAAAACCATTGATTTTAGTTTTTTGGGGGGGGATTTTAGCAATTTCATTGCATTTTATATTGTTCTTTGTTACTTGTCTTGCACATGGACATTTTGTCTGCTGTATTTCAATTTGGCTTCCTCTGTACCCCACATATTTTGGTAAATCTATGCATATTGGTCATCAAACTGTTCAGTAGACCCCTGGCGTTCATATTTATGAAATGTGGGGGTACATAATGGGGCAAAATGCAAGCTTTGTGACAATTTTCAGAAATGTTATAAAAACCATTCTGTTTAGCATAGCTTTGTAGTTTGGTAGTTTGCAGTAGAAAGATATATTTACCCATTTTTGTTTTGTCAGAATGTGTACTTACAGAAAATGTATGGTTTTCTAGGGTCTCCATACTGTTAGGGGGTCTTATGGCACATAATACACATACCGGGTGCAAAAACTGCACGAGCCGGAGCATCATTCGTGAAAATTCATATGCACTATTTTCCTTTGGGTGCCCCTGTACCCCACATAGTTTGGTAAATCTATGCATATAGGGCATTAAACTGTTCAGTAGACCTCTGGTGTTCATATTAAGAGTGTTTTATGTTGATACATTACAAATTGTGAGGGTACATAATGAGGTAAAATGCAAGCTTTGTGACGATTTTCAAAAATGTCATAAAAACCGTTCTGTTTAGCATAGCTTTCTAGTTTGGTATTTTGCAGTAGAAAGATGTATTTACCCATTTTTATTTTTTCAGAATGTGTACTTTCGGAAAATGTACAGTTTTCTAGGGTCTCCCTACTGTTAGGGGGTCTTATGGCACATAATACACATACCGGGTGCAAAAACTGCACGAGCCGGAGCGTCATATGTGAAAATTCATATGCACTATTTTTATTTATGTGCACCAGTACTCCGCATAGTTTGGTAAATCTATGCATATAGGGCATCAAACTGTTCAGTAGACCTCTGGGGTTCCTATTTGGGGTGATTTTCCTTTGCATGCAAGAAATTGTGTGAGATAAATGCGGCAAATTGCAACATTTATAGGCGATTTTCTGAAATGTCATAGAAACCACTGGCTTTAGGAAAGTTTTGCAGATACTTTGGTGCAGAAAGGGCGCTTTACCCATGTTGGATTTGTCAGAATGTGTACTTTCAGGGGTTACCCTACATTTCTGCAGTTTCTATCCCACATAAAACTGCCATGTGTTTATGAATTAGGTAAAGGTAAGCCATGAAATTAGTGTGCACAAGGTATATTTTGGGGTCTCTAAGTGCCATGTGCTTTGATAAACCTATGTACAGTGGGCATCAAACTGTTCAGTAGACCTCTGGGGTTCATATTTAGGGTGTTTTATCTTGGTACCTAATGACCTATAGAAAATAAGATGCTGCATATTGGAAGTTTTGAGGTGATTTTTTGAAATGTCATAAAATCGGCAAACTTGAGAAACCTTTGCGGCTTTGTACTTTGGAGTAAAAAAACATCGGTACCCATTTTAGAGTTCAGGGAATGTGTACTTTCCAAAAATATTTGACTTTCTGGGGTGTGTACTTTTTACTAACTTTATCCCACATAAAATTATTTAAATGTGTTGATTTTGCAGAAGCTGAAATAACAGAAATGATAGATCATATGGGGGTATGTTCACATTGGGGCCCCTACATGCCACATACTTAGGTAAACCTAAACATATTGGGCATCATACTGTTCAGTGGACCCCTGGTGTTCATATTCAGGGTGTTTTATCTTGGTACCTAATGCTATGTGGGAGATAAAATGCTGTGAACTGGAAGCTTTGAGAGGATTTTTGGAAATGTTATCAAAAATGCCAACTTTAGGATAGCTTTGCGGCTTGGTACTTTGGCGTAGAAAGACATGGGTACCCATTTTACATTCAGGAGAATGTGTACTTTCCAAAAATATATGGCTTTCTGGGGTGAGTGTACTTTTTGTAGCTTTATCCTACATTACATTATGTAAATGTGTTGATTTTGCAGAAGCTGGAATGACAAAAATGATAGATCATATGGGGGTATGTTCCCATTGGGGCCCCTACATGCCACATACTTAGGTAAACCTATACATATTGGGCATCAAACTGTTCAGTGGACTCCTGGCGTTCATATTTAGGGTGTTTTATCTGGTTACTGGTATCAGAATGGCACTCAATAGTAAGAAATCCAAGTCCGGCTTGGGACTCCTCCAGTTACATGGGAGTAGGAGAAACAAAAGGTTAGCTGAAAGTAGTTGTGTTGCGCTGGCTTCGTCTGAAAGCTCAGACTCAGGCACACTTTACTGCTGCGCTGCAAGTTGGAGTGATATCCCCCCCTCACCCCCAGCAGCCGATCAGCAGAACAATGGGAAGGGAGCAAGATAGCAGCTCCCAGTAGGTATCAGAATAGCACTCAATAGTAAGAAATCCAAGTCCGGCTTGGGACTCCTAAATTATTTTTTAAATATGTAAATAGTAAGAAAATCAAGGCAGTGGCACTCAGTGGCTACTGAAGCAATGAAAGTTCTGTATTGTACTAAAAAAGGCACTAACTCAGACAGACATTTCTCTGTACAAGTACATTAGGGGGGGTTATGGACAGATAGACAAGAGCAAAACTGAATTCTCACAGTCTGTACAGAAAGGTAATAATTCCAAAACCATAAAAATACCAACTAAAAGGTTTCCTCCTTTTACCTGAACCTCTTCCCTTTATTCTCAGATACATTAAAACCCACCTCCGTACGGCCTTTCTGTTGCCTTTCCAAGCTGACCCATGCTTTTTTCCCAATAGATCCAGCCTTCCCATTACTCTATCTTCCTTATAACCTTCTCCTAAACTCCCCCCTTTTGTTTTTCATTCCCCTTCTCTGTTTTCACACCATCCTTTGCTGAAACCAACACATCTGAGTGAAGCATTCTGTTCTATGTTGACCCCTTTGCATGCATCTTTGCATTATGCTTTAACTAACTAAATAAATATATTTACACCCACCACCCAGTTATGGTCAAGTATTGTCCATAAACATATTTCTTACCTGGGAATAGCCATACAAGTTCAGAATCTGGGCTATTGCTACTGTATTCTCTGAGCTGAGATCCCCAATAAACCCAGCAATGTTTCTCTTTCCCACACAGGAGTAATTGGGAACCGGCTCCCTGGTACCAGATAATATCTGTAATACGCTCCTCACAGCCTTCCGGGGGTCCCCACAGGAATCATATATATGGTACCCCAGGGTCAGGTTAAGGAGAAAGTTTGGAGACTGGTTAATTTGCTTGATGGCTATAAGTAAATCCACTAATTGTCTGTAATACTCTGGGAAAATACTATAAAAAAAATATATACATATACAATTCAGGTCAAAATTAAGTTACAGATATTTCCTAGTTTGGCTTTGATATGTTTCTTATATACATATACTTGTACCCGAAGATGCATTATATGTATCCAAGTAAGGTTGTTCAAAAAAAAGTTAAGTGACAAAAGAAAGTTAGAGGGAGCAAACATATTAATATTGATGTTGTTGTTGATAGTGATGATGATGATGATAATAATTATAATAATATCAGGGTATTCAGTTGATGGGATCGCTACAATCAAACAGTTGGCAGTCTCGTTAGTTGATCATGTGGACAAATTATAGTTGTTATTGCTGGGTACTGCAGAAAGGATATTAGGGGGCTAAATGTGTAGCTAAAGTTTTGGGGTATTTCTGGGTTCCTAGAGCACTAAGTTTTCTTTCAGTAAAGGTTTATAGTTTGGTGATTGTGAATATAGAGATATTGTTATCCATTTTGTCCCATTTTGCTTTTTGGCGAAAACTCACAAAAAAAAATTTTGCTCATCACTAATTAGGAACATGGAGTGGATGGAACAATCCACCCATTTTTTTTAGAATATATCATTATCAAAATTATCTGTATAAATATTTTGTGGTGATAATGGAGAGGCAGATTTACCAGTTTTTGAGGTCAAGAAAAAAGCTGTCGTAGAAAAAAACCCACGACAATACGAGTGTGAAATTATTCTCAAACACAACCTTAGTGAAGAAAGAACACAGAGAGAATAGTTGTGTTTTGTTCCGTGTTCCGCGCAACTCTTCATTATTTTAATAAATCTTTACTAACGTTGAATTTTCAAAAATAGTGCTGAGTATACTTGCATTTGATTTTTTTTCAACTGGGATTTTGGTGGAATCTGCGCCTGGGTTTTTGTGGCACTTACAATCTAGGCAGTGTGTAATGATTACAGAGGCCCAGCCATTAGAAATTGTAGGCACTTTATATATGTTGGAACTTGTAGAAACCACACATTTTTTATACCCTGTGATTAACAGTAGTGATGAGCAACATTTTTCACCAGGCAAAGATTTGCTGCAAATTTCCACGGTTCACCATTGGTGGATTTTTTCACAAAAGGGTGCACCAATTGATCAAAACTGTTTCATTATTCAATTGATTCAATTTTTTTTTACAGTTCTGCAAATTTTCCACCTTTTCACAAATCTTTTCAAGTGCAAGAGGGAATATAGTGCTAAAAACAGGACTTTTCCATTCATTGTGAATAAGCTGGAAAAGATAATTTGTTATTTGTAGGGTGTCGGCAGCTTTTTTTCTACAAAATATAGTTTCCAATGCGGTTTGACCATGAAACCTAAAATATGTTTGTATCGTGTATGGAGCTTAAGGGCAGGGTACACGGGGAGATTAGTCACCCTGCAACAAATCTTTGTTGTTGCGGGTGACTAATCTCCCCGCATTGGCATCCCACCGGCTAGAATCTAAATCACCGGTGGGATGGCATACGCGTTGCTGCGATGTCCCACAGTTGGCCGGAGTTGTCTTGAGAGGAAACTTCAGGCAAACTGAGGGACATCGCAGCGACACGTATGCCATCCCACCGGTGATTTACATTCTAGCCGGTGGGATGGCATCGCAGGGAGATTAGTCGCTAATCTCCCCGTGTACCCCTGCCCTAAACAAAACATGTATTTCCATATTATTATGTTCACATTTGCTTCTTGTGGATTGTGATAAATAAATAACAGATAGAAGTAATTGCCCTAGGCACACAAAGTTCCCCCTCAGAAAAAAATAGCAAAACATTATGAAAAATTGCTAGACAGTTAACTTACTCAACACACAGCATTCTCAGGTAACCGTCGTGTGGATATCTGAAAGGAACTGTATACGAGTTCACTGTTAACGCTCCACCAATCATAATGTCTCCTTCCTGGATGTATTCATAGTCTTCATATGTTGGAATGATCTTCAGCTCACAGGCAGGATTTATGGTCTGAACTGTAGATGTGCAGGGAACCAGGAATAAAACTATGATATATATGGTCAGTTTAAAGGCATTAGTTATGTCTGTGACTCTTACCATTGCAGACCCACAGAGTGTCATGTATCCCAATATAAAGTAGAAAATCAGAGCATTCCCCCAGCAGCAGTCAGTGGCACAGAGAGACACAGGGGCCCCAGGGTTGGGCTGTGTGTGTAGAACAGAGTAAGGGGCCCGGCTCATCCAACCCTCATTTTATAGAGAGCAGAGAGAGGATTTGCCCCAGTAACAGTCAGTGGCACAGAGAGACACAGGGGCCCCAGGGTTGGGCTGTGTGTGTAGAACAGAGTAAGGGGCCCGGCTCATCCAACCCTCATTTTATAGAGAGCAGAGAGAGGATTTACACAGTAGAATGAATATAGACACAGCCACCTGGGAGTGCTCCCATCTATTCTGGAAGTGTTACATTTTAAAATTACCAGTAAAAATAGTACCTTCATTTATTAGTCTTTCCTTCTCACTTTGTAGGCATCTCAAAAAATCCAGATCACTCTCTAGATTTCTGTCTATGTGTCTATCTCAGTCTATCTGAGTTCGTGTCAATGTGTTACTTGTTTTTTATCTCTTAACTGTACAAAACCAATATAAAGCATGATGATTTGTATCTCTCAATACTTGATTGCAAACGTTGGCATTCTCTTATCTGGGCCTTCAGCCGGTCAATCTTTGACACCTTCTCCCTATCTGAAATGCAAGATTCCAGCTTACTTATGAGAGATAGGTACTTTTTATACTTGTTACCCTCCCTGCGTACAGATAGTCTCTGGAAGAAAGTCCTAAAGGAGCACTTGGCATCTTCCCACCAAAGTGACACTGAGTCATAAAAACAACTCTTCCAAGCTCATGCTGAAGAAGTACCACTAACTCACTCTTCAGAGAATCCTCACTGAGTCGCCCTTGCCCTTTGCTGGAACAGAGGAAACTCCCAAAAGAAAGTGTGAGATGGTCAGAATACTCCACTCCAACCTCTCTGACATCTACAAATGCCTCCCCTGCCCCAACAAAAGCCATGTCCAGGCAACTACTTCTCCCTGCACACCTGTATGTATGTGCTGCCTTCCTACCATCCTGAGTGGCAACATCAACCAGGCCTGCCTGCTGTATCATCTGGTTTAAATAATATCCTTAAGATCTCCTAGGATTTCCTGTGCAATCCTCAGGCCTCAGTACCTGGTTAAAGTCACAAGACAACTGGGAGTGACATCTGTAGGAAAGGTTGTACCTCAGCCAACAAAGCCCTCCTGTGTGACCCATAGATGTTAATGAGATATAGGCGTCTCCCACCCACAGTTTCATCCCCAAGAAGACAACACCCTACCTGGATTTCAAGAAAATGATGCACTCTAACTCCAAGATAATCACAAATTGCATAGCAATACCCCCATATGGTTCCTCAGCTCTTGACCAAAAAGAGGGACCATGCCGCCAGTCAGCCTTGCCCTTCTAAGATCCACCTTTTTAGCAAGACAGGTGTCCTGAAGGAAAAGGGAGTCCTGCTTCTCTTTTGGAATGCCAGCTGCACTTCCATATCCTCCTGCTCCCTCTCCTCCTCCCTCTATATCCTGTCAAGCCCCTTCTGCTCCTCTCTTTCTGCCCTATTACTCCAGGCATCTGGGTCCTCATCCAGCACTCAGTGTTTATTCCTAGTGCTGACTGAGGCAATTCCAGACACACCTTCCCCTGGGTCAATTGAGTGAGCCTGCTTTTTGTTCTTTTTATTTTGGGTAATTTGTGAACCATCATTTGTATGTTTAGGCCGGGCCTCCTTTCCTTTAGCTTAATTCCTAATCTCCAGTTCTTTTGCCTTCTCTGGTTTCCTTTCTTTCTATTTAGTATTTCTTGCCTTTGTCCCTGATCTTTTTGTAGTTTCCGCCTCATGTGCAGCTGAAACCTCTGTATTTGGCTCCTGACTAGTTTGCTCTGCTGGGGGTGACATCTCCTTTCTCATCTCCTTATCCAGGCCTGGAAAGATACGGACCATGTTAGGGTAGGCTTCAGGGCACTTCCTATGTGTGTGACCCATCCTAAAGCACAAGTTACACCTGATACAGTCACAGGACACGGCTTCATGCCCTACTGCATGGCATAAGGCACACCTTAGGACATCACAGGCTTTAGCCAGATCGTCTGCTGCTCCACATTTAAAGCAGCGGTGTGGCTGGCCTACATAAAAACAGATGCCGCACTCCTTACCTATGAAGAAAGAATTGGGCAGGTGGTCCGGCACATTACCAGACACATTCAACTTGTGTCCGCTAAACACCTGCCCAGACTTCATCGATGTCATATTCCTTAACCAAAGGGGGTTAACACTGCGAAGTGGCGGTGTAGCCAGACCAAGATGTCTTCCTGTGGGACTTGATCATTTTTCATAACAGTGGTAATATTTTTTGTGTCTGGCTTTGTCATAGGTATTACAATCAAGTTCTCCAGGATTCCCCTTGAGAAAGACTTTATTTGCCGAAAGGTTGGGTAATTCTCATCTTTGGTAAGTGTATCCGCCAACTTGTGTATATTCTTTTGCTGTTTGCACATTTATGTGGTATGTATCGACTCTTTAACTATGTGAAATTGATGGTATTGTATTAAAATAAATTGAATTATATGGGGGTATGTTGTAATGAGGTGTTTGAGTGCCTTCCATTGATCTATATTTTGTATATTACAACCAAGTTCTCCCAGTTTTGGTATCTTGCCCTTTTTTGGATGTTGTAAAGCCTCCAGAAATGATCTAGGGCCTCAGGTAACTTAAAGGTGATGTTAAACTCTGTTTCTGACTGGGAAATCACTGCCGAGATGTCACTTGGTGAGAATCCCATACCATCTAAAAGGATGGACTGAATAAAAACCTCCTAGGAGGTGCATTCTCTTTCTCTCTAGCACACCTGATCTTTACCCAGTTTCTCCTTTGAAAGGGCTCATTATGAGAGGAGAGATCTGGCACAAGGAAAAGTCTCATTCTCTCCCAAAAATTTGCAGAAGACTCCCCTGTTCCCTCCCCCCCCCCCCCACATGTACCAACTGCACTGCCACTGACTCCTGCACTTCCTGCTGTACTTGAACTTGCTCTTCTACCTGCCCATTTCCCCCTCCCCCTTACCACCATCTGCATTAGGGTTTGACTGGTCTCTCTCTCATGCTCCCTCTCTGCCACCGCATCCCCATCTATCACTTCAACTTCTCTCTCCAAAGTCACACTTTTACCATTCTCTCCCGGATTCAGCGTATTCACCTCATTCACACTATCACTCCCATTAGGACCAGCAGTAGGACCGGCAGTAGGACCGGCAGTAGGACCGGCAGTAGGACCAGCAGTAGGACCAGGCAGTGATACTTTTTTGCTTTCTGGCATAGCTGTGACTTGGCTTTCAGGGCTTCTGGTGCCCTGATCTGATGCTATTGCAAATGCTCCTGGTTCCTGGTTTTGTTGAAATATAAAGCACTTTTAATTCAAATTTGGTTTGGCCAGGACCATGGATTTGTCCGAATTCTACCAAATACCAAACTGAATCCTGGATTCGGTGCATCCCTAATTTTAGCCCCCCCAATGATTGTAACTTTCCTTCTCCTTTAACATCCCAGTAAATTTATCTTAAAAAGGCCGACAAACAGGAATGAAAGGTTGTGGAATGGCAAAGCCAAATCCAAGTATTAGAGATAAGGGAGTGTTTGCTTTTTCCCCCTGACAAAAAATTGCTAAACTATTGCAAAGTCAATTTTAAAATGTTTCCTTTTTGTTCAATAGCATCACCTTTATTTTTATATAATGTTTGAGTAAAGATGAAATATCAATATGTCCAGATATGCTAAAAAAGAATAAAACTTTACATGGGGGGGTGTACTTGAGTTTCATATGATTGTAACTATATTCAAATAGACCAAAGGGATTCTGGGAACAAATTCCTTAAGTCTCCTAAAAAAATCCCATTTACATGGGTTTATCTTATAGGCTAAAGCTCCCCCACTGGGTTTAAAGCAGAAGCCAGGATAATAGCTGATCAGATTCCCAACTACAGACCGGTTTCACCCTTTTTGGGGCTCATCAGTGTAGCGCAGGGTTTTCTGATCAGCTTGTGTAGAGCCAGGAGTGGGGATTCAGGAACAAGTCAAAAGAGTTGAGGAGACCGCCTCATATGTATGCAAATAGGCCAAAGGGAGCCCTAAGCCTTAAGAAATTTGTTCCCAGAATCCCTTTGGTCTATTAACTATATTCAGTGATGGGAAATGTGATATTACATTTTGTTTCCAAGTAAATGGGTTTTTGTGTTCATTTCTGATTTAATTAAAATGATATAACATTTGGGCAGAAATATACAGGCTAAAAGGCCCGCGCTTGAGGTGAGTATGGCAAATATCTCCACACACACAGTGTTTTTGCCTTTGGTGCTCAGATAGGCCGGGATCATTGTGATCCAAACACTGCAGAAGAGCAGCATGCTGAAAGTGATGTACTTGGCCTCATTAAAACTGTCCGGTAAGCTCCGAGCTAAAAATGCTAAAACAAAACTAACAGCTGCCAGAAGCCCCATATACCCAATAACTGAGTAAAAGCCAATAGCTGAGCCCTCATTGCACTGAATGATGATGGTTCCAGGGGAAGTGTGAATGTCCAGTTCCTGAAAGGGAGGAGAAATGGCCAACCAAGTCATGCAGATGATTATTTGAATGGATGAGCAGAACAAGACTACAGAATTGGACAGTTTGACTCCCAGCCATTTTCTCCATGAGCTCCCTGGCTTGGTGGCTTTGAAAGCAACACAAACCATGATAGTCTTGGCCAGGAGAGAAGAGACAGCTATGGAGAAGGTGATTCCAAAAGTGATGATGCGCAGCATGCAGGTTATATCCACAGGGCGACCGAGGAACAGAAACACACTGAGGAAGCTCAGCTTGATGGAGACAAGGAGGAGGAAGCTCAGGCTCCGGTTGTTGGCTCTCACTATGGGGCTGTCCCAGTTTTTAATAAACAGTATCAATATTAGCATGGTAATTAAAAAAAACAGAATTGAAATAGCTGAAAAAATGATAGAAATTATATCATTAGTATAAGAGAGAAATTCTTCCACTTTGGCAATACACTGAGTCCTGTTTTCATTGGGCCATTCCATGTCGGGGCAATGGACACAGTTTTCACTGTCTGTAAAGGTAAAAAAGAAAAAAACACTAGATGAAAAAAAAAAGAACTCAATGTAAAGTACAGATACAACCTCACCAATTACAATTCTGTCAGATTGCATTTCCTGAATTAAAGCCCCGGTACGTAGCTTTATGCTCTGATCATGACTAACTGGTATAATCCCTTTTGTGGCACCACAAGCAAACTGTGTGATTTTCCTATTTACATAATAAAGAGCCCAAATGCTAAATTTTGCTTTTTCCATATTTTTCTGAATCCAGTAAGAGATAACATTAATTAAGTAAGATTATTCCTACAACTATTTAGAAAATATAAAGTATGGTTAAAAAGCTCTTACTTGTATGTATAAAAGTGTATTATTGTAAACGTTGTAAAAACTTCTGATTACCAATAAATAAAAAGAGAAAATTTGTTCCTACCTGAAATTTTCATTTTCTTGAGTCCGAAAGGCAGCACCAAATGAAGGGTTAATTGTCTGATCCACTCTGGTAGGACAGGAGAAATAGAATAACCAATTAAATACATTATAAATACCTCTTAACTCCCCCTTATTCCCCAGTGTTTTTAAAAAGCTCAAGAAAAGACCACGCCATCTCATGCAAATGAATTTATTAGGGTAGGGATTATGTGCTGCCTTTCGGACTCAAGAAAATGAAAATTTCAGGTAGGAACAAATTTTCTCTTTTCTTTACGTCCTACAGGCAGCACCAAATGAAGGATATAGCAAGCTAACAATGGGGGGGGGAATTTTGCCTCATAGAAGCCGACTCCAACACCGAACTGCCAAAGGCTGCATCCTGCTTGGCTGCTAAGTCAAGTCTGTAGTGTCTGGCAAACGTGTGGACGTTGGACCAGGTGGCTGCTTTACAAATTTCTTGCACATCCATGGCCGATCTTTCCGCCCAGGAAGTAGAGATTGATCTTGTTGAATGAGCCTTTAATTGAGAAGGAGGATCTTTCCCAACAGAATCATAAGAGCAGGAAATAGCATTCCTTACCCAGGATGCTATAGTCGGTTTAGAAGCTTTACAACCTTTTCTTTTTCCCGCAAAAAGGACAAATAGAAGTTCTGACTTTCTAAATTCTTTTGATCTCTCGATATACAGCAACAAACACCTGCGCACATCTAAGGATTGCAACTTTTTTTGAGAATCCGATGAAAAGGAAGGTAGCACAATCTGTGAGTTAAGGTTGTTAGATGAAGCGATTTTTGGCCTGAAAAAGGGCAAGGTTTTTAGGATAACTTTATCTGGAAAAATTTGAGTATATGGAGGCTCTACTGCCAAGGCCTGCAGCTCACCCACTCTTCTTGCTGAGGAAATTGCAATCAAAAAGGTAGTTTTCCAGGTTAGATGTTTTATGTTGATGTCTTGTAAAGGTTCAAAGGGTTTTTCGCCTAACGCGGATAATACAATATTTAAATCCCACGGGGCTAAAACTTCCTTGATTCTCGGCCTTAGTCTTGAAACAGCCTTGAAAACTCTTTTAACCAACTGATTATTGGCAAGATTGACTGAAAGCATAGCTGATAGGGCTGACACATGAACCTTTAGTGTATTTGGCTTAAGTCCTTTAGAAAAGCCATCCTGTAGAAACTGAAGAACATTGGGAATTGAACATTCTTTAGGAACAATTTCCTTCTCCAGAGCCCAGTTTTGAAAAACTTTCCAAATTCTTCTATAAATTCTAGAAGTTGAAGATTTTCTGGAGTTCAGAAGTGTATCGACTACTTCCTCTGAAAGACCTTGGACAGTTAGAATGTCCCTATCAATCTCCAAGCTGTCAGACATAATTTGTCTGGATTTGGGTGGAACATCTGACCTTGAAGGAGAAGATCTGGTCTCATTGGTAACTTCCAAAAACACCCCTTGCTCAGGCGAATTAGATCCGTAAACCAAGCTCTTCTCGGCCAGAATGGGGCAATTAGGATTGCTGCTGCTTTGTCCTGTCTGATTTTCTGAATCACCCTTGGGATCATCGGAAGAGGAGGAAAAATGTAACAAAGATGGAATTTCCAAGGAATGTTCATTGCATCCAGGTAATTGGGATTGTCTGATTTCACCAAGGAGCAAAACTGAGGAACCTTCCTGTTGGATCTGGAGGCCATCAGATCTATTGATGGATAGCCCCACATCTGAGCTATCTTGAGAAAAACCTGAGAATTGAGTTCCCACTCGCTCTGATTTAGAGTTTTCCTGCTGAGTCTGTCTGCCAGCACATTCTCTTCTCCTTTTATATGAACAGCTCTGATCATCTTCAGATGGTTTTCGGCCCAAAACATCAGTTTCCTGCATTCCTTCATCAACAGAGGGGCTCTTGTTCCTCCTTGACGGTTTATGTAGGATACTGTTGTAGAATTGTCCGACTGAATGAGGACTTGACAACCCTTGATCTTGTCTCTGAATTTCTGAAGAGTTAGACGGACTGTCCTCAATTCTCTGAAATTGGAAGATTGACTTTTTTCCCAATATGACCACTTTCCTTGGACCACCTGACCTCCAAGGTGAGCACCCCAACCTGATGCGGATGCATCCGTCGTCAACCGAAGAAACTCTGGAGTCTGAAAAGATTTCCCTTGAGTTAGATTGTGACCGCTCAACCACCATCTCAGATCTTTCTTTAACTGAAGATTCACATGAAAGAACCTGTCTAGTGATAGAATATTCTTGTCCCAATTCTTTAGGATTACTTCCTGAAGAGATCTCATATGAGCTCTGGCCCAGGGGACAGCTTCCAGAGATGATGTCATCAGCCCCAGCACTCTCATGGCTTGACGAATAGTCACAGATCGTGATTGAATTAATGATTTTATTGCCGTTCTGAGAGATAGAACTTTCTCGCCTGGAAGAAAAACTTTCATTTGGCATGTGTCTAGCTGGAGACCTAGAAAAATGGTTGAAGTTGACGGACGAAGATTTGACTTTTCTTTGTTTATTATCCAGCCGTGATTTGTCAATACTTCCATGGTCAGATTCATATGATTGATCAACTGAGCTACTGATGAAGCTTTGATCAGCCAGTCGTCCAGATAAGGAATCACAAAAACTCCCTGCTTTCTCAAATGAGCTGCTAGAACAACAATTAGTTTTGTGAAAACCCTTGGAGCGGAAGTAATCCCAAATGGAAGAGCCCTGAATTGGAGATGAAGAACTTTCCCCTTCAGAAAAATCGCTATGCGAAGAAACTTCCTGCTGGTCAGATGAATAGGAACATGAAGATAAGCATCCTTCAAATCCAAGGTAATCATCATATCTCCCTTCTGAAGAATACTCAGTGCTGACCTGATGGTCTCCATTCTGAACTTTTCCTTTAGAATGAACTGGTTTAGGTACTTTAGGTCTATAATAAGCCTGAACCTTCCGTCTGGTTTGGGAACCAGAAATATTCGGGAATAAATACCTAACCCTTCTTCCAACCGGGGAACGGGTTCCAGAACTCCCATTTTTAGGAAATCCATGACTGCTTTCTCTAAAGCCTGCTGCTTTAGATTGTCTGCCTTTTCTAAGTTCACACAAAATTTGGGAATTGGCTTCCTTTGAAAATTGATGAAGTAGCCTGATCTTATGATGCTTAAAACCCAAGAGTCTGAAGTTGTTTTTTCCCACACTGGGAGAAATTGGGTTAACCTTGCTCCCACTTCTCCCTGACTTCTGGCGTCAGAATTCTGGCTTCTTTGAGGAAGAATCCTTTCTTTGAGTTGGATCTTTGGATGTCTGAGATCTAAAGGGTCTTGATCTGAAATTTCTGTAAGTGTATCTGTTTCCATCTCTGAAGTTATTTCTTCTGGAAACATTGGACTTAGGCGAAGATCTTTTAAAGGATGGACGAAAGGACGACCTATACTGCGACTTTTGTTTATTTTGCGGCAACACTTTATCCTTTCCAGTAGACAGATTTTCTATTAGTTTATCCAAGGCTGAGCCAAAAAGTTTCCCAGGTTCGAAAGGCATGGAAATCAGAGTATTTTTACTAGCTGAATCTGCCGCCCAAGCTTTAAGCCATAAGGCTCTCCTGCCTGCTGTAGACAAGGCCATAGTCCTGGCCCCCAGTTTTAAAGTATCCACTGCAACATCACACAAGAAATCTGTTGCCAGCTTTATTGGATAAAGCATATCCAGAAGGACATCTCTTGAGGTCCCAGAATCTATATCCTCTTCTAGCGCATTAAGCCAATGTTTTAGAGATCTGGATACTGAGACAGCAGCTAAAGAGGGTTTACAGATTGAAGCCCCTGAAATATAAGACCTGCGCAAGGCACACTCTGCCCTACGATCCATCTGGTCCTTTATTGCCGCTTCCTCTACAGGAATTGTTGTTCTTTTAGACAATCTTGCCACGGGAACATCCACCTTGGGAGGATTTTCCCATTCTTCAACATCTTTTGTCTCAAAGGGAAACATAAGTTTAAACCGTTTAGAAGCTTCTGGTTTCTTCCCCGGATCCTTCCATTCCTGTTCAATAAGATTTTTGACAGAAGGATGTACAGGAAAACTCAATGCCTTTTTTTGAACAAAAAAGGGGAACTCCTGAGTGTTGGGATCCGCTTGAACAGTATCCCTTGGTGATATAACTTTACAAACTTCTTTTAACAGCCGGGGCATTTTTTCAACAGGAAAGAGAAAAAAAATCCTCTTTTTGAGATGTATGGGGTTCAGATGTTGAAGCAGAACTGGAGACAATCTCTCCAGATGATTCCTCATCAGAGACAGAATCTTTATTTAAGGAGGCACGATGTAAAGTGGGAACTGGAGAACCTTTATACTCATCCACAGCTTTTAACATAAATGATTTAAACCAGTTAAGAAAATGGCTTGTATCACTGTCATGAGACCCAGGAACAGATTGTGAACATGCAGAACATGTGTTGCTATCCCAGTTATCTGGTAGTAACTCTTCACAGCCAGAACACTTTAAATGCCTCGATTTCCTTTTTCTCTTGCCAGACTTATCCATCTGCAAGAGAAAAAACTAGTATAAGAATAATCCCCCATACACAATTTTGTCTGGGAAGGAGGCTAGCTACAGGCACATTACCTTAGCAGCCAAGTCCCTGGAATACAGCCCAGCAGCGCACCAGCATGTAGCTACAAAGGCAATAAATTTTCCCTTCAGAAGGATTTAAATACCTTTTAGCCGCCATAGATTAACTCCTCCGGAGATAAAGATCAGCGTTGCTCCTTCCCTGACACGCGCGTGTACTGTCGCATGATTGATGACGTCATCTGGAACGCATCGCTCTCCCTCCGTGCAGGCACAGGGGAAGCGTCTGAAGGGAAGGTACAGGATATGCGGCTCCATTCATCATGCACTACTATCTGCAGAGCGTCGCCCACAGAAGTGTCAGGTACCTTTCCCAGCCTAGGGTATATTCATCCCCCTGACTAACCCGCTCTCAAGCGGTTAGTCCACGGCCCTCAAACTCCTCAGAGTCTGGATCTTCAGCCTATCAAGGCCCCAAAGATTCTCTGGCTACCTTGAGAGGACAAAAAAACACTGAGGAATAAGGGGGAGTTAAGAGGTATTTATAATGTATTTAATTGGTTATTCTATTTCTCCTGTCCTACCAGAGTGGATCAGACAATTAACCCTTCATTTGGTGCTGCCTGTAGGACGTAAAGAAAACATTGATTCAAAAAAAAAAAAAAAGTGATGAAACAAATATACAGGTATGGGGTCCAATATCCGGAAACCCGTTATCCAGGAAGTTCCGGATTATGGGAAGGCCATCTCCCATAGACTCCATTATAAGCAAATAATTCTAATTTTTAAGAATGACTTCCTTTTTCTCTGTAATAATAAAACAGTACCTGTACTTGATCCCAACTAAGATATAATTACCCCTTATTGGGGGCAGAACAGCCCTATTGGGTTTATTTAATGGTTAAATGATTCCCTTTTCTCTGTAATAATAAAACAGTACCTGTACTTGATCCCAACTAAGATATAATTACCCCTTATTGGGGGCAGAACAGCCCTATTGGGTTTATTTAATGGTTAAATGATTCCCTTTTCTCTGTAATAATAAAACAGTACCTGTACTTGATCCCAACTAAGATATAATTACCCCTTATTGGGGGCAGAACAGCCCTATTGGGTTTATTTAATGGTTAAATGATTCCCTTTTCTCTGTAATAATAAAACAGTACCTGTACTTGATCCCAACTAAGATATAATTACCCCTTATTGGGGCAGAACAGCCCTATTGGGTTTATTTCATGGTTAAATGATTCCCTTTTCTCTGTAATAATAAAACAGTACCTGTACTTGATCCCAACTAAGATATAATTACCCCTTATTGGGGCAGAACAGCCCTATTGGGTTTATTTAATGGTTAAATGAATCCCTTTTCTCTGTAATAATAAAACAGTACCTGTACTTGATCCCAACTAAGATATAATTACCCCTTATTGGGGCAGAACAGCCCTATTGGGTTTATTTAATGTTTAATGTAAAGAATCATTTAATAGATTTAAGGTATGGAAATCTAAATTATGGATCCCTTATCTGGAAAACTCCAGGTCCTGAGCATTCTGGACAATGGGTCCCACACCTGTACTACAGTTCCAGGTGATTCTATCCCATCAATAATTTGAATAACATTATAATTTATTTAAATTAGCACATTTTCTATATTCTATAGTTTCTGCCCAGATTCAAACTGTCACCAGTGTTGGTCATTACTGCTGTGCCCACAGGTTTCTGACATGACCTATATACCATTTATCTGCAGGGGGATAATGACAGTTAATCTAAGCATGTTTGAGGGTGCAGACTGCAGGGTGTAGGCATCATCAGCCACGATTGATACTTTATTGTGTGCATTTAAACTTGTGCCTAGAGAAGAACTACTGAAACATCTCTTGTTATATAAACATATGGATATTATTATTATGGTGTTTGTACCAGATGTGTTTGCAATTTCTCCATTAGAACACGGGACACAGTTATAACAACAGGAATGGGCTCCGGGCTTTGGCACCTTCCTGAAGCCGGGGAGGCAATTATCTGTGCATTGAGATTTCGGGACCTAGAAAACAAAATGTAGAACTTTTTTTTTTTATTTTAAAATTTGAGTCAACTCGAGTCCACAAATGTTTTACATTTATTGAAAAGTCTGAACTAAAAGAAGCCCACCCGAGAAAAGTCGCAAAACTGTCAAATATTTTGACTTCTTGTGTGAAAACTGCCACTCTTTCAAACTGTCACATGTAAATCAAGCGCCAAAAATCCGGAAACCTCTAAAGTATTGAGTCAAAAGAAGAATCACCCAGGGAAGGGACCTCTGCCATTGACTTCTACATGAGCTCGACAGGTTCAGGCGGAGAGTAATCGGAATTGTCACTTAATAAATCTTCTTTGGAAATATTCCTTGGAGCCTCAAATAGTCGATATTAGTGATGAGCAAATCTGTCCTGTTTTGCTTTGCTTAAAAATTTGCAAAAGCGGGTGTCACGCAACTTTTTTGTCTAACCCCCACACATTTTGACACAATAGTGCCTCATTTGACGCAAGCGCTTTTCTTATCTTTTTTTTTTTTTTTTGATGCACTGTGAATTTTTTACTTGGCGAATTTTTATATATTTTTTGTTCGCCAATGTCGAAATGCGGAAATTTGCGGCAAATCCATGCCAGGCCACAAAAATTCGGTCATCACTAGTCGATATTTATTAAAGAAGGAACTTGGGAAACGTAACATAAAAAAAATTCAATAATCAAAACGGGCGAGGTTCAGTAGAAGCCAATATTCTCTAACGATTTTATTTATTTTCCAATTTCATTACAACATGAGTTTAACCTAATTGAAAATGAATGGAACAATGTCATTCTCACAGGCGTGAAACTTTTTTTCTGCCAAAAAGTGCGGTGGGAATATTCTGTCGCATTTTTTTTCTTAAATAAACTTGGTTTGAAACAAAATTGCATGAACTTTTCATATTTTGGTGTGCATTTTTTTTCATGTTTAAAATTAGTAAGAAACATTCAGACTATGTAGGATTCACCCATATTCTTCCTCAGCACACACCAACTTGAACATAGATTATAAAGAATAATAATATTCTATTCTATTCTACTTAAATATACAGTAAAAGGCTATATGTGCTGCAATGGTGGGCATAACCACAACACTAGGGCCAGATTTTACAAGGCACAGACTCCTTATTTTCATCACACACGAGGTGCTCCAGAGAAATGGATAGATGATTGATAGATCGATAGATAGATAGATAGATAGATAGATGATAGATAGATAGATAGATAGATAGATAGATGATAGATAGATAGATAGATAGATAGATAGATAGATAGATAGAAAGATAGATAATAGATAGATGATAGATAGAAAACAAGAGGCTCTCTATTTAGGCTTGAGGGGCAGAAGTTTCACTCACAGAGAGACAGCCAGGCTTTGGGACACCCTGCCAGGTCATGTTGTGATGGCAGATTGTATTAAAGCCTATAAGATGCGCTTGGATTATTAGTTTAAATGTAAAAACATAAAGAAACATTTTCTAACCTCATTTTTCTTGGTCTTCCATCCTATCTTTGATATAAACTTTAGATACTTATCTGGTGGAGCCCATGGTGTAAACACCCCAAAAAGCTGCATAGTAATCTGTTTATAAGACCGAAAAGTAACATATCTGATCTTGTACTGAGTAATAAACTCTCCGTCCTCCTCAAATGATAGAGTTCTATTCATTGTTGGGTCAGAAAAATTGTACTGAACTTTTTTCAGATAATGATGCATCTATTAACAAAACATACAATACATTTGCTATTAACCATCAAATCATTTATAATAATCACAGCCATCTGTGTATTTTGGATCCCCTAAAAGCTTTTAATTTCAATATTCCTGAGATCAGAAGGCTGCAGCCAATACATATCATGTAAATTAAAAAATTCCACTGGAGAGCCGAGTAAATTCTGTGTTTTTATTGAGAGATACATAGCACTAGATGTTTTGGACCTCTTGGAAAGTGGACATGGCGGACCCTACACCATTGTTTGATTGAGCCCTTCACTGAGCTTCACATTTTGTGGCTTCAAAATGTATTTTTCCTTTGATGCAGCCAATAAATGTTTGTTTTGCGCTTTCTGTACTATTATTGTTACTTGTCACAGGCCTGAAGAACTGCAACTCACAGTGGGGCATGGGTCTCTTTGTTTCTTAGGTTGTCTAATGACAATCCTCAGGCTGCAGAATTGGAACAATGGGCTTCCATGCTTCTCACACACTGTATAATACAACTTTGGCATCAGTGGTTCTTAAAATTTTCAAAAGAAATAAATCATTTAAAAATGTGATTTATTTTTACTTTTGAAATTTTGTGTTGAGTTTGGGATACGTTTTGGATTGTTGTTAGATTTGCCCTTAAATTTGGGGACTGCGTTCCATTAACTTTAGCCCTTTTTGACTGGTCACTGAGGATCCTTAACTTTAATAAATTGTGAACCAATGGTTCTCAAAACATAGATAATGGGGGGGTGTGGCTTGGATGCCTATGCAGTAGGATGCGCAGATAGAGAGCTCCGTATTCTCAGGACCAAAAAAGCGGCACAAAGAGGTGGAAACTCAGAATATACCTGCCTGTAACACTGTGACCTGTGAACAAACGTAAGCAGATGGGGAAAACAAGGGAAAAAAAGAAGCCCGATGAAATCTGTGGACAATTCCCTAACCTTACTGCACTCCGGAAACCTAATTGATGCTAATGAATCCCCCTGCCTTACATCAGCAAAATGAAAAAGACAAGTGGACAGTGGCTGGATGGTGACATCTCAAAGGAGCCAGTGACAAGGGCCTACATGAAGTAGAACTTTAAACAAGAAAAATATCTAGTATAAATAAATCTAAAGCAACTGGACTTGTTAAGTAATCATTGAAGACGTTTCACTACTCATCCGAGCAGCTTCTTCAGTTCAACTGACTGGTATGGGAAGCCCTCAGCATATGTAAAGATATTCAAAATTTTGAAGAAGCTGCTCGGATGAGTAGTGAAACATCTTCAATGATTACTTAACAAGTCCAGTTGCTTTAGATTTATTTATACTAGATATACCATGACCTGGATGAATAAAAATCTTCATAGACATAAACAAGAAAAACTTATTTGCGACAAAAAGGGTAGATTTATTACATAAATAAATCAAAATGTGTTTTTTTAAAGCAAAAAGTTATGATCTTGTTTATTTTCAACGTCAACTATAATTCAGTTTTTCCAGACTTAAATACTCAAGAGTCATTAAGAGGGAAAAAAAATTGGATCAAACTATTTTTTATCTAAAAATTGCAAGCTTTAGTACAGGTATGGGACCCATTATCCAGAATGCTCGGGACCAAGGGTATTCCGGATAAGGGGTCTTTCCGTAATTTGGATCTCAATACCTTAAGTCTACTAAAAAATCAATAAAACATTAATTAAACCCAATAGGATTGTTTTGCATCCAATAAGGATTATTTATATATATTACAAGGTTCTGTTTTATTTCTACATAGAAAAAGGAAATCAGTTTTAAAATTCTGAATTATTTGATTAAAATGGAGTCTATGGGAGACGGGCTTTCCGTAATTCGGAGCTTTCTGGATAACGGGTTTCCGGATAAGGGGTCCGATACCTGTACTAGATATACCATGACTTGGATGAATAAAAATCCTCATAGACATAAACAAGAAAAACTTATTTGCGACAAAAAGGGAAGATTTATTACATAAATAAATCAAAATGTGTTTTTTAAAGGAAAAAGTTATGATTTTGTGTATTTTCAACTTCAACTATAATTCAGCTTTTCCAGACTTAAATACTCAAGAGTCATTAAGAGGGGAAAAAAATTGGATCAAACTATTTCTTATCAAAAAATTGCAAGCTTCAGTATATAGTGATGAGCGAATCTGTCCTGTTTCGGCAAAAGATTCGCAAATCTTTGAAAAGGTTCTCGAAGCGGTGAAAAATTTGCGAATATTCGCTCCGATTTCGAGAAACATTCCACCAATCGTGAATCCGTGCCTGCCGAAAATTTCACTCATCACTATCTTAAAAACTTAATGGGAGGTAGATTTTCAAAATTCAAGCTAATTTAAAATTCTTGTTTTCGAAATAACTTTGAGATTTTGCAGGCACATTGAAAATGAATTTTAACTGGGTTTTTGAGATTTGAGCATTTTCATGAATAAACTCTAGCAATCAAGATTTTCAGGTTTTTTCAAGTTTTTCCAAATTTTGAAAAAAATAATAATAAAAAAAAAATTAAAAAGAAACACAAATTTAATCCACCTCTAAGGAGCAAATTTATTGCCATGTCTCCAGTATAAGCTGCCATCATCTCATTATTTTTTGTTGCTCATTAGCAGTGAACTCCCTCCGCTGTATATGTAGTGAAACATTTTCTGTGTAGCCTCTGACCCTATGGAACCACTATACTCCTGACATGTGACCTATTACAGTGCATTGTGGGAGTCCAGACTCCATTTTGTAGCCCATGCTGTGGAAGAAGCATACTACATTATGGGCATAAAACCTCCACTGAGCCACCATTAAAGCTGCCAGCACCTCAGAGACACTGTTGCATTTAATTACTGTCAGCATTGCCATGTTGATGTTCCAGCTGTTTTCTGTGTTACATATTTTGCCATATACTCATTGTGTTTTATTTAATTTACATTCCAGCTTCACCTCATTTTCCATAATCATCCAGTAAAGTTCAACAGATTTCACCCTATTAGAGCTCACCACATAAAAAAATATCACCCACTTTCTATTTATTCTTAGAAACAAATCATTAGGGTTGAGGAGACTCAGATACAGATACATATAAAAGTACACAAAAGGAATTCTGGGAATGAATTCCAAACTCCTAAAAAAAAATCTTATTTACATGTGTTTACCCTATAGGCTACAGCTCAACCACTGGGTTTAAAGCAGAAGCCAGGATAATAGCTGATCAGATTCCCAACTACAGACTGGTTTCACCTTTCTTGAGGCTCATCAGTGTAGTGCAGGGTTTTCTGATACCTAAGCTGATCAGAAAACCCTGCACTACACTGATGAGCCTCAAGAAGGACAAAACCGGTCTGTAGTTGGGAATCTGATCAGCTATTATCCCGGATTCTGCTTTAAACCCAGTGGGTGAGGTTTAGCCTATAGGATAAACCCATGGAAATGGATTTTTTTAAAATTAATTCCCAGAGTTCCTTTTGTGTATTTATTCTTATGGGATTTTAAGAAGTATATTTATCAAAATGTGTACCCTAACTTTCAACCTTTTATAATTAGGCTTCTAAAAATCCCATAGGAATGAATAGAATGTGAGTGATTTTTTTTCTGTGGTGAGCTCTAATCTCACACTTTGATAAATCTGCCCCTATGTGTACAGACTTGCACTGTTAACTTTTTAATAATTTTGAACATAATTTTACAAACCATAGAATGGGGGTTTTAAAAATGAAGACAATAAGGGGGAGCATTTGGTTATTGTGTCAATATATGAAGTACATAGCAAATTATCAGGAAAGAGTCCTTATATCTCTATATTATATCGTTATTATGGGTACAATTTAGAAAATAGCATTATAACTCAGTAAATGAAGACACATTTAGGGGCAGATTTACTAAAACTCCATAATTTCAAATTTTTTGAAATTTTCGAATGCAACTAAACTCGTTTTCTCGAATGTCTAATATTTATTAAAATAAAATTGCAAGAAAAGTCATAAAAAAAACTCTTTTCTAAAAGAGTTCTACTTTTCTAAATTGTCGCTACAAAAATTATGAATTTATCGAATTGTCATGGGACAATCCAAAAACATCGAGTTTTCTGACAAAACCCAGCGAAATCTCTTAAGTTTTGAGACAAAAGAAAGAACTTCCAGGAAAGAGAAGGGACCTTTGCCATTGACTTCTACACGATCTCGGCAAGTTTAACCTGGTCAATTGTCAGATTTGGATTTTTAGCCCGGCACTAAGTTTGTCCAGGCACAGAAACCCATAGCAACCAACAGGCAGGTAGATTTTACCAGTCACATGTTTAAAAGTAAACATCTTATTGGTTGCTATGGTTTACTGCTTCTGGGCTAAATAAATGCCTACTATTATATATGGGGAAAGTTTTTTCAGTTTTGTGTAGTGTAGCCATGGAGATCAAATCTACCAGTATTCCCACTCTTTTGGTAAAATCTACCCTAATCTACCCTGACAAAAAGTGTTTTTTCTGAATTGTGATTACAATGACAATTTTGAGATAAAATGAATAATAAAATGACTTCTGATTCTGAAAATAGAGAGCAGATAAGTTTTTGGCTATAAATAGTATCTATTGGTGATGGATATTCCATAAATATATAACTATTGCTATAATGATAGAAATCCAAGTTAGCTGTAGATGAGCAAGAGTATCATATAGATTTATGGACAAAATAAGTTATTAAGCATCAAAATAATTACCTGATTCCTATAATTCTGCTCTTTTTTGGCCTTTCCAGTAGTTCTGTTGGCAAGTGATATCTGCATAATATGAAGCGCACGAGCCATTATATCAACTGCGAGGGGAACGCGGGGGGAAAAAAACTTATTGTCAAAGTTTCGAACATTTGTAATGAGTTCCCTCCCGCTGCAGTTGTACAAGAAGCCTGAGTACAGTTGCTCATATGCTTTATTCTTAGCTGGGTCCTTTGATAAACATGAATGATACTGCATCCAGATGTCTTCAAGCAACTTGTCTTTGGGGTATTTTGAAGGATGAAATTCCTTTAGAACTTGAGTATTCTCAGTGCTGTACCGGGAACTCAGCAACATTTGTGTAATTCCCAAACTGCCATTAAATATTTCTATTGCGTAATCCATAAAGTGAAGAGAAGATGCCAAATTATTGGAAACAATTAGTGTTTTTTTAATAAACAAATCTGAAAGGGGAATTAATTTTCCTACAGAACTGGTAGGAACTGTTCCACAAAATACAATTACACTGGCTGTGGATTCTTCTATAATCCTTTTATAGACCATATAATATGGAATATTGGTCTCAATTTCATTTCTCAATATATAACTTGTTATCTTTAAAGTGAATTCAATACACATCCCGTCATTAGAAAGGATGCTTTTCAGCAGTTGATGTTCTTTTTCTCCACCGTAATCATCTAATCGTATGATTCCAACCCAGGTCCAGCCAAAATATTTCAGTAACTTGCTCAAAGCAAAATAATGGCCACGGTCACTTTGTGTTGTGCGGAAAAAGTACGGGAATGAGACTCTGTCGCTGAGCTCTGTGTCTGTCGCTCCGTAACTGATCTACACAGTAAGTATGGAACAAAGACGAGACAAGGATAACTCCGGCACATACACTATGGGGCGTGTTTATTACCATTGAAGACAAACATCACCGGTGACGAGATCAGATCTTTGCTTTTCAACTTGTAGGTGACTGTTCATATTTAATTGCCGATTTATAGCTATAAGCAACATCACCGATGGTGTTTGCCTTCAATGGTAATAAATACAGCCCTATGGGTCACACTGATTGGGTTACTCCAAGACAAGTCATTTTCTAGTATCAATAGCTGCACTGTAACAAATAAGAGTTCTGAGAAGAGTGGAGCCCTTGGTTTAGCTCTACTGGAGTCAGGCAGGAGGTCACAAGGGCTCGACAGTGTGTCTGCAGAGTTCCCATGGGTTAGTAAACTAATGGTAAGCTAAGGGGCAGAGTTACCAAAACTCTTTAATTTCTAATTTTTTCGAATTTTCAAATTCGACTAAATTTGTTATCCGAAGGTCTTATATTTACTAGAAAAAAAGTTGCTAGGAAAAGTGGTAGAAAATTTTTTATTGAGTTAATAAAAACCCAGCATCAAAAATCCAAAAGTTTCAAGACAAAAGAAAGACCTTCAAGGAAAGGAAAGGGACCATTGTCATTGACTTCTACATAGGGCCAGATGTATCAAAGTCTGAATTACGGATCATTAAAAGTATGATTGCAAAGAATTTGGATTAAATACAAAAATTTCTGATGTTCGTTAATTGTGTGAGAAATTGTATCATGGTCGGATGAAAATATCACGGTATGATCCGAAAGTTACGAAATTTTCGTATCCGAATGATCGCAAATGGTGTGAAAAACTTTCTGACTTTGATCCTTCAGTTCATGATTTTGGAAGCCTCCCATAGGGCTTAATGGCACTCTGCAGCTCCAACCCGGCCCAAGGAAAGTCTCCCATAGGGCTCAATGGCACTCTGCAGCTCCAACCCGGCCCAAGGAAAGTCTCCCATAGGGCTCAATGGCACTCTGCAGCTCCAACCCGGCCCAAGGAAAGTCTCCCATAGGGCTCAATGGCACTCTGCAGCTCCAACCCGGCCCAAGGAAAGTCTCCCATAGGGCTCAATGGCACTCTGCAGCTCCAACCCGGCCCAAGGAAAGCCTCCCATAGGGCTCAATGGCACTCTGCAGCTCCAACCTAGCCCAAGGAAAGTCTCCCATAGGGCTCAATGGCACTCTGCAGCTCCAACCCGGCCCAAGGAAAGCCTCCCATAGGGCTCAATGGCACTCTGCAGCTCCAACCCGGCCCAAGGAAAGTCTCCCATAGGGCTCAATGGCACTCTGCAGCTCCAACCTGGCCCAAGGAAAGTCTCCTATAGGGTTCAATGGCACTCTGCAGCTCCAACCTGGCCCAAGGAAAGTCTCCCATAGGGCTCAATGGCACTCTGCAGCTCCAACCCGGCCCAAGGAAAGTCTCCTATAGGGCTCAATGGCACTCTGCAGCTCCAACCCGGCCCAAGGAAAGTCTCCCATAGGGCTCAATGGCACTCTGCAGCTCCAACCCGGCCCAAGGAAAGTCTCCCATAGGGTTCAATGGCACTCTGCAGCTCCAACCCGTCCCAAGGAAAGTCTCCCATAGGGCTCAATGGCACTCTGCAGCTCCAACCCGACCCAAGGGAAGTCTCCCATAGGGCTCAATGGCACTCTGCAGCTCCAACCCGACCCAAGTAAAGTCTTCCATAGGGCTCAATGGCACTCTGCTGCTCCAACCCGGCCCAAGGAAAGCCTCCCATAGGGCTCAATGGCACTCTGCAGCTCCAACCTGGCCCAAGGAAAGTCTCCCATAGGGCTCAATGGCACTCTGCAGCTCCAACCCGGCCCAAGGAAAGTCTCCCATAGGGCTCAATGGCACTCTGCAGCTCCAACCCGGCCCAAGGAAAGTCTCCCATAGGACTCAATGGCACTCTGCAGCTCCAACCCGACCCAAGGGAAGTCTCCCATAGGGCTCAATGGCACTCTGCAGCTCCAACCCGTCCCAAGGAAAGTCTCCCATAGGGCTCAATGGCACTCTGCAGCTCCAACCCGACCCAAGGGAAGTCTCCCATAGGGCTCAATGGCACTCTGCAGCTCCAACCCGACCCAAGTAAAGTCTTCCATAGGGCTCAATGGCACTCTGCTGCTCCAACCCGGCCCAAGGAAAGCCTCCCATAGGGCTCAATGGCACTCTGCAGCTCCAACCTGGCCCAAGGAAAGTCTCCCATAGGGCTCAATGGCACTCTGCAGCTCCAACCCGGCCCAAGGAAAGTCTCCCATAGGGCTCAATGGCACTCTGCAGCTCCAACCCGGCCCAAGGAAAGTCTCCCATAGGACTCAATGGCACTCTGCAGCTCCAACCCGGCCCAAGGAAAGTCTCCCATAGGGCTCAATGGCACTCTGCAGCTCCAACCCGGCCCAAGGAAAGTCTCCCATAGGGCTCAATGGCACTCTGCAGCTCCAACCCGGCCCAAGGAAAGTCTCCCATAGGACTCAATGGCACTCTGCAGCTCCAATCTGGCCCAAGGAAATTCACCATGCCAAAGCTTGAATGAATAACAAAACTTTGGTACTCGTTTCGTCAAATTCGATTTTGTCACACAAATAGACACAAAGCATGAAAAAGTAGCAGAAATGTATTAAAAAATCTTAGAAAATACGCACAGTTCTAAAAGTTAGAAAAAATATGAATTTTTCCCATTTTGACCAATTCTTTCTTTGATGAATGTGCCCCATAAACTCGGCAAGTTTAACCTGAGGAAGTGTCAGATTTTTTTTTTCAGTGATCCATGTAATTGTTTCATCTGTGATTACTGATACTGAACTCATCTCTAATATTTGTGTGGGGGGGCATTTGGGCATCACCATCAGTGATTGAAGAGTATTTTCTCAGATTTTTTAAGGTTCTTTGTTCTCTTTATACAGGTATCAGACCCCTTATCCGGAAACCCGTTATCCAGAAAGCTCTGAATTACGGAAAGCCTGTCTCCCATAGACTCCATTTTAATCAAATAATTCAGAATTTTAAAACTGATTTCCTTTTTCTCTGTAGTAATAAAACAGTACCTGATCCCAACTAAGATATAATTACCCCTAATTGGGGCAGAACAGCCCTATTGGGTTTATTTAATGGTTAAATGATTCCCTTTTCTCTGTAATAATAAAACAGTACCTGTACTTGATCCCAACTAAGATATAATTACCCCTTATTGGGGCAGAACAGCCCTATTGGGTTTATTTCATGGTTAAAAGATTCCCTTTTCTCTGTAATAATAAAACAGTACCTGTACTTGATCCCAACTAAGATATAATTACCCCTTATTGGGGCAGAACAGCCCTATTGGGTTTATTTCATGGTTAAAAGATTCCCTTTTCTCTGTAATAATAAAACAGGACCTGTACTTGATCCCAACTAAGATATAATTACCCCTTATTGGGGCAGAACAGCCCTATTGGGTTTATTTAATGGTTAAATGATTCCCTTTTCTCTGTAATAATAAAACAGTACCTGTACTTGATCCCAACTAAGATATAATTACCCCTTATTGGGGGCAGAACAGCCCTATTGGGTTTATTTCATGGTTAAATGATTCCCTTTTCTCTGTAATAATAAAACAGTACCTGTACTTGATCCCAACTAAGATATAATTACCCCTTATTGGGGGCAGAACAGCCCTATTGGGTTTATTTCATGGTTAAATTATTCCCTTTTCTCTGTAATAATAAAACAGTACCTGTACTTGATCCCAACTAAGATATAATTACCCCTTATTGGGGCAGAACAGCCCTATTGGGTTTATTTCATGGTTAAATGATTCCCTTTTCTCTGTAATAATAAAACAGTACCTGTACTTGATCCCAACTAAGATATAATTACCCCTTATTGGGGGCAGAACAGCCCTATTGGGTTTATTTAATGGTTAAATGATTCCCTTTTCTCTGTAATAATAAAACAGTACCTGTACTTGATCCCAACTAAGATATAATTACCCCTTATTGGGGCAGAACAGCCCTATTGGGTTTATTTAATGGTTAAATGATTCCCTTTTCTCTGTAATAATAAAACAGTACCTTGGAATTGATCCCAACTAAGATATAAATAATCCTTATTGGATGCAAAACAATCCTATTGGGTTTAATTAATGTTTTAATGATTTTTTAGTAGACTTAAGGTATGGAGATCCAAATTATGGAAAGACCCCTTATCCGGAATACCCTTGGTCCCGAGCATTCTGGATAATGGGTTCCATACCTGTACAAAGTTAGCCAAGCAGCTGCTATGTTAATGTCCTATACAATAACTTAGTTATAGGAGCAGGTGCAAGTCATATAATTTAATTGGTTAATATATATTATGGTCTGATGTAATTAGCCTTGGGGTGTATGTGTGTGTCTTATGAGGATTGGGGGCCTGGAGAGAGATCTACAGAAAAGGAGATATGTCAAAATTCGCCGATAAAGTACTATTGGGTCAAAAAGGTCATTTTAGGATATGTAAGAAGGGTCATTATAACCCTGACCTTTAGGCACAATCTAATATATTTGACTAATTTATAAATATTAAAGAACGAAGGAGGTACATATATTTTATCTTATATGTTGAAATATTTCGCTCTTCTGTTGATGATCATTTGTATCTGCAGACTCTAAGCTTTGCATCACTGCTTTTGTTGTTAGAAATAAATGATTTCCCTAAGCTATAAGGCTTGGTGTTGTGGACTGAGATAGAATTCAATTTATTTGGCTCAGAATTCTACACTGTTCTATGTTGACCCCTTTGCATGCATCTTTGCATTATGCTTTAACTAACTAACTAAATATATTTACACCCACCACCCAATTATAGTCAAGTATTGTCCATAAACTTTATATTTCTTACCTGGGAATAGCCATACAAGTTCAGAATCTGGGCTATTGCTACTGTATTCTCTGAGCTGAGATCCCCAATAAACCCAGCAATGTTTCTCTTTCCCACACAGGAGTAATTGGGAACCGGCTCCCTGGTACCAGATAATATCTGTAATACGCTCCTCACTGCCTTCCGGGGGTCCCCACAGGAGTCGTATATATGGTACCCCAGGGTCAGGTTAAGCAGAATGTTTGGAGACTGGTTAATTTGCTTAATGTCTATAAGTAAATCCACTAATTGTCTGTAATACTCAGGGAAAACACTATAAAAAAAAACAAAAAAACAAAAATAAATAAATATATATATATATCAATCCAAATGGTGTCCGCACTCCAAGGCTCAATATTCTGCGGGGTGAATAGTTAAAATTATGTGTATACAGAAAATAATCATCCATGGCCAGCACACCCTTCAATGCTTTATCAAAAATTTATTGAAAATACAGTATATTGTTTAAAACCAGGTTTTTATATATTTTCAATACATTTTTGATAAAGCATTGAAGGGTGTGCTGGCCATGGATGATTATTTTCTATATATATATAGCATACAGGGAGGAGCACACCCTATACAAGTCCAAATGCCCTTGGTGTAGATCAAAAACAGAAATATAATAGAAAGAGTGCCGCACACATAGGGACAAAACCTGAGGAAGAGCACAGATTGTGCTCAAACCTTGGAATTTTTTTCAATAAAACCACTTTTTCTTTTGTATCAAGTCCCTATGTGTGCGGCACTCTTTCTATTATATTTCTGTTTTTGACTTGCACCAAGGGCATTTGGACTTGTATGTATACAATTCAGGTCAAAATTAAGTTATTGATATTTCCTAGTTTGGCTTTGATATGTCTCTTATATACATATACTTGTACCAGAAGATGCATTATATGTATCCAAGTAAGGTTGTTCAAAAAAAAGTTAAGTGACAAAAGGAAGCTGGAGGGAGCAAACATATTAATATTGTTGTTGTTGTTAATAATAATAATAATGATAATAATAATTGACAATTCCTTTTTCTTGATACAACTGATACAGTACAGTACATACCAGTGTTAACATTCAGATTCTTAAGAGTTACATTGGGGATTATACACACAGAAAATGCAAACATAGTGTAACAGGCAGGCAAATGGGGACCGTGCAAATGCCACCTCCAGCCTGCAGATGGCAGCCTTAGACAATCTGGAAACAGTAAGGTTGATACCATGTGACTTAAAAATAACTACCCAGGTATATGAACCAGGAGAAAATGTATGGGTAAGAGATTAAACCAGGCAAAAAGGTGTGTGCCCAAAACTTCGACCAAAGTATAAAGGTCCATATGTAATTGCTCAAAAATTGTCTGATGTATTGTATATATGTTATATGTGATACAGAGGGAAAACACAGTTCTGTTCAGCATTATGCACGCTTGAAACCATTTTTTGGCCCTTGGACCCAACTGGCTGAACAGCCCCCTACTCAAGACCCTCTGTTACCTGACCAACTCCCAACAGGTGAATCTGCAATTCCACTCCCTGATGAGGATTCTGACCATTCTAACTCAAATGACCCACAGCTATCTGATGTGGAAGAGTCCAATGACTCCAGTTCGGAAACAGATGGTGAGGAACCATTGCTACATGCCACCCCAATGCCTGATCCAACTGTAAGTCCTGGACCTCAGAATGTTACAGATCCTCCTAACTTACAAGCCAGGCCCCAGAGACAGAGAAAGGCACACAAGTGGCATTCAGACTATTGTGCTCAGTTAACTGGATGCGAGGATGCATCTTTTCAAAGGAGGGGGCAGTGTAACAGGCAGGCAAATGGGGACCATGCAAATGCCACCTCCAGCCTGAAGATGGCAGCCTTAGACAATCTGGAAACAGTAAGTTTCAAGTTTCAGTAAGGCTGATACCATGTGACTTTGCAAGGAGAGATGGGAAAGAGGAAGTCAAGGCAATAAGGCAAGGAGAGAGCATGGACAGATCTGTCAGCAGGGAGAGAGAGAGACCCCTTGGGATGCATGGTTGGAAGAAGTACAGGAATAGCTGCACCAACTGCAAGTTTCCCTTAGTGTGCCAGTAAGTGTCAGTCAGGGAAGGATTTTACTCTCCTTGCACCTTTGGATCATTAGGTTCCAGTTCCAATAGGCCCTCACTATAACCAAGTACATTTCAGAGATTGATGGACATTGTACTGGCTGATTTGCAAGGATTGGCAGAACATTGGATGAACACCTGCATAGATTGTCCTGCGTGTTGCAAAAATTAAAGGAAGCTAACCTGAAAGTGAAGCCATCCAAGTGTAAATTATTCTGTGAAAAGGTCCGCTATCTGGGACATGTTATTTCATCAGCAGGTGTGGAGCCAGACCCAGAAAAAGTCACCACTATTACCCAATGGCCTGTTCCACAAAATATCAAGGAATTACGCAGTTTCTTAGGGCTGGCCTCCTATTACAGGAAATTTATTGAGGGATTTGCACATATTGCTGACCCCCTGCACAAACTAGCTGAGAAAGGTGCAAAGTTCATATGGAGCAAGGCCTGTGGAGATGCATTTTTGGAATTAAAACAACGCTTATTGTCTTCTCCAATTATGGCCTACCCAGACCCACAGTTGCCTTTTATATTGGACACTGATGCTAGTGAAACAGGAATTGGTGCTGTGTTGTCTCAAATACAAGATGGTCATGAAAGAGTAATCTCTTATGCAAGCAGAGCGCTGACCAAACATGAACGGAAGTATGCAACAGCTTGTAAACAATTGCTAGCTGTTGTTATATTTACCCGCTACTGTAGACATTACCTACTAGGAAGACATTTCACTGTCAGGACTGATCATAACTCTCTGAAATGGCTACACACCTTTCATGAGCCGGAAGGTCAATTGGCTCATTGGTTGGAACAACTTTCCATGTTTGATTATGTAGTTGAGCATCGAGCAGGCCGCCATCACCAGAATGCAGATGCGCTATCCCGCAGACCATACTCTGAGACCCAAAGCAGCACCTCAGAGCCTCCTTCTTGTTCCATAGCAGAGAACTCAATAACACAACCAGTTCATGTTCTCCCTGTGGATCTAAAATCAGCTCAAGACCTAGACAATGACATCTGCCAACTTAAAGAATGGATTAGGGCAGGAGAAACTTCTCTCCCAACTGAGGCTCATAGCTCCCCACATCAAGAAGTTTTTCAGAAACACTGGTCTAATTTATCAATCAGGAGTGGACTCCTGGTAAGAAAAACACATGGAGATGACCCCAGGCAGGCTAAATTCCAAATTGTTGTCCCCCGCAGAGCTGTACCAGTGATTCTAGAGATGTTACACAATGACAAAATAGGTTGGCATCTAGGTGTGGATAAGGTCACTGGCAAGGTCATTGCTCGGTATTTCTGGCCATCCTGGCGTAAAGATGTCAAAGCATGGTGTAAAACCTGTACTATATGTGGGGCTCGTAAAAATGAAAAGAAAACTGCTAGGGCACTAATGGTATCTTCACAAACAGATTGTCCTTTGCAAAGGGTCGCCCTTGATATATTGGGACCCCTACCAGAAACCCACAAGGGTAACAAATACATCCTAGTGATTGGTAATTATTGGTGATTATATCTCAAAATGGGCTGAAGGGTTCCCTCTCCCAGACCAGGAAGCTAAAACTTTTACAAAAACGTTACTGGAGGACTTTATATGTCATTATGGAGTACCAAGGTCTCTCCATACAGATTCGGGTAGGAATTGTGAGTCAAAAGTCTTTAAAGACGTGTGTTCAATGTTAGGCATACACAAAACAAGAACTACCCCTTATCATACACAGTTAGATGGATTTGTGGAGCGGTTCAACCGCACACTCCTTACTATGTTGTCTTCATTTGTGGAAGACCATCAGAGGGATTGGGATGACATTCTCCCATATGTTATGATGGCGTACCGTAGCAGTGTACAGTCCTCTACAGGATATTCCCCATTCATGGTAATGTTTGGGAGGTATGTTTGCCTGTAGACCTTGTTAATGGAGGGGACGTAGATGAAAAATTTACAAGCCCTACCAGTTATGTAATTAAAGTTGCAAGAAGGTTGGCAGGTATAAGAAATATGGTTAAATATCACCAAGCTAAAGCTACTGGAAAGCAGAAAGAGTACTATGACTTAAAAATAACTGCCCAGGTATATGAACCAGGAGAAAATGTATGGGTATAAGATTAAACCAGGCAAAAAGGTGTATGCCCAAAACTTCAACCAAAGTATAAAGGTCCATATGTAATTGCTAAAAAATTGTCTGATGTATTGTATATATGTTATATGTGATACAGAGGGAAAACACAGTTCTGTTCAGCATTATGCACGCTTGAAACCATTTTTTGGCCCTTGGACCCAACTGGCTGAACAGCCCCCTACTCAAGACCCTCTGTTACCTGACCAACTCCCAACAATCTGGAAACAGTAAGTTTCAAGTTTCAGTAAGGCTGATACCATGTGACTTTGCAAGGAGAGATGGGAAAGAGGAAGTCAAGGCAATAAGGCAAGGAGAGAGCATGGACAGATCTGTCAGCAGGGAGAGAGAGAGACTCCTTGGGATGCATGGTTGGAAGAAGTGCAGGAAAGGCTGCACCAACTGCAAGTTTCCCTTAGTGTGCCAGTAAGTGTCAGTCAGGGAAGAATTTTACTCTCCTTGCACCTTTGGATCATTAGGTTCCAGTTCCAATAGGCCCTCACTGTTGTTACTAGCTGTTGCTTTATTTATACAGAGGATCCACGGATTGGGGGAAATGTAAATTGTACAGCATTCTCATATTAACAAAAGATTTCCCTTCACATTAATAAAAATACCTTTATTACAGTGGTAATTGTTGTAGACAGTATGTGGGACTTACTCAACACACGCCATTCGCAGGTAACCATCCTGAGCATATCTGAAAGGAATTGTATATGAGTTCACTGTTAACACTCCACCAATCATAATGTCTCCTTCCTGGATGTATTCATAGTCTTCATACGTTGGGATGATCTTCAGCTCACAGGCAGGATTAATGGTCGGAACTGTAGATGTGCAGGGAACCAGGCATAAAACTATGATATATATGATCAGATTAATGGCATTAGTTATGTCTGTGACTCTTACCATTGCAGACCCACAGAGTGCCATGTATCCCAATATAAGGCAGAGGGACAGAGCATTCCCCACAAAAGTCAGTGGCACAGAGAGACACAGGGGCCCCAGGGTTGGGCTGTGTGTGTAGAACAGAGTAAGGGGCCCGGCTCATCCAACCCTCATTTTATAGAGAGCAGAGAGAGGATTTGCCCCAGTAACAGTCAGTGGCACAGAGAGACACAGGGGCCCCAGGGTTGGGCTGTGTGTGTAGAACAGAGTAAGGAGCCCGGCTCATCCAACCCTCATTTTATAGAGAGCAGAGAGAGGATTTGCCCCAGTAACAGTCAGTGGCACAGAGAGACACAGGGGCCCCAGGGTTGGGCTGTGTGTGTAGAACAGAGTAAGGGGCCTGGCTCATCCAACCCTCATTTTATAGAGAGCAGAGAGAGGATTTGCCCCAGTAACAGTCAGTGGCACAGAGAGACACAGGGGCCCCAGGGTTGGGCTGTGTGTGTAGAACAGAGTAAGGGGCCCGGCTCATCCAACACTCCTTTTTTAGAGAGCAGAGAGAGGATTTGCCCCAGTAACAGTCAGTGGCACAGAGGGACACAGGGGCCCCAGGGTTGGGCTGTGTGTGTAGAACAGAGTAAGGGGCCCGGCTCATCCAACCCTCATTTTATAGAGAGCAGAGAGAGGATTTGCCCCAGTAACAGTCAGTGGCACAGAGAGACACAGGGGCCCCAGGGTTGGGCTGTGTGTGTAGAACAGAGTAAGGGGCCCGGCTCATCCAACCCTCATTTTATAGAGAGCAGAGAGAGGATTTGCTCAGTAGAATGAATATAGACACAGTCACTGTGGGAGCTTCGGTCTATTCTGGAGATGTTATGTTTACAAATTACCAGTAAAAATAATACCTTTATTTAATAATATTTTCTATGCACTTTTCTACTTTGTAGACGTCTACTTTAAAAAAAAAAATAGATAATCTAGATTAGTTTCTAGATTTTTGTCTATATGTTCTGCAAAAATGTTTTCTCTATCTCATTGTAGTTGAGTGCGTGTCAATGTTTCACACTTGTTTTGCGTTTCTTAGCTGCGCCATCAGTACTTGAATGGAAAAGTATATTGCATGTTTGGTTACTATGCCGAGGGTTAGTCTCCTCTTTAGCAGCCTTTAATATTTTATTGGCTTTATGGCTTGACCTACTAGGAGTTGAGATATGTCTTACCTTCCTGTGGGTTCACAAATGCAGGATCTATTTGCTCTGTATGAAATTTGAGCAAATGGCTTGTTCTTGTTCTCTCTTGTGGAACTCATTGACCAGTATCAGACATAGGTTGTGTCTGCTCATCTGGGTCAACTTCAGTTATTTGTTCTGGAGAACAAATGTACTTGTTACCTGTTCAGTACTGATCTCCTTTTCTGGTCTTAGTTCTAGTGAAGTCATTAAACCATCTCTTAAGTCTTTAATAAAGGTTTCACTGTTGATGGTCATCACCTTGTCAATCTTTGGATGCAGAATTCTATACCCCTTGGAATTCTCAGCATGTCCAACAAGGATACCTTCCACTACCCTATCTTGCAGCTTGCCATTTCTCTTCTTAAACTAAACAAATGATTGTTTACAGTTTTAGAGTATGATCTGTTCTGTGGGTAAGTAGCTGTTATTGCTGCTTCATCCCAGGTTTTTTTTTTGGATAGATCAGAATCATCCCAGCGATAGTGATGAATGAATTTTTTGGCAGGTAAGGATTTTCTGCGAAATTCCATATTTCGCCATTGGCAGTTTGTTTTTCGCGAAACTGCAGCAAGAATTTGCCGCAACAAAATATTCACAGAGTAAAAGAAAATTTCATGGTCGCATCAAAAAAGTTGCAGTCCTGTCAAAAAAGTTGTGGTCGCAGAAAAAAAAATGTGGTCCCATTAAATAAGTCATTTTCACGTCAAAAAACACGGTCGTGTCAAATACGTTCTGGTTGAGTCAAAAAAGTTGCATCAAAAAAAGTCATGCGGTAGCTGCGTTTCCTGAATTTTTTGATGCAAATTTTTCGGCAGTTTTGTGAATTTTCCACCGAAGTGAAATGGAACAGATTCACTCATTAATATCCACCAAACAGCTGATCATTTTTGGCAGGATTCTATTTAAACTTCCAGCTACCCCATTCTGCTCTTGTGTATATCCGATTGTCTTCTGATGCTCTGGTGTAAGTCCCTACTTTGTGTCCAGAGAATTCCCCTCCATTGTGACTGTTAAACACAAGAAGTTTTCTCTGAAATGTGTTTCTTGCCTTTGTCACATAGTCCTGCAGATTATCAAACACTTCTGATTTGTTTTTAATTAGATATGTGACTCTGTACACTGTAGTTCTCAATACTCTATATGGGGGTATTTTTGTAGGGGCTTTTTTTGCATTACAGTAAATCTGTATGTTGTAATTTCTTATAGAGGTGTTTGAGTGCCTTCCATTGACCTACATTTTGTATATTACAACCAAGTTCTCCCAGTTTTGGTATCTTGCCCTTTTTTGGATGTTGTAAAGCCTCCAGAAATGATCTAGGGCCTCAGGTAACTTAAAGGTGATGTTAAACTCTGTTTCTGACTGGGAAATCACTGCCGAGATTTCACCTGGTGAGAATCCCTTACCATCCAAAAGAATGAACCGAATTATAAACCTCCTAGGAGGCGCATTCTCTTTCTCTCTATCACACCTGATCTTTACCCAGTTTCTCCTTCTAAGGGCTCATTATGAGAGGAGAGATCTGGCACAAGCAAAAGTCTCCTTCTCTCCCAAAAATTTACAGAAGGCTCCCCTGTTTCCTCCCCCCCACCCACATGTACCAACTGCCACTGACTCCTGCACTTCCTGCTGTACTTGAACTTGCTCTTCTACCTGCCCATTTCCCCCCTCCCCCTTACCACCATCTCCATTAGGGTTTGACTGGTCACTCCACTCATTCTCTCTCCCATGCTCCCTCTCTGCCTCCGCATCCCCATCTGTCACTTCAACTTCTCTCTCCAAAGCCACACTTTCACCATTCTCTCCCGGATTCAGCGTAATCACCTCATTCACACTATCACTCCCATTAGGACCGGCAGTAGGACCAGCAGTAGGACCAGGCAGTGATACTTCCATTTTGCTTTCTGGCACAGCTGTGACTTGGCTTTCAGGGCTTCTGGTGTCCTTAGCTGGATGTATGTATGTATGTATTTATGTATATCTTTATTTATAAAGCGCTACTTATGTACGCAGCGCTGTACAGTAGAATACATTAATACAAACAGGGTGTTAAGATAATAGATAAATACAAAGTATAATAATAAATACAGGTAAATACAGCAGCAACAAGTTAAGAGTCGAGGACAGAAGAGGAAGGAGGTCCCTGCCCCGTAGAGCTTACAATCTATAAGGGAGGGTAACTAACAGACACAAATAGGCAAATATAAGTGCTGTAGGTCACAGTGGGTGACAGTACAATATAAGTGCCAGTTCCCAGATCAGGTGCTGGGCGAGTGCTCCAATAGGGAGTCTTTAACCTTAGTTTTAAAAAGACTGGGGGAGGATTCTCTCCGGAGGAAATCAGGGAGGGCATTCCAAATGTAGGGGGCAGCCAGGCAGAATGGTTTAAGACGGGAAACCGCAGTAGTAGTGGGGGGCGCAACCAAACAATTGCTCTGCGAGGAACGAAGGAGTCAGCCGGGAACATACGGAGACACAAGGGACGAGATGTAGTGAGGAGCAGAGGAATGGAGGGCTTTGAAGGTTAGGAGAAGAAGTTTGTAGGATATTCTTTGTTTGATAGGAAGCCACGATAAGGACTTTAGCAGGGGAAGGGCCTGAACTCTCCTGGATGAGAGGAGGAGAATTCTGGCAGCAGTGTTTAATATAGACTGTAGGGGGGAAAGATGGGAGTTAGGGAGGCCGGTTAGTAGCAGGTTACAGTAGCCCAGTCGTGACAGGATGAGAGCATGGATGAGCAGCTTAGCAGTTACAGTAGAAAGAAAGGGACGGATTTTGGCAATATTGCGTAAGAAAAAGTGACAGGTTTTGACAGTGGAGTTAATGTGGTTAGAAAAAGAGAGACTGGAGTCAAAGATCACCCCCAAACAACGCGCCGAATTGACGGGGTTGATGAGGGTGCCATCAATAGAGATAGAAAAGGGGGGGTAGGACCAGGCTGAGGCGGAAAAATCATTAGTTCAGTTTTTGTTAGGTTGAGTTTGAGGTGGCGTTGGTTCTTCCAGTTAGAGATAGCCAGGAGGCATTTAGAGATTTGAGTCTCAGTTTCAGCTGTTAACGAAGGGGTCGACAGATAAATTTGGATATCATCAGCATACAGATGGTATTTGAAGCCAAATGGATGGATGAGATCTCCCAAAGACAGCGTGTAGAGGGAGAACAACAACAGCCCAAGTACAGAGCCTTGGGGTACCCCGACATTAAGTACAGATCCTTGGGGTACCCTCACATTAAGTACAGAGCCTTGGGGTACCCCCACATTAAGAGGAACTGGAGACGAGGTTTTATTAGCATAGGAGACAGTGAATGAACGGTTAGAGAGATAAGAAGAGATCCAGGATGCAGCCTGACTGCGGAGACCAATCGAATGCAGAATTTGCATCAGGAGGGAGTGGTCAACCGTATCAAACGCAGCTGATAGATCTAGGAGGATTAGTACGGAAAAGTGACTTTTGGCTTTGGCAACCTGAAGATCGTTTGTAACTCTGCACAACGCTGTCTCAGTAGAGTGCGCAGGCCGAAAACCAGATTGCAGAGGGTCTAATAAATTATGGTCATTGAGAAAGTTAGTAATACGGGAGAAGACAATACGCTCTAAGATTTTGGAGGCAAGCGGTAGAAGTGAGACAGGGCGGTAGTTAGAGAGGCAGGACTGGTCCAGCGTGGACTTTTTTAGGATGGGCTTGACACAGGCCTGTTTGAAGGAAGAGGGGAAACTACCAGAGGTCAGAGAAGAGTTAAAGATGTGAGTAAGAGCCGGAGTGAGTTCAGGAATGCAGTGTTTGAGCAGAGAGGAAGGCATAGGGTCAAGAGAGCAAGTGGTGAGGGGAACAGACAAAAGAAGGTGGGAGACCTCGGAGACAGTTACGGGACCAAAAGAGTTAAGACATGCAGAGGGGGGCTGAGGAAGGAGGAGCTGGTCTGTATTAGTAGAGGGGGGAATCTGATTGCGGATGGACTCCACTTTGTTCATGAAGAACTCAGCAAAGTCCTGGGGAGAGTGCATAGGGTGAGGTAATGGGGTCTGTGAGGGACGCAGAAGGGTATTGAAAATAGAAAATAGGCGTCGTGGGTTGGATTTATTGTGGTGTATGAGGGTGTCATAGTATTCCTGTTTAGCCTTAAACAGGGCAGAATTGAGGCAGGCCAATAGGAATTTATAATGTATAAAGTCTGCTTGCGTACGGGATTTCCTCCACATACGTTCCGCAGACCTCGCACAGGAGCGTAGGAATTTGGTTTGCCCATTCAGCCACGGGCGGGGGTTTTGAACCCGAGTACGCTTAGGCTGATGGGGTGCAAATAGGTCAATGGTGGAGGCAAGTATACTGTTGTACTTGTTACTTGTTCTGCTGCTAATTCACCCGCTGGCTTTGGAAAGTCTTGAAAGCCCTGATTTGATGCTATTGCAAATGCTCCTGGTTCCTGGTTTTGTTGAAATATAAATCACTTTTGATTCAAATTTGGTTTGGCCAGGACCATGGATTTGTCCGAATCCTACCAAATACCAAACTGAATCCTGGATTCGGTGCACCCCTAATTTTAGCCCCCCCAATGATTGTAACTTTCCTTCTCCTTTAACATCCCAGTAAATTTATCTTAAAAAGGCCGACAAACAGGAATGAAAGGTTGTGGAATGGCAAAGCCAAATCCAAGTATTAGAGATAAGGGAGTGTTTGCTTTTTCCCCTGACAAAAATTGCTAAACTATTGCAAAGTCAATTTTAAAATGTTTCCTTTTTGTTCAATAGCATCACCTTTATTTTTATATAATGTTTGAGTAAAGATGAAATATCAATATGTCCAGATATGCTAAAAAAGAATAAAACTTTACATGGGGGGGTGTACTTGAGTTTCATATGATTGTAACTATATTCAAATAGACCAAAGGGATTCTGGGAAGAAATTCCTTAAGGCTCCTAAAAAAAAATCAGTGTAGCGCAGGGTTTTCTGATCAGCTTAAGGAGAGCCGGGAGTGGGGATTCACGAACAAGTCAAAAGAGTTGAGGAGACCGCCTCATATGTATGCAAATAGGCCAAAGGGAGCCCTAAGCCTTAAGGAATTTGTTCCCAGAATCCCTTTGGTCTATTAACTATATTCAGTGATGGGAAATGTGATATTACATTTTGTTTCCAAGTAAATGGGTTTTTGTGTTCATTTCTGATTTAATTAAAATGACATAACATTTTGGCAGAAATATACAGGCTAAAAGGCCCGCGCTTGAGGTGAGTATGGCAAATATCTCCACACACACAGTGTTTTTGCCTTTGGTGCTCAGATAGGCCGGGATCATTGTGATCCAAACACTGCAGAAGAGCAGCATGCTGAAAGTGATGTACTTGGCCTCATTAAAACTGTCCGGTAAGCTCCGAGCTAAAAATGCTAAAACAAAACTAACAGCTGCCAGAAGCCCCATATACCCAATAACTGAGTAAAAGCCAATAGCTGAGCCCTCATTGCACTGAATGATGATGGTTCCAGGGGAAGTGTGAATGTCCAGTTCCTGAAAGGGAGGAGAAATGGCCAACCAAGTCATGCAGATGATTATTTGAATGGATGAGCAGAACAAGACTACAGAATTGGACAGTTTGACTCCCAGCCATTTTCTCCATGAGCTCCCTGGCTTGGTGGCTTTGAAAGCAACACAAACCATGATAGTCTTGGCCAGGAGAGAAGAGACAGCTATGGAGAAGGTGATTCCAAAAGTGATGATGCGCAGCATGCAGGTTATATCCACAGGGCGACCGAGGAACAGAAACACACTGAGGAAGCTCAGCTTGATGGAGACAAGGAGGAGGAAGCTCAGGCTCCGGTTGTTGGCTCTTACAATAGGGGTGCCCCAGTTTTTAATAAACAGTATCAATATTAGCATGGTAATTAAAAAAAACAGAATTGAGATAGCTGAAAAAATGATAGAAATTATATCAGAATAAGAGAGAAATTCTTCCAATTTGGCAATACACTGAGTCCTGTTTTCATTGGGCCACTCCATTTTGGGGCAATGGACACAGTTTTCACTGTCTGTAAAGGTAAAAAAGAAAAAAACACTAGATAAAAAAAAAGAACTCAATGTAAAGTACAGATACAACCTCACCAATTACAATTCTGTCAGATTGCATTCCCTGAATTAAAGCCCCGGTGCGTAGCTTGGTGCTCTGATCATGACTAACTGGTATAATCCCTTCTGTGGCACCACAAGCAAACTGTGTGATTTTCCTATTTACATAATAAAGAGCCCAAATGCTAAATGTTGTATTTTGCTCTTTGTATGTTTTTCTGAATCCAGTAAGAGATAACATTAATGAAGTAAGATTATTCCTACAACTATTTAGAAAATATAACGTATGGTTAAAAAGCTCTTACTTGTATGTATAAAAGTGATGAAACAAATATACAGGTATGGAGTCCGATATCCGGAAACCCGTTATCCAGGAAGTTCCGCATTATGGGAAGGCCATATCCCATAGACTCCATTATAAGCAAATAATTCTAATTTTATAATTTCTAATAATAAAACAGTACCTGTACTTGATCCCAACTAAGATATAATTACCCCTTATTGGGGCAGAACAGCCCTATTGGGTTTATTTCATGGTTAAATGATTCCCTTTTCTCTGTAATAATAAAACAGTACCTGTACTTGATCCCAACTAAGATATAATTACCCCTTATTGGGGCAGAACAGCCCTATTGGGTTTATTTAATGGTTAAATGATTCCCTTTTCTCTGTAATAATAAAACAGTACCTGTACTTGATCCCAACTAAGATATAATTACCCCTTATTGGGGCAGAACAGCCCTATCGGGTTTATTTAATGGTTAAATGATTCCCTTTTCTCTGTAATAATAAAACAGTACCTGTACTTGATCCCAACTAAGATATAATTACCCCTTATTGGGGGCAGAACAGCCCTATTGGGTTTATTTAATGGTTAAATGATTCCCTTTTCTCTGTAATAATAAAACAGTACCTGTACTTGATCCCAACTAAGATATAATTACCCCTTATTGGGGCAGAACATTCCTATTGGGTTTATTTAATTTTTAAATAATCTTTTAGTAGATTTAAGGTGTAAAAAGCCAAATTATGGAAAGATCCATTATTCGGAAAAATGCAGGTCTTGATTATTCTGGGTAATGGGCCCCATACCTGTGCTACAGTTTGATTCTAACTCATCACATTTGAACAACATTATAATTTTTTTGAATAAGCACATTTTCTATATGCTATAGTATCTGCCCAGATTCAAACTGTAACCAGTGTTGGTTGTTATGAAAATGACCTAACAAGTGTAGGCTCAAACACTGGAGAGAAACCGTGTAGCATTCCAGCACTTTATTTTTGTAAAGTCCAATGACATCACACAGCGACAAATCCTTCTAAGAAGTAAAATAGCAAAAAGACAGTTCCAAAGTCCCACAGAAGTAACTCCACAGTCTGAAGAAAATAATGGCCGAAGAGTAACTGAAGCGGTTGATCCGAAGTGCAGGAATCCTTTCCTCTCTCTCTCTCTGGAGACTGACTTTTTATGTCCCTGTGGGCCCATTCTCCCAGCAAGCCCCTATTGTTTCTATGCAGGGGTGGGGAGACATATAGGTGCCAGGGTAACTGGATTATCTGCCTATTGTTTCCAATCAGGCCAGGGCAGATGTGTTGGAGCCTTTGGGTATCAGTCCCTAATCTCATCAGAGAGAAATTAAATCAATTCCGCCATTGTTTAAGATAAACCCGTCACATTGGTCATTACTGCTGTGCCCACAGGTTTCTGACATGACCTATATAACATTTATCTGCAGGGGGATAATGACAGTTAATCTAAGCATGTTTGAGGGTGCAGACTGCAGGGTGTAGGCATCATCAGCCACGTTTGATACTTTATTGTGTGCATTTAAACTTGTGTCTAGAGAAGAACTACTGAAACATCTCTTGTTATATAAACATATGGATATTATTATTATGGTGTTTGTACCAGATGTGTTTGCAATTTCTCCATTAGAACACGGGACACAGTTATAACAACAGGAATGGGCTCCGGGCTTTGGCACCTTCCTGAAGCCGGGGAGGCAATTATCTGTGCATTGAGATTTCGGGACCTATAAAACAAAATGCAGAATATTTTTTTTTATCAACTCGAGTCCACAAATGTTTTACATTTATTAAAAAGTCTGAACTAAGAAAAGCCCACCTGAGAAAAAGTCACAAAACTGTGAAATATCTGACTTCTTGTGTTAAAACTGCCACTCTTTCAAACTGTCACATGTAAAACAAGCACCAAAAATCCAAAACCTCTAAAGTATTGAGTCAAAAGAAGTATCACCCAGGGAAGGGACCTCTGCCATTGACTTCTACATGAGCTCGACAGGTTCAGAGTAATCGGATTCGGAATTGTCACATAATAAATCTTCTTTGGAAATATTCTTTGGAGCCTCAAATAGTCGATATTAGTGATGAGCAAATCTGTCCTGTTTTGTCTAACCCCCACACATTTTGACACAACAGCGCCTCATTTGACGCAAGCGATTTTTAAAAATTTTTTTGATGCACTGTGAATTTTTTCTTGGCAAATTTTTGTTAATTTTTTGTTTGCCAATGTCGAAATGCGGAAATTTGCAGCAAATCCATGCCAGGCCACAAAAATTTGGTCATCACTAGTCGATATTTATTAAAGAAGAAACTTGGGAAACGTAGCATGAAAAAAAATTCAATAATCAAAACTGGCGAGGTTCAGTAGAAGCCAATATTCTCTAACAATTTTATTTATTTTCCAAGTTCATTAAAACATGAGTTTAACCTAATTGAAAATGAATGGAACAATGTAATTCTCACAGGCGTGAAACTTTTTTTCTGCCAAAAAGTGCGGTGGGAATATTCTGTCGCATTTTTTTTCTTAAATAAACTAGGTTTGAAACAAAATTGCATGAACCTTTTTGCATCATGTTTTGGTGTGCATTTTTCCCCACGTTCAAAATTAGTAAGAAGCATTCAGACTATGGAGGATTCTCCCATCTTCTTCCCCAGCACACACCAACTTGGCCATAGATTATAAAGAATAATAAACCACCTACTTAAATATACAGTAAAAGGCTGTATGTGCTGCAGTGCAATGGTGGGCTCAACACTAGGGCCAGATTTTACAAGGCTCAGACTCCTTATTTTCATCACACACGAGGTGCTCCAGAGAAATGGATAGATGATAGATAGATAGATAGATAGATAGATAGATAGATAGATAGATAGATTGATAGATAGCTAGAAAACAAGAGGCTCTCTATTTAGGCTTGAGGGGCAGAAGTTCCACTCACAGAGAGACAGCCAGGCTGTGGGACGCCCTGCCAGGTCATGTTGTGATGGCAGATTATATTAAAGCCTATAAGAGGGGCTTGGATTATATTTTAAATGTAAAAACATAAAGAAACATGTTCTAACCTCATTGTTCTTGGTCTTCCATCCTATCTTTGATATAAACTTTAGATACTTATCTGGTGGAGCCCATGGTGTAAACACCCCAAAATGCTGCATAGTAATCTGTTTATAAGACTGAAAAGTAACATATCGGATCTTGTACTGAGTAATAAACTCTCCATCCTCCTCAAATGATATAGTTCTATTCATTGTTGGGTCAGAAAAATTGTACTGAACTTTTTTCAGATAATGATGCATCTATTAACAAAACATACAATACATATTATTATTATGTTATTAACCATCAAATCATTTATAATAATCACAGCCATCTGTGTATTTTGGAGCCCTAAATATGAGCTTTAAATTTCAATATTCCTGAGATCAGAATGCTGCAGCCAATACATATGATGTAAATTAAAAAAATTCCACTGGAGAGCCCAGTAAGTTCTGTGTTTTATTGAGAGATACATAGCACTAGATGTTTTGGACCTCTTGGAAAGTGGACATGACGAACCCTACACCATTGTTTGATTGAACCCTTCATTGAGCTTCACATTTTGTGGCTTCAAATTGCATTTTTCCTTTGATGCAGCCAATAAATGTTTGTTTTGAGCTTTCTGTACTATTATTGTTCCTTGTCACAGGCCTGAAGAACTGCAACTCACAGCGGTTTCTCTTTGTTTCTTCGGTTGTCTAATGACAACTCTCAGGCCACAGAATTGGAAGAAGGGTTTCCATGCTTCTCACATACTTTATAATACAACTTTGGCATCAGTGGTTCTTAAAAATTAAGAAAAAAAATCATTTAAAAATTTGATTTTTTTTCTTTTGAAATTCTGTGTTTAGTTTGGGATACGTTTTGGATATTGTTGTTTGATTTGCCCTTAAATTTGGGGACTGCGTTCCATTAACTTTAGCCCTTTTTGACTGGTCAGTTAGGATCCTTAACTTTAATAAATTGTGAACCAATGGTGGCTTGGATGCCTATGCAGTAGGATGCGCAGATAGAGAGCTCCGTATTCTCAGGACCAACAAAGTGGCACAAAGAGGTGGAAACTCAGAATATAACCATCTGCAACACTGTGACCAGCGAACAAAAGTAAGCAGATGGGTAAAACAAGGGGGAAAAGGAAGCCCGGTGAAATCTGTGGACAATGCCCTATCCTTACTGCACTCCGGGAACCTAATTGATGCTAATGAATCCTCCTGCTTTACATCAGCAAAATGAAAAAGACAAGTGGACAGTGGCTGGATGGTGACACCTCAAAGGAGCCAGCAACAAGGGCCTACATGAAGTAGAACTTTAAACAAGAAAAATATCTAGTATAAATAAATCTAAAGCAAATGGACTTGTTCAGTAATCATTGAAGATGTTTCACTACTCATCCGAGCAGCTTCTTCAGTTCAACTGACTGGTATGGGAAGTCCTCAGCATATGTAAAGATATTCAAAATATTTTGAAGAAGCTGCTCGGATGAGTAGTGAAACGTCTTCAATGATTACTTAACAAGTCCAGTTGCTTTAGATTTATTTATACTAGATATACCATGACCTGGATGAATAAAAATCTTCATAGACATAAACAAGAAAAACTTATTTGCAACAAAAAGGGTAGATTTATTACATAAATAAATCAAAATGTGTTTTTTAAAGCAAAAAGTTATGATCTTGTTTATTTTCAACTTCAACTATAATTCAGCTTTTCCAGACTTAAATACTCAAGAGTCATTAAGAGGGAAAATTGGATCAAACTATTTCTTATCTAAAAATTGCAAGCTTTAGTATATAGTGATGAGCGAATCTGTCCTGTTTCGCTGAAAGATTCACAAAGCTTTGAAAAGGTTCTGGAAGCGGTGAAAAATTTGCGAAATGGCGAAAAATGATGCACTCGTCAAAAAAAATTGTGACAATTTTTGCCACAAGGCGAATATTCACTCCAATTTCGAGAAACATTCCACCAATTGTGAATCCGTGCCTGCCGAAAATTTCACTCATCACTATCTTAAAAACTTAATGGGAGGTAGATTTTCAAAATTCAAGCTAATTTAAAATTCATGTTTTCGAAATAACTTTGAGATTTTGCAGGCACATTGAAAAATGAAGATGTGACTTTAGAGTAGAGTTTAGAGTGCTATTTTCACCATAATTTTAACTGGGTTTTTGAGATTTGAGCATTTTCATGAATAAACTCTAGCAATCAAGATTTTTAAGTTTTTTCAAGTTTTTCCAAATTATGAAAAAAATTAAAAAAAAATTAAAAAAACACAAATTTAATCCACCTCTAAGGAGCAAATTTATTGCCATGTCTCCAGTATAAGCTCCCATCATCTCATTATTTTTTGTTGCTCAGTAGCAGTGAACTCCCTCTGCTGGTCGTTTGCTGTAAATGCAGTGAAACATTTTCTCTGTAGCATCTGACCCTATGGAACCACTATACTCCTGACATGTGACCTATTACAGTGCATTGTGGGAGTTCAGACTCCATTTTGTAGCCCATGCTGTGGAAGAAGCACACTACATCCACCTTCTTCTCCATGGTACCATCGCTGGTAAGCATTATGGGCATAAAACCTGCACTGAGCCACCATTAAAGCTGCCAGCACCTCAGAGACACTGTTGCATTTAATTACTGCCAGCATTGCCATGTTGATGTTCCAGCTGTTTTCTGTGTTACATATTTTGCCCTATACTCATTGTGTTTTATTTAATTTACATTCCAGCTTCACCTCATTTTCCATAATCATCCAGTAAAGTTCAACAGATTTCACCGTATTAGAGCTCACCACATAAAAAAAATTTCACCCACTTTCTATTTATTCTTATAAACAAAGCATTAGGGTTGAGGAGACTCATACAGATAAAAGTACACAAAAGGAATTCTGGGAATGAATTCCAAACTCCTAAAAAAAATCTTATTTACATGGGTTTATCTTATAGTCTACAGCTCACCCACTGGGTTATAAAGCAGAAGCCGGGATAATAGCTGATCAGATTCCCAACTACAGACCGGTTTCACCTTTCTTGAGGCTCATCAGTGTAGTGCAAGGTTTTCTGATACCTAAGCTGATCAGAAAACACTGATGAGCCCCAAGAAGGGTGGAACCGGTCTGTACTTGGGAATCTGATCAGCTATTATCCTGGCTTCTGCTTTAAACCCAGTGGGTGAGCTGTAGCCTATAAGATAAACCCATGTAAATGGGATTCTTTTTAGGAGTTTGGAATTCATTCCCAGAATTCCTTTTCTTTGTTTTTATCTGTATGAGTCTCCTCAACCTTAATGATTTGTTTGTAAAACCACACAGTGACTCTTCCTAAGCTAATCAGAAAACCCTGATGAGCCCCAAGAAGGGTGGAACCGGTCTGTAGTTGGGAATCTGATCAGCTATTGTCCTGGCTTCTGCTTTAAACCTAGTGGGTGAGCTTTAGCCTATAGGATAAAGCTATGTAAATGGGATATTTGTTAGGAGTTGGGAATTCATTCCCAGAATTCCTTTTGTGTACTTTTATCTGTATGAGGCAGTCTCCTCAACCTTAATGATTTGTATACCACATGGTGACTCTACCTAAGCTGATCAGATAACCCTGCACTACACTGATGAGCCTCAAGAAAGGCAAAACTGGTCTGTAGTTGGGAATCTGATCAGCTATTATCCCGGCTTCTGCTTTAAACCCAGTGGGTGAGCTGTAGCCTATAGGATAAACTCATGTAAATGGTTTTTTTTTAGGAGTTTGGAATTCATTCCCAGAATTCCTTTTGTGTATTTTTATCTGTATGAGGCAGTCTCCTCAATCTTAATGATTTGTAAACCACATGGTGACTCTCCCTAAGCTGATCAGATAACCCTGCACTACACTGATGAGCCTCAAGAAAGGCAAAACCAGTCTGTAGTTGGGAATCTGATCAGCTATTATCCTGGCTGTAGCGTATAGGATAAACCCATGTAAATGGGATTCTTTTTAGGAGTTTGGAATTCATTCCCAGAATTCCTTTTGTTTAGTTGTATCTGTATGAGGCAGTCTCCTTAACCCGAATGATTTGTTTGTAAAACCACACAGTGACTCTCCCTAAGCTGATCAGAAAACCCTGCACTGCCTCAAGAAGGACAAAACCGGTCTGTAGTTGGGAATCTGATCAGCTATTATCCCGGCTTCTGCTTTAAACCCAGTGGGTGAGCTGTAGCCTATAGGATAAACCCATGGAAATGGATTTTTTTTTAATTCATTCCCAGAGTTCCTTTTGTGTATTTATTCTTATGGGATTTTAAGAAGTATAATTATCAAAATGTGTACACTAACTTTCAACCTTTTATAATTAGGCTTCTAAAAATCCCATAGGAATGAATAGAATGTGGGTGATTTTTTTCTGTGGTGAGCTCTAATCTCACACTTTGATAAATCTGCCCCTATGTGTACAGACTTGCACTGTTAACCTTTTAATAATATTGAATGCAATTTTACAAACCATAGAATGGGGGTTTTAAAAATGAAGATAATAAGGGGGAACATTTGGTTATTGTGTCAATATATGAAGTACATAGCAAATTATCAGGAAAGAGTCCTTATATCTCTATATTATATCATTATTATGTTTACAATTTAGCAAATAGCATTTTAACTCAGTAAATGAAAGACAAATTTAGGGGCAGATTTGTGAAAACTCCATAATTTCTAATTTTTTGAAATTTTCAAATTCAACTAAACTCATTTTCTTGAATTTCTAATATTTACTAAAATAAAGTTGCAAGGAAAATCATAAAAAACTCTACTTTTCCAAACTGTTGCTACAAAAATTCAGAATTTATCGAATTGTCATGGGACAATCCGAAAGCATCGAGTTTTCTACCATCGAAATCTCCTACATTTTCAGACAAAAGAAAGAACTTACAGGAAAGAGAAGGGACCTTTGCCACTGACTTCTACACAATCTCAGCAAGTTTAACCTGGTCAATTGTCAGATTTGGATTTTTAGCCCGGCACTAAGTTTGTCCAGGCACAGAAACCCATAGCAACCAACCAGCAGGTAGATTTTGCCAGTCACCTGTTTAAAAGTAAACATCTTATTGGTTGCTATGGTTTACTGCTTCTGGGCAAAATAAATGCCTACTATTATATATGGGGAAAGTTTTTTCAGTTTTGTGTAGTGTAGCCATGGAGATCAAATCTACCAGTATTCCCACTCTTTTGGTAAAATCTACCCTAATGTGGTCCTGACAAAAAGTGTTTTTTCTTAACGGTGATTACAATGACAATTTTGAGATAAAATGAATAAAAAAAAAAGACTTCTGATTCTGAAAATAGAGAGCAGATACGTTTTTGGCTATAAATAGTATCTATTGGTGATGGATATTCCATAAATATATAACTATTGCTATAATGATAGAAATTCAAGTTAACTGTAGATGTGCAAGAGTATCATATAGAATTATGGACAAAATAAGTTATTAAACATCAAAATTATTACCTGATTTCTATAATTTTGCTCTTTTTTGGCCTTTTCAGTAGTTCTGTTGGCAAGTGATATCATAATACCAAGCGCACGAGCCATTATATCAACTGCAAGGAGAACACGGGGGGAATAAATCTTATTGTCAAAGTGTCGAACATTTGTAATGAGTTCCCTCCCGCTGCAGTTGTACAAGAAGCCTGAGTACAGTTTCTCATATGCTTTATTCTTAGCTGGGTCCTTTGATAAACATGAATGATACTGCATCCAGATGTCTTCAAGCAACTTGTCTTTGGGGTATTTTGAAGGATGAAATTCCTTTAGAACTTGAGTATTCTCAGGGCTGTACGAGGAACCCAGCAACATTTGTGTAATTCCCAAACTGCCATTAAATATTTCTATTGCGTAATCCATAAAGTGCATAGAAGATGCCAAATTATAGGAAACAATTATTGTCTTTTTAATAAACAAATCTGAAAGGTGAATTAATTCTCCTACAGCACTGGTAGGAACTGTTCCACAAAATACAATTACACTGGCTGTGGATTCTTCTATAACCCTTTTATAGACCATATAATTTGGAATATTGGTCTCAATTTCAGTTCTCGATATATAACCTGTTATCTTTATAGTGAATTCAATACATATCCCGTCATTAGAAAGGATGCTTTTCAGCAGTTGATGTTCTTTTTCTCCACCGTAATCATCTAATCGTATGATTCCAACCCAGGTCCAGCCAAAATATTTCAGTAACTTGCTCAAAACAAAATAATGGCCACGGTCACTTTGTGTTGTGCGGAAAAAGTATGGGAATGAGATTCTGTCGCTGAGCATGTTGTCTGTAGCTCCGTAACTGATCTACACAGTAAATATGGAGACAATGATAACTCTGGCACATACACTGTGGGGCGTATTTATTACCATTGAAGACAAACATCACCGGTGATGAGATCAGATCTTTGCTTTTCAACTTGTAGGTGACTGTTAATGTTTAATTGCTGATTTATTGCTATGAGCAACATCACCGATGATGTTTGTCTTCAATGTTAATAAATACAGCCCTATGGGTGTCACATTGATTGGGTTACTCCAAGACAAGTCGTTTTCTAGTATCAATAGCTGCACTGTAACAAATAAGACTTCTGACAAGAGTGGAACCCTTGGTTTAGCTCTACTGGAGTTAGGCAGGAGGTCACAAGTGTTCGACAGTGTGTCTGCAGAGTTCCCATTGGTTATAAAACTAATAGTGAGCTCAACTCTAGGAAAATGGTCATATGTACCAGGCAAAAAGAGAACATTTACAAGATATGAATGCATTGGTACTACACTTCAGATAGACTCCATGCCCTCTTCCCAGACCACCCCAACACATGCTGGAGACTTTGCGAGGACAAAGGCACCCTATACCACATCTTCTGGACCTGTCCCAAGATACAGACTCTTTGGGATAATGTAGCAGATTTACTAACAAGTCTTACCACCCAGGTCTTGCCGAAAGACCCAATAACCTATTTGCTGGGGAGGCCTTTCCCTGAACTCCCCAAATACTCCCAGATCTTAGTCAACCACGTTTTAACAGCCACTCGACTAGCTATAGCAGCTAAATGGAAAACTATGGATCCTCCCACTATATCCGAAATTATAGCCAGAGTAAACAGCAACAGACGATTTGAGGACAAAATAGCATTTATACAAAACAAATCTGCTAACTTCCAAAAGATCTGGTCTGTTTGGGTGTTCAGGGGCCTCTCTGACTAATTGTTCAATAATGTGCAGACCTACTTTCATAAAGCTAACATACCCTAGCTATAAGCTCTCTTGACTGATCAACATATACCCTTAAGACCAACAAGGCGGACAGTTACTGTTTTCCTTTCCTTTTCCCTCCCTCTCACTTAACTCTCCAAGGTTTTTATGCCTTCTTCAACAAACCCCATACCTTCCTCTCCTCTCCTTCCCCCTTTTCACACCCCTCTTTCATTAAACCTTCACTTTCCTTGAAATTTAGACACTGTACCAAAATATGGAAAGCATATCCTGTTAATTATGTCCATGTCAATGTTTCAAATGGATCTCCACCAGATGACTGTCTAAAATGTCAATGTTTACCCCCTCCTCTCATTTTTCTTTCTGTACCCCCCCCAAATACTTTAATATCCTTTCAATAAAATATTAGTTACAAAAGAAAAAAAACTAATGGTAAGCTAAGGGGCAGATTTACCAAAACTCTATCATTTCTAATTTTTTGCATTTTCCAATTTGACTAAATTTGTTATCCGAAGGTCTTATATTTACTAGAAAAGAAGTTGCTAGGAAAAGTCATAGAAAATGTTTTATTGAGTTAATAAAAACCCAGCATCAAAAATCCAAAAGTTTCGAGACAAAAGAAAGACCTTCAAGGAAAGGGAGCTTTGTCATTAACTTCTACATAGGGCCAGATTTATCAAAGTCTGAATTTCGGATCATTAAAAGTATGATTGCAAAAAATTTGGATTAAATACGAAAATTTCTCATGTGTGTTAATTGCGCGAAAAATCTTATTGTGGTCGTACCAAAATATTGCGGTACGATCCGAAAGTTAAGAAATTTTCATATCCGAACGATCGTAAACGGCGTAAAGAATTTTCTGCTTTGAACCTTCAGTGCATGATTTTGGAAGCCTCCCATAGGGCTCAATGGCACTCTGCAGCTCCAACCCGGCCCAAGGAAAGTCTCCCATAGGGCTCAATGGCACTCTGCAGCTCCAACCCGGCCCAAGGAAAGTCTCCCATAGGGCTCAATGGCACTCTGCAGCTCCAACCCGGCCCAAGGAAAGTCTCCCATAGGGCTCAATGGCACTCTGCAGCTCCAACCCGGCCCAAGGAAAGTCTCCCATAGGGCTCAATGGCACTCTGCAGCTCCAACCCGGCCCAAGGAAAGTCTCCCATAGGGCTCAATGGCACTCTGCAGCTCCAACCCGGCCCAAGGAAAGTCTCCCATAGGGCTCAATGGCACTCTGCGGCTCCAACCCGGCCCAAGGAAAGCCTCCCATAGGGCTCAATGGCACTCTGCGGCTCCAACCCGGCCCAAGGAAAGTCTCCCATAGGGCTCAATGGCACTCTGCAGCTCCAACCCGGCCCAAGGAAAGTCTCCCATAGGGCTCAATGGCACTCTGCAGCTCCAACCCGGCCCAAGGAAAGCCTCCCATAGGGCTCAATGGCACTCTGCAGCTCCAACCCGGCCCAAGGAAAGTCTCCCATAGGACTCAATGGCACTCTGCAGCTCCAACCCGGCCCAAGGAAAGTCTCCCATAGGACTCAATGGCACTCTGCAGAACCAACCTGGCCCAAGGAAATTCACCATAACAAACCTTGAATGAATAACGAAACTTTGGTACTCGTTGCGTCAAATACGATTTTGTCACACAAATCGATGCAAAGCATGAAAAAGTAGCAGAAATTAATGAAAAAATCATAGAAAATACACACAGTTCTAAAAGTTAGAAAAAATTAATTTTTCCCATTTGGACCAATTCGTACTTTGATGAATGTGCCCCATAAACTCGCCAAGTTTAACCTGGGGAATTGTCAGATTTTTAGCCATTTAGATGCAAAGTAAATCTTGAAAAAGTTGCAGCATTTTCTATCTGCAAATTTTACTGTTAAAAATCTATTTCGAAATAAAAAAAAGTAAATGAGCCCCTAAGTGTTCAACATAATTGTTCTATTGCGGTTAAATGCAAATTAGTTTTTTCAGTGATCCATGTAATTGTTTCATCTGTGATTACTGATACTGAACTCATCTCTAACATTTGTGTGGGGGGGGCATTTGGGCATCACCATCGGTGATTGAAGAGTATTTTCTCAGATTTTTTTAAGGTTCTTTGTTCTCTTTATACAAAGTTAGCCAAGCAGCTGCTATGTTAATGTCCTATACAATAAGTTAGTTATAGGAGCAGGTGCATATAATTTAATTGGTTTATATATATTATGCTCTGATGTAATTAGCCTTGGGGTGTATGTGTGTGTTTTATGAGGATTGGGGGCCTGGAGCGAGATCTGCAGAAAAGGAGATATGTCAAACTTCTCTGATGAAGAACTATTGCATCAAAAAGGTCATTTTCGGATATGTAAGAAGGGTCATTATAACCCTGTACTTTAGGCACAATAGAATATATTTGACTAATTTATAAATATTAAAGAACGAAGTGGGTACATATATTTTATCTTATATGTTGAAATATTTAAATGGTATATGTATGTATGTATGTATGTATGTATAACTTTCTTTATAAAGCGCTACTTATGTACCCAGCGCTGTACAGTAGAATACATTAATATAAACAGGGGGTTATTAAGATAATAGATAAATACAAAGTATTAGATTAAGCGCAAATAAATACAAGATACCGTTGCAATAAGAGTCAAAGACACAAGAGGATGGAGGTCCCTGCCCCATGGAGCTTACAATCTATATGGGAGGGTAACTTACAGACACAAATAGGCAAATATAAGGGCTGTAGGTCACAGTGGGTGACATTACAATATAAGTGCCAGTTTCCTGGTCAGGTATATACATGGAAATAGATATTCTATGTTGGTTTTGTCATATATTCATGTTATTCTATGTAGTTATTATATATTTAGTGTTTTGGGAATATATATGTTCAACTAATTGTATAGCCTTAGTAATTACAATTGATGCAGAACTGACATTTTGACGATGATTAATGATCCAATTTAAAGGCAGATGGCACTTTTATGACAGTTGGATATATTATGCAAAGCAGTTTATTATTCTAAGAACTGTATACAAACTGGCTGAAATTTTGAGTAAGAGAGCTCATTCCTTACTCCTACCCCCGAGAAGGTCCGAACAATCAGAGCTCTAACTGTGCGGAAGGCTATCAGATTCCCACCACTGAAGGACAAAGACTTTTGTTAGACTTTATCTGCCTTCCAGTCGCTCTTCTGTTGATGATCATTTGTATCTGGTGTTGTGGACTGGGATAGAATTTAATTTATTTGGCCCAGAATTCTAGAATGGTCTATGTTGACCCCTTTGCATGCATCTTTGCATTTTGCTTTAACTAAATTGTCCATAAACTTTATATTTCTTACCTGGGAATAGCCATACAAGTTCAGAATCTGGGCTATTGCTACTGTATTCTCTGAGCTGAGATCCCCAATAAACCCAGCAATGTTTCTCTTTCCCACACAGGAGTAATTGGGAACTGGCTCCCTGGTACCAGATAATATCTGTAATACGCTCCTTACAGCCTTCCGGGGGTCCCCACAGGAATCATATATATGGTACCCCAGGGTCAGGTTAAGGAGAACGTTTGGAGACTGGTTAATTTGCTTGATGGCTATAAGTAAATCCACTAATTGTCTGTAATACTCTGGGAAAACACTATAAAAAATATATCTATATTACAATTCAGGTCAAAATTAAGATACAGATATTTCATATTTTGGCTTTTGATATGTTTCATATATTCATATACTTGTACCAATCGATGCATTATATGTATCCAAGTAAGGTTGTTCAAAAAAAAGTTAAGTGACAAAAGGAAGTTGGAGGGAGCAAACATATTAATATTGATGTTGTTAATAATGATGATAATAATAATAACTGACAATTCATTCTTATTGATACAATGTACGTACCAGTGAAAAAACATTCAGATTCTTAAGAGTTATATTGGGGATTATACACACAGTATATGCAAACATATTAAATATCATTATAGATATATATATTAAAGATAATGAGTTAAAGATAGAGATATTGTTATTTATTTTGTCCCATTTTGCTTTGACGAAAAAACTTAAGAAATGGCGAAAATCCACAAAAAATAAATTTTGCTCATCACTAATTAGGAACATGGAATGGAAGAATATTTGTAATATATAATTTTCAAAATTATCTGTAAAAGTATTTTGTGGTGATAATGGAGAGACAGATTTACGAGTTTTTGAGGTCAAGAGGTTTCATTGTGGAAAAAAAAACAAAACATGACAATTCGAGTGTGACTCACATTGTTCTCAAACACAATCTTATTTAGGAAAGGACACGGACAGAACAGTTGTGTTTTGTTAAAGAAGAAAGTTACACATAAAAAAAAATCACATTATTCCATTTATATTCAATTGTGCTGAAAACCTCAAAACTTTACATAAAGAGGAAAAAAATGAATAAAATAATGGATTTTTTCACAAAATGGGCGCAACAATTAAAAAAAGATTGTTGAATTTTTCAATGTATTCATTTTTTCTGACAATTTTTTTCGCCGTTCCGCAAATTTTTCACCGTTTCGCAAATCTTTTCAAGTGCAAGAGGGAATTATAGTGCTAAAAACATGACTTTTCCATTCATTGTGAATAAGCTGGAAAAGATGATCTGTTATTTGTAGGGTGTCGGCAGCTTTTTTTATACGAAATATAGTTTCCAATGTGGTTTGACCATGAAATCTAAAATATGTTTGTATCGTGTGTGAAGCCTAAACAAAACCTGTATTTTCATATTATTATGTTCACATTCGCTTCTTGTGGATTGTGATAAATAAATAACAGATAGAAATAATTGCCCTAGGCACACATTGCCCCTCAGAAAAAAAATAGCAAAACATTATGGAAAATTGCTAGACAGTTGGCCAAGTAATATTGAAAATCCAGCGGTTGGATTTAGGATTAAACATTAACTCCTGTTGCTATCAGCGAGGATTCATACTGTATTACTATATGTTAGTTACTAGTTATTGCTTTATTTATACAGAGGATCCGCAGATTGGGGGAAATATAAATTGTACAGAATTCTCATATTCATTAACAAAAGATTTCCCTTCACATTAATAAAAATACCTTTATTACAGTGGTAATTGTTGTAGACAGTATGTGGGACTTACTCAACACACGCCATTCGCAGGTAACCGTCCTGTGCATATCTGAAAGGAATTGTATACGAGTTCACTGTTAACGCTCCACCAATCATAATGTCTCCTTCCTGGATGTATTCATAGTCTTCATACGTTGGGATGATCTTCAGCTCACAGGCAGGATTAATGGTCTGAACTGTAGATGTGCAGGGAACCAGGAATAAAACTATGATATATATGATCAGATTAATGGCATTAGTTATGTCTGTGACTCTTACCATTGCAGACCCACTGAGTGCCATGTATCCCAATATAAGGCAGAGGGACAGAGCATTCCCCACAAAAGTCAGTAGCACAGAGAGATACAGGGGCCCCAGGGTTGGGCTGTGTGTGTAGAACAGAGTAAGGGGCCCGGCTCATCCAACCCTCATTTTATAGAGAGCAGAGAGAGGATTTGCCCCAGTAACAGTCAGTGGCACAGAGAGACACAGGGGCCCCAGGGTTGGGCTGTGTGTGTAGAACAGAGTAAGGGGCCCGGCTCATCCAACCCTCATTTTATAGAGAGCAGAGAGAGGATTTGCCCCAGTAACAGTCAGTGGCACAGAGAGACACAGGGGCCCCAGGGTTGGGCTGTGTGTGTAGAACAGAGTAAGGGGCCCGGCTCATCCAACCCTCATTTTATAGAGAGCAGAGAGAGGATTTGCCCCAGTAACAGTCAGTGGCACAGAGAGACACAGGGGCCCCAGGGTTGGGCTGTGTGTGTAGAACAGAGTAAGGGGCCCGGCTCATCCAACCCTCATTTTATAGAGAGCAGAGAGAGGATTTGCCCCAGTAACAGTCAGTGGCACAGAGAGACACAGGGGCCCCAGGGTTGGGCTGTGTGTGTAGAACAGAGTAAGGGGCCTGGCTCATCCAACCCTCATTTTATAGAGAGCAGAGAGAGGATTTGCCCCAGTAACAGTCAGTGGCACAGAGAGACACAGGGGCCCCAGGGTTGGGCTGTGTGTGTAGAACAGAGTAAGGGGCCCGGCTCATCCAACCCTCATTTTATAGAGAGCAGAGAGAGGATTTGCCCCAGTAACAGTCAGTGGCACAGAGAGACACAGGGGCCCCAGGGTTGGGTTGTGTGTGTAGAACAGAGTAAGGGGCCCGGCTCATCCAACCCTCATTTTATAGAGAGCAGAGAGAGGATTTGCCCCAGTAACAGTCAGTGGCACAGAGAGACACAGGGGCCCCAGGGTTGGGCTGTGTGTGTAGAACAGAGTAAGGGGCCCGGCTCATCCAACCCTCATTTTATAGAGAGCAGAGAGAGGATTTGCCCCAGTAACAGTCAGTGGCACAGAGAGACACAGGGGCCCCAGGGTTGGGCTGTGTGTGTAGAACAGAGTAAGGGGCCCGGCTCATCCAACCCTCATTTTATAGAGAGCAGAGAGAGGATTTGCTCAGTAGAATAAATATAGGCACAGCCACCGGGGGAGCTTCAGTCTATTCTGGGAATGTTAAGTTTACAAATTACCAGTAAAAATAATACCTTTATTTAATAATATTTTCTATGCACTTTTCTACTTTGTAGACATCTACTTTTTTTTTTAAAAAAAACAGACAATCTAGATTAGTTTCTGCAAAAATGTTTTCTCTATCTCATTGTAGTTGAGTGCGTGTCAATATGTCACACTTGTTTTGCATTTCTTAGCTACGCCATCAGTGCTTGAATGAAAAATTATATTGTAAGTTTGGTTACTATGCCGAGGGTTAATCTCCTCTTTAGCAGCCTTTAATATTTTATTGGCTTTATGGCTTGACCTTCTAGGAGTTGAGAAAAGTCTTACCTGCCTGTGGGTTCACAAATGCAGGATCTATTTGCTCTGTATGAAATTCGAGCAAATGGCTTCTTCTTGTTCTCTCTTGTGGAACCCATTGACCAGTATCAGACATTGGTTGTGTCTGCTCATCTGTGTTGTATGATTTAGTGTCAACTTCAATTATTTGGAGAACAAATGTACTTGTTACCTGTTCAGTACTGATCTCCTTTTCTGGTCTTAGTTCTAGTGAAGTCATTAAACCATCTCTTAAGTCTTCAATAAAGGTTTCACTGTTGATGGTCATCACCTTGTCAATCTTTGGAAGTAGAATTCTATATCCCTTGGAATTCTCAGCATGTCCAACAAGGATACCTTCCACTGCCCTATCTTGCAGCTTGCCACATTTCTCTTCTTAAATTAAACAAATGATTGTTTACTGTTTTAGAGTATGATCTGTTCTGTAGGTAAGTAGCTGTTATTGCTGCTTCATCCCAGGTATTTGTTTTGGATAGATCAGAATCATCCCAGCTATAGTGACGAGTGAATTTTTTGGCAGGTAAGGATTTTCTGCGAAATTCCACATTTTGCCATTGGCAGTTTGTTTTTCGCGAAACTGCAGCAAGAATTTGCCGCAACAAAATATTCACAGAGTAAAGGAAAATTTCATGGTCGCATCAAAAAAGTTACAGTCCTGTCAAATAAGTTGTGGTCACAGAAAAGAAAATGTGGTCCCATTAAATATGTCATGTTCACGTCAAAAAACACGGTCGTGCCAAATACGTTCTAGTTGAGTCAAAAAAGTCACTGTCGCATCAAAAAAAGTTTCCTGAATTTTTTGATGCAAATTTTTCGGCAGTTTTGCGAATTTTCTACCGAAGTGAAACGGAACAGATTCACTCATTAATATCCATCAAACATCTGATCATTTTTGGCAGGATTCTATTTAAACTTTCAGCTACCCCATTCTGCTCTTGTGTATATCCGATTGTCTTCTGATGCTCTAGTGTAATTCGCTATTTTGTGTCCAGAGAATTCCCCTCCATTGCGACTGTTAAACACAAGAAGTTTTCTCTAAAATGTGTTACTTGCCTTTGTCACATAGTCCTGCAGATTATCAAACACTTCTGATTTGTTGTTAATTAGATATGTGACTGTGCATGTTGAATGGCCATCTGTGAAAGTCACTAGGTATCTGTTGCCCCCTGGAGCGGCACTTTCATAGCAGCACAAACATCACTGTGTATAAGGTCAAACGGCTGAAGTTTGGTTCTGGTTTATTTTTGGAGGAGTTGCTCTTGTAGCTTTGGCCTTGATACAACACTCACTTCTCACAGTATTTTGAAAGATTTACAACACAAGATCTTTTGTCAGGTTCCACCTCTTCAGTTCCTGCAAACCATCAGGATGTTTGTGGCCTGTGTCAAATATAAATAAATGTAATGTGCCCATGTATACAGAATCTTGCTGGTTCCTATGCTCGTATCCATACTCATATCTATACTTCCTACCCAGTCACTACAGATGCTTAGCCACTCTGGCTGTTGCTACTATAGGTGCACCGAATCCACTATTTTCACATTCGGCCCAAATCCTTCATAAAAGATTCATGAATACCGAACCAAATCTAAATCCTATTTTGCATATGTAAATTAGGTTATGGAACACTTAAAGAGTGCTGCATGCAGCAACAATGTTTCAACTTCCATGTTTACAAAAAGTCACATTATTTTAAGGATTTGGTTCGGTTTGACCAGAAGCGTGGATTCGGCCAAATCCAACTCCTGCTGAAAAAGGCCGAATCTTGGTCTAATACCAAACCGAATCCTGGATTCAGTGCATATGTATTTGCTACCACCTTTTCTCCATTCTGGACACTTGTCACCTTGGAAGTTTCTTTGTTATTTGTATCAAACTCTGTCAAGAATTTTCTGTCGCTTATTATGTGACTTGTTGCTCTGTATGAGTACTGTATGAGTCAGGTAACTGCACTGTATGAGTCAGGTAACTGCACCGAAGTATGGCTGATACACAACTGTTTTTATATCCTCTCCAACTGACCAGAGTTGTGCCACAACCTCCAACATTGTATTTATATGTTCCTGCATGTCCTTTCCTGCACCTAGTCCCATCTGGTATAGTTTCCTTAGCAGGAATAACTTATTCTTCAGGATGGATCTTGATGCCTTATACTGTATGAATGGTCATCTTCCAGACTTATTGTTTCTGATGCCTCTCTGTTGTTTTCATCCCATTCCTGGTGATTAGCGTCTGGTCTGTCCATGGTTATAACTTTCCACAAATCATCTCTGGATAGCAGCATTTCTACTTTAACCTTTTTAGTGCCATAGGACGTAGATTCTACGTCCTAGGCACTAAAGGACCAAAGTGCCATAGAACGTAGAATCTACGTCCTATGGCACTTTCGGGTTTACAAGCGCTGCGCTCGCTTTTAAAGCAGCGCAGCGCTTGTAAAGCCTGCACAACCCCCTAGGCAACGAGCAAGAATGGACATACTCACCGATCCGGTCGCCCAGCCGCACCGATCCGGTCCCTTAGCCAATGACAGCAGTGGACACGCATTGATGACGTGTCCACTGCTGTCCCTTTAAATGTCGCCGCCCCTGTGTCGCCTCTTCACTCCTGCTGTGCACGTGTGACTGCTGGAGCCCCCCTGCTGCCTTCCTGCTGCCTTCCTGCTGGATTGGTCGCCCTGATTGCCTGCCTGCATTGTGTGAGCTGAACTACAACTCTCTAACCACTGTTTATTTTGCTTATTTTATCTCAACTGTCTAAAAATTTTTTTTTTTTTTTTTTTCCATTTCTTCTTCTATCTTTGTCATTATTACACTTTTACACACATACACACTTATTTACAACTTTCCAAAGCACACACAGACACTTACACACACACTTACACTTAGAAAAAAAAAAAAAAAAAAAAACTTTCTTTCTTTTCTTTTCTTTCTTTCTTTGCTTTCTTTGGCAGTCTTTTTTTTTACTAAAACTTTATTTCTGATCTTGCTCTATAATTATCTGATTTATTTGGTTGCATTTTAGTGTTTTTTTTGGCATTTTCATAATTGATTTCTGTTTTTATTGCACTGTAACTTTTGTATTGCTATTGGGTGCTGAATTTGCAGTGACGTTGGTGGATCCAGGGCTCTGGCCACCGATTTCATTGCAATTATTGTTCTTCTGTTGGTTTAGGTGGTTTTATTCGGTTTTACTGATTTTATGGTGTTTTATCCTTGCATTGTTCTTTATTGTGTGTTTAGTGCCCCAAAAAAGGTTGCTTTTGCAGTGACATTGGTGGATCCAGGGCTCTGACCACCGATTTCATTGCAATTATTGTTCTTCTGTTGGTTTAGGTGGTTTTATTCGGTTTTACTGATTTTATGGTGTTTTATCTTTGCATTGTTCTTTATTGTGTGTTTAGTGCCCCAAAAAAGGTTGCTTTTGCAGTGACATTGGTGGATCCAGGGCTCTGACCACCGATTTCATTGCAATTATTGTTCTTCTGTTGGTTTAGGTGGTTTTATTCGGTTTTACTGATTTTATGGTGTTTTATCTTTGCATTGTTCTTTATTGTGTGTTTAGTGCCCCAAAAAAGGTTGCTTTTGCAGTGACATAGGTGGATCCAGGGCTCTGACCACCAATTTCATTGCAATTATTGTTCTTCTGTTGGTTTAGGTGGTTTTATTCGGTTTTACTGATTTTATGGTGTTTTATCTTTGCATTGTTCTTTATTGTGTGTTTAGTGCCCCAAAAAAGGTTGCTTTTGCAGTGACATTAGTGGATCCAGGGCTCTGACCACTGATTTCATTGCAATTATTGTTCTTTGATTGCTTTTAGTGGTTTTATTCCATTTGATTTCAGTTGTTCTAGAAAGGTCCAGAGGTGCTAAGTTCAGATTGTTCTGGTAGTTTCTATTGCCAAAGGTTAACTCCTGGTCATCTCTTGCTGGCTTGAGTTTATCAAAAGGTTACAGTGAGTTTTTTTTTTCTAGCTTCTCCTATTACAAGTGTTCTCCTATTACATTATTACATCATTACAAGTGTTGTCTTGCTTTTTTTTTTTTTTTTTTTTGCTTGCTTGTTTTGACTTTGCCTGCTGATTGCTAGATTTGTAGTTGTCTGTATATTTCTGGCACAATGGCCAAACGGTTTTACAGCACAGAGGAAGCTGCTAGGTATTGCATGGACTCCAGCTCAGAAGAATTTAGCGATTCTGGGTCTGAGTATGTTCCATCTGACCACTCTACTGAGGAATCAGAGATAGAGGATAGTGACACGGTTAGCGCAGAGTTTAGTAGTGGTGGCACGCTTACTGCTGAAGAGGCAGAGGCTAGTGGTAGTGCCCAAGATGTACCCATGGATGTAGAAGAGGGTGAGGGTAGCACTGATGCAGCAGTTGGAGAGCCTGCGTGGGGGCGTCCCTGTAATTATGTCCCTGAAATTCCCCCTTTCACTGCAGTCCCTGGCCTCAGTGTGGACACCACTAATTTTGAAATTATAGATTTTTTTAATCTCTATATTACAGAGGCCATCCTACAGGACATGGTCCGTTACACAAATTTGTATGCTGAGCAGTATCTTGCCAGCAACCCTTTACCGGGTTTTTCAAGAGCCCAGGCATGGTATCCCACAAATATAAACGAAATAAAAAGATTCCTGGCTCTTACATTGGCAATGGGACTCGTAGAACGTAATTCTTTAGCTTCCTACTGGGATACCAATACAGTCCTTTCCATCCCTCTTTTTTCAGCCGTTATGGCAAGAAACCGTTATCAAATTTTATTGCGGTTTCTTCACTTTAACGACAACACAACGGCTGTTGCCCCTAATGAGCCCGGTTATGACAGGCTTTATAAATTGAGGCCCCTTATAGATAGCCTGTCTCAGCGCTTCGCAGAGGTTTACACCCCCTCCCAAAATGTCTGTGTAGATGAGTCCCTTTTGCTCTTCAAAGGGCGCCTAAAATTTCGCCAATATATCCCTAGTAAGCGTTCTCGCTATGGGATTAAATTTTACAAACTCTGTGAAAGCAGCACGGGCTACACTAGTTATTTCATGCTGTATGAGGGAAAGGACACTAATTTGGACCCCCCCGGTTGTCCCACTGACTTGACTACCAGTGGTAAAATTGTTTGGGAGCTCATAACTCCACTGCTGGGCCGAGGTTACCACTTATACGTGGATAACTTTTACACAGGCATCCCTTTATTTAGAGCCCTAAATTCTTTGGACACCCCAGCCTGCGGCACAGTCCACCGTAACCGCAAAGGACTGCCCAGGGAATTGCTGGATAAGAAACTGAAGCGTGGAGAAGTACATGCTCTAAGAAGCAATGAGCTCTTGGCCATAATATATTCAGACACCAAAGTTGTTCTTATGCTTACTACTATCCACGATGAGACCATGATTGTCCAACACAGAAGTGGCGGTAGGCCCTCAAAAACAAAGCCCCTGTGTAGTAAAGAATATAGTAAGCATATGGGTGGTGTTGATAAATCCGACCAAATACAACATTATTATAATGCCACCAGAAAAACCAGGGCCTGGTACAAAAAAGCAGCAATTTATATGATCCAAATGGCCCTTTATAATTCTAATGTCGTTTACAAGGCGGCAGTACCAGGCCCCAGATTGTCTTATTATAATTATTTGCTGCAGTTGCTCCCTGCCTTGTTGTTTGGTGATGTAGAGGAGGTTCCTGACATGCCAGGTAATGACAATGTTGCCCGAATGGTGGGTAAGCATTTTATAGCACAAATTCCACCAACACCTAATAAAAGATATGCCCAGAGAAAATGTAAGGTTTGCCGTTCCAAGGGTGTTAGGCGAGATGTCCGGTATTATTGTCCCAAGTGTCCTAGCAAGCCTGCTTTGTGTTTCCACCCATGTTTTGAAGTGTACCATACTGTGGTACACTATGAGAGGACTTGAATTTTGTGTTTTTATAGGTAGGTTATGGTTCTCTGGGTTTGTTGGTGGAATAAGGATTTAGCATATCAGAATAGTGGACTTGGCATGTTCTAGGTTTTTATGCACAAGGTTGCAGGCCTCCAAACTTAGCTGTGCTGGCAAAGTGACGCTGTTTTTTATTTATTGAGTTTATCTATTCTGGCAGGTCCGTACTTTACTTATAACTAGGTTATAGATATATGTGATGAAAAGTTTGGTAAGGTGTGTCATATTATTGGCAAAAGTTTTCTTTTTTTTAGTAAAGTAGGGTTTTATGGTATGTGATTTTGTTTTTTGCACAGGTTGTCAGAAAAACAGTGTGTGCTTGTAGCTTGTGGTTGTTTAGACTTGTTCTTGGGCATTCAGATTTTTGTGTTTGAGCTATGGTTATTCAGGCTAGTTGCAGTGTTTCTTTGGTTATGGGGTAGGACTTGTATTGTGCTGTTGGTATAGCGAACTGAGGTGCTGGGTGACTGACAGGGCGCATGATAAAACTTGTGGTGTGTGATGAATCAATGAGATGTTTTTATCTCTAAAGCTGATGCCACAAGTCCTTTTACTGGCACCTCAAAAGCATGCCTGTCAGCGCAGTTATCTGTGCATAGTTTTGTATTATATACTTTGTATTTCTGGGCAGCATTTAACTACTGTAAGTGTAGGCCTTAAGTTTTTTGCAAAGGTTCTTGAGCACAGGATGACAGATACATTACGGTTTTTTGTGCTTGTAGTACAAATTGAATATCTACTGTATGTTCTGGTTAGGTTACACAAGTTGCAGTGGCTCTCTAAATATAAAAACTTTGCGTAATACTGGTGTGCCACTGGTGACTGCTGCACGGCACGTAATGGTGCACATAATTTTATCTCTGATGCTAATGCCCCAAGCTTTATTGTTGGCACCTTTAGTGCAACTTCTAAGGACACTTGCATCATTTATGGGCCAAATTACTATGGATTTTTTTGGCAAATATCCTTCTAAATGTGGTGCAGATTTTGTCATTTCTAAAGTAGTGTAGGAAGAAGCAAAAAACTGGTATCATAACACCACAGGAAAGATGGAACTCAAATCAAAGATGCTCCGCTAAACTGAAATAGGTGAGTAAAGTACAATTTAGGGGTTTATTTGGGGGGGGGGGGGTTAAAGTTAAAAAACTGCAAGGGGTGCATAGAGTGCAGCCCCAATATTATGCATTTTCAGGTTTGGCGGCCATGTACTTATGTGCAACCAGACATATGGGGTGTAATTTTATTCAGGGTAACTTGCTAATTGATACTGAGCAAGTTTTTTGATAGTTGCCATTGAGATTTTGGGGAGAAATCTAACTTATTATATTTTTTTTCAGACTAAAGTCCAGCTTGTATAGGGAACTGCATCCACAATTTTGCCTGTAGAAAACCAAGAATGGTGTTTCTAAATAGCTGAAGTTGTCTATTTCAATGTATAGTTTATATGGGTTTTTTCACAGGTAAGGGGCAATTTTGTCTGAAAAACTTTGAGATGTGCACATAAATTGCAGCCCCATTATTATGCATTGCCCCTGTTTTGGGGCATTTGGTGGCTGCATCTTTATGTGCACCCATACATATGGCATATCGTTTTATTCAGGGGAACTTGCAGATTGATGTTTAGTAAGTTTTTGGTAGTTGCCATGGAGATTTTGGGGAGAAATCTAGGTTTGTATCTGGTTTTTCCTTGATTTCTGACCAAAGCGCTGACTTCTGCAAGGGACCACGGCCACAATTTTCCATGTAGAAAGAGGAGAGTGGTGTCTCTGAATAGCTGAAGTTGTCTATTTTTAATCAATGTATAGTTTATATGGGTTTTTTCACAGGTAAGGGGCAATTTTGTCTGAAAAACTTTGAGATGTGCACATAAATTGCAGCCCCATTGTAATGCATTGCCCCTGTTTTGGGGCATTTGGTGGCCACGTCTTTATGTGCACCCATACATATGGGGTATCGTTTTATTCAGGGGAACTTGCAGATTGATGTTTAGTAAGTTTTTGGTAGTTGCCATGGAGATTTTGGGGAGAAATCTAGGTTTGTATCTGTTTTTTTCTTGATTTCTGACCAAAGCGCTGACTTCTGCATGGGACTGCGGCCACAATTTTCCATGTAGAAAGAGGAGAGTGGTGTTTCTGAATAGCTGAAGGTGTGCACTTTTCAGAAATATATAGTTTGTGGGGGTTATTTTACAGGTAGGGGGGGTTAACACTGAAAAACTGCAGGAAGTGCACATAGAGTGCAGCCCCCAAAATTTCAACTGAAATTGCCCTTATGCATTGCCCCTGTTTTGGGGCATTTGGTGGCCACGTCTTTATGTGCACCCATACATATGGGGTATCGTTTTATTCAGGGGAACTTGCAGATTGATGTTTAGTAAGTTTTTGGTAGTTGCCATGGAGATTTTGGGGAGAAATCTAGGTTTGTATCTGTTTTTTTCTTGATTTCTGACCAAAGCGCTGACTTCTGCAAGGGACTGCGGCCACAATTTTCCATGTAGAAAGAGGAGAGTGGCGTTTCTGAATAGCTGAAGGTGTGCACTTTTCAGAAATATATAGTTTGTGGGGGTTATTTTACAGGTAGGGGGGTTAACACTGAAAAACTGCAGGAAGTGCACATAGAGTGCAGCCCCCAAAATTTCAACTGAAATTGCCCTTATGCATTGCCCCTGTTTTGGGGCATTTGGTGGCCACGTCTTTATGTGCACCCATACATATGGGGTATCGTTTTATTCAGGGGAACTTGCAGATTGATGTTTAGTAAGTTTTTAGTAGTTGCCATGGAGATTTTGGGGAGAAATCTAGGTTTGTATCTGTTTTTTTCTTGATTTCTGACCAAAGTGCTGACTTCTGCAAGGGACTGCGGCCACAATTTTCCATGTAGAAAGAGAAGAGTGGCGTCTCTGAATAGCTGAAGGTGTGCACTTTTCAGAAATATATAGTTTGTGGGGGTTATTTTACAGGTAGGGGGGGTTAACACTGAAAAACTGCAGGAAGTGCACATAGAGCGCAGCCCCCAAAATTTCAACTGAAATTGCCCTTATGCATTGCCCCTGTTTTGGGGCATTTGGTGGCCACGTCTTTATGTGCACCCATACATATGGGGTATCGTTTTATTCAGGGGAACTTGCAGATTGATGTTTAGTAAGTTTTTAGTAGTTGCCATGGAGATTTTGGGGAGAAATCTAGGTTTGTATCTGTTTTTTTCTTGATTTCTGACCAAAGCGCTGACTTCTGCAAGGGACTGCGGCCACAATTTTCCATGTAGAAAGAGGAGAGTGGTGTCTCTGAATAGCTGAAGGTGTGCACTTTTCAGAAATATATAGTTTGTGGGGGTTATTTTACAGGTAGGGGGGGTTAACACTGAAAAACTGCAGGAAGTGCACATAGAGCGCAGCCCCCAAAATTTCAACTGAAATTGCCCTTATGCATTGCCCCTGTTTTGGGGCATTTGGTGGCCACGTCTTTATGTGCACCCATACATATGGGGTATCGTTTTATTCAGGGGAACTTGCAGATTGATGTTTAGTAAGTTTTTAGTAGTTGCCATGGAGATTTTGGGGAGAAATCTAGGTTTGTATCTGTTTTTTTCTTGATTTCTGACCAAAGCGCTGACTTCTGCAAGGGACTGCGGCCACAATTTTCCATGTAGAAAGAGGAGAGTGGTGTTTCTGAATAGCTGAAGGTGTGCACTTTTCAGAAATATATAGTTTGTGGGGGTTATTTTACAGGTAGGGGGGGTTAACACTGAAAAACTGCAGGAAGTGCACATAGAGTGCAGCCCCCAAAATTTCAACTGAAATTGCCCTTATGCATTGCCCCTGTTTTGGGGCATTTGGTGGCCACGTCTTTATGTGCACCCATACATATGGGGTATCGTTTTATTCAGGGGAACTTGCAGATTGATGTTTAGTAAGTTTTTAGTAGTTGCCATGGAGATTTTGGGGAGAAATCTAGGTTTGTATCTGTTTTTTTCTTGATTTCTGACCAAAGCGCTGACTTCTGCAAGGGACTGCGGCCACAATTTTCCATGTAGAAAGAGGAGAGTGGTGTTTCTGAATAGCTGAAGGTGTGCACTTTTCAGAAATATATAGTTTGTGGGGGTTATTTTACAGGTAGGGGGGGTTAACATTGAAAAACTGCAGGAAGTGCACATAGAGTGCAGCCCCCAAAATTTCAACTGAAATTGCCCTTATGCATTGCCCCTGTTTTGGGGCATTTGGTGGCCACGTCTTTATGTGCACCCATACATATGGGGTATCGTTTTATTCAGGGGAACTTGCAGATTGATGTTTAGTAAGTTTTTAGTAGTTGCCATGGAGATTTTGGGGAGAAATCTAGGTTTGTATCTGTTTTTTTCTTGATTTCTGACCAAAGCGCTGACTTCTGCAAGGGACTGCGGCCACAATTTTCCATGTAGAAAGAGGAGAGTGGTGTCTCTGAATAGCTGAAGGTGTGCACTTTTCAGAAATATATAGATTGTGGGGGTTATTTCACAGGTAGGGGGGGTTAACACTGAAAAACTGCAGGAAGTGCACATAGAGCGCAGCCCCCAAAATTTCAACTGAAATTGCCCTTATGCATTGCCCCTGTTTTGGGGCATTTGGTGGCCACGTCTTTATGTGCACCCATACATATGGGGTATCGTTTTATTCAGGGGAACTTGCAGATTGATGTTTAGTAAGTTTTTAGTAGTTGCCATGGAGATTTTGGGGAGAAATCTAGGTTTGTATCTGTTTTTTTCTTGATTTCTGACCAAAGCGCTGACTTCTGCAAGGGACTGCGGCCACAATTTTCCATGTAGAAAGAGGAGAGTGGCGTCTCTGAATAGCTGAAGGTGTGCACTTTTCAGACATATATAGTTTGTGGGGGTTATTTCACAAGTAGGGGGGGTTAACACTGAAAAACTGCAGGTAGTGCACATGGAGCACAGCACCCACATTTTTAGCTGTAATTGCCCTTGTGCATTGCCCCTGCTTTGGAGTGTTTGATGCCCATGTCTTTATGTGCACCCATACATATGGGGCATCATTTTATTCAGGAGAAGTTTGTCTTTCAAATTTGCCTTTGTTAGAAAATTTTTATGAGATTTTTTTTTGTCAAATCCACATTTGATCATGCGTCCAAGTTTACGTTTTAGAAAAAAAAAAAAAATGTCAAAAAAAGTTCCAAATTTCACAATGCACTGACAAAAGGTATTTGGCTTTTGAGTGAAAACTACATTGCACCTGGAAACCTGAAGGTCTGTAGTTTCTAAAGATACCAAACATGAGGGGATATTCTAGATTTACATATAAGTTATGCTGCATCAACTGTTACAAGCGCTTTTCCGCTTTGTTCTGGTGTGATATTGTACTAAGTATTGCTTTAGTTTGGGGGTTACTTCTGGACAGGAACTGTGGGGTACCACCACATATTTGGTATCGTTGGACTTGGGAGTATCAGGGCTTTTACAAACAACAAAAAAAAGTGTGTAAAATTAACTTTTCTATGGAAAAAAAACTCAAAATATACAGAAATTTTTCATAATTTTATTTTTTTTTTACATATTTCACCCAAAATACACATCATATCTCCAGAAAAATTATAAAATTTGGTATGTATGTCGAAGCCCATTTAGTGACAAAAAAAACGATATATAATTTCCCTAGTTTCATGGAGGTTTTCCTACCAAAAAACATTTTTAAAGTGAATGAGTACAAAATGCTTAAAAAACGTCTGGCACTGGGGGGAACTGAAATGACGAATTCGGCTGGCACTTAAAGGGTTAACCTTCCACATTTGATAGTTATCATTATTCGACTTTGCCGCTAACAGTTTTAGTTCTGATCTGCTAGCCATGTCTGTTATACTCACAGTTGTTCCTACTCATAATTTCAACCCTTCTGCCAGTTGGAAAATCCCACACACTTTTAGAGGCTTTGTTTCCAGCTTACTTTGCTGCATTGTCTGTGCGCTGTACCCACCACTTACCCACCTTATTCTGCCCCCCATGTCTGGGCTGGATCCAATCTCAGGCCTCTGCAGTAACCCATGGCCTTTTAACTTTGGTGTTTGCAACACCCAACACATTTTGCTTAACATGGTTACCATATGAAAGAGACCACATAGGGAAAATACTTTATTGCTGTGGGGTAGGGTGAGAATCTCTGCGGCACATTTTTTTGTTTTATTGACAGTTTTTTTGCATTTGCAAGTTTAACAGTAAAGCTTTGCGTTATATCTAGATGTATCTCAAATATTGAATGTGTCTGTACGTATTAAGACATACACTCACACGAAGAGAGAGCACAGAGAGAGAAGGAAGTGAAGTAGGAAGAAAGAGAAGGGAGGAGAACAGGGGGAAAGAGAAATAAGGGAAAAAAAATTATGAAGCGCAAATAACATAAATTATAAGCTATAATTCCTGGGTTTCAGCCTCAGTAAAGTTCTTCCATGAGTCCCATTTCTTATGGTGGTTACGTAGAGAGTTCTTAATCCTTGCGTTGTGATATTCAAGGGTTCGTGGGAGGTTGATAAAGTTTTTTAGTTCTAGCATTGAGGGAATAAGATCGGTTTACCATTTTTGAGCTAAAAGAAGCCTTGCTGCTTCTAGTATGTGTACTACAAGGAGTTTGTCGGAGAATTTCAGAAAGTCCAAATCCAGATTCAGAAGAGTTATTGAAGATGAGTGGTTCTCTCTGCGGAGCTGGGATGAGCACCTCAATTCAGGGATAGCTATGACCATAACCAATACTGGCTTCAGGGAATTAAACAGATACACTACACTAAAGTGTGCAGCACTATCTGAGCCAAATCACTAGTGAGATGTTTGTCATCTTTGTCTCAGTATTTCCCCCTCAGTTTCCTGCCTGATCATCTGAAATAGAGCAACATAGATGTAAGGAGCATCATTGTTTTAGCTGTTTGTTGTTTTGGGCAGGTACAGACCATAAACATAAACAAAATGTTTCAGCACAAGAAGGACAAGAAACTAAAAATAATTTATAAAACAATATTGCATTTGCTATACCCAGAAACCCATAGAACAGACCGGACTGGTAACTCTATAATGCAGACTAGTAGAGTGAAGTAATTGTAAAACACCCCACCTTGGGAACGTTACACACATCAAACTCCACATACAAACAACGACAAACAAAGTTTGAAAGAAAACTATAGACTAAATACTGCTTTGATACAGAAACACATAACATATATAGAGGTAACCAAGCAGCGTGCAGTCTGTGTACAAATGTTATAAACATGTTGCTGCTAATGCAAAGGGTAAAACTTCTATTAAACTAAAGCAGCAGCCATTTTACCCCACCACAGGGCAGGTCATTGTTACTATTAAAAACCAACATCTTTTTGGAATTTGTATAACCTGACTGTACCGTATCAATTTAGAGGCTTCTCCTTGTGCACAAAAATCATGAACAAATAGGTAAGGTCCTCTATAATTTTTCAAAAGATAATTGGGAAGGGACGAAACAGGAAAAAAATTGTCTTTTCTGGAATTTACCTTCTTATTTAACCTGTAAACAGACTCAGGGAAGGGGGAAAATATTAGCACAAATTCAAATGCTGGCAATAATCTCCCCTCATTAAACCTCTGTTTTCACTAGTTTTGGTTCTTTTCATTTGGGAAATCTCTTTACATTTTCCCCATGCATTTTTTAAACTGAAATTCTCTTCACTCAGCCTTTCATTTTGAATTTTCAGAACCTTGTATGGAACCCATGTATTCCAACTTTTATTTTGCTTTTGAAATGCCCACCTAGAGAAATTCCAATTCTCTCTTTCCTTGTACCAAGTATTATTATTACTATAATTATATTGCATGGCACAGTGCCTGGCTGTGTGTCCCACCCTGGAACATGCATAGCACCTAAACAGTTTCTTTTCTGTATGTTTTTTATATGTGAGGGACAATGTACTGCTATTAGCATGCATTTGAGGGTGAGAAGCCCTTACTGCAGACACCCTTTCATTGCCATGCTGTTTCCTAGGTTGCAGAGGTAAACAACCCTGTTTTTCTGTACTATTCTGTTTTAGTTTATCAGCCCTGTACTCTGCACAATTAATAATCACTTTAGAAGGCCTGGCATGACTGGTACATTCTATACTAGCCACATTACCTTCACTTGCAGTTTCACATTTCCTACAGCTTTCTTTTATACTATTAGCAGACAGATCTCTTTGCTTATTAGTATTAGTCTGCCTAATTAAAGCTGATAAAACAGGACTTCTTGCTCCTAACTGAGCTTTTAACCCTTTAATCTCCGGTATACATTTAGAATTATCAGCCCCTACATTGCTGGAGGTTGAAACCAAACTTTTAATGGTGCCCTCTGCCTCCCTCAGCCTCTGTTTGAGCTGTTCATTCTCCTTTCCTACCTTCTGGTTTTCTGCCATTGTTTGCTGGTTGCTAATGGACATAGCAGCAGCATTCTCAGCAGAAAATGTTAGAGAATCCACAACATCATTCAAATTAACAAGCTTTTCCTCCAGATTCTCTTTCTGCCCCACTAGAGTTTTATACTGTTCTGCTATCCAGCAGGCAGCAAAAACCAATGCACTTTTCCCTTTTGATTTCGACATACATTTTTCCTGAGTTGCCCTGGTCACATAGACCTGTGCCCCAGCCCATTGATCTAGAGATCCCTGCATACACTTAGCAATCTCCCCTGAACATGTGACCGTGTCCATCTTTTTCACTAAGACATCCATTATTTTAACAAAACAAGAACTAAAACAACACAAAACAATTGACTGCTTTGATACACAATACTATACACTTATAAATATGAATTAAATGCCATGCATTGCTCTCCTGCCTGGCTCGCCATCTGTAAGATTTGCTTATATATATATATGTGTGATATTATATTAATCACCCCTCATACTAGGAAGATAACAATAATAATAAAGGTCTGAAATGGAAAAAAAATCACACTTAGGGGCTGATTTACTAAGACATGAATTCGAATCCGAATTGGAAAAATTGTGATTGGAAAACGAACATTTTGCGACTTTTTCGTATTTTTTGCGATTTTTTCGGCGCCTTTACGACTTTTCGGAAATTATCGCAACTTTTTCGTTACCAATACGGTTTGCGTGAAAAAACGCGAGTTTTTCGTAGCCATTAAGACTTGCGCGAAAAAACGCGAGTTTTCATAGCCATTCCGAAAGTTGCGCAAAATCTGGCGATTTTTTTGAGCGTTAAAACTTGCGCGAAAAGTCGCGCCTTTTTCGTAGCGTTAAAACTTAAAAGGCGCGACGTTTCGCGCAAGTTTTAACTCTACGAAAAAATCACGACTTTTCGCGCAAGTTTTAACGCTACGAAAAAATCGCCAGATTTTGCGCAACTTTCGGAATGGCTACGAAAAACTCGCGTTTTTTCGCAAAAATCGTATTGGTAACGAAAAAGTCGCGATAATTTCCGAAAAAATCGCAAAATACCGATCATTATGAAAAAAACGCAATCGGGCGCATTCGGCCCGTTCGTGGGTTAGTAAATGTGCCCCTAAATTTCACAAAACTTAACAATGAAATATATTTTGATTGACTGTTATTGAAATTTTAATTTCACAAAGGACACTTTTAAGATGTGCTTAGAGGGTGGCATACTCTTTAGAAGCGAAAATAGCAACTTTTTCAATCAAACGTTTTATTACCCTGCACACTGGTGCAAACTATAAAATGTTCAATCTTTATTCCACTGTCAGAAATGGGCACTAAACAGTTTTGAGTTCACAACAGCTCTATTAAATTTGGTAATACATTTTCATATTGAGGAGGTAACAGTTATATAAAAGTCCCCTTGCACTTTTTCAAATTAAACCTGTGGCTGCTGGATTCTGAGACAGGGTCACAAGAATGGAGTAGAAAAGAAAGAAAGAAAGAAAGAAAGAAAGAAAGAAAGAAAGAAAGAAAGAAAGAAAGAAGGAAGGAAGGAAGGAAGGAAGGGATAGTTAAAGAAAAGTAGTAAAATATGGGTAGTGGAATAAAGGAGAATGTATTGAAAAGGGTAAAGGCACAATAGGAGAGGGAATCAGTGGAAGAGAAAATTGGTAAGAAGGATGAAGAGAACATGAAGTAAGTATAGGGCATTAGAGAAAAAGATAGGAGTAGGAACGAGGAGAAGAGAGAATAGAAGAGGAGGGTAATGAAACAGAAAACTTCAATGAGAAAGTTACATTCAGGAATATTCCAATATTTTTCTCTATATCAAGAGGGGAAGTCACACACGTGCAGGTTTGAGTGAGATATTCAGATTTTAGTGAAGAGTGAATTATTTTATCTTACTGCCATTAGTAAGAACATTTATGGATACAAAAACATGGGACACTGTACATATTCAGCCTCCACATAGCACAGTAGACTTCCTTCCACTGAGGCACAATCCACTGTGACTATAGAGATCTTGAAAACTAATACATTTGCCTCAGTATAATAGAGGACTAATACCAAGCTTAGTCATGAAGCCCACCTATGGCAAACAAAATCCTCCGACTCTCTCCGGGGGGCTTAATTCATTAGCGATCATCTCTAGCAGATATGATCAGGTATTTTTTACATAACTACATATATGGGGGATTATATGAGGTATAACTTTTGGATTTATGGGTTTGATTTATGCATACAATATGAATTATGCAGGCATATGCCTGAAAATCTCTCAAAGTACCTGAATATAATTTTTAGTAAGAGTTTAGTTTCCACACAGGCCATTTATGCAGTTAATAATAAATGACATTATAAGGATTTGTTTCTGAGTAAATTAAATTTTTTGTTCATTGCAGACATAAACAAAATAGTGTAACATTTGGGCAGAAATATAGAGGCTAAAAGGCCCGCACTTGAGGTGAGTATGGCAAATATCTCCACACACACAGTGTTTTTGCCTTTGGTGCTCAGATAGGCCGGGATCATTGTGATCCAAACACTGCAGAAGAGCAGCATGCTGAAAGTGATGTACTTGGCCTCATTAAAACTGTCCGGTAAGCTCCGAGCTAAAAATGCTAAAACAAAACTAACAGCTGCCAGAAGCCCCATATACCCAATAACTGAGTAAAAGCCAATAGCTGAGCCCTCATTGCACTGAATGATGATGGTTCCAGGGGAAGTGTGAATGTCCAGTTCCTGAAAGGGAGGAGAAATGGCCAACCAAGTCATGCAGATGATTATTTGAATGGATGAGCAGAACAAGACTACAGAATTGGACAGTTTGACTCCCAGCCATTTTCTCCATGAGCTCCCTGGCTTGGTGGCTTTGAAAGCAACACAAACCATGATAGTCTTGGCCAGGAGAGAAGAGACAGCTATGGAGAAGGTGATTCCAAAAGTGATGATGCGCAGCATGCAGGTTATATCCACAGGGCGACCGAGGAACAGAAACACACTGAGGAAGCTCAGCTTGATGGAGACAAGGAGGAGGAAGCTCAGGCTCCGGTTGTTGGCTCTCACTATGGGGCTGTCCCGGTATGTAATGAAAACTCCCGATATCATCAATGTTACAATGAAGAAGAAAACTGACATAAATGAAAAAAACACAGAAATCATGTCATTTGTATATGAGAGGAAGTGTTCAGATTTGGGGATACACTGATTCTTCTTGTCATTGGGCCATTCCTTGTCTGAACATCGGAAACAGTTTTCACTGTCTACAAAGATAACATAATAAATGGCAAATAAGTAATAAAAAATGTAATTATACTAAGAAATATGCCAACAATTTACTTTACATTAATTGGGAAAGTAACACACATAAAAATTTGTACAGTATTAGTGTTTTAGTTGGCTGCCATTTGCTATGGGATAGCAGGTATAGTAGGGAGAGATGGTGCCTATAGTAGCAGTGGGGGGATAATAGCCTCTGGGAAGGGACTGGGGCTGTGGGATAGCAGGTATAGTAGGGAGAGATGGTGCCTATAGTAGCAGTGGGGGGATAATAGCCTCTGGGAAGGGACTGGGGCTGTGGGATAGCAGGTATAGTAGGGAGAGATGGTGCCTATAGTAGCAGTGGGGGGATAATAGCCTCTGGGAAGGGACTGGGGCTGTGGGATAGCAGGTATAGTAGGGAGAGATGGTGCCTATAGTAGCAGTGGGGGATAATAGCCTCTGGGAAGGGACTGGGGCTGTGGGATAGCAGGTATAGTAGGGAGAGATGGTGCCTATAGTAGCAGTGGGGGGATAATAGCCTCTGGGAAGGGACTGGGGCTGTGGGATAGCAGGTATAGTAGGGAGAGATGGTGCCTATAGTAGCAGTGGGATAATAGCCTCTGGGAAGGGACTGGGGCTGTGGGATAGCAGGTATAGTAGGGAGAGATGGTGCCTATAGTAGCAGTGGGGGGATAATAGCCTCTGGGAAGGGACTGGGGCTGTGGGATAGCAGGTATAGTAGGGAGAGATGGTGCCTATAGTAACAGTGGGGGGATAATAGCCTCTGGGAAGGGACTGGGGCTGTGGGATAGCAGGTATAGTAGGGAGAGATGGTGCCTATAGTAGCAGTGGGGGGATAATAGCCTCTGGGAAGGGACTGGGGCTGTGGGATAGCAGGTATAGTAGGGAGAGATTGTGCCTATAGTAGCAGTGGGGGGATAATAGCCTCTGGGAAGGGACTGGGGCTGTGGGATAGCAGGTATAGTAGGGAGAGATTGTGCCTATAGTAGCAGTGGGGGGATAATAGCCTCTGGGAAGGGACTGGGGCTGTGGGATAGCAGGTATAGTAGGGAGAGATGGTGCCTATAGTAACAGTGGGGGGATAATAGCCTCTGGGAAGGGACTGGGGCTGTGGGATAGCAGGTATAGTAGGGAGAGATGGTGCCTATAGTAGCAGTGGGGGGATAATAGCCTCTGGGAAGGGACTGGGGCTGTGGGATAGCAGGTATAGTAGGGAGAGATGGTGCCTATAGTAGCAGTGGGGGGATAATAGCCTCTGGGAAGGGACTGGGGCTGTGGGATAGCAGGTATAGTAGGGAGAGATGGTGCCTATAGTAGCAGTGGGATAATAGCCTCTGGGAAGGGACTGGGGCTGTGGGATAGCAGGTATAGTAGGGAGAGATGGTGCCTATAGTAACAGTGGGGGATAATAGCCTCTGGGAAGGGACTGGGGCTGTGGGATAGCAGGTATAGTAGGGAGAGATGGTGCCTATAGTAGCAGTGGGGGGATAATAGCCTCTGGGAAGGGACTGGGGCTGTGGGATAGCAGGTATAGTAGGGAGAGATGGTGCCTATAGTAGCAGTGGGGGGATAATAGCCTCTGGGAAGGGACTGGGGCTGTGGGATAGCAGGTATAGTAGGGAGAGATGGTGCCTATAGTAGCAGGGGGGTGATAATAGCCTCTGGGAAGGGACTGGGGCTGTGGGATAGCAGGTATAGTAGGGAGAGATGGTGCCTATAGTAGCAGTGGGGGGATAATAGCCTCTGGGAAGGGACTGGGGCTGTGGGATAGCAGATATAGTAGGGAGAGATGGTGCCTATAGTAACAGTGGGGGGATAATAGCCTCTGGGAAGGGACTGGGGCTGTGGGATAGCAGGTATAGTAGGGAGAGATGGTGCCTATAGTAGCAGTGGGGGGATAATAGCCTCTGGGAAGGGACTGGGGCTGTGGGATAGCAGGTATAGTAGGGAGAGATGTTGCCTATAGTAGCAGTGGGGGGATAATAGCCTCTGGGAAGGGACTGGGGCTGTGGGATAGCAGGTATAGTAGGGAGAGATGGTGCCTATAGTAGCAGTGGGGGGATAATAGCCTCTGGGAAGGGACTGGGGCTGTGGGATAGCAGGTATAGTAGGGAGAGATGGTGCCTATAGTAGCAGTGGGGGATAATAGCCTCTGGGAAGGGACTGGGGCTGTGGGATAGCAGGTATAGTAGGGAGAGATGGTGCCTATAGTAGCAGTGGGGGGATAATAGCCTCTGGGAAGGGACTGGGGCTGTGGGATAGCAGGTATAGTAGGGAGAGATGGTGCCTATAGTAGCAGTGGGGGGATAATAGCCTCTGGGAAGGGACTGGGGCTGTGGGATAGCAGGTATAGTAGGGAGAGATGGTGCCTATAGTAGCAGTGGGGGGATAATAGCCTCTGGGAAGGGACTGGGGCTGTGGGATAGCAGGTATAGTAGGGAGAGATGGTGCCTATAGTAGCAGTGGGGGGATAATAGCCTCTGGGAAGGGACTAGGGCTGTGGGATAGCAGGTATAGTAGGGAGAGATGGTGCCTATAGTAGCAGTGGGGGGATAATAGCCTCTGGGAAGGGACTGGGGCTATGGGATAGCAGGTATAGTAGGGAGAGATGGTGCCTATAGTAGCAGTGGGGGGATAATAGCCTCTGGGAAGGGACTGGGGCTGTGGGATAGCAGGTATAGTAGGGAGTTTCTTGAAGTTTCTTGCATCTATAATTATGTTTTTCAGCAACTTCTATAGCAAAACTAGGGGGCGCAGTGGAAAAGTTGGGTTTACAACCCCTTTAACTTGATACCCTTTTACAAGGATTTATACCAATAATAGTGGAAATCTCTCCTTCTGAGCACTGGATACAGTCATAACAGCAGGACTGGGCTTCAGACTTTGTTGCCTTCCTAAAGCCGGGGAGACAGTTGTCTGAACACTGAGCTCTTGGGATCTAAAACAAAAAGTATGAAAGTGAGAATTATATCTTTGCTGGTGCTGGTCTATCAGACTAGGGTGCCTCAGTTTAAAGGGTAACTAAACCCTGCGGCACAACGCGGCTCAACCCAATGTTACTCAGCTGTTGCCGGGCTACAAATCCCAGAATAATGTAACATATAATGAAGGGTGAGGCATGCTGGGAGCTGGGGGCCAGATACAGTGCTGGGAATCAGCATTCTCATTGGTCAGTTCTCTTGCATCTTTAATTAAGAATTCTCATTGGTGAAGTGGTTTCAATGAATGATGTTTTTCATCAACTTCTATATAGAACTAGGGGGCTCAGTGGGGCAGCTTTACGGTTGGGTTTAGTGCCCCTTTACATGCCTCAAATCTGCATCTGAAGGACAAAAACACATAAAAAAAAGCCTGTGTGTATGAGCCTTAAAAGTATACCTGCCCTGCATAGAATACTAGAATACTGGACATAGAAGGATTGAGGCAAATATATTAAAGAACCGCAGCTCCCAGTTGACTGTTGGGTTGGCTCTTACCAGTCAATGATCCTAATGACTTATTGGTTAGAATTTTTAGAGCTGGGCAGATAGAGGCTACCCACATATCAGTGAGTTGTGACTCTTCAATCCTTTTCTTAGAGAGTTAAAACTACTTTTGTCCAGTCAAGAATACAACAGATTCCTAGAATAACAATCATTTTTAAAAGAAGGTTGAATAACTTTCCCCGTATTTTCTCATAGAGTTCACTCACTGGGGCCGTTGCACTTTAAACAAAGAGACAAAGCAATATCGCCCCCTACCTGGTTACTTGTTGTTTTCCATTTGATTGCATCCAGCATGACAGTAAGTCTCTGATCTCTCGGAGCCCAGGGAATGTATTGTCCCACTCTGGTCTCTGTTACTTGCCCATTGGGCTGAAGGTAGAAGTTAGTAACCTGATAGGCTGACACAAACTCCCCCTTCTCATTGAAATACTTCAGTGATTGACCCTGGAGCTGCATTTCTTTCAGAAGGCGGTGTGGCTATAAAGGGCACATAAAAAATCAAGCTATGTTATTGTTAAATGTGAATTTTTGTTTGTCATGTTTAATAGTTAAAAATAAATTCCTCATGTCAATCCATGATTGGCCCAATGAGCACTAACTTCTACCAGTGATGGATAATTTTAGGGGCCCCAATGCCCTGAGTGCTGCAAAAAGCAGGAAAGGCCCTCAAAGGCATCATTGTGTGCAAGAGATGAAAGTTACATTTAGCCCTACATTTAATGGTCTCTTCCACAACCCAATGAAGAGTAATCATGCATACACACTAATCAATCACAGCCCTGTCTGGCTGCTTCCTATGGAACTACAGTCCTGCTATGGTTCCTTATCCCTCTGCCTTCTCCCTCTAGTCACTGCCTACTCACTATTAATCATGCATACACACTAACCAATCACAGCCCTGTCTGGCTGCTTCCTATGGAACTACAGTCCTGCTATGGTTCCTTATCCCTCTGCCTTCTCCCTCTAGTCACTGCCTACTCACTATTAATCATGCATACACACTAACCAATCACAGCCCTGTCTGGCTGCTTCCTATGGAACTACAGTCCTGCTATGGTTCCTTATCCCTCTGCCTTCTCCCTCTAGTCACTGCCTACTCACTATTAATCATGCATACACACTAACCAATCACAGCCCTGTCTGGCTGCTTCCTATGGAACTACAGTCCTGCTATGGTTCCTTATCCCTCTGCCTTCTCCCTCTAGTCACTGCCTACTCACTATTAATCATGCATACACACTAACCAATCACAGTCCTGTCTGGCTGCTTCCTATGGAACTACAGTCCTGCTATGGTTCCTTATCCCTCTGCCTTCTCCCTCTAGTCACTGCCTACTCACTATTAATCATGCATACACACTAACCAATCACAGCCCTGTCTGGCTGCTTCCTATGGAACTACAGTCCTGCTATGGTTCCTTATCCCTCTGCCTTCTCCCTCTAGTCACTGCCTACTCACTATTAATCATGCATACACACTAACCAATCACAGTCCTGCTATGGTTCCTTATCCCTCTGCCTTCTCCCTCTAGTCACTGCCTACTCACTATTAATCATGCATACACACTAACCAATCACAGTCCTGTCTGGCTGCTTCCTATGGAACTACAGTCCTGCTATGGTTCCTTATCCCTCTGCCTTCTCCCTCTAGTCACTGCCTACTCACTATTAATCATGCATACACACTAACCAATCACAGTCCTGTCTGGCTGCTTCCTATGGAACTACAGTCCTGCTATGGTTCCTTATCCCTCTGCCTTCTCCCTCTAGTCACTGCCTACTCACTATTAATCATGCATACACACTAACCAATCACAGTCCTGCTATGGTTCCTTATCCCTCTGCCTTCTCCCTCTAGTCACTGCCTACTCACTATTAATCATACATACACACTAACCAATCACAGTCCTGTCTGGCTGCTTCCTATGGAACTACAGTCCTGCTATGGTTCCTTATCCCTCTGCCTTCTCCCTCTAGTCACTGCCTACTCACTATTAATCATGCATACACACTAACCAATCACAGTCCTGCTATGGTTCCTTATCCCTCTGCCTTCTCCCTCTAGTCACTGCCTACTCACTATTAATCATGCATACACACTAACCAATCACAGCCCTGTCTGGCTGCTTCCTATGGAACTACAGTCCTGCTATGGTTCCTTATCCCTCTGCCTTCTCCCTCTAGTCACTGCCTACTCACTATTAAGTAATTGCTTCTTGTTAATACAGAATACATTTGCCTATTCAAATCGTTTAATAGAATTTAAACAAACTCACTTGGGAAACAACCTTGGGCCAATTAAAACCAAGTGCTAATCAAAGTGCACCACTGATATGTGGGTAGAATGAGTGGCAAGATATATTGCACAGAAGGGACATCCATTAAAGAGACTGTAAACCTGACCAAAACACTGTTCCACTGGGCCCCCTAGTTTTGCTATAAAAGTTGACAAAAATGTAATTATAGATGCAAAAACATTGAGAATGGGAATTATATATATACACATTTTTTTTTAGTGAAAAAACAACCATTTATATCATGTAAGTCTTCCAAAATTAGTCTTACAGACCATCATTGTAGTTTCCAAGAGTATTTGAAATAATTAAAAATTTAAAGTTAGAAGTTGATGAAAAATGTAATTACACAAGGAAACCAGGCCTCTCGTTACACTCCTTAATATAGTGCCTTTGTCTAGTAATACTTTATGGCAAGGTAGCAACGCTTACTACAGTAATGCTGCGCCATCTTTACCAGCATGCAATCTATGAAAGGTACCATCGCCATCTGAAACTTACCTGATACTTATAATTGATCCCCTTTTTGTCTCCAGAACTTTGCTGATTAAGTGAGTGTATATCATTCAGACTGCTACTGACTTCAGACAAAGCTTGGACTGCAACCACCATATTGATGGTATGGAATTCATCATCAAAGACTTTAATATCTGTTAGTCGCTCCTCTCCTGTGCATGTGTGAAGACGTTGTGAATAAAGATATTCGTGTAAAATGTTCCTTCTCTTATCTTTTGACAGACAAGAGTGATACAACATCCAAATATCTTCTAGCAACTTGTCTTCTGGGTACTCTGATGGATGGACGCTTTCAAGGAACTGTCTGAAGTGGTTATTATTTTTATTATAGTCCGCTGTGTTCTGCACAAATACCAAACTCCCATGAAATAATGCAAGTGCGTAACCAAGAGCAAAGCTATAATCTAACCAGTTGGATGGGAAGATAAAGGTCTTTTTACTTAGTATATCTGATAGTTCATGTAAATGTTCTGCAGTCTCCAAACGAATTGTCCCACAAAAGATAACAACACTGGTGGAGGATTGTTGGATGATCTGGTTATACAAAGGAAACTGTTGCTGGAAATCTTCATAGTGGATCTTCATTATGAAGTCAATGCAGATGCCTTCACTTGAGAGATACTTTGTCATAAATTGATAAGCTCTGTCTCCATTTATATCATCAGATGTAATAATCCCAACCCAGGTCCATCCAAAATATTTCAGTAATTGTGTTATAGCAAAATACTGTTCTTCCTCACTTTGTACTGTCCTGAAGAAGAACGGGAAGGTGTCTCTGTCACTGAGGAATGGGTCTGTAGCTCCATAACTGATCTGTAAAAACAAAAGGGTTACCCACTATAAGAGATCAGCTTAATGGTTTACTGCAGTCAACAGAACTCATGTAATAGACAAGCACTATCCATTAGGGATGAGCAAATTTTTTGACAGTGGTGAAAATATTTATTAATTATGTCTGTAAGTAAGAATAACACCCATTGACTTTAGTGCCCATTGGCCTTCTAGCATTTGGTGCATTGCAGTTGCTATAAGAAAAATGTATGAGAAAATACCACTGACTCCAATGCATTTGGTGGAAAAAAAATCACAACAAAAAAAGCCGAATAATTACATTGCATTTGGTAAAATTTTGCCACTTTGTTAATTTTTTATGTTTTTTAAAAAAATTTTGGTGATCTTTTTTCCATTTTACTCATCACTACTATTCACTGAATTTTGAAAACTATGTGCCATGAACCATTAAAACGATGTTTGCTTCTCTGTCTACATCAGTGTTGGACCAAGCTGGCCGGGCACCCTAGGCAACCCTGCCGACCAGACTGCCCACCCTTCCATGTGCATGTGTGCAGGACTGTGCTAAAGATGGGGATGAGGGAGGTAGTGCTGGTGGTGGAGAGACAAGGGCCCTTACATTACCCCCACACCCACAGTTGCACCCAAGGCAAATGTCTCTTCTGTCTACCCCTAGTTCGGGCCCTGGTCTCCATGCTCCTCTTCCTTTCACTCAGGGGACATTTATACTGTATCTAGATTTTGAATGATTTCTATATAATAAACTGTATATATGAAAATATCCAATAACCTAAGCATAGCCATCTGCAAGAAACCTGTCTTAAACTCATTCAAATGAGAAACAAGTAATTTTTATTACCACATTACACAGTGTACATTGCAATAATTTATTCCTCTATTAAAAATGTTACTCTTGAACCACCAAATGTATTTGTAGCTGTAATATTGGTGTGTAGACGCCATCTCAGTGCATTGTGTCTGAGTCTGAGCTTTTAGCCAGCGCTACACATTAGAACTGCTTTCAGCTAACCTATTGTTTCTCCTACTCCCATGTAACTGGAGGAGTCTCAAGCCGGACTTGGGTGTTTTACTACTAAGTGCGGTTTTCATAACTACCACTAGGTGGGGAGCATTTTTAGCAATGCAGGTGCTAGGAAGCTGCTGTCTTGTTACCCTCCCGTTGTTCTGCTAATTGGCTGTTGGGGAGGGAGCAAGAGTGACATCACTCAAACTTGCAGCACAGTAGTAAATCTGTTTGCTCTTTTGAAAAACTAATTTCCATGAAGGATTCTGCTGGGAGAGTGCTATTGACTGATACATTTTGTAAAGGAGACAGCTGATGTGCATACAAACAAACCTGCATATGTGAATATGAACTCTTGAGTAGGTTCTTTCTACATAACTGTCCCTCCCCTAGTTCTAATGCAGAATCCACACTTCTCCTTAATTGCTTTTCTATAGTGTCTAAGTTCCCTGGATGTCTTGGATGAACATCACCCTCATACTGTAGGACTTGTATGTTTAATTAAGTGGATTGGCTTGCACAAGCTTATCCCATTGCACAGTTGCAAATACAGCGCTATCCTAATTACAAGAGCCGTTGTTTCTTACCTGGGAGTAGCCAAGCACACTGAGTATGTGGGCAATGGGAATAGTTGTTTCTGAGGTGAGATCCCCAATAAATCCAACAATATTTCTCTTTCCCACACAGGAGTAATTGGGAACCGGCTCTTTGAGTCCAGATAATATCTGTAATACGCTCCTCTCAGCCTTATATACATCCCCGCAGGAATCATATATGTGGTACCCCAGTGTCAGGTTTTTTTTCTTGTTGAATTCATTGATGTAATAAAATAAATCCAAAAAATATTTGTAATTCTGGGGACTTGGCCTAAAAAAAAAAATATATATATGTAATTTCTCAATTTATTTAACATATCTGTTATTCCATTGCCAACTTCAAGCTCTTAAAGGAGAACTAAACCCTATCTCCAACCCAAGACCTCCTTGAAAGGCCTCCCTCTCTGCTTCAAAACCAGACCACCCCTTAGTCTCAGAAGTGGACCTATCTGTGTACTAAGTTAAAAAATGCAGAGTTGCGCAGTCTTGCACCATCTCATGCCACTTTGGCACATCTGTGCAACCACCAACAGAACATGGATTACACTCATATCTCTTATGATAAGCCCAGCTTTTAATAATGAACAGTATGGTGATTAACCTTACTTTTAGGGCACACATATGATGTGCATGTGATGTCCCTGACACCTGCATTGTTTAAAATGCTCCCCTATTGTTAGGTATGAGAACAGCACTGAGTAGTAAAACACCCAAGTCTAACCATGACTCCTCCAGTTCCATGGAGCAGGAGAAACAATAGCTTATCTGAAAGCAGTTGCATTATGAAGTGCCGGTTCTTCTGAAAGCTCCTCCAGTTCCATGGAGTAGGAGACGCAATAGCTTATCTGAAAGCAGTTGCATTATGAAGTGCCGGCTTCTTCTGGAAGCTCCTCCAGTTCAATGGAGTAGGAGAAGCAATAGCTTATCTGAAAGCAGTTGCATTATGAAGTGCTGGCTTCTTCTGAAAGCTCAGACTCGGGCACAATGCAGTGAGATGGTGCGTACACACTAATATTACATTTAAATATACATTTTTGGTTCAAGATTAACATTTTCAATGAAGGAATGAATGGTAATCAGTGTAGGACTCATGTTAAATATGGAGCCTTGATGTGGGTTGTGACATGAGCTTATATTTTGGCCAAAATGTGGTACTAACACCTCAAATGTTGTTCACACAGGCTGAATTTGTACATAATTGGTGGTGATATAAGAGGAACCCCTAACTGGAACTAGGCTATCACTGCCTAATACTTACTTAGTGGGTATGCAACCCTACGTTATCTGGACGGGGATCCACCATCTTCTAACACTGCCTTACCTTATGTATTCTTGTTGGGGGAATAATCAAGTCACATAACACCCTATCCAGTCACAAACTACATTTTATAGTAAGGCTACTATATGCTGAACCAAAATGTCTAACGATTATCAAAATGGTGGAAAAACAATAAGGCTATTGTGGAAACAGCAACACTTCTATCCAAGTACAGTATATAGCAACAAAGAGCCCACGGCTATCCTCACCAAATATGAAAGTAAGCATCTCCCTCAACAGATCTTTATTTAGTGTTAGCAAGAAAATGGGACTTACCTAAAACACAACATGAATTTGTCGTACCTGTCTGTATGTCTGAAACGAGACACCAATGCATTCACAGTTATGACTCCTCCGATCATGAAGTCTCCTTCTTTAATATATTCATAGTCCTCAAGTGGCCTAATGATCTGCAGGTAACAAGCTGGATTCATGGGTTTATCTCCAGAACACCTGTACCCAACCCACAGGAGTGGCATTAGATGTATGAACACTGTGAAAGGATCAGTTAAACCCATATTCCCTATAACTGCACCCTCATAGAACAATGAACCTTTGATACAAGGCAGAAGAACAGAGCATTGCCCCAGTAGCACTCAGGGGCCCCAGGGTAGGGCTGTGTGTGTAGAACAGAGTAAGGGGCCCGGCTCATCCAACCCTCATTTTATAGAGAGCAGAGAGAGGATTTGCCCCAGTAACAGTCAGTGGCACAGAGAGACACAGGGGCCCCAGGGTTGGGCTGTGTGTGTAGAACAGAGTAAGGGGCCCAGCTCATCCAACCCTCATTTTATAGAGAGCAGAGAGAGGATTTGCCCCAGTAACAGTCAGTGGCACAGAGAGACACAGGGGCCCCAGGGTTGGGCTGTGTGTGTAGAACAGAGTAAGGGGCCCGGCTCATCCAACCCTCATTTTATAGAGAGCAGAGAGAGGATTTGCCCCAGTAACAGTCAGTGGCACAGAGAGACACAGGGGCCCCAGGGTTGGGCTGTGTGTGTAGAACAGAGTAAGGGGCCCGGCTCATCCAACCCTCATTTTATAAAGAGAAGAGTGAATATTTATACACAATCTCCTGGAGAATATTCTGTGTATTTCAGATAAATTTACCAGCCGTACATGAACAAATAGCATAACAATTATATTTCCTTTACTTTCCTGAATAGTTCTGTTGTTTTTACTCTACTCCCTTCATTGCAAACTGAAGTACATAGATGTTCTCAGATGTTGCATCTCTGGTTTAGACTGCCGGCATATTTATTTAAAGTGAATAGTTTCTATAGATGCAGGAGTAAATATGATGAATTATCCATCTAAATTAGAATAATCCAGCCCCCCCATAAAACACATTCAAACATCATTGAATAAAATACAGTACATTATTATGTAGGGACCCATGTTCATGGTTACTATGCCCCCATGGCTTTGAACCCTACAATTTCCTTCTTTCTCCTTGTTACTGGGGAAAGACCCATGTATCTAGTTTGCTATTAGCATTTGTGCCTTATTGGTTCATAGGTAGGCCACTCCCTTTGCACTCTAATATAATGCTTAGCAAAGGGCTGGGGCTTCCTCTTTGCCTGCATCTGTTGACTCAGTTGGAAGTTCCACTGAACCTGGGATCAACAGGGCCCCTGTAAGCTATCTACCCTTGAGACTACATCTAACTCTAGTGTAGTCAGGGAACAGGGACCCCGTGAATGAGGAGTAATAATTTATAAGAGCACATTCTAGGAAAGTGAGATAATTAGTCAAGTTAGATAGAGCGGCTTCTGGCTCCAACCAGGAGAGATTAGCTGGAAGTTCTCTACCTTACAGGCATTGTTGCCTTACTGTAGGGCTGCAGTTAAGACACAGGTATCAGGTTAGTTCTTATCCCTGATCCACTGTTCACCAAGGTACACATCTTAAGGATACTTATCCAGTAGTGATGTTCGGGTCAAATTCACTGTTTATTTGACACTAGTGATGAGTAGTGATGAGCGAATCTGTTCCGTTTTGCTTCGCCAAAAAATTTGCGAATCTTTCAAAAGATCCGCGAAACGGCAAAAATGTCGTGCGGCAAAAAAATTGTTGCGCGCGGCTATTGTTCCGTCGCACGCGGCTATTATTTTGTCGCGCAGCTATTGTTTCGTCGCCCGCGGCTATTGTTTTGTCGCACGGCTATTGTTTCGTCGCATGCGGCTATTGTTTCGTCGCCCGCATCTATTGTTTTGTCGCACGGCTATTGTTTCGTCGCACGGCTATTGTTTCGTCGCACGGCTATTGTTTTGTCGCACGCGCCTATTATTTTGTCGCAAGGCTATTGTTTCGTCGCCCGCGACTATTGTTTTGTCACAAGGCTATTGTTTTGTCGCACACGGCTATTATTTCGTTGCCCGCGGCTATTATTTTGTCGCGTGGCTATTATTTCGTTGCCCGCGGCTATTCTTTTTTGACGCCGGCGACAAATTTTGGACCTGCGCCGAATTTTTCCGCTGCAAAATTTTTCATCAGTTTCGCGGAACAATCCGCCAATGGCAAAACGCGGAAATTCGGCGCGAATCCATGCCTGCCGAAACTTTTCGCCCATCATTAGTGATGAGTGAATCTGTCCCATTTTGCTTTGCCGGAAAAATCTTGAAATGACAAGAAAATTTGGGAAACGGTGAAAAATCTGTGAAACGGGTTTGTCGCACAAATTTTTTTTGTCACATGCCATGACCGTGGCCATTTTGATGCAACCACGCCTGTTTTGATGCGACTGTGACTTTTTTTGATGTGCAGCCATTGTTTAATTTCGTGAAACAATTTGCCAATGGCAAAACGTGGAAATTCGCTTTCAATCCATGCCTGCTGAAAAAATTTGCTTATTTTTTTGACAACAGCATCGATTTTTACACAACCTCACCCTTTTTTTGAAATGACGATGACTTTTTTTGATGCGACCATGACAAATTATCATAAATGATGATAAACGATATGTAAAGGACTTTTTGAAGTAAAGTTTGTGAAGAAGCTCCTCATCAACATGACATATCTTATATTCTCATCACCAAACATGACATATGATGGACTCTACCCTTATTGCAAGCATCTGGCAGTTTTTACATTTGCTGGCAGCAATATTTTTTTTTATACTTTTTTCTATTTTAAGAAATTTCATCCTCTAACATAGAAGCTTATAACTGCAGCTCAGATTAGATACTTCCTTTTCTAGATGCCCCATTTATCTCCTTCTGCAATACCTGGAAAGCCAGTTGAAGAGCTGCCTCCTGCTCCTCTGTAGACCCCTCAGACATGCACAAGAGACAGGTTTTTGGGAAAATGTAACATTTACATGTCTTGAGATTCTTGGAAGCCACACAGTTGATTCTACTGTTATATTGTACCCTGGAAGAGCAAGAGTGTAGCCTTCTCCTCCAATTAATTTTAGCTTCAAATATTCTAATACCTAAATATTGGAGGGATATCAACTCTCCTAATATTGTCTTGTAAGGGTAACTATATCTAATAGAGGAAATTACATCCTAACTGCTACCAGTTATCATTCATTAATTGCAACATGGTACCTGTGGTCTCCTGCTTATTATATATTTAAGGCCTATGTGCAAGCTATATCTGTGCCCCATACTGGCTCAAAATGAATTTTTTGGAGGAAAAATGAGAATGTAGAGGTGATGGAGATCAGTTCCTCTGCTGCACTTCTACATTCTCATTTTTCTTCTCAGTCTCCTTGTAATGTGAGACCCAGTTGGCACAATGCACCCTATTTTTTTTCACAGAAACAACTATTTTCTATCAAATAATCTGCTTTTCATGCAATGCTGTATGTTGCAATTTTCCGCTGAGCAATATTTACATTAAAAGACAAATATCCTTTTGTGTCTGTTTTTTCAAGAATATCTAATACCACCATCAACCTTCTCTTTGGTCTATCCATCTTCCTCCTCCACCCTCTACACAAAAGGCCTCCTTACCACAACACTAGACTTTCTTAATTCTCTTAAAACCTTTCCTTTCCTTGAAGCAAATCCTCTTATAACTCCTCTACATATCGGAGTAGGCCCCCTAGCTATAGCCCTTTCAAAAACCTCAACCTCTACTTCTCCACCAACCCATCCAAAAATGCTAAAAAAAGTCCCTCTCACCTACTTCAGGACCCCCAACATCCCTACCCACAACCCTATGCACGCTTTCCCCTACCTTTGCTTTTACTGCCTTACACTTATAACAATCACTAATCTTATTACTTCTCAACATATTGGAGTAGGCCCCCTTGCTATAGCCCTTCCTAAAACATTATGGTGAATATTACCTCTCCCTCTGCACCAACCCTTCCAAAAAACCCTAAAAAAAATCACTCTCTCACCTACTCCAGGACCCCCAAGATCTCTACACACAACACCATACACGCTTTCCCCTAACTTGCATAACAATCCCCCCTTTTCCTTCTCTAACTGCCCCCATATGCTTCCTAGCACCATCCATACCTTCAGTGGCTCCCTCTCAAAACACACAAAACCAGACTAAAATTGTCAAACTATCACTAAACAGCATGCCTTCATACCTTAACTAAAAGTAAAAGAAAATGTGTCCCAGGCTTATTATTAAGCATAATTTAATCATTTTCTACCTATATACTTTATTCACATATTTACATTACAAATATTTATGCTATGCATTACATTAAAAAACAGCTCCATGAGTAAATTGCATTTAGAACATTATCAGGTTTTCATTACAAGTAAATGAGATTTTATATTAATATCAGCTCTAAATAAAACTGTGTAGCATTTGGGCAGAAATATAGAGGCTAAAAGGCCCGCGCTTGAGGTGAGTATGGCAAATATCTCCACACACACAGTGTTTTTGCCTTTGGTGCTCAGATAGGCCGGGATCATTGTGATCCAAACACTGCAGAAGAGCAGCATGCTGAAAGTGATGTACTTGGCCTCATTAAAACTGTCCGGTAAGCTCCGAGCTAAAAATGCTAAAACAAAACTAACAGCTGCCAGAAGCCCCATATACCCAATAACTGAGTAAAAGCCAATAGCTGAGCCCTCATTGCACTGAATGATGATGGTTCCAGGGGAAGTGTGAATGTCCAGTTCCTGAAAGGGAGGAGAAATGGCCAACCAAGTCATGCAGATGATTATTTGAATGGATGAGCAGAACAAGACTACAGAATTGGACAGTTTGACTCCCAGCCATTTTCTCCATGAGCTCCCTGGCTTGGTGGCTTTGAAAGCAACACAAACCATGATAGTCTTGGCCAGGAGAGAAGAGACAGCTATGGAGAAGGTGATTCCAAAAGTGATGATGCGCAGCATGCAGGTTATATCCACAGGGCGACCGAGGAACAGAAACACACTGAGGAAGCTCAGCTTGATGGAGACAAGGAGGAGGAAGCTCAGGCTCCGGTTGTTGGCTCTCACAATAGGGGTTTCCCGGTATGAAATGAAAACTCCCGATATCATCATGTTCATAAGAAGTAAAAGGGCTGAAATGACTGAAAAAAACACAGATATTACATTGTCAGAGTATGACAGGAATTCTTCTATCCTGGCAATACACTGATTCCTCTTCTCATTGGGCCATTCATTGTATGGACATCTGGCGCATGTTTCGCTGTCTGTTAAGGTGACAAGAAAAGAAAGGATAATTTTACTTTTCAAAGGGGAATTATAAACTATTTAAATTAAAAGTAATACTTTTATTAAATTGTAACTTACTAAAATAAATATGTGGATTCACCTACACATGTAAAATGCTGTCTACAACTGTGGTTAACAGAAAAAAATGTCCTCTGGCCACAGATACAGCTGTATATAACAGAAAATGGAATGAAAGCCTAAATAAAGAATATTTCTTGGATACAGTGGTATGCAACTTGGTTCCAAAACATTAGAGCTATCTCTCACACCACACATACATAGCAGCATAGTAGATCAGGTTGAAAAAAAGACCAAATACATTTAACTTTTTAAAAAAAAAAATGTAATGAATCTGCCTGTGCAACCCGTATTCATGTCTTAAAATGGACCCTCCTTTCCTCTAATCTAACCTTGTGCCTTTATTGTATGGTCCACTTATATATTTATACATGTTGATCCCCTGACAGTAGTGATGAGCAAATCTGTCCCATTTCGTTTCGCCATAAAATTTGCGAAACAACAAAAAATTCGCAAAACGCATTTGCCACGTGATATTTTTGTCGCCCGTGCTTTTTTTGATGCACTGCCCTTTTTTGATGCGACCGTGTCCAATTTGACGCACAATTAAATTTTTTTACACGCGTCGAATATTTCAACAGCGAATTTTCACTGAAGTTTCGCAAAACAATTCTTCAATGGTGAAATGCAGAAATTCGCTACAAATCCATGCCTGCCTCATCACTACCTGCCAGCCTTGTGTGAAGACAGGTGTTGCCAGTGTCGGACTGGGACCCCTGGGGCCCACCAGAAAACCTTAGACCATAGGCCCGTTCTTCAAACTATTTTTTCTTCTTTCCTCACTCTACCACTTATTTCTCCAAGTCTCTTTTATTTACATGCTAGCATCTATTCTTCCATCTATTTCTCCTCTCTATCTTCTCATTCATGAATAGGGAATGACCATGAAGTAGGCTAAATGGTTAGAACCAGGAGGACCCACTGACACCTGGGCCCACCGGGAGTTTTCCTGGTATCTTGGTGGGCCAGTCCGACACTGGGTATTGCTCCTGAACCTGCTACATGGGAGTAATTGCCTTATCCAAAGTGAAGGTACTTTGGTGGGAGGTAGCACTACCTGGGTTACTAAAGAGATCTTAGAGAAGGGACACTTTACCAGGAACTGAACTGTGCAATTACAGTAACCCATCCAGAGGGAGTGTGGAACTGTGGCACTTGAATGACTGTGCTAGTGAGTTAGCCCCATGGGTCCCCATAGTAGGATTCGGTATTTGTATTTTATACTATTGCATGTTTTTCATCTATATAAAGTTAATATTCTTTGCTGCAACTGTGTGTGATTTATTTTTCCTAGTGTAATTCCCCTGAGGTGTGCTTAGTAGTAACACTAGGAATCCCAGTCCCCAGTATCTTTCATAACAAAGAGGTTTTGCTGGATTAGAAATAGTTAACAGCCAAGAAAAGAAATTGTGATCCAGTTCTACAGGAGTGTGGTAAGTGCAGTAAGAAAAGGGTTAAAAATGTATAGAACTATTTATATAACATGTAAAAATAATTAGAATTTGGCATTGAATGTGAATTAATTATAAAATACAGTGCAGTTTGTTTAGGATTTCTTCAGTTCACGTATTACCTACTTAGGGGCTGATTTACTAACCCACGAACGGGTCGAAATGAGTCCGATTGCGTTTTTTTCGCAAAGATCGGTATTTTGCGATTTTTTCGTATTTTTTGCGATTTTTTCGGTGTCTTTACGAATTTTTCGTTACCAATATGATTTTTGCGTAAAAACGCGAGTTTTTCGTAGCCATTACGAAAGTTGCGTAAAATCTTGCGATTTTTCGTAGCGTTAAAACTTACGCGAAACTTCACACCTTTTAAGTTTTAACGCTACGAAAAAGGCGCAACTTTTCGCGTAAGTTTTAACGCTACGGAAAAATCGCAAGATTTTACGCAACTTTCGTAAAGGCTACGAAAAACTCGCGTTTTTACGCAAAAATCGTATTGGTAACGAAAAATTCGTAAAGACGCCGAAAAAATCGCAAAACATACGAAAAAGTCGCAAAATGTTCGTTTTCAAGTCGGAACTTTTCCAATTCGGGTCGGATTCGTGGGTTAGTAAATCAGCCCCTTAGTCTGCTGTACTCTTTTCACCTTTTGAAACATGTGATTTAAAACTGGATCCAAAGTATCGGTATTTATAAAATTATTGGTTTAACTGTAGGGCAGTGCTGTCCAACTTCTGTTGTACCGAGGGCCGAAATTTTTCCGATCTACGTGGTGGAGGGCCGATAATGGAAGCCAGTTTTGGCCACTCCCCTTTTTGAAACTGCACCCACTTGAAACCACACCCATGTTATCACATGACCATACCCATATTAATGGTTATAGTACAGCAAAAACCTGCCATACTCTGCCTTCCCTACCCTGCCTGTGTGTGCCATACTCTGCCTTCCCTACCCTGCCTGTGTGTGCCATACTCTGCCTTCCCTACCCTGCCTGTGTGCGCCATACTCTGCCTTCCCTACCCTGCCATACTTTCACTGTGTGCCATTCTTGGCTGGTTTGTGCCATACTCTGCCTGTGTGTGCCATACTCTGCTTGCCCTATGATGCCTGTGTGTATGGCACACACAGGCAGCCTACAGTGACACAATGCTGGCACTGCTCCTACAGTCTGCACAATAACTATATATTAAAAAACTTTTTAACTGAAGTACCACCTCAGTATATGTTCTTTTTGTAGTGTGCAGGGATTATTTGTGGGTTTCTACTGCTCCTGAGGTGTGAACAGGTGAACAATGGGGGTGATTACAGCCTGAGCCTGAGGTGTGAACACTGCAGGGGGTGAACAATGCAGAGATTAAAAGGTGTGAACAACACAGGGAATTACATATTTAAACAATACAGCCTGATTACAGCCTGAATCTGAGGTGAGAACACTGCAGGGGGTGAACAATGCAGAGATTAAAAGGTGTGAACAACACAGGGGATTACATATTTAAACAATACAGGGGGATTACAGCCTGAATCTGAGGTGAGAACCATGCAGGGGACCAGTTAATCACAGTACTGATACCATTTAAAGCTTACACAAGAGTAAGCCATCAAAGCAGCCAGACAGGTGGGGGGCCACACAGAGGGGGGTCGCGGGCCGCATGCGGCCCGCGGGCCGCCAGTTGGACAGCACTGCTGTAGGGTAATGTTATGTATGTAACTTTTTAATTCAGCAAAATTATTATAGATAAAAATACTTTTGTAAACATTTATACCAGTTCTATTGGAAATCTCTCCTTCTGAACACGGGACACAGTCATAACAACAGGGCTGGGCTCTTAGCCTCAATGTCTTTCTGAATCCAGTGGGGCAACTCTCTGAACACTGAGACCTTGGAACCTTAAACAATGATTTACAACTTTGTTACATTGTGAGAGTTGGGGCATCTGTTCCTTTGCCACTTGCATTAAATATATTTTAACATTTTTTTGGAAATTTAGGGAAAATAGTGAAAATAAGAAAGGGACATGTAATATACTTAGAAGTGTCTACTGACAGGGCTCTTTCTTCTCCCAGATTTACCCAACTTTAATTCGGCACAGAAACTGCTGCACTTTGTAATGGCGGCATCTCTTTCTCTCACTCTCCTCAAACCATGGAAATGGTGGGGAAGTACAAAACCTCCTTTTCTTCTCACTGTCATTTTAATCATGTTCCTGTCCCCCCCAGCCTTCTCATTCAATTCATTTGAGGTCTCCATGCTCTTCAAATCTTCTACCCTCTCTCTAAATGTGTCAGCTTTATTTAAAGACCTCACTCAGCCTCCACTACTACTTTCCTCTCTGATTTCGAAACATGGATTTCTGAGAGCCAGTGTTATTAACTGCATTAGTGTGCAATTTGCATGGTTCATATCTGTATTGGCCATTGTCACAATCTGTCATTTGACACATGGTCAATCCAGGATGCTCCAGTGTATGTCATTCATCAGAGCAGGCTAGATGGGCACACTGGAGCCCCTGCAAGTACAGAGAAGTTCAAGGAGCATGGATAGGTGCCTTTAGTATCTTTTATGAATGGTGCTGATAGGAGCACAATTTGCATCCAATTACTGCTCCATAACTGCAGAGCCTTGGTGAGTGTGGATCTGGCAATAGTCCTTAAAAGTAGACAGTGGTGGGGGAAGTATGTAACTAAAAACAATAGACAAATTTGCACTGGAGTAGTAACCCATAGCAACAAATCAAAGATCAGATGAGTTTAGCCTTCTTCAAATAAAACAATAAAGGCAACATTGTGGTTGCCATGAGGTACCCATGTACTAACGTACTCACTGTTACTAAATGAGTCCCAATGGGTACATACCATGTCTGGGAGCATGATATTTCTGAATAAGGTTAAATCTATTGATAACAAGGAAAACATAAAATAATTCTCACTGAGCCAACCAACTCTATGTAGCTATCAGTGAGGCCTCTCAAATGCATTTGGATCAAATGAAATAAGAGAGTCAGTTTCTGACCTTGTTATCTTTGGTTTTCCATTGTATTTTTCCTGGTGTGATATTTAGTTTCAGATGTTCTGGGGCCCAGGGGGTGTAGGTTCCACATATTTTCCAAGCAGATTGTTGCCCCAACTTAAGATATAAATTGATAATCAGATACCGAGTATCAAACTCTCCCTTTTCATTGAAAGAAAAAACATGATTTGTACTGAAGTAATGAACTCTTCTCAGGTAGAGATGCATCTAAAATTGTAAGATAAAAAGCATTACTATTAAACAGTTGCTATGAAGCACGGTGGGGCCTATATGCCTACATGGCCATGCAATTGACCCCACCCCAATTGAACCAAACTTCACTAGTTTTGTGGGAATCCCAGCCCTTTTTGTGGCAGTCCTGTTCCCTGATGATGGAGGCCCTGGTTTTGTTTATACTACTGTTTCCCTCCCTATTGGACACTGTCTTGAAAAATGGAGAAACAGTTGCAGCAATTATATTTTATCTTGCTGATGTGCACAGGAAAATAATGTATGAATACCCCCATGATAATCGGTATATGTATTGGGTCACAATAACTGGTAAAATCTTAGAGGGAAGGTACATTGAATACTCTATGAAACATGAGGGAATAGCAGTGTATGTGAGTAATAAGGCTGAGGGAACCAGGGCAGGTGCTGTGAGTGATGGGTCACTAACTGGGAAAAAGGGGAGTGGCTAAAAAAAACTATCTGTCTATGAAGCAGGAAGTAGGAGGAGGTGCTTGTACAATAAATCTTTGGAGAGTCCCGAGGAGAGTTAAAACTGTATTTTTATGGAGTAGTGGTGAGTGAATCTGTCCTGTTTTGCTTTGCTGTAAAACTTGCGAAAGGTGAAATTTGCAAAACACATTAAAGTCAGTAGGTATTTTTGTTGCAACTTTTTTCCTGCGGCGACTCTGTTTTTTTCGTGGCACCTTTTTCAGCACACAATACATTGGAGTCTATGGGCATTTTTTTCATGGCAAACCTGGTGAAAAATAGCCAGCATGGAGTAAACTGCCCTGAGAGTGGCTGAAGCTTTGCTAAAAAAATAAGTCCTATATAGCCATACTGCCAGAGTGTTCTGGATAAAGAGGAATGAACTGGGAGTTGCTATCGCTTTTGTAACGCACTGCTGATATTTTATGAAGACTTTGGTTACCATGGGTGTTGCGGTCTTTTAGTTTGGAAAAAGTATTGGCAAGTCTGCAATTTGAGTGACTTACCACAGTATCTAAAGCAAGGGTCCCCAACCTTTCTTACTCGGGAGCCAAAGTCAGATGTAAAAAGACTTGGAGAGCAACACAAGCACCATAAAAGTTCATGGAGGTGCCAAGTATGGGCGATTGGCTATTAGGGGCCTCTATGCACCCTATCAGCTTACAGGGGCTTTATTTGGTAGGAAATCTTGTTTTTATTCAACCAAATCTTGCCACCAAGTCAGGAATTAAAAAATAACTGAAAAAGTATATATTACACGGGAGCACTTACTGCTAGTCCAAGTGTGTTGACATGCAGACCCACTCCCAAGGGTCACAAAAGCATTAGACCCTGTGGGACGTGCATGTGCCTTTTATCACTGATGGAATAAAGACTGGATTTTATTTTTATCCTTGTGGTGCTCCGCTAATTATTTCTTTCAAAAAATAACTACCTGGTGTGGGGGCACTGAGAGCAACATCCAAGTGGTTGGTGAGCAACATGTTGCCCATGAGCCACTGGTTGGGGATCACTGATCTAAAGTATAAGTAAAAGGTGGAAGGGTTGATTTATTAATAGAAGTGCTGAATACTATAAGTGCAGTTGCCCATAGCAGCCAATCTGCAATTACTGGCCACTATCAACAAAAAGCAACAATCTAATTGGTTGCTGTGGTCAACTGCACCTCAGAGAGAAATCAGCAGAGAGAGAAAGGTTGCCATTATACATTTTAAAGCTGGTCTTCCTGTAATTCGGAGAAGCCGTGAATAATGGGTTTCCAGATAACAAATGGAACCTCCTAGATATGCACCTAAACAAACAACCATACAATTTGTCTTGCTTACCTTGTACCTGTAATGATAAATCTTTCTGTTCATCCCAAAAGTTTCCTTAGCAGGTGAGTTACCCTTATAATACAGAGCCTTTACAAACATATGAGCAGCAAAAATCATGTTGAAAGTATGAAATCCATTATAATAAATAGGAATTTTGGAAATACTTTCATTTTCAGTGCAATTATTAAGAGGCCGCATAAACTGTTTTCTTATCAACTCATTATTTTTGTGATTTTTTGCCAAACAGAAATTGTACAGCAACCAAATGTTTTCAAGTAACTTGTCATCAGGGTATCTTGTTGGGTGGAACTGCTTTGAGAACTGTGCATATGGGGAATTACTGGGGTGATCTTCTTTATTTTGCATAAATACCAAACTGCCATGGAATACTTTATGAGAAAAGTCTAAAACATGATAATAATATAACCAGTTAGATGTAAAGATAAATGTCTTTTCACTGAGCATGTCATATAGGTAATTAAACTGTAATACAATTTGTATATTAACTGCTCCACAAAAAATAACAACATTTGTTGAGGATTTCTGGATGATCTCCCTGTACCTTATGTTCCCATGGATTATATGAGTTATCTTTAGTGTGAACTCAATGCAGATATTTTCACTAAAAAGATAATCTTTCAGCAGTTGGTGGTCTCTCTCCCCCCTGTCATCATCGAATGTAATAATCCCAACCCAGTTCCACTGGAAATACTTTACTATTTTGCTTATAACAAAATAATAACTGTCATCACTTCCTGTTGTCCGAAAAAAGTACGGGAAGGAGAATCTGTCGCTCAGCGCTGGGTCTGTAGCTCCGTAACTGATCTGTAAATACAGAAGGAAGGTCAAACACTCACAACTCAATTCATCTGCACTCATATTTTATAATTTGTAAGCCACATTGAAGTCGAGGGGTGATTTTCATGACTACTAAGCAACCTATATATATATATATATATATATAAGGACAGAGAGTATTTGTGCCTTAATAGGGTGTGCTCCACTCTTTCTATTTTTTTTTTATTTTTACCATGTAGTCTTTTTTTGCAGCCATTGGAGTCTATGAGCATTTTTCAAGGCAAAACATGGTGAATAGTTTAATATATTTTGTACTTCTTCATCTGGTGGTTCTCAAAGGGAGAAACTGTTTTGTACTCTAGAGTTTCAAAGTCATTGGAATGAGATCTCTTAACTCACCTATTTCTACTCAGGAAGTTATGAATACTGTTTATAGTCTTAAGAAAAATAAGGCTTGTGAACTGGTTAACAATGCAAATTTATCATATTTATGTTTTCCCCCTTATTTAACAAGCTCATATTCTTTTGATGAGGGTGCCGACTTTTTTGTTGCGCTGTGTATTTTCAAGTGCCAATTTTGCCTATTTGCTGCCAAAGGCGGAACACAGAAATTCTATGTGAATTCATGCCTGGCAAATTATTTTGCAGATGACTAGTTGTCAACAAATATAACAACAAATATCTCAATCCTGAAATAAAATTCTAGACATAGTATCTTTTTCCTGCACATAAGGATGGGATGCCCACTCAAAAGATGTTAAGACAAATCTCGTTTATGTGGAAACAAATTTGACATGTAATGAATTATCTATAAATTATAAATTAGATTATAATTGAATATATGAAAAGTGGATTTTAATATACCACCTGTCTCAAACCTTCTTTCAATCATTTTATCCAATGCTCATTCATTTATACAAAGGATATTGCTTATTTTCATAATGGCCAATTAATGAATTGGAAGGATATATGGGGATTGGATTTACTTTTGTTCTTAAAATCTTATTTATATTCTATAGATTGTAAGTTATATCAATATTAATCCTACTGTAAAATAAATCTACAGAAATGTATTGATCTTGGTCAGTTTCTCTCCAAAACAGATGACAGATTCTGTCCACATTTCAGATAAAAGAATGAAGTCAGAATTACTTCATTATTTTTTATAAAAACTCTGACAAAATTGTCCACATTCTTAGATTAAAGAATAAAGCCAGAATAACATAATTATTTTTTATAAAAACTATGACAAAATTGTGCACATTCTTAGATTAAAGGATGAAGCCAGAATTGCCTTTTAATTTTTTATAAGAACTCTGACAAAATTGTCATCATTCTTACATTAAAGAATGAAGTCAGAATTACATATTATTTTTTTATAACTCTGACAAAATTGTCCAAAGAATAAAGCCAGAATTACATAATCATTTTTTATAAAAACCATGACAAAATTGTCCATATTCTTAGTTTATAGAATAAAGCCAGAATTGCATAATCATTTTTCATAAAAACGATGACAAAATTGTGCATATTCTTAGATTAAAGAATGAAGCCAGAATTTCTTATTCATTTTTTATTAAAACTATGACAAAATTGTGCACATTCTAAGATTAAAGAATGCAGCAAAAAATACATATTCTTTCTTATAAAAACTCTGACAAAATTGCCCACATTTTTAGATTAAAGAATGAAGCCAGAATTACATATTTATTTTTTATAAAAATTTTGACAAAATTGTCCACATTCTTAGATTAAAGTATGAAGCCAGAATTTCATATTCATTTTTTTTATTAAAACTATGACAAAATAGTCCACATTCTTAGATTAAAGAATAAAGCCAGAATTACATAATCATTTTTTATAAAAACCCAGACAAAATTGTTCACATTCTTAGATTAAATAATGAAGCAATAATTTCTTATTCATTTTTATTAAAACTATGACAAAATTATCCACATTCTTAGATTAAAAAATAAAGCCAGAATTTCTTATTCATTTTTTATAAAAACTATGACAAAATTGTCCACATTCTTAGATTAAAGAATAAAGCCAGAATTATATAATCATTTTCTATAAAAACCATGGCAAAATTGTCCACATTTTTGATTAAAGAATAAAGCCAGAATTACATAATCATTTTTTATAAAAACTATGACAAAATTGTACACATTCTTAGATTAAAGAATCAAGCCAGAATTGTATAATCCTTTTTCTATAAAAACCATGGCAAAATTGTGCACATTTTTGATTAAAGAATAAAGCCAGAATTACAGAATCATATTTTATAAAAACTATGACAAAATTGTGCACATTCTTAGATTAAAGAATGAAGCCAGAATACATATTCATTTTTTAGAAAAAAAAACTATGACATTTTACATATTCTTAGATTAAAGAATCAAGCCAGAATTGCTGTTTAATTTTTTATAAAAACTATGACAAAATTGTTAATTCAAAATGGTGGGGAGAACAACAGTTTAGAATAATACATTTGGCATACTGAGAAACCTTTACCAAGCATCTTCCCTTAAATCATCCTATTTTTGTGTTTAATGTCATAAAACAAACAATAATATTTTTCATTATATATGAAACTTTACGAAAGTACAAATTTTGTATCATCATTAAGATTTATCTCAAAAAAGTCTCTCTCTCTCTTTCTATGAAAACTCAATTCACTTTATTGGATAATGGTGTTGCACTTAATGCAAATTAAATGACATAAAACGCATTCAACTAGCTATTGTAGTGGACAGAAAAATGGTTTTATGATTCAATTAAACATTATAGAAATGTCCATGATTCATAAGTTTAAGTATCATTTTAGACATGTCTGAATAACTTAATCGGATTTACATATCTTTTCACTTTTATGGTAAATAATAAATTATTAATTAATAGTTAAAGCCATTGTTCTACTTTAATAGTTAATTTTCATGAGTCTAATAGATGACTGCTCATAATAACTGGTCTCATCACTTTATATTACTTTGTTTGAATTTTGAATTAAAGGGTATGTAAAGTAAAAAAATAAAATCCCATTATATGTCCCATTTTGCTTCACCGAAAAATTCTCGAAACGGCAAAAATGTTGCACGTAAATAAAAATTGTCATACGTGCCAATTCTTTTGACGCGGGCGACAATTTTTGAACGTGCAGCAAATTTTTCGGCAGCGAATTTTTTCAGCCATTTAGCAAAACAATGCACCAATGGCGAAATGTGGAAATTCACAGAAATTACATTAAAATGGGGATATATATATATATATATATATATATATATATATATATATATATAATATGCTTTAATTAAGCATGTAAGTGTACCCCTCTCCCTCTCAATTCTATAGAGCAATATATTTAACCATGTAAGCCCCAGTAAGACTTAGCAATCAGTTGCTGACTTATACAGCCTGCCTGGCTATGAAACTACTCAATACTTTGGAGGTATAGTGCATGCATACATAAATATGAACAGATGTTTAATAAGGATTTATTTATATTAAAATAAATGAAAGTAACCATATATCAAATGATTAATATATGATCATTTTCTCTCAAATGCTCAACCTCCTTTGCTTCTAAACCCAGAAGTTCTTTTGATAACCCAGAAACTAGGGAAGCGCCAAACCCACTTTTTTGGGTTTGGCCAAACCCCCAAACCCATCCCGATGGATTCTGCTGAATCCCGAATCGAATCCTAATTAGCAAATGGTAATTAGGATCGGGAAGGGTTAAAAATTGGCGCACGCAGTGGAACTTTTTTTCACCTTACCATTTAACCTATCCAAATGTTAATTAACACATGCTCATTTATGCTAATTAGGATTCAGATTCAGTTTGGCCATGACCGTGGATTCGGCCAAATCCTTCAAATAAAGGCTTGATACAGCCCGAACCAAATCCGGGATTCGGTGCATCTCTACCAGAAACACATCAGGTTATTTTTAGTTTGGTAATGGTAATGAGACAGCTACTGGTGCCATAGCTTTTGACAGGGACCTTATTCCCTCTGTAAACTGAAATTCCTAGTACATGTATAGGACCCATTATCCAGAATGCTCGGGACCAAGGGTATTCTGGATAAGGGGTCTTTCCGTAATTTGGATCTCCATACCATAAGTCTACTAAAAAATCAATAACACATGAAATAACCCCAATAGGATTGTTTTGCATACAATAAGGATTATTTATATCTTAGTTGGGATCAATTACAAGGTACTGTTTTATTATTACAGAGAAAAGGGAATCATTTAACCATTAAATAAACCCAATAGGGCTGTTCTGCCCCCAATAAGGGGTAATTATATCTTAGTTGGGATCAAGTACAGGCACTGTTTTATTATTACAGAGAAAAGGCAATCATTTAACCATGAAATAAACCCAATAGGGCTGTTCTGCCCCCAATAAGGGGTAATTATATCTTAGTTGGGATCAAGTACAGGTACTGTTTTATTATTACAGAGAAAAGGGAATCATTTAACCATTAAATAAACCCAATAGGGCTGTTCTGCCCCCAATAAGGGGTAATTATATCTTAGTTGGGATCAAGTACAGGCACTGTTTTATTATTACAGAGAAAAGGCAATCATTTAACCATGAAATAAACCCAATAGGGCTGTTCTGCCCCCAATAAGGGGTAATTATATCTTAGTTGGGATCAAGTACAGGTACTGTTTTATTATTACAGAGAAAAAGGAAATCAGTTTTAAAATTCTGAATTATTTGATTAAAATGGAGTCTATGGGAGATGGACTTTCTGTAATTCAGAACTTTCTGGATAATGGGTTTCCAGATAAGGGATCCCATACCTGTATTTGTTATTTCTTGCTTTCAAATTTACAATAACATTACCCCAATTGTGTTTATGCCTTGTAAAGCACTGCATACATGGTTACATGTAAAATAACTGTGTCTATGTAGATGAATTCCTACACCATTTTCAGTAAAGTTACGCACTGTATCTTGGAAATAACTGAATAAGGGATGGGGGAACCTGCCTCTGCTCCTGGATTCTTAAATTGGGTGCAAGTTGTGTTGGATGCTATTTTGTGGGTGCCCATTACTGCACTGGAACTCTTTGGGAAAATGTTGCATTGCAGAATAAAAAAAATGTCAATTTATATCTGAATGTTGCATTTTGCATATAACACTGCATTGGTAAATGAGCCTTATGGTGCTGGATAATGATTGCTAAGAAACTGCCCAGAATTAGTGCCAGTGTAATCTGTGGCCAAACCACTGGGCCATGGAGATTATCTGGGGACGTAAAATAGGTTTCAGTAGATAATGTTACTCCGCTCCGCTTTGTTTTCTAATTAGTATTTTTTGCTGATTTGCTAATGTGTAAGGACAGAAACACTTTGTTTTATTACATATGAAACTTCTCACCTGTGTGTAGCCAAACACACTCAGAATCTGGGCTATGGGTATTGTGGTTTCTGAGGTTAGATCTCCAATAAATCCAGCAATTTGTCTGAATCCTGTACAGGAGTAATTAGGAACTGGCTCCCTGGTACCAGATAATATCTGTAATACACTCTTTACAGCCTTCCGTGGGTCTCCACAGGAATCATATATATGGTATCCGAGAGTTGTGTTGGGAAAAGCATAAGGATTCTTGTTAACTTGCTCAATCATGTAAAGAAAATCCACCAGATATTTGTAATTTTGGGCACTTGGACTGGAAAAGAAAAAGAAACTCTTATTTTTATCTAAAACACTTGTTTGTGTATTTTATAGAATAATCTAATTATTGATCAAGTTTTATCCAAACTACAATCCAACTTCTTGGCCTTCTGGGTGGATGAGTTGGATAAATCTATGAAGCTAATTGTGGCCACCTTGTACAATTTATTGGCAAGAAAAACAACTCACAAGATACACATCAGCCCAGTGAAATAATCCTCTGGCCGAAACATACTGACAGTCAGCACCCCTCCGATCATGATGTCCCCTTCCTGAATGTATTCATATTCCTCAGCTGATTTAATGATCTCCAGGTGACAGGCAGGTTTGATGGTTGGGGTCTCAGATCTATAGGGTCCCACACACATTACAGTTAGATAGAGCAGTATTTTTAGTACAGATGTGCCCCCCAGCATGGCACCCCCAGGTAACATAATGTACCCCAGCACAAGGCAGAGGGTCAGAGCATTTCCCCAGCAGTCATCAGATGAAGTCCCCATAGCGAAGGCTGTATTGATTGTATGTGTAGAACAGTGTGTAGAGGATTGGAAAATCCAACCATTACTTTTATAGGAAACAGAGAAATGGCACCACACTCTGAATATTGGCACCGGCACCTGGGGAATCTCTGTTCTATTATAGAAGTGTTTATAATTATTCTCTAAACTGTGCAAGATGTTTCCATCATGCATAAATAAAGGTGTAGGTGCTCTATTACTTTGCATAGTATATTGAATTAACACTAGTCATATGATATATTATATCATATATTACGTTAACCCTGTAAGTGCCAGCAGAATTTGGCATTTCATTTGCACTCAGTGCAAGGCACCTAGTACCTAGGAAAATATATATACAGTATATACCTATATATATATTATTTTATTTATTTATTTATTTTCAGGAGAACCTGAGCCTAATAAATCTGTTTCATTTTATGAATGAAAATTCTGCTTATTTGAAAGGCATCATGTTCTCAAATGTGGCAATATCAGATATGTATAATTTTAGGGAGAATTATATCTTCTGTAGATCAAAAACTTCCAGTGGTACATTACCAAATGTTAAAAAGCGCTATCACAAAAATCAGCAAACATTAAATTCAAAAGCCAAAACATTTTGGGCACGAAGGGTGCCTCAGACTGTGGGGAGGTGCTGGGATCAGTGAGGAACCCTGGGAGCTACTACGTGGGAGTACTGGATTGGTAGGAGGTTTTGGGGGAGTGGTAGATAAAAGAGGAGACGCTTACCCACCTTTTCCCTCACATCACGTCACAGGCACCTTGAGCACTGCCCATACACCTGGCATGGTGACTGATCATCCCACCCACCCCCTTTTTTCCTTTGTATTTCTGGTTAAAAGTACATATGTATTGCTTCTTGCACAATTATCTTGTTTTTATACTATTTGTCTATGGATACTTTGCTTACATTGTCACAGCTGCGGGTGGGTATTTTTTTAATTTGGTCCTTGCCCTTTTGGGTATGTTGTAAGAGATTGTACTTTACATGCCCACCGCATATGGATGTATACTATTTTGGCTATAATCGGGCAAAGACCTTTATTAGATTAATATCATTCAATAAAGCTGTGGCTGACCTCCACCACAAAAAGGAAAACTGAGTCTTGGTGTTTTCTTTTAATCTATTTAGTATGATCACTTAAACACGTGACTACCTCTCCACAGTCTCCTGGAAAAGTAGGTTTACCCCAGGAAACCATATATATTTAAAAAGTGCACTTTCTGCCTAATCCAAAATGGGCAACAGTATCTTTCTACTTCCAAACATCAAAGCTTTTCTGAAACATCACCTCAAATGTCTATGAAGATTTTCATTCATCCAGGTCATGGTATATCTAGTATAAATAAATTTAAAGCAACTGGACTTGTTTGGTAATCATTGAAGACGTTTCACTACTCATCCGAGCAGCTTCTTCAGTTCAACTGACTGGTATGGGAAGTCCTCAGCATATATACTTTTCCACTAATCCAATCACAATGGCCATTCCCATACCAGTCAGTTGAACTGAAGAAGCTGCTCGGATGAGTAGTGAAACGTCTTCAATGATTACCAAACAAGTCCAGTTGCTTTAAATTTATTGATACTAGATATCACCTCAAATCTTGCACTTTGCTTCTTTTTATATCCCAAATAGAATCAAGTACCAAAAACATCCTAAATATAAATGCCAGGGATCCACCAAATAGGCTCATGCATTACTGCCTCAAAATTGTCCTGGAGGTCACTTCAGCTACTGGAAATTCAACACATTTACTATATTTTTGGTGGGGTAAAGCAGCAAAGAAATACATTTACCCCCCAAAACCACATATTTAAAAAAAAAAAAAAGCATTCTGCCAAATCCAAAATGGGTAACGATGTCTTTCTACTCCAAACTACTGAGTATTCTACTACAGGTATAGGACCCATTATCCAGAATGCTCGGGACCAAGGGTATTCCGGATAAGGGGTCTTTCCATAATTTGGATCTCCATACCTTAAGTCTACTTAAAATTTAATAAAACAATAATTAAACCCAATAGGATTGTTTTGCATCCAATAAGGATTATTTATATCTTAGTTGGGATCAATTACAAAGTTCTGTTTTATTTCTACATAAAAAAGGGAAATCAGTTTTAAAATTCTGAATTATTTGCTTATAATGGAGTCTATGGGAGACGGGCTTTCCGTAATTCGGAGCTTTCTGGATAACGGGTTTCCGGATAAGGGGTCCGATACCTGTACTACCAAAAAAATATATAATGCCTAATATATTAACATTTCTTGAGATTCTGGGATGTCACACAATTGATTCTGCTGTTATATTGTACCCTGGAACACACTATTAAGCGTAAAATTCTCCTCCAATAAATTCCAGCTGCAAAGATTCTAACACCTAAACCTTGAAGGAATATCAACCTTCCTAATATTGAATGGCTTATAATCGTAACTAAAATATATTTAATAGAGGAAATTACATCCTCACTATTACCAGTTATCATTCATTTATTGCAACATGGTACAGGTATGGGATCTGTTATCCGGAAACTCATTATCCAGAAAGCTCCAAATTACAGAAAGCCTGTCTCCCATAGATTCCATTTTAATCAAATAATTCAGAATTTTAAAATTGAGTTTCTTTTTCTCTGTAATAATAAAACAGTACCGGTACTTGATCCCAACTAAGATATAATTACCCCTTATTGGGGCAGAACAGTCCTATTGGGTTTATTTAATGGTTAAATGATTCCCTTTTCTCTGTAATAATAAAACAGTACCTGTACTTGATCCCAACTAAGATATAATTACCCCTTATTGGGGCAGAACAGCCCTATTGGGTTTATTTAATGATTAAATGATTCCCTTTTCTCTGTAATAATAAAACAGTACCTGTACTTGATCCCAACTAAGATATAATTACCCCTTATTGGGGGCAGAACAGCCCTATTGGGTTTATTTAATGGTTAAATGATTCCCTTTTCTCTGTAATAATAAAACAGTACCTGTACTTGATCCCAACTAAGATATAATTACCCCTTATTGGGGGCAGAACAGCCCTATTGGGTTTATTTAATGATTAAATGATTCCCTTTTCTCTGTAATAATAAAACAGTACCTGTACTTGATCCCAACTAAGATATAATTACCCCTTATTGGGGGCAGAACAGTCCTATTGGGTTTATTTCATGGTTAAATGATTCCCTTTTCTCTGTAATAATAAAACAGTACCTGTAATTGATTCCAACTAAGATATAATTACCCCTTATTGGGGGCAGAACAGCCCTATTGGGTTTATTTCATGGTTAAATGATTCCCTTTTCTCTGTAATAATAAAACAGTACCTGTAATTGATTCCAACTAAGATATAATTACCCCTTATTGGGGCAGAAAAACCCTATTGGGTTTATTTAATGATTAAATGATTCCCTTTTCTCTGTAATAATAAAACAGTACCTGTACTTGATCCCAACTAAGATATAATTACCCCTTATTGGGGGCAGAACAGCCCTATTGGGTTTATTTAATGGTTAAATGATTCCCTTTTCTCTGTAATAATAAAACAGTACCTGTACTTGATCCCAACTAAGTTATAATTAATCCTTATTGGATGCAAAACAATCCTATTGGGTTTAATTCATGTTTTATTGATTTTTTAGTAGACTTTAGATATGGAGATCCAAATTATGGAAAGACCCCTTATCTGGAATACCCTTGGTACCGAGCATTCTGGATAATGGGTCCCATACCTGTACCTGTGAGTCTACTACTTAAATGTTTTTAAACAATCGTGAGGATTTAGCTATAGATAAGGTTATAATTCTTATTTATGTGCAAGCTATATCTGTGCCCCCATACCGGCTCAAAATGAATCTTTTAGAGGTCTTCCGTCAGTTTCTCTGCTGCACTTCTACATTCAAGTTTTTCTTCTTTGTCTCCTTGTAATATGTGAGACCCAATAGGCACAACGCACCTTATTTCTTTTTTGTGAGTGCTCAGTGAATGCACAGAAACAACTATTTTCTATCAAATAATCTGCTTTTCACACAATGCTGTTTGTTGCAATCTCCTACTGAGGAATATTTTATTAAAGAGATAAAAAGGTTTTTATGCCTGCTTTTTCTAAAATATATAATACCACCAACAATAACCTCCTCCTCCTTCTATTCATCTTCCTCCAAACTTTGCCCCCAGGCCAAGGCCCTCTTATTACTTCTCAACAGATTAGAGTAGGCCCCCTTGCTATAGCCCTTCCTAAAACATTATGGTGAATATTACCTCTCAATCTCCACCAACCCTTCCAAAAAACCCTAAAAGAAATCACTCTCTCACCTACTCCAGGACCCCCAAGATCCCTACACACAACACCATACACGCTTTCCCCTAACTTGCATAACAATCCCCCCTTTTCCTTCTCTAACTGCCCCCATATGCTTCCTAGCACCATCCATACCATCAGTGGCTCTCTCTCTCAAAACACAAAACCAGACTAAAATTGTCAAACTATCACTAAACAGCATGCCTTCATACCTTAACTGAAAGTAAAAAATTAAAAAAAAGTAGTTCAAGGCTCATTATTAAGCATATAATATTCATTATCTGTATAGACTACAGTATATACTTTATTCACATATTTACATTCTGATGGATATATATATATATGCTATGCTATAGATTAGAAAAAACTCCATATGTAAATGACATTTGGAATATTATCAGGTTTTGATTACAAGTAAATTCAGTTTTTGATTAATATCAGTTCTAAATAAAATTGTGTAGCATTTGGGCAGAAATATACAGAATAAAAGGCCCGCGCTTGAGGTGAGTATGGCAAATATCTCCACACACACAGTGTTTTTGCCTTTGGTGCTCAGATAGGCCGGGATCATTGTGATCCAAACACTGCAGAAGAGCAGCATGCTGAAAGTGATGTACTTGGCCTCATTAAAACTGTCCGGTAAGCTCCGAGCTAAAAATGCTAAAACAAAACTAACAGCTGCCAGAAGCCCCATATACCCAATAACTGAGTAAAAGCCAATAGCTGAGCCCTCATTGCACTGAATGATGATGGTTCCAGGGGAAGTGTGAATGTCCAGTTCCTGAAAGGGAGGAGAAATGGCCAACCAAGTCATGCAGATGATTATTTGAATGGATGAGCAGAACAAGACTACAGAATTGGACAGTTTGACTCCCAGCCATTTTCTCCATGAGCTCCCTGGCTTGGTGGCTTTGAAAGCAACACAAACCATGATAGTCTTGGCCAGGAGAGAAGAGACAGCTATGGAGAAGGTGATTCCAAAAGTGATGATGCGCAGCATGCAGGTTATATCCACAGGGCGACCGAGGAACAGAAACACACTGAGGAAGCTCAGCTTGATGGAGACAAGGAGGAGGAAGCTCAGGCTCCGGTTGTTGGCTCTCACTATGGGGGTGTCCCGGTATGAAATAAAAACTCCCGATATCATCACGTTTATAAGAAGTAAAAGGGCTGAAATGACTGAAAAAAACACAGGAATTACATTGTCAGAGTATGAGAGGAATTCTTCTATCCTGGCAATACACTGATTCCTCTTCTCATTGGGCCACTCATTGTATGGGCATGTGAAGCAGTTTTCACTGTCTGTTAAGGTGACAAGAAAAGAAGGGTTTATTTTACTATGCAAAGGGGAATTATAAACAATTGTAATTAACATTTTTAATGCTACTTTTATTAAATACACCTACACATGTTCCATCTGTTGTCAAGAATGTAAAATGCTGTCTACAACTGTGGTTAACAGAAAAAAATGTCCTCTGGCCACAGATACAGCTGTATATAACAGAAAATGAAATGAAAGCCTAAATAAAGAATATTTCTTGGATACAGTGGTATTCCCCTTGATAAACGACTTGGTTCCAAAACATTAGAGCTATCTCTCACACCACACATACATAGCAGCATAGTAAATGAAGTTGAAAAAAGGCACTTATACATTCCTTTTTTTTTTTTTTAAATATCTAATGTATCTGCCAACACAACCACTTTTGAAAGGAATTCTACAACTTTTAGGTAGTTTATTTTAGGCTGAAGCTAGGTCAAATGGATCCAGGTCAAGGCAGGCAGCAGAGGTTCTTAAGCAGAGGAACAGGCCAAGAGGATGGGAACAGCAGGTCAGTCAGGCAGTGGTCAAATCCAGGTAAGCAGATAAATCATGAACAGGCTAGGCTTCAAAGAGAGACCAACCAGGCAATTATTTTTTAGTTCCCACTGAAATAGGGGCATCAGGCATCAGGACGTGAGGACACACATTGTGATGTGTGCAATGCACAGTGATGTAGATGTTGAGATGTGCTGTGTGACAAGATATTAACTTTGCAACATTCACAGTCAGTTGAACGTTGTGCAAAAGGTGGCTCACTGGTAGCATCATTGGCAGCGAGCCATGAGTAGGAAGTGTAGTAAGTGGAAGAATGATCCTCCCCTGTTGAAAACTGGAATTGCTTGCTATAGTGAAGTTTAATATCCACAAGTACAAGGCCTTCTCCATTTAGAATTTCAGTCAACTCAATCCCATTAATAATATAAGTGGCTGCATATTTTTGCATCCTATTCTTACATTTATCAACATTGAACATCTGCCATTTGGCCTTCCAGATTACCCATATCTCTTCCAAGGATGCCACATACTGTATGAAATTGTGCTGCATTGTTTTGGCTTTGGATAACATAAATACACAATTACTTACAATATCCACCCCAAGTCATTAATGGACAAATTGAATAAAAGTGCACCAAATACAGAACCCTGCAGTGCCAAGCTAAGAACCCTATTCCAAGTAGAGAAGTAGAGTTCCCTATCCAGGTAAAGATATCAGCACATACCACTATGTTCTAGAATATTCTTAATTAAGGTGTTTATTAGATTTTCTATGATATATTAGTTCTCTTCCTCTAGCTTATTATGGCTAAAGGGCTCTGTACCCATCCTCATCTTTAATTTGTGTATTTATATAAACTTTGTGTGCTATATATTACATACATTTGTTTCAAAGCCATACTCTAACTTTGGTGGCCACATAGGATAAGAAATAAATATAGTTAAATATTCTTACATTTTATTGTTCCTTAATAGGTAGTAAATTCATTGCATTCATCATGCCAATATGCATGACAACTTTACCTTCCAAAAGGATGGCCTAGCATCAATTATTCAGAAAACTCACAGGCACGCCTACCTATTAGCATCAATTGTGACACTGAGGGGAACAGTCTACAGTTTGTATTTCTTAAATTAAACAAGCACTAAATTAATTTTAAGATGGCTATTAGACTTGTATTCATGAAGCTAAGCAAGAGTAAGGTGGCTGGTTTGTTTTCATCCATTGTGCTTTTACAGATGCAAATGACTAAATAACTACAACATTCTGGGACTTCTATACCCCTAGATATCTGGAGAATCTATAGACCCTTTTCAACTCGGTCATTCTTACTGCCCAGTGCAGTAATTCTAGCTCATCCTGGTTTTATTTCTTGAATTAAAATTCTTCTTAAAGGTATAGGCAAAGAACTCAGTATATGGATTGTCAGGTATTTGCCAGTTAAATGTGTATAACTAGTTATATAACATGTGAAAGTATTAGAATTTGGCATAAAAGCATTGAATGTGAATTAATTAATAAATACAGTGCAGTTTGTTATTGATTTCTTCAGGCTACTTAGCCTGTTGTACTATTATTTGGAAATGTCTGATTTAAAGCTGGATCCCAGCTTTAGAAAATTTTTAAAATTATTGATTTAACTGTAGGGTGATGTTATTTAGGTATTTTTTTTTTAATTCAGCATAATTATTATAGATACAAATACTTTTGTAAAGATTTATACCAGTTCTATTGGAAATCTCTCCTTCTGAACACGGGACACAGTCATAACAGCAAGGCTGGGCTCTTAGCCTCAATGTCTTTCTGAATCCAGTGGGGCAACTCTCTGAACACTGAGATCTTGGCACCTTAAACAATGAAATACAACTTAATTATGAAAGTTGGGGCATTAAATAGGTAATAAAAATATTGAGGAAATTAAGGGAAAATAAGAAAGGGACATGTAATATACATTAGAAATGGGACTGTGGCAGAATCACAAAGGAAAAGAAATACTAAGAACAGTGAAAAGGAGCAGAAGCAGAGATCAGAAATAAGACAGAAAAGCTGGAGGAAAAGGGTTAAAAAAGAGTCAATGAATGGTTAAGAGCAGTGAGGGAAGTGGAAAACTGGGAAAAGTAAGAGAATAGGTAAAGTAGGAGATGTGAACATGTAGGAGAGAAGATTGCAAAGAAAAGAGACCATGATGGAGAAGAAAGAAACACTTGAGGAAAGACCATTTGGAGAAGAGAAGGGAACTGTTAATAGAAATCAGAAGGTGAGCTGAGTAACCGGTGAGCGAAACCATTAGAATAAAACTATGTAGAAAATAAGATAAATAATAATGAGAAATAATGAGCAAAAGTATAATAGGCACTTGTATTAACATTTAAATTTGAGTTTTTACCCCAATTTGTGGATTTCATGGCAAAAATCAAGAATTCGCATTGGGGTTTCTGGAAACTCGAAAGCTAAAAAAATGGCATCTAAAAGCTGGTGAGTTCCAGTAGGAGTCAATGGGAGTCGTATTTTCATACTGAAGGCAATTTTTCAATTTGAGTGTTTGGGATTCATTTAAAATTTGGCAGACTCATTGAAAATAAAAGGTAGAATGTGACCATGTATTTAGGCTGGCAGTGGGCAATTCACTTGGTGCATCTATAGTGGCCACTGTCACAATCTACAATTTAAACCCTGGTCAATCCAGTGTGCCCCAGTGTTAATCATTCATCAGAGCAGCCTAGATGGTCACAATGGGGCCCCTGCAACTACACAAAAGTTTTGGGACCATGTATAGCAACTGTGAGGTTTCATATAATACCCTATATTCTCATGTTGATATAATCATATATTCATGTACGCATGTATTTTGATACTTTGATACACTTTGATGCTCAGCATATCAGGTTCCATTTTAGAAATGTATCTCCATTTTGTAACAGCAACCAGCAAGGTTTGAACATCCCATAATAGTTGTTTTTCCCAAATAGTACCCTTGCACAGCTTGCACCTTAGGAAATATATGGTTTGAAAAACAACTTAATCTTATCTGTGCACTGACGCCTCTTCTACTCCTTGTGTCCTCCTTAAAATTCCTGTCCTGCACCTGCCATCCTTGAAGGCCATCCTTGAAGCTAATGAGATCCTATTCTATTTTTTGTAATAAATTCCTTTGTATCTGCACGTACACAAGAGGTATAAAAACTATCAGCACCTAAGAATAAACTGAACAAGTTTGAACTTCCATTGTGGTTGCGTCCTTCTTGGTCCCTCAGGTCCCTACACTTGCAGTCTGCCATCAGGAACCCTAACAGCAACATTTTGGTTGCTATGTGTCAAGCCGAGCTGGTCCGACGGGTAATGTCACCCACAAGCACCTCGCACTAGGCTGGAGGCTTAACCTGAGGATGCAACAGGAAGCACAGCAGTGGAGAGAGGCTGGAAGGCCGAACAACGAAGTACCAAGGCAGTAAGCAGAAGGGTAGTCAAACGGATCCGGGTCAAGGGCAGGCAGCTGAGGTTCAAAAGACGAGATAGCAGGCGTAGGGTCAAATTCACAGGAATATTCAGAAGTAGTAAACACTAGGCACACCGAAATGATAACCGAGCACTGATGGCCTGTTGCAAAGGCTATTTAAAGCGTCCCGCGACGTAACGTGGCGCTGTGACACTGTTGCGCGTGAGTAATGACGCAGGCGTAAAATCGTGCGCGCGGCGCGTCAGTCGTGTGCGTAGACGCGCACGCGCGGCACGTACGTCGCTTGCGTGAGCGCGGCAGGCGTGGCGCCGTCGCGTGTTGGAACGCAAGACGGCGTGTGCGTTCCGCACACACCCGCTGTGCCTTAGGTCTCGGCCCTCGGTGCTGGTAAGTAGCCTTACACTATGGGATACATCATGGGTGCAACTTACACATCTTGATGAGATTAAATGTATTAATAACAAGTAAAACATGAAATGATAATTCTCACTGAGCAAACTTACTCTTGTGGATGACAGTGAGGCCTCTCAAATGCTTTTGAATAAACTAAAATAAGAGAGTCAGTTTCTGACCTTGTTATCTTTGGTTTTCCATTGTATTTTTCCTGGTGTGATATTTAGTTTCAGATGTTCTGGGGCCCAGGGGGTGTAGGTTCCACATGTTTTCCAAGCAGATTGTTTCCCCAACTTAAAATATAAATTGATAATCAGATACCGAGTATCAAATTCTCCATTTTCATTGAAAGAATAAACATGATCTGTACCGACGTAACGAGCTCTTCTCAGGTAGTGATGCATCTAAAATTGTAAGATAAGTAGCAATTACTATTAAACAGTTTAATTCAGGGCTGCTGTGAGGCATAAGGGGGCCTATATCTTCACATGGCCATACAACTGACTCACCAAATCCCACCCTAATCCAACTAAACATAACTAGTTCTGTGGGAATTACAACCCTGTGGCAGTCCTGTTCCCTGATGATGGAGGCCCTTGTTTTGTTTATACTACTGCTACAAGCAAATAAATATAGATAATCATCCTGAATGTGATGAAATATCTTAACCCCCCTCCTCTCCCTCCCTATTAGACACTGTATGTATGTATGTGTGTATGTATGTATGTATGTATGTATATCTTTATTTATTAAGAGCTACCTATGTACCCAGCGCTGTACAGTAGAATACATTAATACAAACTGGGGGTTATTAAGATAATAGATATATACAAAGTATTACAATAAACACAAATAAATAAAAGATATAGTTGCAATAAGATAAGAGTCAAAGACACAAGAGGATGGAGGTCCCTGCCCCGAAGAGCTTACAATCTATACACACTGTCTTGGAAAAATGGAGAAATAGTTGCAGCAATGATAGTTTTATCTTGTTGATGTGCACAGGAAAATAATGTATGAATATCCCCATGATTATCTGTATATGTATTGGGTCACAATGACTGGTAAAACCCCAGAGGGAAGGTACATTGAATACTCTATGAAACATGAGGAGAATAACAGAGTATGTGAGTAATAAGGCTGAAGGAACCAATACAGTTGCTGTGAGTGATGGGCCGCTACCTGGGAAAAAGGGGAGTGGATAAAGAGGATTTTTCTGTCCACGAAGCAGGAATTTTTGGGCAAAGCGAAACAGGACAAATACGCTCATCACTAGCCCTGGGTGGCACACTGGTTAATTATACTGCTTTGCAGCACTACAGTATTGACCTTGATTCATATAAGCAGACTATCAAAACTGAGTAAATATATTTAATGGATTTGCTCTTTAAGTCTAAGTATTGGTAGGCAAATTTCAGCATCTAAAAGTTTACAAGGTCATGTAGAAGTCAATGGGGTGTCCTGGGCAAAATTTTAAATATTTATTCAATTCAAGTTTTTTTTATTTTATTATTTTTGAGCTTGGAAACTCCCAAATTTGAGGTATTTGAATTGTCTTTTTACATTTTATTTAATCAAGTTTTTTATATTCTGACTTGAATAAATAAGCAAACAAGCGAGTTTTTTTTAATTGTAAGTTTATTCAAAGTAGAGAAAACCTTGAAAACCTCACAAACAGTTTTCTATAAGGTAAGATCTATGTTTATTTTTGAAAGGGATTGTACCTTACAGGGGAATTCGGGGATGGAATGGGGAGATGCAGCAAGGTAGAAAGACAAAAGTTGGAAGTGGGTATCTATGATAGCTCTGAAATGAGCAGACAGAAAGACTAAGGGGCACATTTACTAACCCACGAACGGGCCGAATGCGTCCGATTGCGTTTTTTTCGGCGTCTTTACGATTTTTGCGTAAAAACGCGAGTTTTTCGGCGTCTTTACGATTTTTGCGTAAAAACGCGAGTTTTTCGTAGCCATTACGAAAGTCGCGCAAAGTCGCGATTTTTTCGTAGCGTTAAAACTTGCGCGAAACGTTGCGCCTTTTAAGTTTTAACGCTACGAAAAAGGCGCGACTTTGCGCGCAAGTGTTAACGCTACGAAAAAATCGCGACTTTGCTCAACTTTCGTAATGGCTACGAAAAACTCGCGTTTTTATGCAAAAATCGTAAAGACGCCGAAAAACTCGCGTTTTTACGCAAAAATCGTAAAGACGCCGAAAAAATCGCAAAAAATACGAAAAAGTCGCAAAATGTTCGTTTCCAATCGGAATTTTTCCAATTCGGATTCGAAATCGTGTCTTAGTAAATCAGCCCCTAAGGGTGGCATTTACTAATGCACTGGGTTTTTTTTTCCAATCTGGATTTTTTAGCACTAAAAGTTACAGAAAAAAAGTCACAACTTTTTCAAGATTTATTATGGAACAAAACAGCTAAAAATCCAAATTTGACAATTCCCCAAAACCTGTTGAGATCATGTAGAAGTCAATGGCAGATGTCCCTTCCCTGAAGGATCATTCTTTGCTTCAAAACTTTAGAGTTTTCAGATTTTTGATGCTGGTCAGTGTAACAATTTTCTTGTATATACTTTTTCAGTTCAGACATTTTAGTAAATGTCAGACATTCGTAGAAATGAGTTTATTCATATTTTTAAAAAGACAACAATGAGAAATGTTAGAGTTTTAGTAAATCTACCCCTAAGTAATAGAAAAGTGAAGACAAGTAAGAAAATTGAATGTGTATACTTTCTGTTACTTAAGGGGTAAGTATGCCTTTTATCTCTCTCTTTTTGACTGTGAAGATGGTAAAAAAGGTGCCTATTGTGCATCCCTGATTAATTTCCATTGGAACAGAGGCTACAAGCATGTGTAGTAGACACCTCTTTAATCATCTTCACAAAGAGAGAAGAATAGCCCAGCAAAGACAAGGGGGTGGAGCTTCACAGTAGATTAGGAAGTAGCAGAGAGAGCTGAAGTTGAGACGCTTGTGATACAGAACCTACATGAGACTGAATGCAGGGAGAAAGGTAAGTTATTTTATAGATAAAAAAAAAGTTTTACTTATTCTTTAACAGGTAGCCATTATAGAAATTTAACCAGTTAATGAACAGGTTTCCTCCTAGGAGAGAGCAGAGGGATTCAAGCAGCATAGTTGAAGATTTTATTTTAGATTGATTTAAGATTTATTGCCAGGAAGAGAGGTCAGGGCTTGGGAGGCTGAATAGATTAAGCAGAATAGGAAAAGAGCATGGATTAGTGTTTTATCTTTTACTTGAACAATATAGGGATTTATCTTGGAAATATAATGAAGGAAAAAAAGCAAATTGTGGGTTCAGCAAATTATGAGTGAGGAGAAAGTAGAACAGGTATAAAACCTATTATTGGAATGCTTTCCATTATTTGGATAACCATACCTTAAGTCTGTTAAAAGTAATTTAAACATTAAGGGAGTGATTTGAGGGTTTTTTTTGCCCTAAAAAACTCAAATTTGAATTATTGTTCAAAAACTCGAATGTCTGGTATTCATTAAGCACAAAAAACATAAAAATTCACCATCTAAAAGCGTGTGAGTTTATATAGAAGTCAATGGGAGTTTTTCCACATTTTTTCAAGTGTTTTTGCGTTTGTAAGCTCGATAAATTTGAGGTATTCACATTTTTTTATTTGAACAAGTTTTTCTTATTAATAAATGATCATTCGATATGCAATTTTATTTAGTAAAACAGGCTGGAATTCACAAACTTGAAAACGGATAAATAAGCCCATAAATGAACCCAGCAAAAAGTTGCCACCAATATGGATTCATACAGCTTAGTTACCATCAAGTACAAGGTATCACTGCTGCATTATTACAGAAAAATAATACATTGAAAAAAATTGGAAGCAGCTCTGGGTAATGGGTTTCCAGATAAGGCTGTCCAATGAAAAAATGGAAGCTCCTAGATATGCACCTAAACAAACAAGCATAGAAATTCTATAGCTTACCTTGTACCTGTAATTATAAATCTTTCCGTTCATCCCCAAAGTTTCCATACCAGGAGGGTAATGCATAAGTGCCCTAAAAAACATACCAACCGCACAAATCATGTTGAAAGTATGAAATCCTCTTTCATAAATAGGAATTTTTGAAATACTTTCTTGTTCAGAGCAATTGTGACGATGATGCCATATAAATTGCTTTTTATAAAACTCATCCTTTTTGTGATTTTTTGGCAAACAGAAATTGTACAGCAACCAAATGTTTTCAAGTAACTTGTCATCAGGGTATCTTGATGGGTGGAACTGCTTTGAGAACTGGGCATATGGGGAATTACTGGGGTATTCTTCTTTATTCTGCATTAATATCAAACTGCCTTGGAACACTTTATGGGAAAAGTCTAAAACATGATAATAATCCAGCCAGTTAGAGGTCAGTATAAATGTTTTTTCACTGAGCATGTCATATAGATAATTAAACTCTAATACAATTTGCATATTAACTGCTCCACAAAAAATAACAACATTTGTTGAGGATTTCTGGATGATCTCCCTGTACCTCATGTTCCCATGGATTATATGAGTTATCTTTAGTGTGAACTCAATGCAGATATTTTCACTAGAGAGATAATATTTCAGCAGTTGGTGATCTCTCTCCCCCCTGTCATCATCGAATGTAATAATCCCCACCCAGTTCCACTGGAAATACTTTGCTATTTTGCTTATAAGGAAATAATAACGGTCATCACTTCCTGTTGTACGAAAAAAGTACGGGAAGGAGAATCTGTCGCTCAGCACCGGGTCTGTAGCTCCGTAACTGATCTGTAAATACAGAAGGAGGATCGATATTCTGCCAGGGCAAGATATTGTATAACATCAATCATTCCACCCTATATGCCTTCATACACATAACCCCCACATTCAGTTATACTGAGACACCAAGAAATACAATATCCTGGGGGTTTGCTTGGCTCTTCTTCCTGCGATTTTTACTTTTTTGATCATGAACGCTTTTTTTTTATATAAATGATTTTTATTGATTTTAAACAAAAAGAAAAAAAAAAGAGAATATTCTGCCATAATCTTAACAGAAATTTTCTCATGTTAATATCACAGGTTACAGTGTTTGAGTTTCTACTTTATATAATTCTCAAAATACTAGACTATATACAATAATACAGGTTTACAGATCAGTGACAATATAATAGAGACCAGTAGTGTGTTACACTTTACTCAATGTTTGTGATAATTGATCATATTTGTACTTAGTGTCAAGTTATTGTATGCATAATCATATTTTAGAAAATGTACTTCCATATTTAGTTACTCTATTGCTAAGTCTTTTTCCCATTTGAGAAAATAAGCAGGTTTCTCATTACCTGTTGTATCATTTAGTAACTTGTAACATAGAGAAATACCCTTTAGCTTAAAACTGGAAGCATTCAAGTACTGTTGGAATACCGATACTCCTTTTGTAGTAATAGACAGAAATGGGTGGATTAAGTGTCTAATTTGAAGATATAGGAAAAAATTATGTTTAGGAATTTGGTATTTTTTAACTATTTGTTGGAAGGGCCAGATTGTATTATTCTCCAGAATATCGCTTACCTTATTAATTCCGTTATTTATCCAAGTCTTGAGATCGGGAACTTGGAGAATTGTTTTAATAGCTAACATAGGTAAATCCATTATTTTTTGTTTCCACCATCTTTCTTGAGATACAAGAAAGAAAATTTGTAGCATAAATGTTGTTGTGGATAATGCCTTTATTTTAAGGTTTGGTTGTGTGGTTAGTGCCCACAAGATATCCTGTACTGTGTTATTGTGTACATAAGCATTCTCCATTTCTACCCAAAGTTTATACGTTTCATTATTCCAGCAGTTTTTACTGTGTTCCAAAATAGTAGCTTTCATATAAGATTCAATATTAGGGACCCCCATACCTCCTTTATCCATTGATTGAAGTATTCCCTTCTCGTTCTCGGGTGTTTACCACCCCATATGAGATCTTGAAAAATTCCCTGAATTTTTTTAAGTATGTCGGTGGGTAACCTTAATGGAATTGTTCTCATTATGTACAACACCTTAGGTAGTAGCATCATTTTAACCAAATTAATTCTTGCAATCCATGAGAGTTCTGTCTGGGAGTAAATATTAATTTTTGCTTTAAGGGAGGATAACAGACTCGTATAATTCAGTTGGGAGATTTGTGCTAAGGGATGAGTTAACTGTATGCCCAAGTATAGAATTGAGTTTTTGCACCAATTATAAGGAAATTTAGTTTGTAGAGATTTAACAAGTTTCTCCTGCAAACCCATATTTAAGATCATACATTTCCCTTCATTAACTTTGTAATGAGAGAAGGATGCAATGGTATCTTGTATAGCAACTAATGACTCTTTTGGGTTACTAATTACCAACAGTACATCATCTGCAAATAAACTTATTTTTTGAGTTCTGGTGCCCACTTTTATTCCAGATATATTAATATTGTTTCTTATTGCTGCAGCCAAGGGCTCCATTACTAGGGCAAAGATGAAGGGGGATAATGGGCAACCTTGCCTTGTACCATTGGATATCTTAAACTCTTTTGATGTAAAACCTGATGCCATCATTCAGAATGGGGCCTTGGAATCCTAAGTATTTTAACAGGGATTGTAAGTATCCCCAATGAACTCTATCAAAGGCTTTCTCAGCATCTAACGCTAGTAGTAGAGATGGTGTTGAGCGAGATTCCACTAATTCTATTAGGTTTATAATTCTTCTAGTTGCATCTGGAGCTTGCCTCCCTTTAACAAACCCTACTTGGTCATTTTGAACTAAGTGGGGAATTATATCAATTAACCTAGCAGCTAAAATTTTTGCAAACAATTTAGTGTCGGAATTAAGTAATGAGATCGGTCTAAAATTACTTGGTCTATCTGGTTCCTTTCCCGGTTTTGGTAAGGTAACTATGGTGGCCTGTAAGAATTCTGCTGGGAATGATTTTTGCTTTATTGTGAGATTAAATGCTTTGGTTAAATAGGGTAGAAGCGTTTCGCTGAATTTTTTGTAATACTCATTAATGAGACCATCCAGACCTGGAGATTTATGTGCTTTCAGAGATTGGATAGCTGCCTTCACTTCTGCATTCTGTATAGGAAGGTTCAGTTGTTCTAATTGCAAAGGTAAAAGTTTAGCTAAGTAGAGTTTACTTAAGAAAGAATCAATCTTACTCTGTATAGGTTGTATGGTATCCTTACTGTTTTTAAGATTGTACAGGTCATGATAATATTCTGCAAATACGTCAGCTATATTTTTAGGGTTGTATTCTTTTTGATTTTTAGAATTTATAATGAAGGAGATTCTTTGTTTGGCTTGTTTAATCTTTATTCTATTGGCTAGTAATGCTGAGGCTTTGTCCCCTTGATGGTAATAATTCAGTTTTAGAGCTTTATAGTTTTTTAATTGTTTTTGCATAGCTATTTCATTAATTTCTTGTTGTAAGAGTCTGATTTGCTTGCTAATAATCATGGAGGGTTTGGATTTATTAAGTTGTTCTAGGTTATAAAGCTGATTAAGGAGATTAAGTTGTTGCTTCATTCTCTCTCGTTTAAATCTGGCTACTATTTGAATCGCTACGCCTCTTATATAAGCTTTATGTGCTAGCCAAATTGTTAAGTCGGAAGTTTCATTATTATCATTGATCAAAAAGTATTCATCTAAGTTACTCTGGAATTCTTTTACAAATTGAATGTTATTCAACCAGAACCCATTTAGCTTCCAGTTGGATGTATGTCTAAAGTTAAATTGTTCTTGTATGGTGGCTGTTACTGGCGCATGGTCAGACCATGTAATGTGGCCTATTTTGGTTTGTTTAATATTTTGTAGTAGCCATTTAGCTGTTAAGATAAGGTCTATATGGGAGTACATCAAATGGACCGGGGAGAAAAAGGTAAAATCTTTTTCCCCCTGATGCTGACATCTCCATGCGTCATACAGTTCCTCTCTTTTAAGGGTTGGTGCCAGGCTAGTATCTTTGCGTTTTTTAGTGGGAGAGCAGTCTATTGAGGGATTAACTATTTTATTAAAATCTCCACATATTATCAAGGATCCTTGTTGTTCTCTTTTTGCCATACTAATGATCTTATCTATAAATTTTATTTGGGCTTGATAAGGGGCATAAATGTTAACGATAGTAAAAGGTGCATTGTTAATGTGACACTTTAGTATGATATATCTACCTTCTTTGTCGCAGAGGAGTTTGTCTTGTTTAAACGCTACTGTATCTTTGACCAGAATCATAAAAATCATAAAAAGCTAAAAATACAAACGGAAATTGAACATGGGAGCATCTAGGAGGCTTGTTTTTGTGAATATGTGTTTCATGAATACAAGCAATATCAGCTTGTGCTTTGATTAATTCTGACCACATCATAGAACACTTAAATGGGCTATTTAGGCCCTTAACATTGAGTGATAAAATTTTAAATACCATAGTGTAGTTTAAATGAATGCTGATGGACTAACAAGCCTTTTAGATAACCCTTGACATCATACAGTATATACCGAAATAATCAGATAATAATTGCTTAACCTTAAACATAAGAGTATGTAGATCAATCATCATTATATACCAATAGTGGTTTGTGAGACCAGTACTATTGCAATCAGTTTTCACCTGTAATGATAAAGTAACACTTATGAAGGGAGTAAGTGTATATACAATAGTGAATAGGAAGGGAAAGTAGAGTTATAAATGAAAGAAATAAAAGAGAAAAAAATAAAAGAAGAAACTAAGAACTAAGCTCTTTGATATAAGTGCGTTTTTTGAGCTGTAGGGTGTATTATCCGATTGAGCTGGAAAGTCTAGGAGGGTGGTGTAAAGCTTTGCAAGGTAGAACTTGCACCCTCAGATAGAACTATTATAGGAAGCCAATTGTGGTTCCAAGTGCAAAAAATTAAGTTCGCTGTTCATTTCATGTAGGCCCTTGTCGTGGATTCCTCTGGGGAGTCTGCATCCAACCGCTATCCACTTGCCTTTTCCTCTTCGCCGGAGTGGCACAAGGTGATTCGGTCGCGTCGATTAGGTTCCATGAATGCAGTAAAGAAAGTGCGTCATCCACTGAAGAGGCCACATGTTGTACTCCATTTTTCACTATGATTTATAGCGAATAAGTGGGTTTCATACATTGGACATACAGAGTAACATATAAAGCAATCAATAACCGATACAAGAGGGGAAGAGAGCCCTGCCCAAAAGAGCTTACACTCTACAAGGAGTAACATATAAAGCAATCAGTAACCGATACAAGAGGTGAAGGGAGCCCTGCCCAAAAGAGCTTACACTCTACAAGGAGTAACATATAAAGCAATCAGTAACCGATACAAGAGGGGAAGAGAGCCCTGCCCAAAAGAGCTTACACTCTACAAGGAGTAACATATAAAGCAATCAATAACCGATACAAGAGGTGAAGGGAGCCCTGCCCAAAAGAGAAAGGGTTGAGACATCTTGTTTAGAGTTGGACTGTCCCACTGGGAAACAGGGAAAAATTCCATTGGTCCTGCCCACTCCTGTGGAGGGCCCTGCCAACTTCCTGTTGCCCACATAAAACAGTTTTTTTTTTTGGAATGCATTGAAAAAAAATCAGGATGATCATGTATTTAACTGTTGAATGCAGTTACATTTTTTTGGAAGAAGATTCAGCTATACAGGAGGCAGAACTAGGCAAGCAGCATTGGAAGACTAAGGGGCACATTTACTAACCCACGAACGGGCCGAATGCGTCCGATTGCGTTTTTTTCGTAATGATCGGTAATTTTGCGATTTTTTCGGCGTCTTTACGATTTTTGCGTAAAAACGCAAGTTTTTCGGCGTCTTTATGATTTTTGCGTAAAAACGCGAGTTTTTCGGCGTCTTTACGATTTTTGCGTAAAAACTTGAGTTTTTCGGCGTCTTTACGAAAGTTGCGCAAAGTCGCGATTTTTTCATAGCGTTAAAACTTGCGCGAAACGTCGCGCCTTTTAAGTTTTAACGGTACGAAAGAGGCGACTTTGCGCGCAAGTGTTAACGCTACGAAAAAATCGCGACTTTGCGCAACTTTCGTAAAGACGCCGAAAAACTCGCGTTTTTACGCAAAAATCGCAAAGACTCTGAAAAACTCGCGTTTTTACGCAAAAATCGTAAAGACGCCAAAAAAATCGCAAAATGTTCGTTTCCAATCGGAATTTTTCCAATTCGGATTCGAAATCGTGTCTTAGTAAATCAGCCCCTAAGAGAGCAGAAAAGTTTGTTGTATTCTGTCTATGAAGATTTCCATTCATCCAGGTCATGGTATATCTAGTTATTATTATTATTATTAACATTTATTTATAAAGCGCCAACATATCCCGCAGCGCTGTACAATAAGTGCGTTTCATACATTGGGCATACAGAGTAACATATAAAGCAATCAGTAACCGATACAAGAGGGGAAGAGAGCCCTGCCCAAAAGAGCTTACACTCTACAAGGAGTAACATATAAAGCAATCAGTAACCGATACAGGAGGGGAAGGGAGCCCTGCCCAAAAGAGCTTACACTCTACAAGGAGTAACATATAAAGCAATCAGTAACCGATACAGGAGGGGAAGAGAGCCCTGCCCAAAAGAGCTTACACTCTACAAGGAGTAACATATAAAGCAATCAGTAACCGATACAAGAGAGGAAGAGAGCCCTGCCCAAAAGAGCTTACAATCTACAAGGAGTAACATATAAAGCAATCAGTAACCGATACAGGAGGGGAAGAGAGCCCTGCCCAAAAGAGCTTACAGTCTACAAGGAGTAACATATAAAGCAATCAGTAACCGATACAAGAGGGGAAGAGAGACCTGCCCAAAAGAGCTTACACTCTACAAGGAGTAACATATAAAGCAATCAGTAACCGATACAAGAGGGGAAGAGAGCCCTGCCCAAAAGAGCTTACAGTCTACAAGGAGTAACATATAAAGCAATCAGTAACCGATACAAGAGGGGAAGAGAGCCCTGCCCAAAAGAGCTTACACTCTACAAGGAGTAACATATAAAGCAATCAGTAACCGATACAAGAGGTGAAGAGAGCCCTGCCCCAAAGAGCTTACAATCTACAAGGAGTAACATATAAAGCAATCAGTAACCGATACAAGAGGGGAAGAGAGCCCTGCCCCAAAGAGCTTACACTCTACAAGGAGTAACATATAAAGCAATCAGTAACCGATACAAGAGGTGAAGAGAGCCCTGCCCCAAAGAGCTTACAATCTACAAGGAGTAACATATAAAGCAATCAATAACCGATACAAGAGGGGAAGAGGGCCCTGCCCAAAAGAGCTTACAATCATTTAGAAGAATTCTCTTCTTCATACATACTGAATATGTATTGGAGACATTTTGCACTTCTTCATCTGGTGGTTCTCAAAGGAGGAAACAGTTTTCTACTCAAGAGTTTTTAAACTTATTGGAATGAAGTCTCCACGTTCTTAACTCATTTCTACTAAGGAAGCTACTGTAGTGTATAGATAAATAAGGCCGGTGAGCTAAATTGGAAACACTGCATTTATCTTATTTAAAAAGCTTTTGAACAAAAAGTTGCTATCAGTTAATTTACTTAATATAAAAATTATTTCCAAAACTAGAAGAGATAGTTTAGTTCTTTCTTCCTAAAGTCTTAACCAAGACATTATCTATTAACCATATTAACTATGGAAATTTATGTCTGCGTGTTGCATTTTGCATTTGACACTGCATTTGTAAATAAGCCTTATGGTGCTGGATAATGATTGCTAAGTAACCACCCAGAATCAGAGCCATTGTAATCTGTGGCCAAACCAATAGGACATGGAGATTATATGAGATTACTGTCCAGTAGATTCTCCTTCAACCCTATTTTGTTTTCCAGTTTTAATTTTTGCTGATTTGCTAATGCTAACAGACAAACTTTGTTTACTAAATATGAAACTTCTCACCTGTGTGTAGCCAAACACATTCAGAATCTGGGCTATGGGTATAGTGGTTTCTGAGGTGAGATCTCCGATAACACCAGCCATTTGTCTCATTCCGGTACAGGAGTAATTAGGAACCGGCTCCCTGGTACCAGATAATATCTGCAATACGCTCTTCACAGCCTTCCGCAGGTCTCCACAGGAATCATATATATGGTATCCAAAAGTTGTGTTGGGAAAAGCATCAGGATTCTTGTTAACTTGCTCAATCACATAAAGAAAATCCAGAAGATATTTGTAATTTTGGGCACTTGGACTGGAAAAGAAAAAGAAACACAATGTTTCTAGTTATTTATATCTTAAAAAAAAAAAACCTTGAATGTGTTAGCAAACTATTTGACCAGTCATGGATCTGCATTGGAGAATGTTCTGGCGAAAGTGCTTCAAATATTTGCCACAACAAAACATTTGCAGAGAAAAATGCCCATTGACTTTAATGTATTTGGAGTGAGAAAAAAAGTCATGGTGGCGTAAATCAGTGTTTGAATCAGTTTCAATGTTTCCATTGAGAATCACTGACAAGTAAGGGCTTCCCTTTAACATTTGAAGATGTGTGCCTACAAACGCTTGGCCAATAAATGTTAGTGTTGATTGGTTGCTCTAGGCTACTAGACCAGAAGCAAACTTTGCACCAATTATTACATTGCCCCCTTGCACTCTTATTTTCTACTCACCCTTATTTTCTACTCACCCAACCCAGATTTCACACAGATTGAATTGAAATCTGTCTGTATGAAAAGCCACAACACACAATGTCCAACATCTTGGCCTACTGGTTGAATTAGTTAATTAAGTCTATTAAGCCAATTGTAGCCACCTTGTTCAATTTACTGGCAAGAAAAACAACTCACTAGACACACGTCAGTCCTGTGAAATAATTTGCTTGGCGAAACATACTGACAGTCAGCACCCCTCCAATCATGATGTCTCCTTCCTGAATGTATTCATATTCCTCAGTTGTTTCAATGATCTCCAAGTGACAGGCAGGATTGTAGGTTGGGGTCTCAGATCTGCAGTGTCCCACACACATTACAGTTAGATAGAGCAGTATATTTATTACAGGCATGTCCCCCAGCATGGCACCCTCAGGTAACATAATGTACCCCAACACAATGCAGAGGGTCAGAGCATTTTCCCAGCAGTCATCGGGTGAAGTCCCCATAATGAATGCAGTGTTTCTTGCATTTGTAGAACAGAATAAGGGGACCAGCTCATCCAACCCTCATTTTATAGAGAGCAGAGAGAAGGTTAGCACTATATCCTGAATATAGGCACCAACACCTCGGGGAGCTCCGCTCTATTATGGAAGTGTAATTATTCTCTAAGCTGTGCTGATGGAAAGCCCTAAATATAAGATCTTAATGTACTGGATACTTTGGTTCCTCAGCAGGTGCTTTAATACTTTGCATACTATATTGAAATAACACTAGACAGAACTTCAATATAATAATTTAACCATTTAACGGCCAGCAGAATTTCACATTTCATTAGTACTCAGTGCTAAATGTTTTTGAACATTTTGTGCTCTCACTTTTCCTGAGGATATTGTTTTTTTTTACCAGGAGAACCTATGCTTTTTGATCATTTCCCCCTCTAGGACAATATTGATAGTTCTAAATGCAAAATATATATGTATCTATATAGATAGATGATAGATAGATAGATAGATAGATGATATATACATAGATAGATAAATATTTAAATATAGTGTCGAAATATTTAATTTCATTTTATTCATGTAAATATAACTGATTTGGAAAGCCTTATGTCTCTTAAATGTGCCAATACGTGATATGTTTAGTTTTAGGGAAATGTATGACTTTTGTACATCAAAACACACATTACTGAATTTTTAAAACATTGTTGCAAAAATGAGCATACTTTTGGTTTCAAAGTAAAAAAGGTTGACCCCATGAAAACATATATTTTTGAAAAGTACACATTCTGCTGAATCCAAAATGGGTAACTATAATCAATCTACTCCAAACTACCAAGCATTAAAGCTTTTCTGAATTTTGCAGTTTTTATACAAATTTTATTTAAAAATTCTGTAAAATCACGTCTAAACTTTCACTTTGCAACTCTGTATTCCAAATACAAATGCCAAGGGTACAACAAACAGTTTCATGGCCATTATGCAAAACATTACCAAAGTATCTGGCATGTAGAGAAGTGCATACAAATTTTCCTGGAATTCACTTCAGCTACTGAAAAAAATCAACACATGTATTGCATTATTGCTGGGTAAAGCCATAAAAAATATGTTGACACTCCCTCCCCACCCCAACAAAAACCCATATATGTTTTTGGAAAGTGCACAAAGCTTTCCCTAAACTTGCCGTTTTGATGAAATACCTGAAAATAACCTTAAAGTTTTCACTTTCCAGCATCTTATCTCTTACATATCATTAGGTACCATAAAAACCCACCCTAAATATCATTGCCAGGGGTACACCAAACCATTTGATGCTCATTTTGCATAGGATTTTCAAAGTATCAGGCATTTAGAGACCCCAAAATTAAGCTAGTGCATACATATTTAATGGCATATATTTCTACTACCAAAAAAATATGTATACTTCATGATTTATGTATGGTAAAAGTGGCAAATAATTAACTTTTTGACTATGAAGATTTTCATTCATCCGGGTCATGGTATATCTAGTATAAATAAATCTAAAGCAACTGGACTTGTTAAGTAATCATTGGAGGCGTTTCACTACTCATCCGAGCAGCTTCTTCAGTTCAACTGACTGGTATGGGAAGTCCTCAGCATATATACTCTCCCACTAATCCAATCACAATGGCACTTTGTAACTCTTCAGAAAGGTGACATTCAAAGTAACTATGCTGATGATACTCAGATCTATCTTTCCCCTCCTGATCTCAACCCAGAGCTTCTAACTGGTGTCTCTCCCTGCCTGGCCGCTATCTCCACTTGGATGTCCCAACGTTCCCTTAAACTAACCCTCTCCGACCCTGAACTGGTTCTCTTTCCCCCATCCAACGCCCACATTGTTCCCGAGGTATCTATACAGGGTAACAATTCTACCATCACCCCATCTTCCCAGGCCCGGTGCCTTGGGGTTACCCCCGATTCTGACCTGCCCTTCACTCCTCAGTCAATCACTTATCAAATCCTGTCACTTTCACCTAAGAAATATCTCCAAAATCCGATCATTTATCACCCAAGATGCTGCGAAAATTCTTATTCACTCTCTTATAATATCTCGCCTGGACTACTGTAACTCCCTATTAATTGGCCTTCCCCTCCAAAGACTGTCCCCTCTCCAGTCCATAATGAATACTGCTGCCAGGCTCATACACCTCTCCAACTGCTCCTCCTCTGCCGTGCCACTCTGCCAGTCCCTCTGCCATGCCACTCTGCCAGTCCCTGCTGTGCCACTCTGCCAGTCCCTCTGCTGTGCCACTCTGCCAGTCCCCCTGCCGTGCCACTCTGCCAGCCCCCCTGCCGTGCCACTCTGCCAGTCCCTCTGCCATGCCACTCTGCCAGTCCCTGCCGTGTCACTCTGCCAGTCCCTCTGCCATGCCACTCTGCCAGTCCCTGCCATGCAACTCTGCCAATCCCCCTGCCATGCCACTCTGCCAGTCCCTGCCGTGTCACTCTGCCAGTCCCTCTGCCATGCCAATCTGCCAATCCCTGCCATGCCACTCTGCCAATCCCTGCACTGGCTTCCCCTACCATCCAGGATAAAATTCAAACTAATGACTCTCACATTTAAAGCAGTCCATAACTCTGCCCCACCCTACATCTCTGAACTCATCTCTAGGTACCATCCAACCCACTTGTTACCCCCCTAATGACCTGCCCCCCAACTCCTCTCTCATTCCCTCCTCACACGCTCGCATTCAAGACTTTGCAAGGGCTGCCCCCCTTCTCTGGAATTCGCTTACCCTAATCTAGTTTAGCAACACCCTGTGCCCCCCCTCTCACAACTCTGGTCATGCCCATTCCCACACCTTGTGTCTCAACCCTTTCTCCTTGCAGAGTGTAAGCTCTTGGGGCAGGGCTCTCTTCACCCGTTGTATCAGTTATTGATTGCTTTATATGTTACTCTGTATGTCCAATGTATGAAACCCACTTATTGTACAGCGCTGAAGGATATGTTGGCGCTTTATAAATAAATGTCCCAAAGCTTGCATTTTACCTTACTGTATGCCCCACATTTTGTAACATACCAGCATAAAGCATCCTATATATGAATGTCAGGGGTCTACTGAACAGTTTGATGCTCAATATGCATACATTTACCAAACCACAAGGATCCTATGGTTGTTAAAGGAGAAGAATACCCTCTTTTTCAACATGGGGTCAATTAGTAGGTCTTGTGCCAAACATATTGTGTGTGTTTTAGGTGGAATAGGTCAATGGGAACTTCTACACCTTGTTATGCCCTAATATACTGTCCTTCTGTCACATTTGCAGCTAGACTTTGTGTCACCAACATGGAGGACCACAAGCATGCTCAAATAAGCTCTCAGTGATAGAGGATATAAATAGTAGACCAATTTGGAGTAGTTGGCAGCTGGGAGTTTCTTTCTAATGCCCTTATGAGTCTTTTTTATTTTGTAATCGCCAGGTATAAGAGTTAATAGTTATTAACCAATTGTGTTTCTTTTAGTGAGTTATGTTTATCCATATATTTTCTAAAACTAAAAAAACATTATCTTGGGCTAAATTTATTTTAATATGAAACGTTTGGATGACTACCTCTATGCAATAATAGTATGATGAACTTTTTAGGTATTATTTCCAAGTACATAAGATTTTGTGTTCATTTCAGGTCTCATCATAATTATGTAACATTTGGGCAGAAATATACAAGCTAAAAGGCCGGCGCTTGAGGTGAGTATGGCAAATATCTCCACACACACAGTGTTTTTGCCTTTGGTGCTCAGATAGGCCGGGATCATTGTGATCCAAACACTGCAGAAGAGCAGCATGCTGAAAGTGATGTACTTGGCCTCATTAAAACTGTCCGGTAAGCTCCGAGCTAAAAATGCTAAAACAAAACTAACAGCTGCCAGAAGCCCCATATACCCAATAACTGAGTAAAAGCCAATAGCTGAGCCCTCATTGCACTGAATGATGATGGTTCCAGGGGAAGTGTGAATGTCCAGTTCCTGAAAGGGAGGAGAAATGGCCAACCAAGTCATGCAGATGATTATTTGAATGGATGAGCAGAACAAGACTACAGAATTGGACAGTTTGACTCCCAGCCATTTTCTCCATGAGCTCCCTGGCTTGGTGGCTTTGAAAGCAACACAAACCATGATAGTCTTGGCCAGGAGAGAAGAGACAGCTATGGAGAAGGTGATTCCAAAAGTGATGATGCGCAGCATGCAGGTTATATCCACAGGGCGACCGAGGAACAGAAACACACTGAGGAAGCTCAGCTTGATGGAGACAAGGAGGAGGAAGCTCAGGCTCCGGTTGTTGGCTCTCACTATGGGGGAGTCCCGGTATGTAATGAAAGTTCCTAATATCATCAGAGTTATAACAAAAAAGAAAACTGAGATAGAGGAAAAAAACATAGAAATGATGTCATTTGTGTATGAGAGAAAGTCTTCAGATTTGGTCATACACTGATTTTTCTTTTCATTTGGCCATTCCTTGTCCTGGCATTGGATACAGATGTCACTGTCTGTAAATATGATAAATAAGAAAATTAAAAAATCTTTAAATTGTATTAAGGGAAGTTCAGAAGTTGTACTCAGTACAAACAGGGGTTAAATATAGCAGATGAAGATATGTATATTTGTATTTACATAACAATGTACAAGTAAGTGATCTATTATTCAAAATGCTTGAAACCTGGAGTTTCTTTAATTTGGATCACCATACCTTAAATCTACTAAAAACATTAATAAATGATATAATTAAAAACATAGGAATTGAGAATCAATGGGGAATGGGATTTCTGTCTGAACTTTCTAGGTAAGAGGTTTCCAGATAATGGAACTCATTGCTGTACAGTACTTAATGGGATGGTGGAACAACATACACTTTATTTTTCAAACAGAAAACCACATGTTATTAGATAAGATGAAAGTGAATTATCCATTACCCCAAGATATTAACTGCACGGTATTACTGTGATTTTGGGGTACAGTGGATAAAGATATATTAGTTTTAGTTTCAAGCTGGGACATGCACAGATACAGAATCAGTGGGACAGTGCTAAGACAGTAGTAAATATAATATATATAAATAACTTTACTGAATTACAGTGTTTCACAAATAAGATTTTTTTTTTATTATTGAATAATACTTTGTGCATTTAACTACTGATATTATTTATGTTATCCATTTACCTTCCAAGATCTGTGCATTTGCAAGGATCCAGGGTGCAAGGAGTTCTAACTATAGTCCCTTAGCAGGGTAAGTACCTTGCCCCCTCCCCCATGTCCTTAGCCGACTCATAGGTCTTTATTTACATTGTGTCCCCACAATACACTAACTTACCCAACCTCTTTTGTCTAATTAACTATTTAATTAACTAAGTACGCCTTCACCATTTTGCTATCCTTTCCACAAGAACATGAGATGCCCTTATAGTGAGAAAAAGTACAATCAGTTTTGGCTTCAGAGATTGCATGACAGTGAAAAATAATCTTTAGGGACCCCCAGTGTCGGACTAGCCCACCAGGATACCAGGAAAACCCCCAGTGGGCCCAGGTGTCTGTGGGCCCTCCTGCTCACCCAACCATTTGCCTTGCATGCCTATACCATGGCCATTACTCAATTCTGTATGGAAAGAAACAGAAGAAATGGAGGAAAAAATACATAATAGAAGTAATTAAGAGACGTGAAGAAAGTGAATGAACAGAGAAGGGAAGAGTGGGCCTAATGTCTATGGTTTTCTGGTGGGCCCTTGGCACCGCAGTCTGACACTGGGGACCCCAAACCTTCTTTCCCACACCAAGACCTCAACCACACTTTTAGCAACAAAAAGTCATGTTGTTTTCCTTATGTTGCACGTGACACAAGCATTTTCCACAATAATGGCCTTGACCATATCTTTAACATTGATGCTAAACCCTGAACCCCAGGTGTGTGTGTCCCAGCTAGGTCCTGCTCAGTGACAGGCTCCTCATAAGGTTATTGATCATCTACTGCTCTAAATCTCAGATTTGGGCATCTAGAGTCCCAATTTATTCACAGGAAAGAAACAAACTGTATGGAAACTTTACACCATAAATACCAAGTACAGCTAAAAGATACTCAAAGATTATCATATTATGAGGCCATAAATTGTTAAATGTCCTTAGAAATAAAGAAAACAAACAAAAAGTTGCCCTTTGGATGCAACTGCAGCTGTTGGATGGCAGGTTAGCAGAGAAGAGATGCATTTGGCAGGGAAGTCAATAGCCAGCACTTCAGTATAGAGTCTAGTCTAGTCTTCCTATTGAATTCAAAATGGTGATTGGATTAACCCTCCTACATACATTCATACCAGTTATATTGGAGATCTCTCCCTCAGAACACTGGACACAATCATAACAGCAGGACTGGGCTCCGGGCCTTGGTGCCTTTCTGAATCCTGGGGGGCAATTGTCTGAGCACTGAGCTCTTGGGATCTAAAATAAAAAAATATAAACATTTTAGAACAAGCTAAAACCAATGCTAAGCCAAACAATTACAGTGATGGACCAGCTGCACAAACTTGGAGGCAGATTTACCAAAACCAATGTTTCTAATTTTTTTTTTAAAAAAAACTATGAATAAACAAATTTCCATTTTATAAATGTCGGGCATTTTTATAAGAAATCTGAACTAAAAAAGCACATGCAGTTATTCTGGGGTTTGTAGTCCAGCAACAGCTGAGTAACATTTGGTCGAGCCGCGCTGTGCAGCAGGGTCCTTTAAAGAAATGGAAAGGAATTTGCTCCTACCTGGTTATTTGTTGTTTTCCATTTGATTGCACCCAGTGTAATATTAAGTCTCTGGTCTCTCGGAGCCCAGGGAATGTATTGTCCCACTCTGGTCTCTGTTACTTGTCCATTGGGCTGAACATAGAAATGAGTAATCTGATAGGCAGAGACAATCTCCCCCTTCTCATTGAAAGATCTGAGAGACTTCTCTTGGTATGGAGACTGCATGTCTTTCAGAAGGCGGTGTATCTACAAAGGGCCAATAAGAAAACAGTTAACATTATGGTTTTGAGCAGGGTCAGCCTGCCAGCCCACCTTGTCACCTCTCCTTCCTTTTCCTCCTCCAAGCTGTCACATCTACTTCCTGTGACCCAGCCCCTGTGAATTGAAACCTCAAGTAGTCAGGATTTATTAAAGAAAAAAATGAAAAAAGTCACATTGGCAAGTAAAAGCTGTGATGGTTCTATAGAAGTCAATGGGATTCATCTCAAGCAATAACATTTTTTAATAATTTTCCCATTTCATTAAAACATTCAAGATTTTCAACCTTATTAAAAAAGAATAGTACAATGTAAATATCTGTGGCGCACAACTAGTGAAGATCAAATCTGTCCCGTTTTGCTTCTCCATAAAATTTGACGTGGAAAAATTTTTTGCATGTCTTTTTTGTCGTCCGCATCTTTTTTGTCAATTGAGTCTATTTTTTTGTCGCCCGAGTTTTTTGACGTGATCACGCCCAATTTTGACGCGCCTGCACCTTTTTTTATGTGACTGCACCCTATTTGATGCGACTGTGCCCCTTTTTTACGCGACCACACCCAAATTGATGCGTGACAAAAAAAGTTACGCGCGACAAATTTTTCCACGTCGAATTTTCACAGAACTTACGCGAATCAATTCGCAACCAATAAGTTGATATGGGTTACTGATCCTGGGCAAACTTAGTGCCTTTTATTGCATAACCTATTGTACAACGCTGCAGAATATGTTGGCGCTTTATAAATAAATGTTAATAATAATAATAATAACCCCAAAAAGTTGCTTGCATTTTGCTGTGGTTTTTGGCCTATGAAAGAAACTTTCTAAATACAATAAGGAACATTGCAGAAATCCATACAACCTACCCAATAATTATAATTGATCTCCTTTCTGGTTTTTTTGAAGCTTTGCTTATTTACTAAGATGTCCATACAATATAGCCTTGTAATTACCATAGACAAGGTATGGACAGCAGCAAACATATTGAAAGTATGTAATTCCTCTTTAAAGTCTTCAATATCCATTAGTCGTTCCTCTCCTGTGCATTTGTGAAGACGTCTTGAATAAATGAATTCATGTAGAAAATTCATACTCTTATTTTCTGACTCACAGTAATGGTACCGCATCCAAATATCTGCTAGCAACTTGTCTTCTGGATACTTTGATGGGTGAAGATTATCTAGGAACTCGCTGAAGCTGTGGTCATTTTTGTCATATTCTGCCATATTTTGCATAATGACCAAACTCCCGTTAAATAATGCAAGTGCGTAACCAAGAGCAAGGCTATAATCTAACCAGTTGGATGGAAAGATAAAGGTCTTTTTACTTAGTATATCTGATAGTTCATGTAAATGTTCTGCAGTCTCCAAACGAATTGTCCCACAAAAGATAACAACACTGGTGGAGGATTGTTGGATGATCTTGTTATACAAAGGAAACTGTTGATGGATATCTTCATGGTGGATCTTCATTATGAAGTCAATGCAGATGTCTTCACTGGAGAGATACTTTGTCAGCAGTTGATAAGCTCTGTCTCCATTTATATCATCAGATGTAATAATCCCAACCCAGGTCCAACCAAAATATTTCACTAATTGTGTTATAGCAAAATACTGTCCTTCCTCACTTTGTACTGTCCTGAAGAAGAACGGGAAGGTGTCTCTGTCACTGAGGAAAGGGTCTGTAGCTCCGTAACTGATCTGTTAAAGTAAAACAATTACCCAATAAAATAGATGGAAACGTTTTTACTGTCACACCAAAACTTTTACAGATTGTCAATTACAAAACTAATTATGAAAAAAAAGAAATTACTGCAAATGTGCAAATATGGGGCTATGATAGTAAATCGAAGCCTGTGTTTCTTACCTGGGAGTAGCCAAGCACACTGAGTATGTGGGCAATGGGAATAGTTGTTTCTGAGGTGAGATCCCCAATAAATCCAACAATATTTCTCTTTCCCACACAGGAGTAATTGGGAACTGGGTCTCTGAGTCCAGATAATATCTGAAATACGCTCCTCTCAGCCTTATATACATCCCCACAGGAATCAGATATGTGGTACCCCAGCGTCAGGTTTTGTGCCAAGAGTGGGTCGTTGTTAAATTTTTTGATGTAGTAAAGGAAATCCAAAACATATTTGTAATTTTGGGGACTAGGTCTGGGAAGATAAAAAATGTACAGTTCACACTTGAACTTCGTATCTTATAACCAGGGGTAGGCAAAGAGGCACCTGCCTAGGGTGCAATAATGAGGGGGTGCCACACAGATACCTCTTCTGCCTACCCCTAAACAGCACTCAAATTAAAATACATACACTTACACTTATACACACACTCTTACATTTTGGGGGTGGGTTGGGGGGTTTCACACATTCACAGCACTCACACTTACTTGCACACACATGCACACAAAACACATATTGCCATGTGTTACACAGACACTTATGCAATTTTCTATTTTTTCTTTTATTGCATCATTTTTTTTTCTTGCCAGAAAAAATGTTTTATTGCCATTGCGGATAGTGTATTCCCTAACCGCACTGCACAATACCTTTTGTGTATTATTTTTGTGTTTTTATTACATTTTCTGTGATTTTGTTGCATATTTAGTCATTTTATTGCATTTTCAGTTATGCATAGTTGTTGTTTGCTTGACTTTGTCTGTAAAACTAATTTGCCCAAGCCAAAATACTCAAACTAGGAAAAAAAACAAAACATTGATTTTAGATTTTTTATTTCATTTTAGCAATTTTGCTGCATTTCACATTGTTCTTTGTTAGTTGTCTGCTATATTTCAATTTGGCTTCCTCTGTACCCAACATAGTTTGGTAAATCTATGCATATAGGGCATCAAACTGTTCAGTAGACCCCTGGCGTTCATATTTAGAATGTTTTATGTTGATACGTTACAAATTGTGGGGGTACATAATGAGGTAAAAATCAAGCTTTGTGGTGATTTTCAGAAATGTCATAAAAACCGTTCTGTTTAGCATAGCTTTGTAGTTTGGTAGTTTGCAGTAGAAAGATGTATTTACCCATTTTTGTTTTGTCAGAATGTGTACTTTCGGAAAATATATTGTTTTCTAGGGTCTCTGTACTGTTAGGGGGTCTGATGCCGCATAATACACATACCGGGTGCAAAAACTGCACGAGCCGGAGCGTCATATGTGAAAATTCATATGCACTATTTTTATTTGGGTGCCGCTGTATATAGGGCATCAAACTGTTCAGTAGACCTCTGGGGTTCCTATTTGGGGTGATTTTCCTTTGTATGCAAGAAATTGTTTGAGATAAATGCGGCAAATTGCAAAATTTTTAGGCGATTTTCTGAAAGTCATAGAAACCACTAGCTTTAGAAAAGCTTTACAGATTGGTACTTTGGTGTAGAAAGGACTCTTTACCCTTGTTGGATTTGTCAGAATGTGTACTTTCCAAAAATATATGGTTTTCAGGGGGCACCCTACATTTCTGCAGTTTCTATCCCACATAAAACTGCCATGTGTTTATGAATTAGGTAAAGGTAAGCCATGATATCATATAAGGTATATTTTGGGGTCTCTAAGTGCCATGTGCTTTGATAAACCTATGTACAGTAGGCATCAAACTGTTCAGTAGACCTCTGGGGTTCATATTTAGGGTGTTTTATCTTGGTACCTCATGACATATAGAAAATAAGATGCTGCATATTGGAAGTTTTGAGGTGATTTTTGGAAATGTCATAAAATCGACTTTGGAGTAGAAAGACATGGGTACCCATTTTAGATTCGGGGAATGTGTAATTTCCAAAAATATATGGCTTTCTGGGGTGAGTGTACTTTTTACTAACTTTATCCCACATAAAATTATGTAAATGTGTTAATTTTGCAGCAGCTGAAATGACAGAAATGATAGAACGTATGGGGGTATGTTCATATTGGGGCCCCTACATGCCACATACTTAGGTTAACCTATACATATTGGGCATCAAACTGTTCAGTGGGCCCCTGGCGTCCAAATTCAGGGTGTTTTATCTCGGCACCTAATGATACGTGGGAGATAAGATGCTGCATATTGGAAGATTTGAGGGGATTTTTTCAAATGTCATCAAAATTGCTAACTTTAGAAATGCTTTGCGGGTTTGTACTTTGGAGTAGAAAGACATGAGTACCCATTTTAGATTCAGGGGAATGTGTACTTTCCAAAAATATATGGCTTTCTGGGGTGAATGTACTTTTTACTAGCTTTATCCCACATATAATGATGTAAATGTGTTGATTTTGCAGGAGCTGAAATGACAAATGAAAGATCATATGGGGGTTGTTCCCATTGGGGCCCCTACATGCCACATACTTAGCTAAACCTATACATATTGGGCATCAAACTGTTCACTGGACCCCTGGTGTTCCTATTTAGGGGGTTTTACCTGGTTACTTTATGGCCTGTAGGAGATAAGATACTATAGACTGGAAGCTTTGAAGTGATTTTTAAGAAATTTCACAAATTTTAATAATAATCAATAACTTTAGGAAAGCATTGCAAGTTAGTAGTTTGGAGCAGACAAACAGTTCTACCTATTCTGGATTCCCCAGAATCTGTTCTTTCAAAAATGTATAATTTTTTGGGATAAACCTTCTGTTAGTGGAATTTTTGGCCTTGAAATCTAAAGTATGCAGCTTTCTGGAGCAGTGCTTTGGGAATTTGGTAGAGTACTGCTGGGAGTTTTTGACCTATACAAGTGACAAATCTCCATAAAACTATATATATTTGGTATTGGCACATTCAGGAGACATGGGACTTTCCAAATCAGTTGTATTTTCATGCATAAAATAATTTTTGTTTCTGGTGTATGTGTTTATATAATGGAAAATATAGTTTTTTTTAATTTTTTAGACATTTAGAAGCCTATATCTTGTTGCAGAGTTGGAATCCCACCAAAATTTGAAAGCTTAGGTTGTCATGAAAAAAAAAGTCCCCCCTAGGAAAAGCCCCTAAAGTGAAACAGTGCAAAATGTTCAAAAACTGTCTGGCAATACAAGTTCCACTTTGTTCAAAACTGCTGGCAGTGAAAGGGTTAAAACTCACCTTTTCACTCAAGCCTATAACCTAAACCCTCAGAAATGCGATTACCCACTGAGGATAATCTCCCCTCATACACTTGTTAACCACTGGCTTTTTACCTCTTACTCTGCCCCTTCAATTCACATATCAGCATAAACTCTACCACCATTCTAGTTACCCTGATCTTATGGCTCAGACCTTTTAGAATGTAAGCTCTTGAGAGCAGCACCCGCTGCCTGTTGTCTCCAATTCTCATCAAAATGTAACTGTAAACTATTTTTTGCAAATTTTCTAATACGTTAACTGGCACTCCCCTGCATTCCCTGGCACTCAAGAAAATATCAGACAATATAACTTTTCCTGCATCTTATGCTGGGTTTGTGTTTCTTTCTGGGTTTGTGTTTGATATTAATAAAAAAAATCTGGACTTACTCAAGACACAATATGATTTTGTCATAATCTTCTTTATGTCTAAAACGAGACACCAATGCATTGACAGTTACTACTCCCCCGATCATGATATCGCCTTCCTTAATATATTCATAGTCTTCAAGTGCCTTAATGATCTTCAGATTACAAGCAGAAGAAAGAGGCTGATCTCCGGAATAACAGTACCTGGCACACAACACTAGGTATATCAGCACTGGGAAAGGATCAGTTAAAGCCATATTCCATATCACTGTAACTTGACAGGACAATGTTTCCTGATACATGACGGAAGATCAGAGTATTTCCCTTAGAGCAGTCAGTGGCACAGAGAGACACAGGCGATTCATAGGGATGGGCGGCATGTGTAGAGTAAGGGATTTGCTCATCCAGCTCTTATTTTATACAGAACTGGTTGAATATTTTGTATATATACAGCCCTGGGAAATCATTTCTATTCCAGTTATAGAATATTTACCACATATCCATCTGTGCAATTCTATTTCCCTTAGGACTGTTTCTTTCTTTAAACTGCCTTAATTTAAAACTGATCCCTCAGAACAAGTTCTTACTTGTGCTTTGGACTAAAGCCGGCCTTACACACACTGATATTATCGTATAAAACCTTGTTTTGTATGATATTCGCTGTGTGTGTATGGCAGTTCGAAGAGGCGGAGTGTCATTGAGCCCTATGGGGGACTTTCCCTGGGCCAGGTTGGAGCTGCAGAGTGCCATTGAGCTCTATGGGAAACTTTCCTTGGGCAGGGTTGGAGCTGCAGAGTGCCATTGAGCCCTATGGGAGACTTTCCTTGGGCCGGGTTGGAGCTGCAGAGTGCCATTGAGCCCTATGGGAGACTTTCCTTGGGCCGGGTTGGAGCTGCAGAGTGCCATTGAGCCCTATGGGAGACTTTCCTTGGGCCAGGTTGGAGTTGCAGAGTGCCATTGAGCCCTATGGGAGACTTTCCTTGGGCCGGGTTGGAGCTGCAGAGTGCCATTGAGCCCTATGGGAGACTTTCCTTGGGCCGGGTTGGAGCTGCAGAGTGCCATTGAGCGCTATGGGAGACTTTCCTTGGGCCGGGTTGGAGCTGCAGAGTGCCATTGAGCCCTATGGGAGACTTTCCTTGGGCCGGGTTGGAGCTGCAGAGTGCCATTGAGCCCTATGGGAGACTTTCCTTGGGCCGGGTTGGAGCTGCAGAGTGCCATTGAGCCCTATACGAGACTTTCCTAGGGCCGGGTTGGAGCTGCAGAGTGCCATTGAGCCCTATGGGAGACTTTCCTTGGGCCAGGTTGGAGCTGCAGAGTGCCATTGAACCCTATGGGAGGCTTTCCTTGGGCCGGGTTGGAGCTTCAGAGTGCCATTGAGCCCTATGGGAGGCTTTCCTTGGGCCGGGTTGGAGCTGCAGAGTGCCATTGAGCCCTACGGGAGACTTTCCTTGGGCCGGGTTGGAGCTGCAGAGTGCCATTAATCCCTATGGGAGACTTTCCTTGGGCCGGATTGGAGCTGCAGAGTGCCATTGAGCCCTATGGGAGACTTTCCTTGGGCCGGGTTGGAGCTGCAGAGTGCCATTGATCCCTATGGGATACTTTCCTTGGGCCGGGTTGGAGCTGCAGAGTGCCATTGAGCCCTATGGGAGACTTTCCTTGGGCCGGGTTGGAGCTGCAGAGTGCCATTGAGCGCTATGGGAGACTTTCCTTGGGCCGGGTTGGAGCTGCAGAGTGCCATTGAGCCCTATGGGAGACTTTCCTTGGGCCGGGTTGGAGCTGCAGAGTGCCATTGAGCCCTATGGGAGACTTTCCTTGGGCCGGGTTGGAGCTGCAGAGTGCCATTGATCCCTATGGGATACTTTCCTTGGGCCGGGTTGGAGCTACAGAGTGCCATTGAGCCCTATGGGAGACTTTCCTTGGGCCGGGTTGGAGCTGCAGAGTGCCATTGAGCGCTATGGGAGACTTTCCTTGGGCTGGGTTGGAGCTGCAGAGTGCCATTGAGCCCTATACGAGACTTTCCTAGGGCCGGGTTGGAGCTGCAGAGTGCCATTGAGCCCTATGGGAGACTTTCCTTGGGCCAGGTTGGAGCTGCAGAGTGCCATTGAGCCCTATGGGAGGCTTTCCTTGGGCCGGGTTGGAGCTTCAGAGTGCCATTGAGCCCTATGGGAGGCTTTCCTTGGGCCGGGTTGGAGCTGCAGTGTGCCATTGAGCCCTATGGGAGACTTTCCTTGGGCCGGGTTGGAGCTGCAGAGTGCCATTAATCCCTATGGGAGACTTTCCTTGGGCCGGATTGGAGCTGCAGAGTGCCATTGAGCCCTATGGGAGACTTTCCTTGGGCCGGGTTGGAGCTGCAGAGTGCCATTGAGCCCTATGGGAGACTTTCCTTGGGCCGGGTTGGAGCTGCAGAGTGCCATTGAGCCCTATGGGAGACTTTCCTTGGGCCAGGTTGGAGCTGCAGAGTGCCATTGAGCCCTATGGGAGACTTTCCTTTGGCCATGTTGGAGCTGCAGAGTGCCATTGAGCCCTATGGGAGACTTTCCTTGGGCCGGGTTGGAGCTGCAGAGTGCCATTGAGCCCTATGGGAGACTTTCCTTGGGCCGGGTTGGAGCTGCAGAGTGCCATTGAGCCCTATGGGAGACTTTCCTTGGGCTGGGTTGGAGCTGCAGAGTGCCATTGAGCCCTATGGGAGACTTTCCTTGGGCCGGGTTGGAGCTGCAGAGTGCCATTGAGCCCTATGGGAGGCTTTCCTTGGGCCGGGTTGGAGCTGCAGAGTGCCATTGAGCCCTATGGGAGGCTTTCCTTGGGCCGGGTTGGAGCTGCAGAGTGCCATTGAGCCCTACGGGAGACTTTCCTTGGGCCGGGTTGAAGCTGCAGAGTGCCATTGAGCCCTATGGGAGACTTTCCTTGGGCCAGGTTGGAGCTGCAGAGTGCCATTGAGCCCTATGGGAGACTTTCCTTGGGCCGGGTTGGAGCTGCAGAGTGCCATTGAGCCCTATGGGAGACTTCAAAATCATGCACTGAAGGATCAAAGTCAGAAAGGTTTTCCCGCCATTTACAGACACTCGGATATGAAAATTTTGTGACTATCGGATCGTAAGTACGAAATCTTCATATTCAAAAGAACAGAATTTTGAATTTTGCAAACATCAGAAACATCATCGGATTTCGTGATTCGGATTTGTACTTGAATGAATCTGGCCCTATGTGTCCAATAAATGGCTTGTAATTGTGAGCGTTAATGTGGAAAACAGAGAAAAAAGCTATTATATATCTATACAAAATTTTCCAAAATAGTTTATGAAACTTCACAGGTTAATTTTGGTTTACCGTAAATATGATGGCAAAAGTCTGTTGATGCAGTGGCTCCTGGGGGGGCTGATTTTGAAACATTTCCGGATGTGGCTTGAATAAATAGATTTGCTTCCAAAAGGAGCGGGTTACCTTTCAGAATCTCCATGTTGTATGATGTTGTGTAACATATGAACTGTTAGATATCTAATCGTGGAAGGGTGTTGATGTATGTAGTCCAGATGAGTAGGTTGTTATATTACTGAATAAAGCCCAGTCTGTGTGTAGTTAAAGAGGTTTATCAACCATCTGCAGCCAATAGGAGGTTACTTCCAGCCAGTAGGTTGGGATTTTGGGACAAAACCAAAACATATGTAAAAGGTTTGCCAGAGGTATGGCATCAAGTACACCTGTCTGAGAGGAGATTTCCCATTTTGAACTGTTTTTCAGGCATTAAATATGAGTGGTGGAGTAGTTGTAAAGAAATTTCTTGGTATCTACTAGCTGGTAATAAGTATCTGTGATATTGTGATATAGCTGATGTCCATTTAAATGGAGATTTTTCCGGCGTTACTAGGAGGAGCCCATGGTACTTGTGGGGTGCCGTCGCCTGGGGCGAGGTTCTTGCCTTGCCTCATGGGTGCAGTATCCAAAAGACAAATGCCCTGTCAGGACACCTTCCCCAGTCTACACAGATGAAGGGCCGGACAGAGTTTCCTATTGCACAATGTGCGTAATATCACAGTGGGAAATGTGGGAACAGGGGGAAGTGAGTCTGAAATGTTTCTTGGCTCAGGGGGTCTCGGAACATGAATATTGGATTCAATATTTGCTGCTTCCCTTCATGACCCCAGCCTTTCCATTTAAATATATGTAAATTGGGCTTCCAGCGGCATACATACCACATTTATGGATGTATTCTGTACTCTGTCGTACCATTATAATGCACAAGAGCCAAAGTTTTGCAAATATTTCAGTGAAGCAAAACAGGACAGATTCGCTCATCACTAGAGATAAACTGTAAAACCACACATTTATTCTTAGGACAGGAAACACCACCATGGCCAAGTCCCCGAATAGTGAACCACTGCTGCCATTAAGTATAATCACTTATGTTAAATACATTGGACCTTCATTGGAAATGCCCACTGTAATCTAGAATCCTAAAACAGTTGTAAAAGAGGTGTGTTAATACTTGTTCCTTATGGAATGAACATGGTATGAACTTATATGAACCTGCATCCAAGCAAACCTACTGCTACCTACAGTACCAGCAGCAGTCGCTATCCATCATCTCTATCAACAGCATGATGGTCTTGACAAGAGGGAAAAGGCAGCTATAGGGAAAATGTTTCAAATGTGATGATAAGCAGAAAGACACTGAGGAAGCTCAACTTGATGGAGAATAGGAGGAGAAAGTTGAGGTTCATGTTGTTGGTCTCACAGGGCAGGTCAAACTGATTAAAAAACAAAGTAAAGGCTGATGAAAAGTAAAAAATTAGCAGCACATCTCTATATATTAATATCTTTCAATAAGCATTGTTTTGTGTTCATTTCTGGTTTAAATAAAATAATATAACATTTGGGCAAAAATATAGAGGCTAAAAGGCCCACGCTTGAGGTGAGTATGGCAAATATCTCCACACACACAGTGTTTTTGCCTTTGGTGCTCAGATAGGCCGGGATCATTGTGATCCAAACACTGCAGAAGAGCAGCATGCTGAAAGTGATGTACTTGGCCTCATTAAAACTGTCCGGTAAGCTCCGAGCTAAAAATGCTAAAACAAAACTAACAGCTGCCAGAAGCCCCATATACCCAATAACTGAGTAAAAGCCAATAGCTGAGCCCTCATTGCACTGAATGATGATGGTTCCAGGGGAAGTGTGAATGTCCAGTTCCTGAAAGGGAGGAGAAATGGCCAACCAAGTCATGCAGATGATTATTTGAATGGATGAGCAGAACAAGACTACAGAATTGGACAGTTTGACTCCCAGCCATTTTCTCCATGAGCTCCCTGGCTTGGTGGCTTTGAAAGCAACACAAACCATGATAGTCTTGGCCAGGAGAGAAGAGACAGCTATGGAGAAGGTGATTCCAAAAGTGATGATGCGCAGCATGCAGGTTATATCCACAGGGCGACCGAGGAACAGAAACACACTGAGGAAGCTCAGCTTGATGGCAATGAGGAGAATAAAGCTCAGATCACGATTATTGGCCTTTACTACTGGAGTGTCTTGATAAGAAATAAAGATTCCAAAAATAATTTCAGTCATCAGAAAACATATCGCAGAAATGAAAGCAAAGGACAGAGTCAAACTGCCATCGTAGGAGAGAAAGTCAGTTTGTTTCTCAATACACAAATTCTTCCCCTGATTTGGCCACTCATTGTCTGGACATTGTAGACAGTTTTCCATATCTGGAAGAAGCAATTAAACCCTTTGTATGAATATTTTAAAATCAACAGAAAAATTGTCCACAGCAAAGTTACAGCACAATCATATTTTTGAAAAATAAAAGTTAAATCCCTCCAGATTAATCTTAAGCCTTTGGCTAAACCACTATTGTTAGACCAGCAGATTTTGAGTCCATTTTTTCCATACAAAGGGATAAGTGAAACTTTTTTATAGACAGCTGTTACAAAAAATGTTCAGTTCAGCCCCATTCACCTGGAATAATGCACCCCGGAAACAAACATTCAATGCAGGGGAACCTTTACTGGGCTAGAAAGAAAGGGTACATGTATTCTGTTTTAGGAAAGTTGGGAAAAGAGGGGTTGGTGTGTTTTTAAAAGCAATGCCTTCCTCAACCCCTTTACCACACTTTGTAGCATTGTTGAGTGACATGTGGATCAACTCAACTATGGCTGCTGGGAAATTCTAAGATTTGCTCTACTGATTGGAACAGCAGACCCATAAACACAGCCCAGCTTGTTTACAGTCGCAATTGACCATAATGGATGATGTCCCCTAAGTCTCTCTGTCTACCAACCTCAGCTCTTGGAGAGCAGGTCAGGGTGTTAGGCACGGTGATAACAGGCTACACTCTAGTGTGCTTCTTCTACTCTGATATATTATGCTGGAAACAGTTATTGGTTCCCTTCCAGGACTAGGAGCAGGGCTGTAAATTAGTCTCAGGCAGAGAAGCAGACTTGTCAGCTTAGCAGCCTGTTACATGGAGAATGGCCGTGCATTTGTATCACCATACTTTCCCTCAAGTAAAATCGAGCAGGTTGCAGGGTGATTGGCCAGTCTGGACCAGGGATACAGCCTGGTTCATCACAATTCTGAATGGTGATTTTTTTTGCTCCACAGGCTTCTCAAGAATGTGCCAGTTTGAATGGACCCTGGGTAGATGGTGAGGGTTCATGTTTTCAATTCAAGTAGATGCATGTTCCTACATGAGCATTCAGAATGTGAGAGTGGGCATTTCCAGGTGCTTCAAGAAGGGTAAATCTGTAGCCAAACCCTCAAAGGCTATGAGGAAATGGGAGCACATCCATGAGTCTAGAGAAGATATATCAGTGGCTTAGCAGCTATAACTGGAAAGGGGTGCTATCTTGCTGTCAGAGGATTTCCTGCATGGTTTAGGATCTCTTCTAAAGGTAGTGTGGCAAGTGGACTTGCTGTTCCTGTTACAATTTCCCTTTTGAAGCAACTTTGGTAAATGATGACATTGCCATGGGACCTTGGGACCAACAGGGACCTTGCCTTGTGGCATCATTTAAAGAGGCCTTGGTGATTTCTGTATGGACAAGGCTGCATTATACCTGCTCCCAGTTCATCCTGACCCTCACTAGATGTTGGAACAAAGGTCTGAGGGTCACCATTATGTGGTCCAGTTTTTCTATGGGCTGTTCAATCTTGTGAACCTACTTTAAAGCATATAAGTGTTTTATTGAGTGGGTTATGTGTATGGAGGCTGGCACAGAGGGGATTGTGCATTATCAGGTTGATGTTGTCTGTTTTGGGCTGGCTCAGTCTGGATTATGAGAGACCCATATGTGTATTTGGCCCACAAATGATCACTGTACTGTCTGCCTGGTCTGCTTTTTGGATGTTTGTTAAGTTTTACTTCTTACTTAATATTTTTTATAGCGATAATTCCCACATACACTACAGAATTCCTATTCCTATGATTTTGACCTTTAATCGCCAATTATAATTAACTGACTATACCATGGTTATTTACTTAATAAGATATACAAGGAGGAAACTAAATTTGCAGACAGAATTCCCATAATTATCCATTACCAGTGACATTGGAGATCTCTCCCTCTGAGCATGGAGCGCAGTCATAGCAGCAGGGGGGCGCTGATTTCTGTGGGACTTTCCTGTAGCCGGGAGGGCAGTTTGCAGAACACTGGGATTTTAGAGTCTGGAAATTAGAATGAGACTTCAAGAACTACTCATCAAATATATTTCAGAATAGCTTTTAATTATTTTTAGTTCTTTCACTCTTTGTCTGCCGATTTTTTATCTGCTGTATGCTGGCAGGGAAAGACTCTAACTGCCAAGAACGTATCTAATAAATTCTTGCACAGTTAAAGCTTTTTTCTCTGCACTAGTGGCTTTTGGGAAATTGCAGAAAATGTTTTGATTTTGCAGTAGCATAAATGGCAGAAATGTAACATCATATGTGGGGAATTTTCATTTTGGGACCCCTACATGCCACATACTTAGGTACAGCTATGTACTATGGTCATCAAACTGTTCCAAAGACCTCTTAAAATGTTTTCTGTTAGTGCCTATTGGTATGTGGGAGATAAGATGCTGACAAAGGGAAGCTTTGAGGCGATTTTGAAATTTGTTATCAAAACCACTAATTTCAGGAAAGTATTGGGCTTTGGTAGTCTGGAGACAAAAGAATGTATATTTTCCAAATATTCAGAGGCTGAGCAGAGTATCTTTGTTCAATAGTTACCGAGGCCGTGGAGTTTGCATGACAATTCCTGTATATAATTCACAACAAGACACATTTTGAGATTTAACTATGGGTGTCTGAGGATAACTTGTTTAACTTGTGGTTGCTTAGTATTCCATACAAATTCAATTACCATGCTGTTTAATATGGAAAAATTCAGCAGGGGGTTTCATTGGAAGTGCCTGGAAGACATTTAACAGCATTGGAAGTACATTCATTGAAAACCAGGACAATGTTTTATTAGAATAAGCAGTTAAATCTCTTTTGATCACCTGTAAAATTGAAAAATAGTTAATACAAGCCCAGTCTTCATAATGTGATATCAGTGACATGCCTAGATATGTTAGTCTGTCTTTTGTCCATTCGAAAGAGAATTTTTTCAGCAGAGCAGTCACTGTGGTTGTCAAAAGGCTAATATTAATAGTGATTTCTCATAGTCACTCAGTTGGCTATAGTGTTTTATATATTAGGTTGGGCAGTGTAACAACAAGCTGTAATAAGGTGAAAACTAATTGGTCTGCATATGCATGAACTTTGTATTGTGTTGTGCCTTCCTGAATATTGGGATTACCTTGGATCTTAGCTAGTAATGGTTCATGCCATTTGTTAAAACATAAGCAAGTGGTGAGAGTGGGCACCCTTGTCTGGTGCCATCCTGGAGTTTAATCTACTCCAATAATGTATTATTTATTTTAATTCTGGCTGTGGGGTTGGAGTATAGAGATTATAGTATATTTTGTCCTATTTCAATAAATCAAAGGCAGTTGCACAGGAAGTCACATCTTACCCTGTCAAAAGGCTTTTCAGCATCGACCATTGACAGAAGCAAGAAGGGAGTGTTGCTCTGTCAAGCTGCTGCTACAAGATTTCCACTGCAACAATGTGTCCTTATTGGCCAATAGTTGTTTCTTCATCTACCAAAGGGAAGAGATTCCATAGCCCTGTCTCTTTGGACTTCACTCCATGGTGGAGATGGGATACTATCTGGCAACCTGAGGCAGCCTTATTCCTGGACCCTAAGCTGTCAGGATTCCTTTAGGGAATTTGGGGCTCTTGAAAGAGCTTTAGTAACTAACTTACCCAAAGAGCATCAGAAGACACCCCTATTTTTTTTATAGTGATACCAGTCACTAGACCAGATTAACTGTTTGTTTTTATTAATTTAGTTACTTAATTATTGTTTTTAAAATGGAGGTTCCCATACTGATCCACATTATTACTTAGTGATATCCCACAAAAAACTCCACTGAAACTTTGCCTCAAGAATCAAATTATCATGGAAAATAGTAAAATGATTGCTTAATTTATAAAATGATCGTGTGTGGGGAGCACCTTCCATTAAATGAGACAAAGCCCTAGTGTGTAGAGAGTGAAAGAACTCACTGCAACTGGGTTAAAGGGGCGATTGGTGGGGAGGTGGCATGGGTGGAATTCTTAAGGGGATCTGAATTGGGTGCTACTGGGTGACTACACGTTGGCTGAATTATCTGGGGTGGGCAGTGATGCTCAAGGCACTGGATTAGATGCCACTGAGTGGCCCTAGGCAAGTTTAACTTTCAGAAATGCTGGATATACTAAATGGATTAGATGCCATAGAGTGGCTTGGAATAATCCTAACCATTTTTGCCAGTTTTGTTGGATACCCAGATGGGTTGATACGCACAATACACTGGAGTAAGAGATGTTGGAATGTTATACTTTATGGGGGCAGCAGTTTTGAGGAGCTTGAGCCTGATATTATTCTGGGTTTGCACCGTTTTTTTCTTTTTTCTCGACAATCTTTAATAAAAGTTTTGTTTTGAAAACTGGGAACTCTCTTGGGGATCGGATGTAATAGAAGGGGAAGTGCAACATTGATGGGCCAATTAATTTCTTTCTTTCTTTCATGATTGCTTAGTTTTTTACATTTGAATAACTTGTTTTATAGTAGCAATATATTCATCAACATGTGGTTCCAGTTGGATATTTGATCTACATTATAATACATAATACATTGAGTCTTGCTAATACAGTTTTATGTTTAAAGATTGAATCTTTATGCATAACCTTAACAATAATGAAGAGTTAATAATAAAAGGATCGCATTCAAATGTGTGAGAAGGCCAAATGCCCAATGACGAGTTTCCCCACCTGGTTGTTGGTGCCATTCTTCCATATGATTTCTTGGATGTTGATTTCAAGGTTCCCTTTAGATTCTGACCAAGTAAATCTGCCAACATTTTTTTCATTTTGTATCGATTTAGTTAAGTACCAGTTGTTAATAAGATAAACCTGTGGATTGTTGCCAGTTATATTGAAATATTTTTCTCTCCCCCAGGCGTCCTCATCATATACAGTTCTTAGAAAGTGGTGTAACTGTGTAACGACATAAACTATAGTCACATTAGCGGTAGAATTAAATTTGAACGAAAACCTTAACTGTCATTCACCCACATTCCATTTATTCCTATGGGATTTTTAGAAGCGTATTTATCAAATGGTGAGTTTTAACTTTCACTTTCAGGTGAGTTTTTATGTATTAACTCTAATCTCACATTTTAATAAATCTAATAATAATGGGGCACATTTACTTAAAATTGATTTTTTTTTATACTTTTTTTTTTTTAGAAACCCACGTAAACTCCTGAGAGTTTTTTGATTAAAAAAAATTAGCTCAATGATGTATTTATTAATATTCACAATTGTACAAAATGTGTAAGTTTATCATACAAAAACTTTGAGAATTTATTTAAATATTGAAAAATGTGAGAATTTTGTTGAAAGTTTCCCAAAAATATCGAGAATATTGCCAGGAATCGAGAATAGAAATTTGAAACTGACTTTTATTTTCTCAAATATTTTTCCTTCCTTTTTGGCCATTTTAGAAGTACTGGCGCTCACTTTCCTCACTTGTATCTTGGAAAACAATAATGTGTTTAAGTTGCCCTTTAAAATGTGTGAAATAGAAAGCAATAATGTGATTAACTTCCTCTTGAAAATGTGTGAAGAACAGCCTGTCACTGACCATAGGACTCAATGGTTCTTGGCGGCTTAAACCCAGCACACTTTCGCACACTTTTCTGTTTTTTAAAAAAACGTGCATTTTTCAAAAAAATTGTTTTTGAAAAAAAATTAATCAATCATATAATGTCAAAAAACACATACGTAAATCTAAAAAAAAAAAATATTTTTTTCCAAAAACTAGGGATACCCTGAATCCATTTTTTTGGATTTGCCCGAACCAAATCTGAATCCTAATTAGCATATGGTAATTAGGTTTTGTAAAGGTTTAATGTTGGAAAACTTTCAACTTCCATGACAAAAAGTCAGTTTGGCCAGGACCATGGATTCAGCCGAATCCAAATCCTGCCGAAAAAGGCTGAATCTTGGCCAAATCCCGAACCGAATTCTGGATTCCCTACAAACAACTTTAGTATCTGGGCCTCTTAATGCATGTCTGGTCTTGGATCTCTCACCATCTCAACTAATATTTAATTCAGTTCAGGCCTCAGATGAGACAGAGCTCCACCAAAAAATATCATTGCCCAAGTGCATTACTTCTCATACAAAGAGGATAAAATGAGTGCTTCCCAGGCAGCACCCCAACTTGATTACAAAGGCCACAGGTACTCAAAATGGTGCAGTAATGTCAAAAAATTCTTGTGCATCAAAAAAGTCTTGTGCGTCAAAAAAGTACACTTACCAATCTTGCCACCTCAACTATACAAAAATGGAGACTTACAAAGCCTCCATCTTAATCTCCCATCTGATCTGTTATAGATGGGGGATACCCTTCTATAAATATGGTAATCGCTAATACTCAGTGGTAAACCCCAAGATGGCCTCAACCTTTTTAGCACGACTGAAGCCCACCCACCCCATGTCAACTACCCCAACCACCAGTACACCACAGGGGAGCTCAAGTGAGACATCTATTTCTCCAATATGGCACAAGTCTAAAATACAAGATAACCTGAAAGTCCTAAGAAAAACTTATTCTTACTTTACCAGGTTTGAGCTCTCCAGGGTATTATCCCCATCTAAAAGTCAATACAATGAGACCAACACAGAACTTAAGGGTTGCCACTAGTTTTGGCATGTAAGGAACAACATCCTTTTAAAAAACATTATACATATTTCTCCCCACGACACGATTCCCATTCTAGAATAGACACATTTCGACTGTAATACATAAACAAATCTACCCCAATATTCTTCTTAAATGCTTATTAAATATCGAACATTTCAGTTTTGGAATAAAGTGAACATTCCATTAATGCACCCACTTCCTATCAGGTATCAAAACTCTTATCAGTTTATGAATTTCACATACTATAGGGCAGTTCTGTTCAACATATTACATGTAGCGATGAGCTAATTTTTTTCTGCAGGCATGGACTCCCAGCGAAATTCCGCATTTTAAGACACAAAAACAAAATGGTGCAGTCATGTCAAAAAAGTCTTGTGCGTTAAAAAAGTACATTTACAGTTTTTTTTTTCTTTCTTTTTTTCTTTGCTTTCTTTGGCAGTCTTTTTTTCACTGAAACTTTATTTCTGATCTTGTTCTACAATAATTTGATTTATTTGGTTGCATTTTTGTGTTCTTTTGGCGTTTTCATAATTGATTTCTGTTTTTTCATTATTTTATTGCATTTTAACTTTTCAAATGCTATTGGGTGCTGAATTTGCAGTGACGTTGATGGATGCAGGTCTCTGACCACCGATTTCATTGCTTTTAGTGGTTTTATTGCATTCTTGTGATTTGATTTTATTCCATTTGCATTGTTTTTTATTGCGTGTTTAATGCCCCTAAAAAGGTTGCTTTTGCAGTGCCATTGGCGGATCCAGGGCTTCGACCACCGATTTCATTGCAATTATTGTTCTTCTGTTGGTTTAAGTGATTTTATTGGGTTTTACTGATTTTATTGTGTTTTCTTTGCATTGTTCTTTATTGCATGTTTAGTGCCACAAAAAGGTTGCTTTTGCAGTGCCTTTGGTGGATCCAGGGCTCTCACCACCGATTTCATTGCAATTATTGTTCTTTCATTGCTTTTAGTTGTTTTATTGCATTTGTGTGATTTTGCCACTTCTTTATGTGCACCCATACATATGGGGTATCATTTTATTCAGGGGAACTTGCAGATTGAGATTTAATAAGATTTTGGTAGATGCCATGGAGAAATCTAGGTTTGTATCTGTTTTTTCCTTGATTTCTGACCAAAGCACTGACTTCTGTAAGGGACTGCGGCCACAATTTTCCATGTAGAAAGAGAAGAGTGGTGCCTTTCAATAGCAGAAGCACTTTTTGGAAATATATAGTTTGTACAGGCTATTTCACAGGTAGGGGGTTAACACTGAAAAACTGCAGGTAATACACATAGAGCGCAGCCCCCAAATTTTTAGCTGTAATTGCTCTTATGCATTGTTTGGTGGCCATGTCTTTATGTGCACCCATACATATGGGCATCATTTTATTCAGGAGAAGTTTCTCTTTCAAATTTGCCTTTGGTTCGAAATTTTTTCTGAGATTTTATTTTGTCAAATCCACATTTGATCATGCGTCCAAGTTTACGTTTTAGAAAAAAAACAAGAATGCGAAAAAAAGCTGATAATTTCGCAAAGCACTGAAAAAAAGTATTTGGCTTTTGAGTGAAAACTAAATTGCACCTAGAAACCTGAAGGTCTGCAGTTTCTAAAGATACCAAACATGGGGGGATATTTTAGATTTACATATAATTTATGCTGCATCAACTGTTACAAGCGTTTTTCTGCTTTGTTTTTGTGTGATATTGTACAAAGTATTGCTTTAGTTTGGGGGTTACTTCTGGACAGGAACTGTGGGATACCACCACATATTTGGTATCATTGGACTTGGGAGTATCAGGGCTTTTACAAACAACAAAAAAATGTGTGTAAAATTAACTTTTCTATGGAAATTTTTTTTTACATATTTCACCCAAAATACACCTCATATCTCCAGAAAAGTTCTAAAATTCAGCGAGTATGTCGAAGCCCAATTAGTGACGAAAAAATAATATAAATTCCCTAGTTTCATGGAGGTTTTCCTACCAAAAAACACTGTTAAAGTGAATGAGTACAAATTGCTTAAAAAACGTCTGGCACTGGGGGGACACTGAAATGCCAAATTCTGCTGGCACTTAGTAGCAAAACTAATATTGGGAGCAATGACCAATTAAGACTTTGGTTTACCTTGTTCTTATATGTTCTTGTTGGAATATCTTTAGCCCCATTTAGTCCATGTAAAGAGAGCATCGTATGCAGGGCCAGTGCCATGGTATATACTGATCTGTTCACTTCTGTTCTGTAATGATAATCTGTTACAAATTCTTTTAAAGTTTCCTCCCCTGTGCAGTTCTTGACTAATTTATAGACATCATAAAGTAAATCTTTCTTCTCTTCATCCCCTCTCCTACAGGAGTACAGAAATACTAATAAATCTTTGAGTAACTCGTCTTCTGTGATGGATAACATATATTCCGTGAATTTACTCCTTTGTCCTTTATTATCCTCAGTTGGGTATCTGAACACCAAACTCCCATGGGATAATGTATCATAAATTACTTGTGAAGAAATCCCTGGCATGGGAACCAATAGAGTCTTTGCTTGGAATAAATAAGAGTACATATACAGTGTTGCTAAAAAGTAGAAAGTAAATGTCCCACACAAGACTATAACCTCAGCCTTTGAGTTTATTATTCTGTCAGAAATTCTAAAATTCTTTAATTCATCTCTTGTTAAAGTGACAATGAAGTCAACACAGGCGCCATGTTTGATAATTTCACTTTGCAGCTTCTGACCCGCCAACTCTCCATTGTCATCATCAGCCACCAGAATAATCACCCAGGTCCACCCTAAGCGTTGTATCAGCATGGCAATGGCAGTGTGTCTGATATGGTCACTGGGCGCTGTACTGAGAAAGTACGGATATAGCACTGGGTCACTAAGTGCCGGGTCTGTGGCAGCACTGCTGATCTGAAAAGAAAAATGTTGAATTTTTGTGTTACTATTATTTCTATCACTGAGATGGAATGGAGTTTTTCCATTACAAATATTTTATAATCTTAAAAGAACTGCATTTACCTTGGGAACAGACCAGTATATAACAATTACTGCTGATAACAATAATATATATTAAAATATCATAATTTATAGGAATACAACACTTTTTCATTAACAAGTTTTGCATATTTTACAATTTTTTAGAAAACTCAAACAAGATAAGGGGAAGAAAGTAAGAAGAGCGGAATCAAAGGTCAGGATGGGAAATCAAGTCTTTAGTTAAACCAATGCGAGTACTTTGAACATTTTACAGAATGTACCATAATGGGATAAGTTATTGGTAGGATATATAGGAGGTAAGAACGTGGGATGTCCCTCTCAGGTTTTGCCCCATAAGGTGACCTTGGGTGCATATTGGCAAACATCGGTTCATAAAGCGCATTCCTCCTTGATCCCTCCCTTATGTCTGTCACAGTAGGAAGTGAAGGAGTGGCATTTGTGGATTTCTGAGTCAACCGAGTGGACTGAGACCAGAAGGCAGTTGCTAGAGGACACGTAGTGCCCATGTCCTTTTGGCATTTTCAGCAGATGTTTGAATTTGTAATGGCTGCGTGCACTTTATCCAGTGTCCAATACCATCTTTACATCATTTTTAGTTTTAATTCCTAGTGATTTAGGGATTTTGCATATTTGGGTGTTTGTCGAAAAATGTAATCCCCACTGTTGACGCATAATAGTTTGTCATAGACTGTTTTTTCTTAAAGAGGCACTAAAGCCTAAAATAAGAATACAGCAAGAAATATTTAGCTATGTGTTTCAAGTTCTTGTACCAGCCCAACATCCCCAAAGCTCTATAGAAATAAAGTCCCATGCCCCTGAAGATGCCCACAGTAGCTCTCCATCTTTTGCCCAACTACTGCACATGCTCAGTCTGCTCTTGGCTGATGTCACTGAGCTTAGGGATCCACTCACAATATTCTTCTTTCCTATGCTTGCTCTAGTCACTGCCTGTTCCCTATTAAACATGCATACAGGCCAACCAATCACAGTCCTGTCTGGCTGCTCCCTAAAAAACTGAAGTCCTGCTCTGGCACTTTGAGCTTGGGGCAAGACTTTGGCTGAATCCTTATTGTGTGACTTTTCTTTCCCTCTTGTTAGAAAGGATTGAAACATTGACAGATCTTAGAGAATTCAGCATAATTATTTAAAAGCATTATATTCTTAATTAAACATAAACATAGGTTGATTCTATCCCTTATATACCATAGAGTGAAAACACCATATGCCCCTCCCACATAGGGGAGAAACATAACAAAAAACACAACTTATTGTGCCCAAAGCAAAGTCAATGGAGATTCCTGCACTGACTGGTTATTATATAAAGAACACAACTTATGGCAAAAGTTTCAGTCATTTTGCTTATATAAAACAGTCCCTCTGGGAATAAATTATCCCATTGTAAAGATTCTGTATGTCCAATGTCCAATTTTTTTTTATTGAAAACCATCATCAAAGTAAAATCACATTAAGAGTCATAGTATATTTGAATCAATCACAAAAAATCATATAAGTAATCATACGACATCTATAACATGAAAAAAGAATAACATTACCATTTTTTCCATTTCCAAATACCTTTGGCATCAGTTTCTCCATACCTTTTCCTACTGTATCACTCAAAACATATAAATATCATTTTTCCCGAAGTCCATCTCATGATTTTTAAAAACTAAAAGATTTCTGGCAAGACCTCATAAATGTTTGGAAGTTTGGTTCTTGTAGTGCAGAATGGGAAGGGTGCAACCCAACTATCACCCAGCCTAAGTCAAGTCTTTGTGCATAGGGAGCATCATAGAGACGTAAGAATGTCTCTCCCCAACAAGAGCAGGATTTCATCTTTATCAATGGCAGGTAATTGAGTAGTGGAAAGGGATTTGATACTCTGGCATGTAAAGAGCAAATTCCTCTGCTTTTATAAAATATCCCCCACTGTCTCCTAGGTATTACAATAAATTCGCTATAGAAATTAGATTGTTATATTTGCATAAAACCATGAATGAGCATTATAAAGGTCAAATTAACTTGTTATTTAATAATTACTCCTGGCTGAAATTAGTGCAGATAAATTGCCATATTATACTCACCAGTGTGTAACCATAGTTACCCAGTAACTGGGCTAAAGACATAGATGAGGAAGAATACAGATTTCCAATAAATCCAGCAATTTCCCCCCGGCCCCTACAGGAGTAATTAGGAACTGATTTCCCCGGTCCTGATAATATCTGCAGGGCACTTCCCACTGCTAAACGGGGCGCAGAGCAAGAATCAAACAGGTGATACCCCAGAGTGATGTTGGGTAACAGATCCGGGTTCCAGTTGATCTCATCAATGGCAAAGAGAAAGGTTCGAATTCCTTCATAGAGATCATAATCGGGACTGTGGAAATATATCGGTAGCATTAGAGACACTGTAACAAAGTGGCCCAACTTGTACGTCTGCAGATGCTCTTTGCACAGAAAATATGTATTTCCTTGATGGCTGGTCATGTTTTTTGTATTAGAAAGGAATAATGGGAATGTGCCAGTATTGATTTGTTTGTATTGTATGAACTGGCTAGGGCAAATAATGTGGGTATCTGTGTGCTCAGTATCGGGTAATGTGTATGCTGCCGTATATGCAGGCAATTATCAAATGAGGGTACTGCTGAGTTGTATAGAGAAATCCCATATTTACACACTTACATACACATTTACAAACTTTTTATAGGTGTACACACAAGTGTGTAGTCCCTTTTAGTCCCTTATTTTATCCCTAAAAACTATTTATTTCACAGTGTGACCATTGGATCAGGTAATCTGACCACTAACCACGCTGTAAAATAATTAATTTTGTTATTTCATTGATTTGCTTAATTGTATTTCATTTTTGTGATTTTATTGCAGTTTTACACTTGCATTGTTGTTGCACTTCTTTTAGCGCAGCTTTACTGTTTGGTACTTTGGTGTAGAAATATGTCCTTACCTATATTTGATTTGTCAGAATGTGTACTTTCCAAAAATATATGGTTTTCTGGGGGTCTCTGTACAGTTAGGGGGGGTTACGGCACATAATATGCAGTCGGAGGCTCTGTACAGTTAGGGGGGGTTACGGCACATAATATGCAGTCGAGGGCTCTGTACAGTTAGAGGGGGTTATGGCACATAATATGCAGTTGGGGGCTCTGTATAGTTAGGGTGGTTACAGCACAAAATATGCAGTCAGGGGCTCTGTACAGTTAAGGGGGGTTATGGCACATAATATGCAGTTGGGGCTCTGTACAGTTAGGGGGGGTTATGGCACATAATATGCAGTTGGGGGCTCTGTACAGTTAGGGGGGGTTATTGCACATAATATGCAGTTGGGGCTCTGTACAGTTAGGGGGGGTTATGGCACATAATCTGTAGTCGGGGGCTCTGTATAGTTAGGGGGGGTTATGGCACATAATATGCAGTTGGGGGCTCTGTACAGTTGGGGGGTGATGGCACATAATATGCAGTCGGGGGCTCTGTACAGTTGGGGGGGGTGATGGCACATAATATGCAGTCGGGGGCTCTGTACAGTTGGGGGGGGTGATGGCACATAATATGCAGTCGGGGGCTGTGTTTGCAGAAGCTGAGTTGGCAGGCGATAAAATTCACATGCGCTACTTTCATTCAGGATCTGTACATAACCACAGACTTTGGTATATCTATGTATATTGGGCATCAAACTGTTCAGTAGACCTTAGGTGTTCCTATTTGGGGAGATTTGCCTATTTAGGAAAGCTTTGTTGTTTAGTAGTTTTGTGTAGAAAGGACTCTTTACCCATGTTTGCTGTGTCAGAATGTGTACTTTCCAAAAAAATGCTTTTAAGGGGTCACCCTATATTTTTCCCTCTTTCACCCCACACAAAACTGCTCGTGTGAATTAGGTAAATATAAGCCATGAAAATAGCGTGCACAAGGTATATTTTGGGGTCTATAAGAGCCATGTACTTTGATAGACCCATGTATACTGAACATCAAACTGTTCGGTAGACCCCTAGGGTTCATATTTAGGGTGTTTTATATGGTTACCTAATGACCTGTGAGAGAAAAGATGATGAAAAGTTGCCAATTTTAGAAACGCTTTGCAGCTTGGTACTTTGGAGTAGAAAGACATGGGTACCCATTTTGGATTTGGGGGAATGTGTACTTTACAAAAATATAAAGTAGTTAAACTTAGCTTTTTATAGCTTTACCCCCATAAAATGCAGTAAATATGTTGATTTTGCAGCAACTGAAATGAAAGAAATAATACACCAAATGGGGGTATTTTAATTTAGGGGCCTTTACATGCCACATACTTAGGTAAACCTATGCAGATTGGCTATCAAACTGTTCAGTGGACCCCTGACATTCATATTTAGTTTTTTTTATCTTGGTACCTAATGATATGCAGATTTTTGGACCAGTGCTTTGGAAAGTTACCAGAGTACTGCTGGGAGTTTTTGCCCTATACAAGTGAGAAATCTCATAAAAGTATACATATTTGGTATTGGCACAATCAAGAGACATTTAACTTTCCAAATCAGTTGTATTTTCATGCAGAAAATAATTAATGTTTCAGATATCTGTGTTTATATTATGGAAATATTATTTTTTAGACTTTTAGAAGTCTATATCTTGTTACAGAGGTGGAATTGGGGGTTTTACCCCCAGGCTGTACTTCTTGTGCTCTCCCAGACAGCAACCCTGCCTCTTAGTTTTAAAAGAACTTAAGTGGGAGGATAGAATTTGTAGTTGATCTTGATTTGGTGATGTTATAGAATAAAATAAGTTGTAGTATTGTGCATGGTTACAGAAGGATTCCACATGTAAAATATACTGAAAATAGTACTTAAATAATGCATTTATTTAAACTAATCAATTATAAAAAAAGGAAATATTTTGTGGAATGAAGATAAAACCTTACTGTACGCAGAGAGGGATGTGTTTCACAGCATTATCTGGTACACGATGCACCCCAGTGTGCACAGAGAAGACTCCTCCAATGATGATGTCTCCATCCTGAATGAGTTCATATTCATACTTGGGCTTGGTCAGGGGAATACGGCACGGTGAGTCTGACCCACTCAGCTCAGTACTGCAGGATGGTACCCATATGGCTGCCAGGCAGAACAGCACTCTCAGCCAATCAGATGAGAGACCTCTGGTTAAAGACTGTAGATGATGTGTCATTGTTGAATTAAAAAAATGTTCTGAGGAGCTAAAAATCCATTGCTCCTCTGATAGTGAAAATGTATCTGCGCATCAGTCTCCTTATATATATTCTCTGCCTGGTGATATTTCTCTGGTTCTGTGTGTAGAACCTGTAAGTGTATTATTCCTGAACCCCCCAATGTCCACTTCTGGCTCCTACAAATAAACTCTGTAATTGTCTCAGTACAACATATTATTAGACATTTTTTTTACTTGTATTTCTTGACATTCTCAGTAGAATAAACATGAAAGTTTGAAACAAATTCTGCCTTTTTTGTATGTTTATTTTTTAAACTTAATAATTATTATGTAAAGCAAGATATATAGTATAACCATAATAATAATAATAAGAATAATAATAATAACTGACTCACTTCTATTAAAGAGATGCTGCCATGATATTTATGGGGTATTTTTTTATTTTTAAATGATACTGTTACATAGCAAATAATTCACTCCATTCAAGCCATTTAACATCTTATTCTTGAACCAACAAATGTATTTGTAGCTGTAATATTGGTGTGTAGGTGCCATCTCAGTGCCTTGTGCCTGAGTCTGAGCTTTCAGCCAGCGCTACACATTAGAACTGCTTTCAGCTAACCTATTGTTTCTCCTACTCCCACGTAACTGGAGGAGTCCCAAGCTGGACTTGGATTTCTTACTATTGAGTGCTATTCTGATACCTACTGGGAGCTGCCATCTTGCTCCCTTCCCATTGTTCTGCTGATCGGCTGCTGGGGGTGAGGGGGGGGGATATCACTCCAACTTGCAGCACAGCAGTAAAGTGTGCCTGAGTCTGAGCTTTCAGAAGGAGCCGGCGCTACACATTAGAACTGCTTTCAGCTAACCTATTGTTTCTCCTACTCCCATGTAACTGAAGGAGTCCCAAGCCGGACTTGGATTTCTTACTATTGAGTGCTATTCTGATACCTACTGGGAGCTGCTATCTTGCTCCCTTCCCATTGTTCTGCTGATCGGCTGCTGGGGTTGAGGGGGGGATATCACTCCAACTTGCAGCACAGCAGTAAAATGTGAGTAAAGTTTATCAGAGCACAGGTCACATGGCTGTGGCACCCTGGGAAATGAAGAATATGGCTAGCCCCATGGGAAAAACAGATGCAGGATTCTGCTGGAGAAGCTCTATTAACTGATGCTTTTTTTTTAATTATTAGTCCTTTATGGTATAAATGAAGCCAGTAGCATATCTGAGCGATTACTCCTGGGGGGTGTACTTACATTTTGGTAATATTGTTGCATTTCTCTGTATGTTGAAAATTAAGGATTGTGAGATGTTTAAGAGCTGTAGGAAAGAGCGCATGTAAGTCGACCAGATATCAAACATTTTTTTAAATGTTTTGTTCTTTTTTGGTTGTTGTTTCTATCAAATCCAGATGAAATATTTGTTGTAATTTCTGTTTAACGGGGGAGACACATTGCTGTAGTAAAGTCTCTTGAGCTGCTGCTGACAATCACTTTGTTAGTTGTGTCTCAGTTTTCGTTTGGTTTTCATAAAAGTCAGTGTCACTTTATAGTGCCCATGGGATTTGTGCCTGGATGGATTTTCCAACAACCTGTCTCCCATACGAGGTACCTTCCAACCAAAGGGATTGTGTTTTGGAACATGACCCAAAGGTGTGTATTAAATTTGCTTTTGGAGCAGAGCATCTAAGACCGTTGCCTGAGGAAAGGGTAGCCATTTTGAACCATTGTTCTGGAATTAAATAGAAGTTATGTAGTATCTGAAGAGCGATCTCTAGATATTTGCTAGACGGCAGTGTTGACGTTATGTGGGTAGGGTATTTTAAAGTTTCTGTAAAAATTAATTCAGCCGGCACAACAAGTAAAGTGCAAGCGGGGCAAAGCCCCTGCGTGTTTATTCAGAAAGCAATGTTTCGGGGGCGTACCCCTTCATCAGGCATCAAGAGGTACGCCCTGCAAACGTTGCTTTCTGAATAAACACGCAGGGGCTTTGCCCCGCTTGGCTGAATTAATTTTTACTGGACTTTATTGAGAGTGCCAATTCTCTAGGCCGTGCACCAAGTGGTAAACTTTTTGGACGAGGTAAGGGTGTGCTGGTGTTAAGATTTTTGATGGGTATGATGGGCAAAGCATTGGTCTGTGGAAATGCATTCAGTGTCCCTACATAGTGTTTAATTAGTGAGTGGGTGACTTGATAAATATAAGAAGTTGAGTTTTATATTGGTGTCTTCTCATATCTGATGAATGCATTTTGTATCTGCAGCCGTTGATCCTTTTAGGGAATGGTATATCTGTAGCTGCAGAAAGACATGTGAGGATGGTAAATTTTTTGATATTTCAGCGAGGGATAATGGAGAGTCATGTTTTTTGTTTTGTTTTTTAAATCATCCTGTATCTTGTATAAGCCCTGTGAGCTCCATTGTTGAAGCATTGAATTATGAAGCCTAACTGGAAAATTTATATTTTCTATCCATGTTAGGTACTGTGGGAGATGTAGGGATAAGTGGAGTCTATGGGGAACATTTACAAAGGCAAGAACGCTCGGAGTGTTCGTTCAGCGAATTTTTTCGGGCGTTCGCACGATTTTGTCGTACGCCACACGACTTTTCCGTACACTTGCACGAAAAATTCAGAAAGGTTTTACCAATTATACCGTACAAAATTTTTTGTGACTTTTGAATTGCCAATATGATATTATCGTGACTAATACGATTATTTTGCAAGCATTTTCGGGATATTTGCGATCTTCAGAAATTTTCATTTCCAATCCGAATTTTTCCCATTCGGGATTCGAACTCCTGATTTGATAAATCTGCCCCTTAGTTTTACTGAGTGCCATGCCATGGTGGTACAGGTATAGGACCCATTATCCAGAATGCTCGGGACCAAGGGTATTCCGGATAAGGGGTCTTTCCATAATTTGGATCTCCACACCTTAAGTCTACTAAAAAATTAATAAAACATTAATTAAACCCAATAGGATTGTTTTGCATCCAATAAGGATTATTTATATCTTAGTTGGGATCATTTACAAGGTTCTGTTTTATTTCTACATCAAAAAAGGAAATCAGTTTTAAAATTCTGAATTATTTGCTTATAATGGAGTCTATGGGAGACGGGCTTTCCGTAATTTGGAGCTTTCTGGATAACGGGTTTCCGGATAAGGGGTCCGATACCTGTATATAGATTTCTGAATAGAACATTTTTAGGTAGGATACATTTTTTAAAATAATTCTATAATCAAGAATAGAATCAGGAATATAATCATTTTCTAAAATGTATCCTACCTAAAAATGTTAAATGGAAATACTTGAATTATGGAATTCTGCTGAAAATCCATTTTTCAATTGTGCCATTGTCTGTAATATTTCTTGTTCTGTAACAGGGGTATCAAGGATTTCCCTATCTTGGGGTGTGGGTTTGACAATTGTTATATCTTTCAAGAATTGCAATACATCTGTTGGATCATCCTGAGGAGCTTCATAGAATTGCTTAAAATAAGAGGTCAGTAGCTCAGTGATATGTACTGTGTTTCCCATCCATCCCCTGAAACTGATGAAACCACATAATTAACGTATGATACAAAAGAACAGATTCAGAATCACATCTCTATGTATTTAATCTGCCCAATAAATATTGCTTTGTGTTCATCTCTGGTTTTAACATAATAATGTAACATTTGGGTAGGAATATACAGAAGAGAAGGCCACAGGATGAAGAGATGATGGCAAATATTTCCACTGCCACCATGTATTTGCCTTTGGTGCTCAGATAGGCCGGGATCATTGTGATCCAAACACTGCAGAAGAGCAGCATGCTGAAAGTGATGTACTTGGCCTCATTAAAACTGTCCGGTAAGCTCCGAGCTAAAAATGCTAAAACAAAACTAACAGCTGCCAGAAGCCCCATATACCCAATAACTGAGTAAAAGCCAATAGCTGAGCCCTCATTGCACTGAATGATGATGGTTCCAGGGGAAGTGTGAATGTCCAGTTCCTGAAAGGGAGGAGAAATGGCCAACCAAGTCATGCAGATGATTATTTGAATGGATGAGCAGAACAAGACTACAGAATTGGACAGTTTGACTCCCAGCCATTTTCTCCATGAGCTCCCTGGCTTGGTGGCTTTGAAAGCAACACAAACCATGATAGTCTTGGCCAGGAGAGAAGAGACAGCTATGGAGAAGGTGATTCCAAAAGTGATGATGCGCAGCATGCAGGTTATATCCACAGGGCGACCGAGGAACAGAAACACACTGAGGAAGCTCAGCTTGATGGCAATGAGGAGAATAAAGCTCAGATCACGATTATTGGCCTTTACTACTGGAGTGTCTCGATATGAAATAAAGATTCCAAATATAATTTTGTTCATCAGAAAACATATCACAGAAATGAAAGCAAAGGACAGAGTCAAACTGCCATCGTAGGAGAGAAAGTCAGTTTGTTTCTCAATACACATATTCTTCCCCTGATTTGGCCACTCATTGTCTGGACATTGCAGACAGTTTTCCATATCTGGAAGAAACAATTAAACCCTTTGTAAGAATATTTTAAAATAAAAACAACAGTATTGTCCTAGCAACATTACCGCACAATCATATTTTTGAGAAATAAAAGTGGAATCCCTCCAGATTAATCTTAAGCCTTTGGGTAAACCACTATTGTTAGACCAGTAATTTTTACCGTTTACCGTTTTTTCCATACAAAAGGATAAGTGAAACTTTTTCATAGACAGCTGTTACAAAAAATGTTCAGCCCCATTCACCTGGAATAATGCTCCCCGGAAACAAACATTCAATGCAGGGGAACCTTTACTGGGCTAGAAAGGAAGGGTACATGTATTCTGTCTTAGGAAAGTTGGGAAAAGAGGGGTTGGGTGTGTTTTTAAAAGCAATGCCTTCTTCAACCCCTTTACCACACTTTGTGGCATTGTTGAGTGACGTGGATCAACTCAATGGCTCAATTTAAGACTTAGTCTAATGTTTGGAACAGCAGACCCATAAATATGGCCCAGCTTGTTTACAGTCACAATTGACCGTAATGGATGAGGTCCCCTCAGTCTCTCTGTCAACCAACCGCAGCTCTTGGAGAGCAGGTCAGGGTGTTAGGCTTGGTGATGACAGGCTGCTAGGGTGCTTCTTCTACACCGATACATTGCACTGGAAACAGTTGTTGGTTCCCTTCCAGGACTAGGAGCAGGGCTGTGAATCAGACTGTGCTCTGGATAGTCTCAGGCAGAGAAGCAGACTTGTCAGCTTAGCTGTCTGTTCCATGGAGAATGTCTGTGCATTTGTATCACCATACTTTCTTTCAAGTAAAATCGAGCAGGTTGAAGGGTGATTGATCAGTCTGGACCAGGAGTACAGTCTGGTTCATCACAGTTCTGGATGGTGAGTTTTTTGCTCCACAGGCTCCTCAAGAATGTGTCAGTTTGTATGGACCTTGGGAAGATGGTTTTATGTTTTCACCCATGAGTCTAGAGAAGATATATCAGTGGCTTAGCAGCTATAACAGGAAAGGGGTGCTATCTTGCTGTCAGAGGATTTCCAGCATGGTTTAGGATCTCTTCTAAAGGTAGTGTGGACTTGCTGTTCACTGACCTTTACAGTTTCCCTTTTGAAGCAACTTTGGTAAATGGGGACATTGCCATGGGACCAACAGGGACCAACAGGGACCTTGCCTTTTGGGATCTTTTAAAGAGGCCTTGGTGATTTCTGTATGGACAAGGCTGCTTTATACCTGCTCCCAGTTCATCCTGACCCTCACTAGATGTTGGAACAAAGGTCTGAGGGTCACCGTTATGTGGTCCAGTTTTCCTATGGACTGTTCAATCTTGTGAACCTACTTTAAAGCATGTTAATGGTTTATTGAGTGGGTTATGAGTATGGAGGCTGGCACAGAGGGGATTGTGCATTATCAGGATGATTTTGTCTGTTTTGGGCTGGCTCAGTCTGGATTATGAGAGACTCATATGTGTATTGGGCCCACAAATGATCCCTATACTGTCTGCCTGGTCTGCTTATTGGATGTTTGTCAAGTTTTACTTCTTCCTAATATTTTTTATATCGATAATTCCCACATACACTACAGAATTCCTATTCCTATGATTTTGACCTTTAATTGCCAATTATAATTAACTGACTATACCATGGTTATTTACTTAATAAGATATACAAGGAGGAAACTAAATTTACAGACAGAATTCCCATAATTATCCATTACCAGTGACATTGGAGATCTCTCCCTCTGAGCATGGAGCGCAGTCATAGCAGCAGGGGGGCGCTGATTTCTGTGGGACTTTCCTGTAGCCGGGAGGGCAGTTTGCGGAACACTGGGATTTTAGAGTCTGGAAATTAGAATGAGACTTCAAGAACTACTCATCAAATATATTTCAGAATTGTTATTAATTATTTTTACTTCTTTCACCCTTTGTCTGCCGAGCTTTTATCTGCTGTATGCTGGCAGGGAAAGACTCTAACTGCCAAGAACGTATTTAAGAAATTCTTGCACAGTTAGAGCTTTTTTCTCTGCACTGGGGGCTTTTGTGAAATTGCAGAAAATGTTTTGATTTTGCAGAAGCATAAATGGCAGAAATGTAACATCATATGTGGGAATTTTCATTTTGGGACCCCTACATGCCACATACTTGGGTACAGCTATGTACTATGGTCATCAAACTGTTCTGAAGACCTTTTAAGGATGTTTTCTCTTAGTACCTATTGGTATGTGGGAGATAAGATGCTGACAAAGGGAATCTTTGAGGCGATTTTCAAATGTGTTATGAAAACCACTAATTTCAGGAAAGTTTTTGTATTTAGTAGTCTGGATTTGAAAGAATGTATATTTTCCAAAAATTCATAGCTTTCTTTTTCCCTTTTTTGTAGCTGTACCCCACATAAAATACAGTAAATGCATTCATTTTGTAGTAGCTAAAATGATGGCTCATATGGGATCCATTCATGTTGGAGCTCTTACATTCCACATACTTTGGTAAACTATGCACAATGATATCCAACTTTTCAGTGGACCCTGGTATTTTTTTAAAAATCCTTTTGTATTTTTAATGACAAAGCAACAGTTCCAGTTAAGAAACAGAGCTCCACATCTTAAAGGGACACTAAACCCTGCTGCACAAGGCTGCTCAACCAAACTTTACTCAGTTGTTATATTGCACAATAAAATTCCCAGCTCCCCAGTGCCCACATTGGCAGCATTAAAATGCAAAAGAATCCCCCAATGAGAATCCCAGCTGATGTGAGTAAATCCGGCTCCCTGTTCTCTGTTCCTGCAATTGGAGTTGGGAGCAATAAGCACAGTTTCCCAGCACTGAACAAGTCTGTCCCTTTATCCCCATGTAATTATCTATGTATGTAAGATAATATTTAAATGGCTGACATAAAGTGGTGGGAATCTGATCAGAATTCTCATTGGTCAATTCTCTTGCATCTTTAATTAAGTTTTCAGTCAGTAGAATTCTCATTGGTGAATTGGTTTCCATGTGTAATTACATTTTTCATCAACTTCTATAGAGAACTAGGGGGCGCAGTGGGGCAGCTTTACGGTTGGGTTTAGTGCCCCTTTAATAGGTGATCATAACCAGAAAGTGGTTCTCAGTATTGGTTCTACAGAGCTTTTTACAATCCAAAAAACATGTTTTCATTTTTATGGGGGTTACCAGGCAGAGAAGGAACAATGGTTGTGGGCAGGGGAGAATGAAGTATAGTAAGAAGCATGTAGACGTGTATGACAGTTGGCAGATAATATCAATATTGGTCAATCATTACTTTATACAGAACAGTTTCTTGGTGGGGGCCATGCAACCATGTCTGGTCTTTAGTAGGCCAGGTAGAAATCAATGTATTTAAGTCAAAGTGAAGGATTTTCCAGATATTCCAATCAAGGGTACGAAGTGGTCCAGTGTTTCAACATTGCTTTATGGGAAACTGCATGTGTTTCTTCACATTTATGAATTCCCTCTATTTCCTTACTCCTGAGTAATTTAGTGGCATTTAGGGCATATTGGGCCTGATTCACTAAAGGGCGATAAAAATTATCGCACGCTTTTTCGCGTTAAAAAACGCAAAATAACTTGCGCGCGATTCACCATAGTATTATCGCGTGCGAAAAATCGCCATTTTCGCATGGGGTATTTCTCGCACTAGTTTTACCGTTTTGCGTTAATTTCCGCGCTGAAAAGAATACGATCGCATGATTCACTATAACTTTTGCGCGCTAAATATCGCATTTGGCTATACGAAAATTAACACCTACTACAGGCAGGCGAAAAATTATACAAAAGTACAGTAAATGATTTTTTGCAATAAAATATGGACTTACAGTGTTATTTATTCAAGTCTGTGTTTCCCCCAGAGTGACGCAGCCGCCAGTTTGCAGCGAAATGTTCATTTTTAATACAGTAATTTTCTGCAAGTATTGGCGTGTATGGCTAACATGGCGTGCGTTCATTTGCGCAACTATTTCTATTTGGCTACAAGTGATGAAATGTTTCGCCAGGCATGGATTCGCAGCAAATTTTTGGACGCGCGGCGGATTATTTCATGCATTTCTCAAAACAATCTGCCAATGGCAAAACGCATGAAAAAATTCGCCACGCAAAAATTCACCGCACATCCAAAAATTGATACAAGTGTCAAAAAATAATAGTAACGGGCAACAATTTTTTTGCCCGCACAACATTTTTGCCGTTTCGGGGATCTTTCGAAAGATTTGCTAATTTTTCACTAAAGAAACCAGAACACATTTGCTCATCACTAGTGGCTACTATTTATATGCTACTATTTATATGTGGCTAATATTTATATGCACCATTTATATGCTTCGACAATTTTTATACACTAATTCTATGCTACCATTCATATTCGGCGATTATTCGCGTGATTTAGCGCATGTACCGGCAAATACCGCATTGAAATAGTCTTTCGCGAGTTAAATAACGCATGCAATATCGCACGTAAAAAAGCACGAGTATGCTTATAGTGAATCGTGCGAAAAATCGCCAAAATTAAGCGGCGGTAAAAATTTTAGCGCACAATAAGAATAGCGCACGTTTTATCGCCCTTTAGTGAATCAGGCCCATTGTGTTAAAGAATTTTTATAAGAAGATAAGGAGATGATGTTTTGATGGAGAAGTATAGAGGCAGTAGTGTTGCCCACGGTGAGTTGTAATTGGCTTACACAAACCTCTAGCATCTCTCTTGACTAATTCTGTATTACCCAGAGTATGTTTAGCAATGCGCCTGGATGCCAAGCACAGCACCAGCATTTGCCTGATGAGCCAGGGCACATTTTGCTGAGCTTAGTGAGAGTATTGTACCAGAAGGAGAGAATGTTATAAGGGAGGAGCCTCGGAGGCCGAACAGAGTAAGTTAGTTACCCAGGCCGTGCAGTTTGCACGATAATTCCAGTCTATGATTCGCAACAAGGAACATGCCTGAAAGTACAGTTAGAAATCTGGGAGGCCAATCCCTGAGTTTAACTATGGGTGTCTGAGGATAACTTGTCTAACTTGTGGTTGCTTAGTATTCCATACAAATTCAATTACTATGCTGTTTAATATGGAAACATTCAGCAGGGGGTTTCATTGGAAGTGCCTGGAAGACATTTTTTTTTTTGATTCAACACTTTATTGGTTTTACAAATAAAAACAATATAAACAGGGAAGACATCTGAGTTGCATTGTTTATACAGTAGTAGTTCCCAAATTGACAAGGCACATATTTATATTATCTTATATTTATACATAGTTTTGTACATTCTTTGCGGGCAAACCCTGAGGTTTGTTGTGGGTTAATAATGCAAGACACCATGGTCGTTCGGAGACGCTGGGGTTTTATGTAGTGGGCGTTTGTGTACGATTGATTTTCAATGTATTGTTGTACGGGGGTTTTCGAGCCATGGGCCCCAGACTTTGTCATGTTTTTCTGGATGCCCTCTATTTCTGCAAGGGATTTCCCTGTAAGGGAGTGCTTGATTTACAAGTGTCTTCCAGCCATTTAAGGTTGGGGGTTCTGTTGATAGCCATTGCTGTTCTTTTGTATGTGTTTGGGTATACGTGTTCAAGGATGGCCAGTAAACATACCTTTGGGTCCAGTGGTACTGGGGATCCCATCACATCATGGATAAACTGGGTTACTTGTTTCCAGTAATATATGAGGATTGGGCAGGTCCATATTAAGTGGTAAAAGTGGGGGTTGTCTGAGTGGCATCTGGGGCATTTTATGTTTGTTTTGCATCGGAAGTGCCTGATGGTTAGGGGTGTTAAGTAAGCTCTATGTAGGATAAAGGTTTGGATTATTTGTTCCCTTGTGTATGGGGAGGCATATTTGGGGTACTCTAGGGTTTCTTCCCATTCCTCTTGGTCAATCTGCCCGGTGTTATCTTTCCAGGCTGTTTTGGAGCGGTCTGTGTGTGCAATAGTGTTGGGGTTGAGGAGTATGTTGTACAGTTTGAATATCATGCCTTTAACATATCCTGCTTGTATGGCAGTGCTATGGGGTCGTGTTTCAAGAGTTGGGTATCCTGAAGGGTATTGTGTCGAAAGGGCATGCCGTAGTTGTAAGTATCGGAATAAGTAGTACTTGGGGAGATTGTACTCTTGTTTTAGTTGGTCAAATGATTTGATGGTGTTGTGGTCGAGGATTTGACCCAAACACCAGATGCCTTTCTCTTTAAAGAGCACGGTGTCTTGCATTGTACAGCATTCAGGTAGGGAGCTGTTTTCCCATATAGGAGTGTAGTATTCTGTCACTCCTGCTTGGTGAGGTACCAGTTTGTTGACCTTGTCCCATATTCGGAGTGCCTGGGTCATAAGTGTGTTGGTTTGTCTGTGGGTGGGACAGCCCGAGTAGCCTTTCAGCAAGTGGTAAACTCTATCTCTAGTGGGTGCTGGGCCTGTGAATCCCATTCGTTTGGCGCTATGTTGGCTCTGTGTGTGGAACCAGTGGGAAATTTGTGTTAGCTGTGAGGAGATATAGTATAGATGGAAGTGGGGAAGAGCCAGTCCTCCTGTTGTGGTGAGGTTTTGTAGTAATGTCATTTTGAGTCTGGGCCTGGTTCCCTTCCAGATTAAAGTAAGGATGTGGGATGTGATTATTTGGAACAGCTTTTGCGTTAAAAATATGGGAGAATGCATGACTATATACAGTATTTTGGGGAGAAGCGTCATTTTCACTAGGTTCACTCTACCGGCAACTGTGAGGGGTAGGTTTCCCCAGGTTCTCCTTTTGTCTCTTACATATTTTATAAGGGGGTGTGTATTTTCTGGAAGGTAGTCGGGTGTGTATTTTCTGCTTTTTTGTTCCAGCACCATCCAGAGGAAAGTCCACTCTAGAGAGTAAAGGCCTTGGCCATGTCCAGTGAGACCAAGGCCTCATCTTTTGCTTTTTCCTGGTGTGCCTGGATAATCTCATAGACTGATAGTAAGTTCAGTGGCTGCGCTTGATGTTGGTTACCTGGGTGATTAGGGAACCTCTCAGGTGTGTTTTGAAGATTTCCCATAATAGTAGGGGGTTGGTGCTTGGGGTTTGGGTATCTAGGAAGGCAGTCCCGTCATTTTCTTGCATTTGTATCTCAGGGAATAGGTTTAACCAGTAAGCATTGAATTTCCAGAAGGGTGAGGGCTTGTTGTCGTACCAGGAGAGAGTTATTAAGATAGGGGAGTGGTCAGATATTCCCCTGGGTAGGTGTTCTACCTGGAGTGCAAGTGCCAGTGCTAGGTGGCTAAGGCATAGTCTAGCCTAGATAGGGTCTTGTATGTGGTCGAGTGGCACATATACTGGCGTTGCCCTGGGTTGTGGAGACGCCATAGGTCATATAATCCTATTTCAGTTACTAGTTTAGCGAAGGATGAGATCCCATGGTGTGGGGTTACACCTTGGGGTAATGTTTGTGAGGGTAGTTTGTCCAGGCTGGCATCCCAGGTATTGTTGAAATCACCCAGCCATATAGCGGGGGTGTTCGGGGATTGCGCCATGAATACTGCTCCCTCACGGATTACTTCAGGGTGGTATTGGGGCGGTATACATTCAGTTATAGCAGTGGGTGCGAGTTCACTATACAGTTGAGGAAGATATATCTACCCTGTGGGTCATGTTGTATGGAGAGCATTTGAAATTGTCTAATAAGGATGGTTACTCCTCTGGAGCATTGTGAATAGGTGGCATGGTATGCCCATCCTACCCATGGGTGCTGAAGGGCCAGGATCTTACTGCCTGTGATATGGGTCTCCTGGAGGCACACCACCTCAGGGGTATAGCACTTTAGAAAATTAAACTAAAATTAAATAAAAAAGCTCTTTTGATTCTGTCATTTAGGCCCCGAACATTCCACCCTAGTACCCGTATGAGCTGCTTAGTTTCTCTTTTATTACCTTGCAGCATGTATTTCTATGATAGGTTGTGTTGTGCCTTGCTGGTCACTAACTTGCCCAACAATAGTCCCATAGTCTCTTGCCCGCCCTGCTGTGATTTAAACGCATCACAGCCTTGCACCCCGAACAGAACTATGTGGCAATCGAGTATGTCAGTTGGGGGGGTATTGTCTGGGGGGTCGCCAAGAGATGCAGTGGTGGGCTAACGGTTCTTAACATTAGAGTCTGTCACTTTCGGTGGCATTAATGTTCGTGTCTGTTAGATCAGAACCCGGTTGGGGTCTTGTTTGTTTTGGTTACTCACGGCCTCTTGGGGATGGTGGGGCTCTGTAGTTAATGTCTAGCCAGGCGTGTACGTCCTCAGGAGATGTAAAGAATGTAGCTTTCCCTGTGGGCTCCCTCTGCGCGCTCTGGTAGGCCTACGAGTCCGATGTTACTGAGTCGCATGCGGTTTTCTTGGTCATCTGCATGGGCTTGTATGGCGGTAAGTTTGGTATCAAGCTGCCGTACTGCTGTTTGCATAGGGGAGATGACACCCTGAGTCTGTTCTCTGTCTCAGTCACGCGAGCCTGGATATTTTGCAAGTCTTGACGGAGTAAGGAAATGTCTATCTTTACCTCATCTATTTTCACAGTAAAAGTAGTCGTGAGTGCGGCGGTGACAGTATTTTGGCAGTTTGCAATGGCCTCCAGTATGGTATTCAGCTCAGTTGCTTGAGTCAGGGGTGCGGTGTCCTGCTTGCCTGTGTCTAAGGTGGTGGGAGTTCCTGAGCTTTCGCCTTTGCCGCCATCTTGGTCTAGCCGTCAGACTTTTTCAAGTTTGTCTCTGATGTCTTGCTGGTGTTTAGGCGGTGCCATATTTTAGGCATTGCACAGGGTGACCCTTGCCACTTATCTGGGTATAAATATAGCGGTTCCGGTCTCAGGATAAGCGGTTCGGATGTGTCTCAGAAAGGAGCTCTGCGTTAGTGCGTCCTGCTACATCGCTGGCTAAGCCACGCCCCCTGGAAGACATTTAACAGCCTTGGAAGTACATTCATTTTGAGAACCAGGACAATGTTTTATTAGAACAAGCAGTTAAATCTCTTTTGATCACCTGTAAAATTGAAAAACAGTTAATACAAGCCCAGTCTTCATAATGGGGTATCAGTGACATGCCTAGATATATTAGTCTGTCTTTTGTCCACTTTAAAGAGAATTTGTTCATCAGAGCAGTTACTGTAGTTGAAGAAAGGCTAATTTTAAGTGTACAGGTATGGGACCTGTTGTCCAGAATGCTCGTGACCTGGGGTTTTCTGGATAAGGGATCTTTCCATTAATTGGATCTCCATAACTTGAGCCTGCTAAAAATAATTTGAATATTTGAAGCAGAAGCCAGGATAATAGCTGATCAGATTCCCAACTACAGACCGGTTTCACCCTTCTTGGGGCTCATCAGTGTAGTGCAGGGTTGCTTCAAATACCCAGTGGGTGAGCGTCAGCCTATAGGATAAACTCAAGTAAATGGGATTTTTTTAGGAGCCTTAATGAATTTCTTCCCAGAATCCCTTTGGTCTATTTGCACACGTATGAGGCGGTCTCCTCAATGCTTTTGACTTGTTCTTGAATCCCCACTCCTGGCTCTACCGAAGCTGATCAGAAAACCCTGCACCGATGAGCAATATATTTATAAACATGTGGTTCTGGTTGGATATTTGATGAAGCCAACATCTTCCAATGTGGTATGCGGCATAATACACTGAGCTTTGCTATTACAGTGGGGTAAAATCTATTTTTTATGTTTAAAAATTCAATCTTTATGCATAACCTTAACAATAATGAAGAGTTAATAATAAAAGAATCACATTCAAATATGTGAGAAGGCCAAATGCCCAATGACGAGTTTCCCCACCTGGTTGTTGGTGACATTCTTCCATATGATTTCTTGGATGTTGATTTCAAGGTTCCCTTTAGATTCCGACCAAGTAAATCTGCCAACATTTTTTTCATTTTGTATCGATTTAGTAAAGTACCAATTGTTAATAAGATAAACCTGTGGATTGTTGCCAGTTATATTGAAATATTTCTCTCTCCCCCAGGCGTCCTCATCATATACAGTTCTTAGTAAGTGGTGTAACTGTGTAACGACATAAACTATAGTTACAGTAGCGATAGATGAGAATTAAATATGGACGAATGAGATGTAGATCAAACTTTTTGATAAATGTGTCCCTTGGGGCACATTTACTCAAAATTGATCGTATTTTGAAAACTTTTGGCGGCTTAAACCCAGCATGCTTTTTGTTAGTTTAACACAAGGGTTTATAAATCTCACACTTTCCTGTTTTGTTTATAAGACGCACATTTTTCAAGATAATTTTTTGAAATCACCATCCGTTCTTACAATGGACACAGCAAAAATGATGCAGAAAAGACAATAAGGCCAATACAGTGCTATCCCGGTGCCTGTCTAATAACTGCAACTGATCTCCCTTCATTGGAATAAAACAAAGGAGGGATCACTGACAGCAGATTGAAAGCGCATTGTCCAAGAATTTACATTTTATGACCAAATAATATAATAGGCACAGATTTTTTCAAAGAAGCCATAAATCAAATATAATTAAATAAGGCCCCACCCCGGCAGATTCACAGGGAAATTTTTTAAACTCATCTCCCCAAAATTGATCCCTTGACTACAATTAATATTTACATAAGGCAAGGCACCCAGTAGAGATAACTATTAGCACAAATTGCAGTAAATCCAAAGTCAGACAAGGATCACACTAAATGGAAACGTTTCTACCCCATGTTGCTCCTAAATCTAGACATTCAGTAAAGCTTTTAGGCAAGATCTTAGTCACCAGATTAAACACTTTCCTTACAAAGCTTATCCATAAAGAACAATCCGGATGTATCCCAAAAAGACAGGTGACTGATAATATTCGTAGGATTATTAATTTGATACAAGAAAAAGAAAAAGCTTTTGATACAGTCTCTTGTTCATATCTACAGAATGGTTTTAATGGTTTATGGTTTCCCTAACTCTTTCCAACATGTAATTAAAGGAACACTGTCCTGGGAAGCCCATCAGTTAATAGAGCTTCTCCAGCAGAATCCTGCACTGTAATCTGTTTAAAAACACAAACAGATTTTTTTATATTTAATTTTGAAATTTCACATGGGGCTAGCCATACTCTTCATTTCCCAGGGTGCCACAGCCATGTGACCTCTGTTCATACCCTCCCCTCACTCCCAGAAACCGATGAGCAGAACAATGGGAAGGGAGCAAGATAGCAGCTCCCAGTAGGTATCAGAATAGCACTCAATAGTAAGAAATCCAAGTCCGGCTTGGGACTCCTCCAGTTACATGGGAGTAGGAGAAACAATAGGTTAGCTGAGAGCAGTTCTAATGTGTAGCGCTGGCTGAAAGCTCAGACTCAGGCACACTTTACTGCTGCGCTGCAAGTTGGAGTGATATCCCCCCCCCAGCAGCCGATCAGCAGAACAATGGGAAGGGAGCAAGATAGCAGCTCCCAGTAGGTATCAGAATAGCACTCAATAGTAAGAAATCCAAGTCCGGCTTGGGACTCCTCCAGTTACATGGGAGTAGGAGAAACAATAGGTTAGCTGAAAGCAGTTCTAATGTGTAGCGCTGGCTGAAAGCTCAGACTCAGGCACACCTTACTGCTGCGCTGCAAGTTGGAGTGATATCCCCCCCCCAGCAGCCAATCAGCAGAACAATGGGAAGGGAGCAAGATAGCAGCTCCCAGTAGGTATCAGAATAGCACTCAATAGTAAGAAATCTAAGTCCGGCTTGGGACTCCTCCAGTTACATGGGAGTAGGAGAAACAATCTGTACATAGTAAAGTACAGATAACTCACTATTCATGGAAAGACTCACCAGTATTACCACAGCACATACCAAATCATACATAAAAATCTGTTACCCCTGGATGATCTACCAAAATATCAACCCAAATCCACTCTACTAACTATGTCAACCCTTCCCAGACTTTCTTTGGGTTTATACCTACCTTTCTGGCCCACAAGCAACACACAGACCTGTAATATGCCCATCCTCACCCACAGGCTACTATTTCTTCTGTCCCTCTTTTGTTTATTGTTTTAAACCTGACAATGGCAATGCATTCTGGGAATCCCCAGTAGATCCACGTTTTTAAAATGTAAACACACAAATAAAAAAAGAAACTCGAATTGAAAAAAATTGCTTAAACTTTGCCTAGGACAACTCCTGTTGACTTCTACATGAGCTCTCAAGCTTGTGAATGCCAACGTCATAATTTCACGTTTTTTTATATTTTTGCACTTAATAAAAAATCAAACATTTGAGTTTTTGAAACAATAATTTAAATTCATGAGTTTTAGCGGAAAAAAAAGTTTGAATTGCTGTTCGAACGTTGATAAATCAGCCCCGTACTGTATCAGCCGTCCAATTCATGTTCCTTTTAGTGAACTGGACAATATTCATCCTCTGAAAGTTTCACATCTCTATTTTACATTAAAAAATGCCCCATGACCATCTAAAATGGCCACCTTCTGTCAATCCGTAGGAATGCCCAAAATTAATGCGCTAATGTTTTCGGCAGGCATGGATTCACAGCAAAATTCCGCATTTCACCATCACTTCAAAAAAGTCTTGTGCGTCAAAAAAGTTGGGCGGTAGGTGCATTTTGCAAATTGTTCTTTTTTTGCTGTTTCAGCAGTTTTGTGAATTTTTCATCTTTGCAAAATGGGACAGATTTGAATTGGTGAATTGGTTTTCATGTGTAATTACATTTTTCATCAACTTCTCTAGAGAACTAGGGAGAACATTACGAGTTTAAGGGCAAATTCCCATACCCTGTGCACTCTTGCCTTACAATTTGTGCCTGTATGTTACCCAACCACTTAGATTGTAAGCTCTACGGGGCAGGGAAGTCCTTTCTACTGTGTCTCATACCACATGGCACTTAATCGCTGTGTATTTATACTTATTTATTGTATTTATTATATCACTTGTCCTCCCTGTGTGTAATTTTGTATATTGTAAGATTGTACAGCGCTGCGTACCCTTGTATCGGTTTATAAATAAAGTTATATATACATACATACATACTTTCTCCTTTTTAAATGAGCTCCATGAAGATCCATCCGTAGTAAGGATGCCTTGCTAATGTATAGGGGATCATAGCAACCTTCCCCTTGTTCTGCTTAAATTCATTTCAAGTCAGGCAGCTTCTGTGCCTTAGTGCTTCTGCCTGTGAATCATCCGGCCCCAGTTACAGGCAGGTGAGTGATCCCATTGGTTGGGAGGCAGAAGAAAGGTCTGAAATCTGCTGGAAGCCCCAGAAGACATATCAGAACAAGGAGCCAGAGAGTGCCTGGGTTTGGAGCCAAATCTAAGGAGTGGGTTTGCTGAGGCTTTGATGCTACTCCAAGGCAGGGGGTAGAAAATGTCCATGGAGAAATCCAGTGTGGAGCTCAGCCAGGAGGAAGGGCCTAGATCCCAGTTATACATATACATCTTATTCTCTGCCAAGCTGTTAGGGACCCAGAAGGTGACTGGCGCCACTGTGGAGAGTGGCTGTGCCGCAGAGCTGATAGGGTGAGCACCCAGTCTTCAAAAGGTTGTTACAGTATTTACATTAACCTTGAAGAGCCCCTATAGCCTCAACTTGCAGATCAGAATTGTACAATTTTACATTAGTACAGGGGAATACATACAGTATGCTGCCATAGTTATAAGCAAACTTAGGGGGTCTGTTCCTGTTGGTTTGTGTTTAGTACAGGGGATCCCCTACATAGTTGTTATTTATGTTGGCATAATATTATGTTCTCTCTTAACAGGCTCTAAGTTCTTTTAATGGTTCCCAGATGCATCAGAAATATGCCTCATGGGAGCCCTAAACCGTGCATCTTGTTGACTTCCTGTAAGGGGGTTTTCACTCTATGGTAGGGTTTAGGAATATAATCAAACAGAAGAAACAGAAGGCTAAGCACAACAGAACATTTCCTTAATAAAAGTCTCAAGGTTTAGCTATGGAAGTTGGTAAGTGTGGTTATGCCCAACTACCAAGACAACTGCAGTTGAGACTAAAGCAGAATGGTGAGTTCCCAACACTTTCACAGAACCATTGGGAAAGATTAATGGAGGGCAACACAAGTCTGAATGGGTGGCACACTTACTAACAAGTAGAGAAACTAATATTGGGAGCAATGACCAATTAAGACTTGGGTTTACCTTGTTTTTATATATTCTTGTTGGAATATCTTTAGCCCCATTTAGTCCATGTAAAGAAAGCATCGTATGCAGGGCCAGTGCCATGGTATATACTGATCTGTTCACTTCTGTTCTGTGTTGATAATCTGTTACAAGTTCTGTAAAAGTTTCCTCCTCTGTGCAGTTCTTGACTAATTTATAGGCATCATACAGAAAATGTTTCTTCTCTTCATCCCCTCTCCTACAGGAGTACTGAAATACTAATATATCTTTGAGTAACTCGTCTTCTGTGATGGATAACATATATTCCGTGAATTTACTCCTTTGTCCTTTATTATCCTCAGTTGGGTATCTGAACACCAAACTCCCATGGGATAATGTATCATAAATTACTTGTGAAGAAATCCCTGGCATGGGAACCAATAGAGTCTTTGCTTGGAATAAATCAGAGTACATATACAGTGTTGACAAAAAGTAGAAAGTAAATGTCCCACACAAGACTATAACCTCAGCCTTTGAGTTTATTATTCTGTCAGAAATTCTAAAATTCTTTAATTCATCTGTTGTTAAAGTGACAATGAAGTCAACACAGGCGCCATGTTTGATAATTTCGCTTTGCAGCTTCTGACCCACCAACTCTCCATTGTCATCATCAGCCACCAGAATAATCACCCAGGTCCACCCTAAGCGTTGTATCAGCATGGCAATGGCAGTGTGTATGATATGGTCACTGGGCGCTGTACTGAGAAAGTACGGATATAGCACTGGGTCACTAAGTGCCGGGTCTGTGGCAGCACTGCTGATCTGAAAAGAAAAATGTTGAATTTTTGTGTTACTATTATTTCTATCACTGAGATGGAATGGAGTTTTTCCATTACAAATATTTTATTCTTCACAATCTTAAAAGAACTGCATTTCCCTTGGGAACAGACATGTATATAACAATTACTGCTGATAACCATAATATATATTAAAATATCATCATTTATAGGAATACAACACTTTTTCATTAACAAGTTTTGCATATTTTACCATTATTTAGAAAACTCGAACAAGATAAGGGGAAGAAAGTAAGAAGAGCGGAATCAAAGGTCAGGATGGGAAATCAAGTCATTAGTTAAACCAGTGCGAGTATTTTAAACATTTTACAGAATGTACCATAATGGGATAAGTTGTTGGTAGGATATGTAGGAGGTAAGAATGTGGGATGTTCCTCTCAGGTCCCTCTCAGGTCTGGCCGCTTAAGGTGACCTTGGGTGCATATTGGCAAACATCGGTGTGCTCAGGTTTTGGTGCTAACTTAGCCTTGCCAAACAGAAAACCTAAAGTTGACCACACGTGTCTCTTACCTAGAGGTAGGCCACAACTGCTATGGCTTCACTAGATGCATCTGAGAAAACATCAACCTCCCTTGCTACAAGTCAGTAGAGAGATTCCAGTGTAGCACCTAGGTATGTGGAGTTTTTCTTTGTCCTTTAGGCTGATGCCACATGTGGCGTTTTTAAGCTGCGTATTTTCTAATTCTCTCGGCAGCGGAAAAACGCCTGATATCATCATCCATAGAAATAGCTTGAAAAGACGTGAAGCAAACCACACAATGCGGAAATATGCTAGAAAACGCCTTAGCACGGATTTTTCAAGCGTAGGCCAAAATACGCCAGTACTTGCACAGCAAGCTATTCCTATGTATACGCAAAGGCAGCTGCCAGACCTAGCGGAAATACGCGGCGTTTTTTGCTATTTCGCACTATTAGCACCATGGCAATGGGATTTGCTTACATCACCAGTTCTAGGCTGAAAAACGCCATGTGTGGCTTGTGCGGCGTTTTTAGGCTGAGAAAAAACGCAGCGGAAAAACACCACGTGTGGCATCAGCCTTAGAGACTGCTTCCCAGACTCCTGTTTATGATTATGATTTCCCCCATGTTGAACATACAGGGCATTATTCTCTTTAGTTATAGGATCATAAACCAATCACTTCTCTAAAAGTGTTTATGAAGCAGTTGCATGGGGGTGTGTGTGCATTACACACGGGGAGAGGCCAAACTGTGCCAGTAGGTGTATAGGCAGAACAACATGTACAGGGGAACCTCTGCACAAACACTATGTTCCTTCCCAGGCATGCTGATTTGCAAAGTGACTGACACTGAGCTCAGAGTTTGTGTCTCACTATTATAAACAGGCTGTGTATGGCACCCCCAGTGTCTTGTTTGTGTTATAATTCTTGACTATTTTTGGCCAAGATCAGATTGCTTCTTGGTCTTTTGGCTACGATTAAGTGTATAGTATCAAAAATGAGAAGCACTTAGTTCTCTGGCCTTTAGGTTGTCAGGCAAAAGCTTGATGAAAGCAGAGAAGCAGTGATCCCATTCGGGAAGGGCTTCTGGCTTATTTTTTGTCAGGGGCTTAACACATGCTTCTTCTGCCCCAGCCATTAGGCGGGTGGGAGGTATTATTCTTTTTTTCCCACCAGCTGGAGCCTTACCAAGGCAATCAATGGCATTACACCCATAAACTTCTACACCCTTTTTGTGTTTGATTTGTGCACCCTGGATAGGTGTCATAGTCCTCTGGGCTTGATCCTAGGCCAAGACTTGGTGGGTCTCACCCTAGGTGGATCTGCCCGCACATGGTGTTCATTGGCAAAAGCCTTGGGCACATGAGCATCGGAGCCCATGCCTTCGGGTAGGCCTCACACGCCATGATTCAATATCATCGCAAAGAGAAACACTTTGTCCTCTTGCCATTAGGTTGCCAAGCGGAAGTTTGATGAAGGCGGAGGAGCTGGGTTCCCATAAGGGAGAGGGCCTGACTTATTTTTAGTCGGGGGCTTCGCACATGTTCCTCCTGCCTAATCAGCTGGGCAGATGTTTTTTTTCCACTTTTTTCTTTCCCCCACTGTCTCCTAGATATTACAATAAATTCGTTATAGAAATTAGATATATTTACATAAAACCATTGAATGAAAATTATAAAGATAAAATTAACCTGTTGTTTAATAATTGCTCCTGGCTGTAATTAGTGCAGATATATTGCCATATTATACTTACCAGTGTGTAACCATAGTTACCCAGTAACTGGGCTAAACACATAGATGAAGCAGAATACAGATTTCCAATAAATCCAGCAATTTCCCCCCGGCCCCTACAGGAGTAATTAGGAACTGATTTCCCCGGTCCTGATAATATCTGCAGGGCACTTCCCACTGCTAAACGGGGCGCAGAGCAAGAATCAAACAGGTGATACCCCAGAGTGATGTTGGGTAACAGATCCGGGTTCCGGTTGATCTCATCAATGGCAAAGATAAGTGTGTGGATTTCTTCATAAAATTGATATTCGGGACTGTGGAAATATATCGGTAGCATTAGAGACACTGTAACAAAGAGGCCCAACTTGTACGTCTGCAGATGCTCTTTGCCTAAAAAATATGTATTTCCTTGATGGTTGGTCATGTTTTTTGTATTAGAAAGGAATAATGGGAATGTGCCAGTATTGATTTGTTGGTATTGTATGAACTGGCTAGGGCAAATAATGTGGGTATCTGTGTGCTCAGTATCGGGTAATGTGTATGCTGCCGTATATGTGATTGGTTGGCCTGTATGCATGTTTAATAGTGACCAGACCAAGCAGGCAGGGGAAAGAAGAATATTGTGAGTGGATCCCTAAGCTCAGTGACATCAGCCAAGAGCAGACTGAGCATGTGCAGTAGTTGGGCAAAAGATGGAGAGCTACTGTGGGCATCTTCAGGGGCATGGGGCTTTATTTCTATAGAGCTTTGGTGATGTTGGGCTGGTACAAGGGCTCAAAACATGTAGCCAAACATTTCTAGCTATATTCTTTTTTAGGCTTTAGTTGTCCTTTAAAGCAATATTACACAATAAAACTTTTCGGGCTCCCCAGTGCCCGCATTGGCAGCATTAAAATGCAAAAGAATCCCCCAATGAGAATCCCAGCTGATGTGAGTAAATCCGGCTCCCTGTTCTCTGTTCCTGCAATTGGAGTTGGGAGCAATAAGCACAGTTTCCCAGCACTGAACAAGTCTGTCCCTTTATCCCCATGTCTGATTCCTGTGCCATATAATGACGGGAAAATGCCATCATTATCTCTATATGTAAGGTACCAGCAAGGGGCCTGACACAGTGCTGGGGATCGGCATTCCCATTGGTCAATTCTGTATCCATAATTAAATTTTCATTTGAGTAGAATTCTCATTGGTTGAGCAGTGCTGTGCAGCAGGGTTTAGTGTCCCCTTAAGAGCTTCCTTCCCCAGCCCTGCTGAGCCCGCCCACTCACTTCCTGCTGCAGAGACTCTGCAATCATGGGACCCTGTTTACAGCCAAGGACCCTCCAGCTCAGAATAAAAGGTAAGTGGCCTTTTTAGATGTATAAACTCACAGTTTTTATGGTTTTATTGTAGTTTTACACTTGCATTATTGTTTGTTGCATTTCTTTTAGCGCAGCTTTGTTGTTTAGTAGTTTGGTGTAGAAAGGTCTTTACCCACGTTGGATTTGTTAGAATGTGTACTTTCCAAAAAAAAAAAAGGTTTTCAGGGGTCACCCTATATTTTTGCCTCTTTCACCCCCCTGCTCGTGTGTTTATGAATAAGGCTAAATGTAAGCCATGAAAATAGTGCGCACAAGGTGTATTTTGGGATCTATAACAGTGATGAGTGAATCTGTCCCATTTCACTTTTCTGAAAAATTCACAAAAAATTCCATTGAGACAATTCTTTTGGTGAGAGACAATTCTTTTGGTGAGAGACAATTCCTATGGCGAGAGACAATTCTTTTGGTGAGAGACAATTCCTTTGGTGAGAGACAATTCTTTTGGTAAGAGACAATTATTTTGGTGAGAGACAATTCTTTTGGTGAGAGACAATTATTTTGGTGAGAGACAATTCCTTTGGTGAGAGACAATTCTTTTGGTGAGAGACAATTCCTTTGGTGAGAAACAATTCTTTTGGTGAGAGACAATTCCTTTGGTGAGAGACAATTCCTATGGCGAGAGACAATTCTTTTGGTGAGAGGCAATTCCTTTGGTGAGAGACAATTCTTTTGGTGAGAGACAATTCCTTTGGTGAGAGACAATTCTTTTGGTAAGAGACAATTATTTTGGTGAGAGACAATTCTTTTGGTAAGAGACAATTATTTTGGTGAGAGACAATTCTTTTGGTGAGAGACAATTCTTTTGGTGAGAGACAATTCCTATGGCAAGAGACAATTCTTTTGGTGAGAGACAATTCCTTTGGTGAGAGACAATTCTTTTGGTGAGAGACAATTCCTTTGGTGAGAGACAATTCTTTTGGTGAGAGACAATTATTTTGGTGAGAGACAATTCCTTTGGTGAGAGACAATTCTTTTGGTGAGAGACAATTCCTTTGGTGAGAAACAATTCTTTTGGTGAGAGACAATTCCTTTGGTGAGAGACAATTCCTATGGCGAGAGACAATTCTTTTGGTGAGAGACAATTCCTTTGGTGAGAGACAATTCTTTTGGTGAGAGACAATTATTTTGGTGAGAGACAATTCCTTTGGTGAGAGACAATTCTTTTGGTGAGAGACAATTCCTTTGGTGAGAGACAATTCCTTTGGTGAGAGACAATTCTTTTGGTGAGAGACAATTATTTTGGTGAGAGACAATTCCTTTGGTGAGAGACAATTCTTTTGGTGAGAGACAATTCCTTTGGTGAGAGACAATTCCTTTGGTGAGAGACAATTCCTTTGGTGAGAGACAATTCCTTTGTTGAGAGACAATTCTTTTGGTGAGAGACAATTCCTTTGGTGAAAGACAATTCTTTTGGTGAGAGACAATTCTTTTGATGGTGGCATCAATTTTTTGACGCAAATCCGTACATGCCAAATTTTTCATTTTTCGTCCATCACTAGCCTGTTAGTGCCATGTACTTGGATAAACCTATATTTACTGGGCATCAAACTGTTCGGACCCCTGGTGTTCATATTTAGGGTGTTTATATGACCTGTGAGAGAAAAGATGGTGCAAAGTCGCCAATTTTAGAAAAGATTTGCGGCTTGGTACTTTGGAGTAGAAAGACATGGGTACCCATTTTAGATTTGGAGAAAAGTGTACTTTCCAAAAATATATGTTTTTCTGTGGTTATAGCTTTTCCCCCCAAAAATGCAGTAAATGTGTTGATTTTGCAGCAACTGAAATGACAGAAATGACAGTACATATGGGGGTATGTTCCCATTGGGGCCCCTACATGCCACATACTTAGGTAAACCTATACATATTGGGCATCAAACTGTTCAGTGGACCCCTGGCGTTCATATTTAGGGTGTTTTATCTTGGTATCTAATGATATGTGGGAGAAAAGATGCTCCAAAGTGGAAGCTTTGAGAGGATTTTTGCAAATGTTATCAAAATTGTCAATTTTAGGAAAGCTTTGCAGCTTGGCACTTTGGAGTAGAAAGACATGGGTACCCATTTTAGATTCGGGGGAATGTGTACTTTCCAAAAATATATGTCTTTCTGGGGTGAGCGTACTTTTTGTAGCTTTATTCTACATAAAATGATGTTAATGTGTTGATTTTGCAGAAGCTGAAATGACAGAAATGACAGATCATATGGGGGTATGTTCCCATTGGGGCCCCTACATGCCACATACTTAGGTAAACCTATACATATTGGGCATCAAACTGTTCAGTGGACCCCTGGCGTTCATATTTAGGGTGTTTTATCTTGGTATCTAATGCTATGTGGGAGAAAAGATGCTCCAAAGTGGAAGCTTTGAGAGGATTTTTGCAAATGTTATCAAAATTGTCAATTTTAGGAAAGCTTTGCAGCTTGGCACTTTGGAGTAGAAAGACATGGGTACCCATTTTAGATTCGGGGGAATGTGTACTTTCCAAAAATATATGGCTTTCTGGGGTGAGCGTACTTTTTGTAGCTTTATTCTACATTAAATGATGTTAATGTGTTGATTTTGCAGAAGCTGAAATGACAGAAATGATAGACCATATGGGGGTATGTTCCCATTGGGGCCCCTACATACCACATACTTAGGTAAACCTATACATATTGGGCATCAAACTGTTCAGTGGACCCCTGGCATTCATATTTAGGGTGTTTTATCTTGGTACCTAATAATAATAATAAAATAAATAAAATAAAATGCAGATTTCTGGAGAAGCACTTTGAAAGTTAGTAGGTACTGCTGGGAGTTTTTGACCTATACAAGTGAGAAATCTCCATAACTCTATATATATTTGGTATTGGCACATTCAGGAGACATGGGACTTTCCAAATCAGTTGTATTTTTGTGCATAAAATAATTCATGTTTCTGATATATGTGTTTATATTATGGTAAATATAATTTTTCTTCATTTTTTTTAGACATTTAGAAGCCTATATTGTGTTACAGAGGTGGAATTACACACAAATTCTAGCATATTTTTATTTTTTTGAACTTTGTTTTTATTGTTTGTTTTATAACAAAGTAGGTTACATAGAAAACATGCGGGTGAAAAGGAAAAAAAGAGTGAAATTGGGGTTTAGATAGGGGGTCGGGGGGGAGGAAGGGGATTGGACTGTCGCCTGATCATTGTTATAGATGTAATCCTTTCCTTTTGTTCATGTTTGTTCCGTTTGTTGAGTCTGATGCCTGGGTTTGGTTTCTGGAGTTTTCCATTTTTAAGTCTGGTCAGGTTGTTGGATGTTTTGGTTTTTAGTCCATGTGATCCAGGGGGACCATATCTTTTTCTATTTTGTGATGTATAAGTCCAGTCAGTTTAAATTCTAGCATATTTTGAAAGCTTAGGTTGTCCCGAAAAACAAAATATATATTATTTTCCCATGTAAACTAAAAGTCCCCCCGAGGAAAGGCCCCTAAAGTGAAAGAGCGCAAAATGTTCAAAAACGGTCTATCAATACAAGTTCTGCTTTGACCAAATCGTCTGGCAGTTACTGGGTTAAAGTACATGATTCTGACCTGTTTGCAAACTTTGTTTTTGAATGTAAACATTGGTTTTGTCTACCAAATTTTTTCATTTGACGTTTTTATTTCACAGTCAAAATTGTTCCAGTTTTTAAAAGGGAACCCAGTCACACAGACTTAAAGATATATTTCTCAAGCATTTTGGCCAATAATGGTAAAAAGCAAAAAAATGTTTGTTTGGTTGTTTTCTTTTGCTTACGAAACACTAAGGGGCACATTCATAGTTACATAGGGTTGAAAAAAGACCAGAGTCCATCAAGTTCAACCCATCCAAGTAAACCCAGCACACCTAACCCACACCTACCAATCTATACACTCACATACATAAACTATATATACACCCACTAGTACTAACTGTAGATATTAGTATCACAATAGCCTTGGATATTCTGCTTGTTCAAAAACTCATCCAGGCCCCTCTTATAGGCATTAACAGAATCTGCCATTACCCCATCTCTAGGGGCATTCCCCAACCTCACTGCCCTCACCGTGAGGAACCCCCTACCCAACATCCACCGGCAGGGCATTCCCCAACCCCCTCACTGCCCTCACCGTGAGGAACCCCCTACCCAACATCCCCCGGCAGGGCATTCACCAGCCCCCTCACTGCCCTCACCGTGAGGAACCCCCTACCCAACATCCCCCGGCAGGGCATTCCCCAACCCCCTCACTGTCCTCACCGTGAGGAACCCCCTACCCAACATCCACCGGCAGGGCATTCCCCAACCCCCTCACTGCCCTCACCGTGAGGAACCCCCTACCCAACATCCCCCGGCAGGGCATTCCCCAACCCCCTCACTGCCCTCACCGTGAGGAACCCCCTACCCAACATCCCCCGGCAGGGCATTCCCCAACCCCCTCACTGCCCTCACCGTGAGGAACCCCCTACCCAACATCCCCCGGCAGGGCATTCCCCAACCCCCTCACTGCCCTCACCGTGAGGAACCCCCTACCCAACATCCCCCGGCAGGGCATTCCCCAACCCCCTCACTGCCCTCACCGTGAGGAACCCCCTACCCAACATCCCCCAGCAGGGCATTCCCCAACCCCCTCACTGCCCTCACCATGAGGTACCCCCTACCCAACATCCCCCGGCAGGGCATTCCCCAACCCCCTCACTGCCCTCACCGTGAGGAACCCCCTACCCAACATCGCCCGGCAGGGCATTCCCCAACCCCCTCACTGCCCTCACCGTGAGGAACCCCCTACCCAACATCCCCCGGCAAGGCATTCCCCAACCCCCTCACTGCCCTCACCGTGAGGAACCCCCTACCCAACATCCCCCGGCAGGGCATTCCCCAACCCCCTCACTGCCCTCACCGTGAGGAACCCCCTACCCAACATCCCCCGGCAGGGCATTCCCCAACCCCTCACTGCCCTCACCGTGAGGAACCCCCTACCCAACATCCCCCGGCAGGACATTCCCCAACCCCCTCACTGCCCTCACCGTGAGGAACCCCCTACCCAACATCCCCCGGCAGGGCATTCCCCAACCTCCTCACTGCCCTCACTGTGAGGAACCCCCTACCCAACATCCCCCGGCAGGGCATTCCCCAACCCCCTCACTGCCCTCACTGTGAGGAACCCCCTACCCAACATCCCCCGGCAGGGCATTCCCCAACCCCCTCACTGCCCTCACCGTGAGGAACCCCCTACCCAACATCCCCCGGCAGGGCATTCCCCAACCCCCTCACAGCAACCCTGCCTCTTACTTGTAAAAGAATTTAAAGTGGGAGGATAGAACTTGTAGTTGATCTTGATTTGGTGCTGTTATAGAATAAAACAAGTTGTAGTACTGTGCATGTTACAGAAGGATTCCCCATGTAAAAAATACTGAAAATAGAATTTGCATAGAAAAATGCATACATTTAAGCTAATCAATTATTAAAAAAAGGAAATATTTTGTGAAATGAAGATAAAACCTTACTGTACGCAGAGAGGGATGTCTTTCACAGCATTATCTGGTATATGATACACCCCAGTGTGCACAGAGAAGACTCCTCCAATGATGATGTCTCCATCCTGAATGAGTTCATATTCATACTTGGGCTTGGTCAGGGGAATACGGCACGGTGAGTCTGACCCACTCAGCTCAGTACTGCAGGGTGGTACCCATATGGCTGCCAGGCAGAACAGCACTCTCAGCTGATCAGATGAGAGACCTCTGGTTAAAGACTGCAGAAGATGTGTCATTGTTGAAGTAAAAAATTGTTCTGAGGAGCTAAAAATCTATTGCTCCTCTGATAGTGGAAATGTATCTGCGCATCAGTCTCCTTATATATATTCTCTGCCTGGTGATATTTCTCTGGTTCTGTGTGTAGAACCTGTAAGTGTATTATTCCTGAACCCCCCAATGTCCACTTCTGGCTCCTACAAATAAACTCTGTAATTGTCTCAGTACAACATATTATTAAGATTTATTTTCTTTGACTTGTATTTCTTGATACTCTCACTAGAATAAACATGAAAGTTTGAAACAGATTCTGACTTTTTTGACGTGTTCTTATTACGTTTCTTCACATTTTATAAAGGCACACACACTTATATATAATGAGAAAAATAATAAGATATATAGTATAACTTCCATAGTAATAATAATAATAAATAATAATAATACTAATGACAGACTCACTTCTATTAAAGAGATACTGCCATGATATTTATGGGGTATTTTTTATTTTAAATGACACTGTTACATAGCAAATCATTTACCAACAAATGTATTTGTAGCTGTAATATTGGTGTGTAGGCGCCATCTCAGTGCCTTGTGCCTGAGTCTGAGCTTTCAGCCAGCGCTACACATTAGAACTGCTTTCAGCTAACCTATTGTTTCTCCTACTCCCATGTAACTGGAGGAGTCCCAAGCCGGACTTGGATTTCTTACTATTGAGTGCTATTCTGATACCTACTGGGAGCTGCTATCTTGCTCCCTTCCCATTGTTCTGCTGATCGGCTGCTGGGGGTGAGCGGGGGGGGGATATCACTCCAACTTGCAGCACAGCAGTAAAGTGTGACTGAGTCTGAGCTTTCAGCCAGCGCTACACATTAGAACTGCTTTCAGCTAACCTATTGTTTCTCCTACTCCCATGTAACTGGAGGAGTCCCAAGCCGGACTTGGATTTCTTACTATTGAGTGCTATTCTGATACCTACTGGGAGCTGCTATCTTGCTCCCTTCCCATTGTTCTGCTGATCGGCTGCTGGGGGGAGGGGGGGGGGATATCACTCCAACTTGCAGCACAGCAGTAAAGTGTGACTGAGTCTGAGCTTTCAGCCAGCGCTACACATTAGAACTGCTTTCAGCTAACCTATTGTTTCTCCTACTCCCACGTAACTGGAGGAGTCCCAAGCCGGACTTGGATTTCTTACTATTGAGTGCTATTCTGATACCTACTGGGAGCTGCTATCTTGCTCCCTTCCCATTGTTCTGCTGATCGGCTGCTGGGGGGAGGGGGGGGGATATCACTCCAACTTGCAGCGCAGCAGTAAAGTGTGCCTGAGTCTGAGCTTTCAGCCAGCGCTACACATTAGAACTGCTTTCAGCTAACCTATTGTTTCTCCTACTCCCATGTAACTGGAGGAGTCCCAAGCCGGACTTGGATTTCTTACTATTGAGTGCTATTCTGATACCTACTGGGAGCTGCTATCTTGCTCCCTTCCCATTGTTCTGCTGATCGGCTGCTGGGGGGAGGGGGGGGGATATCACTCCAACTTGCAGCGCAGCAGTAAAGTGTGCCTGAGTCTGAGCTTTCAGCCAGCGCTACACATTAGAACTGCTTTCAGCTAACCTATTGTTTCTCCTACTCCCATGTAACTGGAGGAGTCCCAAGCCGGACTTGGATTTCTTACTATTGAGTGCTATTCTGATACCTACTGGGAGCTGCTATCTTGCTCCCTTCCCATTGTTCTGCTGATCGGCTGCTGGGGGGAGGGGGGGGGGATATCACTCCAACTTGCGGCGCAGCAGTAAAGTGTGAGTGAAGTGTATCAAAGCACAGGTCACATGGCTGTGGCACCCTGGGAAATGAAGAATATGGCTAGCCCCATGGGAAAAACAGATTACAATGCAGGATTCTGCTGGAGAATCATCTATTAACTGATGGGTGATTAACTAAAGTGTTCCTTTAAGATTATTAGTATATAACTTCACTGTGTGTAGAACCTGTAAGTGTATTATTCCTGAACCCCCCAATGTCCACTTCTGGCTCCTACAAATAAACTCTGTAATTGTCTCAGTACAACATATTATTAAGATTTATTTTCTTTGACTTGTATTTCTTGATACTCTCACTAGAATAAACATGAAAGTTTGAAACAGATTCTGACTTTTTTGACGTGTTCTTATTACGTTTCTTCACATTTTATAAAGGCACACACACTTATATATAATGAGAAAAATAATAAGATATATAGTATAACTTCCATAGTAATAATAATAATAAATAATAATAATACTAATGACAGACTCACTTCTATTAAAGAGATACTGCCATGATATTTATGGGGTATTTTTTATTTTAAATGACACTGTTACATAGCAAATCATTTACCAACAAATGTATTTGTAGCTGTAATATTGGTGTGTAGGCGCCATCTCAGTGCCTTGTGCCTGAGTCTGAGCTTTCAGCCAGCGCTACACATTAGAACTGCTTTCAGCTAACCTATTGTTTCTCCTACTCCCATGTAACTGGAGGAGTCCCAAGCCGGACTTGGATTTCTTACTATTGAGTGCTATTCTGATACCTACTGGGAGCTGCTATCTTGCTCCCTTCCCATTGTTCTGCTGATCGGCTGCTGGGGGTGAGCGGGGGGGGGATATCACTCCAACTTGCAGCACAGCAGTAAAGTGTGACTGAGTCTGAGCTTTCAGCCAGCGCTACACATTAGAACTGCTTTCAGCTAACCTATTGTTTCTCCTACTCCCATGTAACTAGAGGAGTCCCAAGCCGGACTTGGATTTCTTACTATTGAGTGCTATTCTGATACCTACTGGGAGCTGCTATCTTGCTCCCTTCCCATTGTTCTGCTGATCGGCTGCTGGGGGGAGGGGGGGGGATATCACTCCAACTTGCAGCGCAGCAGTAAAGTGTGCCTGAGTCTGAGCTTTCAGCCAGCGCTACACATTAGAACTGCTTTCAGCTAACCTATTGTTTCTCCTACTCCCATGTAACTGGAGGAGTCCCAAGCCGGACTTGGATTTCTTACTATTGAGTGCTATTCTGATACCTACTGGGAGCTGCTATCTTGCTCCCTTCCCATTGTTCTGCTGATCGGCTGCTGGGGGGAGGGGGGGGGGATATCACTCCAACTTGCGGCGCAGCAGTAAAGTGTGAGTGAAGTGTATCAAAGCACAGGTCACATGGCTGTGGCACCCTGGGAAATGAAGAATATGGCTAGCCCCATGGGAAAAACAGATTACAATGCAGGATTCTGCTGGAGAATCATCTATTAACTGATGGGTGATTAACTAAAGTGTTCCTTTAAGATTATTAGTATATAACTTCACGGTATATGTGAAGCCAGTAGCATAACGGAGAGATTAGTCCTGGGAGGTGTACTTATATTTTGGTAATATTGTTCTATTTTTCTGCCATGTTGTGTGTTGAAAGGTAAGGATTGTAAGATGTTTAAGAGCTGTAGGAAAGAGCGCATGTAAGTCGACCAGATGGCAAACATTTTTTTAAATGTTTTGTTCTTTTTTTGTTGTTGTTTCTATCAAATCCAGATGAAATATTTGTTGTAATTTCTGTTTAACGGGGGAGACACATTGCTGTAGTAAAGTCTCTTGAGCTGCTGCTGACAATCACTTTGTTAGTTGTGTCTCAGTTTTCGTTTGGTTTTCATAAAAGTCAGTGTCACTTTATAGTGCCCATGGGATTTGTGCCTGGATGGATTTTCCAACAACCTGTCTCCCATACGAGGTACCTTCCAACCAAAGGGATTGTGTTTTGGAACATGACCCAAAGGTGTGTATTAAATTTGCTTTTGGAGCAGAGGAAAGGGTAGCCATTTTGAACCATTGTTCTGGAATTAAGTAGGAGTTATGTAGAATCTGAAGAGCCATCTCTAGACGGAAGTGTTGACGTTGTGCATGTATGGTATTTTAAAGTTTCTCTCAGAGGTATGATGGGTAGAGATGTAGCGAACTGTTCGCCGGCGAACTAATTCGCGCGAACATCGGGTGTTCGCAAGTTCGGAAGTTCGCGAACTTTCCACGTATGTTCGCAATTTCGGTTCGTCGCTTATTTTTTTCTCTGCGTTTTTTCTCGCCCTAAAAACGCTGCATAACCACACATGGCGTTTTTCAGCCTAGTACTGGTGTAAGCAAATCCCGTTGCCATGGTGCTAATAGTGCGAAATAGGAAAAAACGCCGCGTATTTCCGCTAGGTCTGCCCGTTTTTACGTAACGCTGTGTCAACAAAGTATTTTTCAGATAAATTTTTGCCCTTGATCCCCCTCCTGCATGTCACTGTCCAGGTCGTGGCACCCTTTAAACAACTTTAAAATTAGGTTTTAAAGGACAACTAAAGCCTAAAAAATAATATGGCTAGAAATGTTTAGCTATGTGTTTTGGGCCCTTGTACCAGCCCAACATCCCCAAAGCTCTATAGAAATAAAGCCCCATGCCCCTGAAGATGCCCACAGTAGGTCTCCATCTTTTGCCCAACTACTGCACATGCTCAGTCTGCTCTTGGCTGATGTCACTGAGCTTAGGGATCCACTCACAATATTCTTCTTTCCCCTGCCTGCTTGGTCTGGTCACTATTAAACATGCATACTAGCCAACCAATCACAGTCCTGTCTGGCTGCTCTCTAAAAAACTCAAGTCCTGCTCTGGCACTTTGAGCTTGGGGCGAGACTTTAGCTGAATCCTTAGTGCGGCTTCTCTTTCCCCCTTGTAATGATCCCAAATACTGAGCTGTGTAACAAATATAAGTTACAAAGGTTGGAAACAGAGGCAGAAGCTGTGACAAAAGTTCCAGTCACTTTGCTGTTACAAACAGCCCCTCTGGGAATAAACTGCCCCATTGTAACGGTTTCTCTGTATGTAACACAGTGACTGTATCTGCCCCTTACACTCCCCCCCAGGGCTAAGGTACAGAATATTACTAGCTTTAGCACTGGGGCTTGCTTGCTTTTTGTTTTGTTTTGTTTTGTTTTGTTTTTTGCTTTTTGCTTTTATATACAACCACACAACAGACAAACAACGTCTCTCAAAGTGTTTATGAAGCAGTTGCATGGGGGTGTGTGTGCATTACACACAGGGAGAGGCCAAACTGTGCCAGTAGGTGTATAGGCAGAACAACATGTACAGGGGAACCTCTGCACAAACACTATGTTCCTTCCCAGGCATGCTGATTTGCAAAGTGACTGACACTGAGCTCAGAGTTTGTGTCTCACTATTATAAACAGGCTGTGTATGGAACCCCCAGTCTGCTCGGCGGAAATTTTTCCGGCCTCCATGGTGGAGGGCCGATAAGGAAGCTAGATTTGACCACTCCCCTTTTTAAAAAAAAAAACACACCCACTTGAAACAACACCCATGTTATTGCATGACCATAGCCATATTAATGGTGGTAGTACAGCAAAAACCTGCCATACTCTGCCTGCCCTATGCTGCCTGTGTGTGCCATGCTGTGCCTGCCCTACCCTGCCTGTGTGTGCCATACTCTGCCTGCTCTATGCTGCCTGTGTAGAGGTCTCCAAGGTTTTTAAGCAAAATTAAAGTTTTTTACCGGTATTAAACTTCCCCGAGGACAGGGCAAAAAAAGTGTGGCGGAATGTGTTTGGGAAATTTCTTGCCAATGCCCACAAAGACCTTTCTTGGGCCATTGCCCACCAGTGTCTGCCCACAAGAGATTGCACAGAAGGGGCCTGGTGGCAAGGGCTAAATGCCCTCAGGAAACCTGCTGCATTGACGAAACAGTTTTACATTTGTTTTGGAACTGCCCTTACGCCCAAGAGGTTATGGAAACTGGCCGGTCCTCTTTTTAAACATGTCGGGGTCTTAAAGATTTTAATTATCTCTTTGTATGTTCCACTACAAAACAATACAATGTATGTTGGATGATTATTAACTTTTTTAAAAATGCCATCTGGAAGACTCGTAATATTTAACTTTTTAAATGTGATTTTATTGATGTAAAAAACTGTATTAACATTGCTTTTAGTGACATGTTTGGGGGCTGAGAAAGCTCTGTCTGTCTGGGGTGTTAAACACTGCAATGACATTTTAATGTGATTTTATTGCTTTCTCTTTCAAATTGTATAAAAATCCTCTCTCAATCTTTGTATATATTTTATGTTTCTCCTCAAAATATTTTAGGGTGTTCTTTTATTCTGTAATTCAATACATTTTGTTGAAACCTTAGCAGACAAAGTTATTTGTGAAATGATAGAATGCAGAATGTTCTCTGGTTAGAAAAAGCCACAATTACCTTCTAAACTAATATTTTGGTTGATGGAGATATGGGAATATTTACATCTACATACTAAGCTAAACAAAATCATTGAAGAAGCTCCCGGAACAAGACAGGTCCGCTAAAACATGGTTTTTTATTTTTCCATTTAAAAACAGTGTGCCTAACGCGTTTCGTGCGCACTTAATCATAGGCTATGATTAAGTGCGCAATCGCACAAAATGCGTCAGGCACTCAGTTTTTAAATGGAAAAATAAAAACCATGTTTTAGCGGACCTGTCTTGTTCTGGTGTGCTTGGAGCTTTTTCAATGATTTTGTTCTCTTTACCCCTCAGCTACTGGTTCGGGGCGTTGGGCACCCGGGCCACTATTGGACTCTGGTGAGCTATTTGAAATTTGAACTTTGAATTTTGTATGATATATTGACTTCTTTTTGTGACTTTGGGATACAAATATTTCGAGTCAGGTTCGGGGTTTACACACCTGGACCTCTAAAACTTATTGGTACGTTATGTATTACCTTTTGACTGATATCCCATAGTCTTCTTATATATTTATTTATTTGTTTATTTACTTGTTCATTTATTTTGTTTAAACCCATTTATTTGGGTTAGTTTATTTTGATTTTACATACAAAGCTAAACCCTGTATAGGGAAGGGTGTATATGATATCCTGTAATACAATGTGTATAATAGGGCAGCACTAGTTTATATGTACCTGTACCCATGATGCACCTGTGTCTCTGTGCCAATGGGATAGTTTGGCCAGAATCATTTATGGATTCATTTTTAGATTCCCCCTAGTTCTCTATAGAGGTTGAAACATTATATACACAAGAGAACTGACCAATGAGAATGCTAATTAGATTCCCAGCACTATATCAGCCATTTTGATATTATCTTACATATAGAGATAATTACATCACTTTTCCCTTCATTATATGACACACTTATCTTATCTGCAGGAAATTGCTGGATATATTGAATGCGCGGTCAAATTAAAAAACTTGGGCCACAAAAAAATTGCGCAACAAATAAGTTTCATAAATTTTTCACCGTTCTATTTTATGGCGAAGCGAAACGGGACAGATTCGTTCATCACTACTCACTTCCATACAGATGGAGCCACTGCCACTGGAGCGTTTGACATGCACTAACTGTAAATAAGCTTCAGAAAGTGAGAAAGCCAATGTTGGCTTGTCTTGTTTATCGCACTTAGCTTAAAGGAGAAGGAAAGCTACTGAGGCATTTTATTGCCAATAGAGTAGCCACAAAAGTGCATACTAGAACGCTATATTTATTCCGCAGAACATTACCATACCTGAGTAAACAACCCTAGAAGCTCCCTCTGTTTGTTAAAGATAGCAGCTGCCATTATAGCTAGGTCTGACTTCATTTCCAAGCAGCAGCGTTCATTCCCTACTCTGTTTACTCTTTGTTCAGTCCTCCACCCACTTTTATTAGAGAAATATATTTTAAAACTATATGTTCAGAATTTATCTCAGATGTGAATCTTGAAGGACAGCATACATAGCCCCACAGTAGGAAAATCTGGAGATGATCCAGCTGAGAACCTGAGGATGTAGACTCCACTTCCCATTGTTGCCTTTCTCCCTGCTGAGACGATCTGCCCAGAGATTCTGTACACCTGGAACATGAAGAGCTGCTCAACACTTTGAGCAGAAGACATAATCAGGACTAGCTCCCTCATCATGGAGTAGCTCCTGGTTCCTCCCTGCTTCCTGATATATGTAACTGCTGCCACATTGTCAGAATGTATCCTGACAGAGAGCAAAACGTTTTCCAAAACATCCTCAACACACAGTTTACTGCCCTCAATCCCTGTCCCACCTCCCCTGAGCTGAGAAACCCTCAATATGGGCTCCCCAACCCAGACCATCAATGTAAAGTTCCACATACTCCAGCTCCTGCAAGGGAAATCCTTTCCTTAGGTTGACAAGCTGACCACCACTGAAGGTGACACTCCACAGTCCAAGACAGAGGAATCTTCTGATTCCAACACTTTGCCTGGAGATCCCATTGAGTTAGAAACACTCTGTTTTGGGCAAATCATTCCCATTCACCCATGTAGGTCCTGCTGAGAGAGGCATAGATAACAAGAGGCCCATCTCACTGGCACCACTTAATTATAACTAGAAAGCAACAGATATTATGAATGGGGCAGTAGTGCAGTGATTTGGGCATTCTACTTAGAAAAAAAAACCTCAAGGTGTTAGCAGTTAGAATATACAATATACAATTAGAATAAAAATATTTCATAGACCACATAAGGCTACTTCAAGGTACCGGTGGGCCCAGGACATATATCTCATCATTGGTCCCCACAGCCAAGAATCTTGCGATAGACCTATTTTAAAGCAGGTGAACACAAATAACACAAATAAGATTATTATTATTATTATTATTATTATTATAAACCAATGATCTGCATTTACTGCATGGATATGAAGAATGTTATCATTCATATCCTGAGTGTGGGTATTCCATAATAAAAGTTAAACTGTATTTGTGTGTTGGGTTTCTGTGTAAGTTTACCCATCCAATTCCTTTGCTGTTCATGTGTTTATCAGTGGTTATACATTAACACAAGGCATTGCAGTTAAGGGGTAAAGGACAGATTTGCACTGCAGTCAAATGTCTTCATATGCTTATTATCAGAACCATTTGTGGTCATCGGACATGCCAACTTTCCAAACTGATTGATTAAGGGATTAGTGGTGCCAAAAAACGGGGAATGGCCTATTGGAGGGAACATTAGTGTATTTGCAGATTTGACCAGCCATGATATTATTATTATTATTATTAACATTTATTTATAAAGCGCCAACATATTCCGTCAGCGCTGTACAATAAGTGGGTTACATACAGAGGGGCCTGCCCAAAAGAGCTTACAATCTACAAGGAGTAACATATAAAGCAATCAGTAACCGATACAGGAGGGGAAGGGAGCCCTGCCCCAAACAGCTTACACTCTACAAGGAGTAACATATAAAGCAATCAATAACCGATACAGGAGGGGAAGGGAGCCCTGCCCAAAAGAGCTTACAATCTACAAGGAGAAAGGGTTGAGACACAAGGTGTGGGAATGGGCATGACCTGAGCCAGGATAAACTATGTGTTACACAGAGATGGCTTTGATTTGTATGTATTAAATGAGATTTTCTGTGGGCAATAAAGCGACCAGCTTGCCATCACCCTAAAAGCTGTGGTACAGTGGTAACGTTCTTACTGGTAATACCAGTGTGCTTCCCACCACTGCTGATGTTAAACACAGAATCATTGCTGCACCTTTACTGCCTGTTATAGTCTGTTACAGACGTCTGTAGGGCTGAGACCATTATTGCCAACAAGGGCGTTTTATGATTAAGTGCCGCCCTAAGTTAGCCTGGTGAATGTTGCCCCCGCCCCTTGGATTTTCTGCATCAGCAAAGGGCAAGGGGGTTCCGCATCACTAGTACAGAATTGAGAAATCTGTGGAGCTTATCCCCAGAGTTTGATCATAAAGTCCAAAATGTGAAAGTCAAAGTCTTGAGGCACAATGAACTGAACTGGTCCTCTCGTCTTAAAAACTCATAAAAATATGTGATATATTGTATTAATGTGTTATGTGTCCAGCACTGTTCACCATTTTTGTTGTTATTTTTCCACCTACCAGTATCATAAATACAGAATGTCTTTGCTAGTTTCCCTTACTATCATGTGTAACTCTAGGACATACTTAATATAACAGCCATCAGTGAGTTGATGACGGAAGGATTTTTTCTGCCTGTTAACCTATATCAAGTATAGAGAGGGCAGAACAACCACTCACTTTCATCTGAGCTCTCTAGCTTTGTATCTATAAAAGCTAAGCAACCCATAATAATCTTGGCAGGATAGAAGAGACAAAAATGGAGAAGATCAGTTCAAAATCAAAACAGTAGCAGAAATACCAGAGAAAGGTCAATTTAACTCTCACACAAGGATGGTGAAACTGATGAAATAACACAGAAACCACATAATTAACGTATGATACAACTGCACAGATTCAGAATCATATCTCTATGTATTTCATCTGCCCAATAAATATTGTCTTCTGTTCGTCTCTGGCTTTAACACAATAATGTAACATTTGGGTAGGAATATACAGAAGAGAAGGCCACAGGATGAAGAGATGATGGCAAATATTTCCACTGCCACCATGTATTTGCCTTTGGTGCTCAGATAGGCCGGGATCATTGTGATCCAAACACTGCAGAAGAGCAGCATGCTGAAAGTGATGTACTTGGCCTCATTAAAACTGTCCGGTAAGCTCCGAGCTAAAAATGCTAAAACAAAACTAACAGCTGCCAGAAGCCCCATATACCCAATAACTGAGTAAAAGCCAATAGCTGAGCCCTCATTGCACTGAATGATGATGGTTCCAGGGGAAGTGTGAATGTCCAGTTCCTGAAAGGGAGGAGAAATGGCCAACCAAGTCATGCAGATGATTATTTGAATGGATGAGCAGAACAAGACTACAGAATTGGACAGTTTGACTCCCAGCCATTTTCTCCATGAGCTCCCTGGCTTGGTGGCTTTGAAAGCAACACAAACCATGATAGTCTTGGCCAGGAGAGAAGAGACAGCTATGGAGAAGGTGATTCCAAAAGTGATGATGCGCAGCATGCAGGTTATATCCACAGGGCGACCGAGGAACAGAAACACACTGAGGAAGCTCAGCTTGATGGCAATGAGGAGAATAAAGCTCAGATCACGATTATTGGCCTTTACTACTGGAGTGTCTCGATGTGAAATAAAGATTCCAAATATAATTTCGTTCATCAGAAAACATATCACAGAAATGAAAGCAAAGGACAGAGTCAAACTGCCATCGTAGGAGAGAAAGTCAGTTTGTTTCTCAATACACATATTCTTCCCCTGATTTGGCCACTCATTGTCTGGACATTGTAGACAGTTTTCCATATCTGGAAGAAGCAATTAAACCCTTTGTAAGAATATTTAAAAATAAATAAAAACAATAGTATTGTCCTAGCAACGTTACTGCCCAATCATATTTTTGAGAAATAAAAGTTAAATCCCTCCAGATTAATCTTAAGACTTTGACTAAACCACTATTGTTAGACCAGCAGTTTTTTCCATACATAAGGATAAGTGAAACTTTTTCATAGACAGTGTAGGGACCCATAGGGTTAAGCTCCCTATGGTGTTATCCCCTATCCTTATCTTATCTGTGCTGTTATAGGGCAGAGCCCTCTACACTCAGATTACAGTTATTAGGCTACCCCCTATAGGTTTAGCCAGGTTGACCACTCCCCTTGGCAGACTATATAGTGTCTTGCACAAGGAAGTGTCTTCCTCTTTGGCTGCTGATGTCTCAAGGCTTCACGTCATCGGGCCTGAGGCAATTAGGCCTCAGTAAAGAGAACCAGCCATCTGTAAGTCGGGGACAGGGCCCCGTGAACGAGAACTAGCCAGCACCGTCAGATTATATAATAGCACCCTCTAGAAGTGGTGAGAACAGTCAGCTTATTTAGTAAGGGCAGTTAATAGCCCCAACCAGGAGTTGTAAAAGGGTTTAGTCCACCCCGGCTCTGTAGTCGTTCTTTAGGGACCGGTTTTATTAGACGCCAGGTACCAGTGTTAGGAGCTCTCCCCTGGACCACAGTCGGCCGGAACACTCCCTTCTGAAAGGTCTATATCTCAGGTGTCAACTAATCCTCTGTGCATCCTCCAAGTGGGATATTCTGTGCCTAAAGGGTCACATCTGCTGTACTATCAGTGACCATCATACATTGCTGTGTCTGTGAGTATAACCCTGCATGCATTATCCAGTTGTGCCTTTAATAAACTTGTACTATAGTTGATCAGCAAGAATCCTCTGGCGTCCATCATTTACTATCTGCACAACACACCTCAGCTAGTTGTAGTTCAACTACACCCTCGCTCCATCTTAATTCTCCCATATAGCGGAGGCTCACCCCTTTGTATTAAGTGTCGCAAATGTAACCCATGCTCTCTATTTATTACTAGCCTGGGTTTATTCCAAATTGGGTCAGAAAAGCGTTACAACAGCTTTTACAAAAAATTTTCAGCCCCATTCACCCGGAATAATGTTCCCCAGAAACAAACATTCAATGCAGGGGAACCTTTACTGGGCTAGAAAGGAAGGGTACATGTATTCTGTCTTAGGAAAGTTGGGAAATGGGGGGGGTCGGTGTGTTATTAAAAGCAATGTCTGACTTCTTTAACCCCTTTACCACACTTTGTAGCATTGACATGTGGATCAACTCAACTGTGGCTGCTGGAAAATTGACCATAATGAATGAGGTCCCCTCAGTCTCTCTGTCAACCATCCTCAGCTCTTGGAGAGCAGGTCAGGGTGTTAGTGTAAATGATAACATTGAAAGGGACCTTGCCTTGTGACCTTGGTGATTTCTGTATGGACAAGGCTGGTTTATACCTGCTCCCAGTTCATTCTGACCCTCACCAGATGTTGGAATAAAGGTCTGAGGGTCACCGTTATGTGGTCCTGTATTCCTATGGGCTGTTCAATCTTGTGAACCTACTTTAAAGCATGTAAGTGTTTTATTGAGTGGGTTATGTGTATGGAGGCTGGCACAGAGGGGATTGTGCATTATCTGGATGATTTTGTCTCTTTCGGGCTGGCTCAGTCTGGATTATGTGAGACTCATATGTGTTTTGGGCCCACAAATGATCCCTATACTGTCTGCCTGGTCTGCTTATTGGATGTTTGTTAAGCAAGTGGCATACTTTTTTTTGGGGGGGGCATGTTCTGTACATGGTTGTTCCTTGAGTTGGGCATACTATATAGTAACTAACCCTCCTAATATACTGGTTTTGCAATGTGGGGGAAATGACCTCAACAGGGTGTCATAAAGGGAGCCTGTTAGTATAACAAAATGTGACCTGGACTTCATGCATTAACTAAACTCTAAGATTAAATTTAGATTTGTGTTTTTGAGTTGGTTGGTATTGTGCATTGACATTTTTTTTTTGACAGAGCTTTGTGGAAAATCCAAAGGAGCTGCAGGTTTGTGAAAGAGCAGGTAGTAAGCTGGGTTAAGAAGTTGTGGTAGAGGGTATTTTTGTAGAATGCAGATTGATATCTTCTTGTGTATTGGGCCCAGGTAATAGGAATACAGACTGAAGATTATTTTGCTCCCCCTTGGCTATATGAGTGTGATTGTGCTGGGTGGCTGGAAAGGTGGGGGGTCCATTCACGCCTGGGGAATCTTTCCTCCGCGCAGCAAGCATTCCAGGGGTGCTAGTTTATTGTATTTGTTACACTGTTATGAATACAACAAGAGGCTTCACAAGTATAAAAACTTGTTGACACAGCTTGAACTTCCTATTCCTATGATTTTGATCCTCCATTGCCAATTATAATTCACATACCATGGCTGTTTAATTAAAATGAATATTAAAATATATTAATTAATAAGATATACAAGGAGGAAACTAAATTTACAGGCAGAATTCCCATAATAATCCATTACCAGTGACATTGGAGATCTCTCCCTCTGAGCATGGAGCGCAGTCATAGCAGCAGGGGGGCGCTGATTTCTGTGGGACTTTCCTGTAGCCGGGAGGGCAGTTTGCAGAACACTGGGATTTTAGAGTCTGGAAATTAGAATGAGACTTTAAGAATGACTCTGCAAATATATTTCAGAATTGATATTAATTATTTTTACTTCTTTCTTTCACCCTTTGTCTGCCGAGCTTTTACCATATTTGCTGTATGCTGGCAGGAAAAGACTCCTGCCTGGGGGCAATAAGCACAGTTTCCCAGCACTGAACAAGTCTGTCCCTTTATCCCCATGTCTGATTCCTGTGCCATATAATGACGGGAAAATGCCATCATTATCTCTATATGTAAGGTACCAGCAAGGGGCCTGACACAGTGCTGGGAATCAGCATTCTCATTGGTCACTTCTCTTGCATCTATAATGAAGGGAAAATGCCATCATTATCTCTATATGTAAGGTACCAGCAAGGGGCCTGACACAGTGCTGGGAATCAGCATTCTCATTGGTCACTTCTCTTACATCTTTAATTAAGATTTCAGTCAGTAGAATTCTCATTGGGGAATTGGTTTCCATGTGTAATTATATTATTGGTTCGACAAAGCTTGTTACAATCCAAAAAAACATAGTATGTTTTATACAAATATTAAGATATCAGTACTATGTGCTGTCTTGAGTCTGCTGTCTAGTAGGTAACTGCCAAGATGGGGTTGGAACTGGGGTTACCAGGCGGAGAAGGAACAATGGTTGTGGGCAGGGTAGAATGAAGTATAGTAAGAAGCATGCACAAGTGTATAACATACAGTAGGAAGATATATCAATATTTGTCAATCATTATTTTATACAGAACAATTCCCCGGTGGGGGGGAGGCATCATAAAATAGATGTTTGGTCTAGCAGAGAGTTTCTTTAGTAGGCCAGGTAGAAATCAATGTATTTAAGTCAAAGTGAAGGATTTTCCAGAAATTCCAATCAAGGGTACGAAGTGGTCTAGTGTTTCAACATTGCTTTATGGGAAACTGCATGTGTTTCTTCAAATTTATGAATTCCCTCTATTTCCTTACTCCTGAGTAATTTAGTGCCCAGTCTTTAGAAGCCCAGTCATCATAATGTGGTATCAGTGACATGCCTAGATATATTAGTCTGTCTTTTGTCCATTTTAAAGAGAATGTGTTCATCAGAGCAGTCACTGTAGTTTAAGAAAGGCTAATATTAAGTGTATGTGATTTATCATATTTTTTTTTAAGTAACTCAGTCTTTTATTTTATGTTTCAGGCAGTGTAACAACAGGCTGTGAGAAGGTGAATAGTAATTGGTCTGCATATGCATGAACTCTGTATTGTGTTGTGCCTACCTGTATATTGGGATTAACTTGGATCTTAGCTAGTAATGGTTCATACCATTTGTTAATACAAAAGCAAGTGATGAGAGTGGGCACCCTTGTCTGGTGCCATCCTGGAGTTCAATGTACTCCAATAATATATTATTTATTTAAAGTCTGGCTATGGGGTTGGAGTATAGAGATTATAGGGTATTGGGTCCTATTTCAATAAATCGAAGGAAGTTGCACATGAAGTCCTCTTAACCTGTCAAAAGCCTTTTCAGCATCGACCATTGACAGAAGGAAGAAGGGAGTGTTGCTCTGTCTATCTGCTGTTATAACTTTATTAGGATATTCTCTTCCTTCTTTTCATGGAAGAATGCCAAACTGATCTAAGTGTTTTATCTGAGAAAGTCTCAGTATCTCTTTTAGGGGGTGGTAGATGTCTTACTGATAGTCCTCGTCATCTCCAAGATGTCCGCTTAGTCAGTTGGCAGCTGATGTTTTGGAATAGTACTTTTAGTATACAACTCTGGAAGGGAGATGTCATGTGTTGGTCAAAACATGAGAAGAAAATTTAACCATATTTAAATAATGTTAGAAATACACAACATCCAGAGTCCAATGTATTGGTGTATGTATAGGACCTGTGACAAAAATGCTCAGTATGCCTGGGAGTGTAGCCTAGTAGGAGGATAGAGATTGCCGAAGGAATGGAGGCCTTGGGGGGATAGAACGGGGGGTAATAATGATAATAAATATATTTAAAAAGGTGGGGGGAGGTAAACATGTGGGGGCATGTAAAAATAGTGTTAACGCAACTGTTTTTAGACCGTAGGGATTTTAATAGCTTAATTAAAAAACCTCATCAAAGAATCATATGAACAGATTATATTTGCACAGAGCACATAGCTTTATAACAACAGTAGAGACATTGAAGCTAGCACAATATTTATCTGAGGTTTGCCCTTCTACATTGCTTTCTCAGAAGATGTCAAACAAGACATTCTGATATTGTGACAGGAGGTTTAAAAACTTGGGCCCAGAATGGGTTGGAATTGCCTTCCAAGTTCTTTATCTATGTTATGGCCCCAGAGAAGAGTGTCAACTTTAAATCATCTTTCTGCTTGTCTGACAAATCCTGCCAGAAGGTCCCCATATACAGTAGAACAAAATCATTGAGGAAACTTCAAGCACACCGGAGCAAGACGGCTCCACTAAACCATGTTTTTTATTTATCCATTTAAAAACAGAGTGCCTGACGCGTTTCGTGCACGTGCCTATGATTAAGTGCGCACAAAATGCGATAAATAAAAACAATGTTCTAGCGGACCTGTCTTGCTCCGGTGTGCTTGAAGATTCTTCAATGATTTTGTTCTCTTAAGCCTTCAGCTGCGGGTTCGGGGCTTTGAGCACCCGGACCATCATTGGTGAGCTATTTGAACTTTGAATCTTGTACGATATACTGACTTCCTTTCGTGACTTTGGGATCAAAACATTTTGAGCCAGGTTCGGGGTTTACACACTCGGACCTTTAAAATTTATTGGTATGCTAAGTATTACTTTTTGATTTATATCCAATAGCCTTTTCACATATTCATTTGTCTATTTACCTATTTATTTAATTTTTGTTTAACTCATTTATTTGAGTTAGTTTATTTTTGATACACCATATACAGTAGGCCTCATTATCTAAAAAGCCAGAGTTTGGAATTCAGTCACATACTGTCCAGCATTAAAATATCCTGGTTGATATTGCATAAGGAAAGAAGGATTGAAGCCTGCCAGAAAAGTGTGCAAAATGACTAGCTTCATTACCAAGGGAGGCATTCTTTTTCTAGAAAGGAGATTTCAACTGCAACAATGTGTCCCTATTGGCCCATAGTTGTTTCTTCATCTACAAAAGGGAAGAGATTCCATAGTCCTGTCTCTTTGGACTTCACTCCATGGTGGAGATGGGATACTATCTGGCAACCTGAGGCAGCCTTATTAAATAGACTCCTGGACCCTAAGCTGTCAGGGTTCCTTTTGGGAATTTGGGGCTCTTGAAAGAGCTTTAGTAACTAACTTACCCAAAGAGCATCAGAAGACACCCCTATTTTTATAGTGATACAAATCACTAGATCAATTTAACTGTTTGTTTTTATAAATTTAGTTATTTAATTATTGTTTTTAAAATGTAGGTTCCTATACTGATCCACATTATTACTTAGTAATATCCCACAAAAAACTCCACTGAAACGTTTGCCTCTAAAATCAAATTATCATGGAAAATACTTTGTAGTAAAATGATTGCTTAATTTAAAAAATGATTATGTGTGGGGAGCACCTTCCATTAAATGAGTCCTAGGGGCACATTTACTAATCCTTGAACGGACCGAATGCGTCCGAATGCATTTTTTGAGCCCTATGGGAGGCTTTCCTTGGGCCGGGTTGGAGCTGCAGAGTGCCATTGAGCCCTATGGGAGACTTTCCTTGGGCCGGGTTGGAGCTGCAGAGTGCCATTGAGCCCTATGGGAGGCTTTCCTTGGGCCGGGTTGGAGCTGCAGAGTGCCATTGAGCCCTATGGGAGACTTTCCTTGGGCCGGGTTGGAGCTGCAGAGTGCCATTGAGCCCTATGGGAGGCTTTCCTTGGGCCGGGTTGGAGCTGCAGAGTGCCATTGAGCCCTATGGGAGACTTTCCTTGGGCCGGGTTGGAGCTGCAGAGTGCCATTGAGCCCTATGGGAGACTTTCCTTGGGCCGGGTTGGAGCTGCAGAGTGCCATTGAGCCCTATGGGAGGCTTTCCTTGGGCCGGGTTGGAGCTGAAGAGTTCCATTGAGCTCTATGGGAGGCTTTCCTTGGGCCAGGTTGGAGCTTCAGAGTGCCATTGAGCCCTATGGGAGACTTCCCTTGGGTCGGGTTGGAGCTGCAGAGTGCCATTGAGCCCTATGGGAGGCTTTCCTTGGGGCGGGTTGGAGCTGCAGAGTGCCATTGAGCTCTATGGGAGGCTTTCCTTGGGCCGGGTTGGAACTGCAGAGTGCCATTGAGCCCTATGGGAGGCTTTCCTTGGGCCGGGTTGGAACTGCAGAGTGCCATTGAGCCCTATGGAAGACTTTCCTTGGGCCTGGTTGGAGTTGCAGAGTGCCATTGAGCCCTATGGGAGACTTTCCTTGGGCCGGGTTGGAGCTGCAGAGTGCCATTGAGCCCTATGGGAGGCTTTCCTTGGGCCGGGTTGGAGCTGCAGAGTGCCATTGAGCCCTATGGGAGGCTTTCCTTGGGCCGGGTTGGAGCTGCAGAGTGCCATTGAGCCCTATGGGAGACTTTCCTTGGGCCGGGTTGGAGCTGCAGAGTGCCATTGAGCCCTATGGGAGACTTTCCTTGGGCCGGGTTGGAGCTGCAGAGTGCCATTGAGCCCTATGGGAGGCTTTCCTTGGGCCGGGTTGGAGCTGCAGAGTGCCATTGAGCCCTATGGGAGGCTTTCCTTGGGCCGGGTTGGAGCTGCAGAGTGCCATTGAGCCCTATGGGAGACTTTCCTTGGGCCGGGTTGGAGCTGCAGAGTGCCATTGAGCCCTATGGGAGACTTTCCTTGGGCCGGGTTGGAGCTGCAGAGTGCCATTGAGTCCTATGGGAGACTTTCCTTGGACAAGGTTGGAGCTGCAGAGTGCCATTGAGTCCTATGGGAGACTTTCCTTGGACAAGGTTGGAGCTGCAGAGTGCCATTGAGTCCTATGGGAGACTTTCCTTGGACAAGGTTGGAGCTGCAGAGTGCCATTGAGCCCTATGGGAGACTTTCCTTGGGCCGGGTTGGAGCTGCAGAGTGCCATTGAGCCCTATGGGAGACTTTCCTTGGGCCGGGTTGGAGCTGCAGAGTGCCATTGAGCCCTATGGGAGGCTTTCCTTGGGCCAGGTTGGAGCTGCAGAGTGCCATTGAGCCCTATGGGAGACTTTCCTTGGGCCGGGTTGGAGCTGCAGAGTGCCATTGAGCCCTATGGGAGGCTTTCCTTGGGCCGGGTTGGAGCTGCAGAGTGCCATTGAGCCCTATGGGAGACTTTCCTTGGGCCGGGTTGGAGCTGCAGAGTGCCATTGAGCCCTATGGGAGACTTTCCTTGGGCCGGGTTGGAGCTGCAGGGTGCCATTGAGCCCTATGGGAGGCTTTCCTTGGGCCGGGTTGGAGCTGCAGAGTGCCATTGAGCCCTATGGGAGACTTTCCTTGGGCCGGGTTGGAGCTGCAGAGTGCCATTGAGCCCTATGGGAGACTTTCCTTGGGCCGGGTTGGAGCTGCAGAGTGCCATTGAGCCCTATGGGAGACTTTCCTTGGGCCAGGTTTGAGCTGCAGAGTGCCATTGAGTCCTATGGGAGACTTCCAAAATCATGCAAAGTTGGAAAGGTTTGCCCGCCGTTTACGAACGATTAATTCAAAAAAGTTGCGACAATATACGAGCGAGTCGTAATGGCTACGAAAAAGTCGCGACAATTTACGAAAAAGTGGTAATGGCTACAAAAGAGTCGCGACAATTTACGAAAAAGTCGTAATGGCTACGAAAAAGCCGAAAAAATAACGAAAAAGTCGCAAAATGTTTGTTTCCAATCCGAATTTTTCCCATTCGGATTCGTGGATTAGTAAATGTGCCCCCTAGTGTGTAGAGAGTGAAAGTTTTTCAGGTTCTATTTTAGTGGGGTAAAATCTATTTTTTTGTGTTTAAAGATTGAATCTTTATGCATAACCTTAACAATAATGAAGAGTTAATAATAAAAGAATCACATTCAAATATGTGAGAAGGCCAAATGCCCAATGACGAGTTTCCCCACCTGGTTGTTGGTGCCATTCTTCCATATGATTTCTTGGATGTTGATTTCAAGGTTCCCTTTAGATTCTGACCAAGTAAATCTGCCAACATTTTTTTCATTTTGTTTCCATTCGGTTAAGTACCAATTGTTAATAAGATAAACCTGTGGATTGTTGCCAGTTATATTGAAATATTTCTCTCTCCCCCAGGCGTCCTCATCATATACAGTTCTTAGTAAGTGGTGTAACTGTGTAACGACATAAACTATAGTTACATTAGCGGTAGATGAGAATTTAATATAGAAAATATTGAATCTTGCCTGGAGAATTAATCATTTTAAACTGACTTTTATTTTCTCAAATCCTTTTTTTTCCTTCCATTTTTGAAGTACTGGCGCTCATTGGAAAACAATAATGTGTTCAAGTTGCCCTAGAAAGTGTGAAATGTGCGGAATAGAAAACAATAATGTGATTAACTTCCTCTTGAAAATGTGTGAAGAGCAGCCTGTCACTGACCATAGGACTCAATGGTTCTTGGCGGCATAAACCCAGCATGCTTTTTGTTAGTTTAACACAAAGTTTTATAAATCTCACACTTTCCTGTTTTTTAAAAAAAACGTGCATTTTTCAAGAAAATTATTATTATTATTATTATTATCAACATTTATTTATAAAGCGCCAACATATTCCGCAGTGCTGTACAATAAGTGGGTTACATACATTGGGCATACAGAGTAACATATAAAGCAATCAATAACCGATACAGGAGGGGAAGAGAGCCCTGCCCAAAAGAGCTTACACTCTACAAGGAGTAACATATAAAGCAATCAGTAACCGATACAGGAGGGGAAGGGAGCCCTGCCCAAAAGAGCTTACACTCTACAAGGAGTAACATATAAAGCAATCAGTAACCGATACAGGAGGGGAAGGGAGCCCTGCCCAAAAGAGCTTACAATCTACAAGGAGTAACATATAAAGCAATCAGTAACCGATACAGGAGGGGAAGGGAGCCCTGCCCAAAAGAGCTTACACTCTACAAGGAGTAACATATAAAGCAATCAGTAACCGATACATGAGGTGAAGGGAGCCCTGCCCAAAAGAGCTTACAATCTACAAGGAGTAACATATAAAGCAATCAGTAACCGATACAGGAGGGGAAGAGAGCCCTGCCCAAAAGAGCTTACACTCTACAAGGAGTAACATATAAAGCAATCAGTAACCGATACAGTAGGGGAAGGGAGCCCTGCCCAAAAGAGCTTACACTCTACAAGGAGTAACATATAAAGCAATCAGTAACCGATACATGAGGGGAAGGGAGCCCTGCCCAAAAGAGCTTACACTCTACAAGGAGTAACATATAAAGCAATCAGTAACCGATACAGGAGATGAAGAGAGCCCTGCCCAAAAGAGCTTACACTCTACAAGGAGTAACATATAAAGCAATCAGTAACTGATACAGGAGATGAAGAGAGCCCTGCCCAAAAGAGCTTACACTCTACAAGGAGTAACATATAAAGCAATCAGTAACCAATACAGGAGGGGAAGGGAGCCCTGCCCAAAAGAGCTTACACTCTACAAGGAGTAACATATAAAGCAATCAGTAACCAATACAGGAGGGGAAGGGAGCCCTGCCCAAAAGAGCTTACACTCTACAAGGAGTAACATATAAAGCAATCAGTAACCGATACATGAGGTGAAGGGAGCCCTGCCCAAAAGAGCTTACACTCTACAAGGAGTAACATATAAAGCAATCAGTAACCGATACAGTAGGGGAAGGGAGCCCTGCCCAAAAGAGCTTACACTCTACAAGGAGTAACATATAAAGCAATCAGTAACCGATACATGAGGGGAAGGGAGCCCTGCCCAAAAGAGCTTACACTCTACAAGGAGTAACATATAAAGCAATCAGTAACCGATACAGGAGATGAAGAGAGCCCTGCCCAAAAGAGCTTACACTCTACAAGGAGTAACATATAAAGCAATCAGTAACTGATACAGGAGATGAAGAGAGCCCTGCCCAAAAGAGCTTACACTCTACAAGGAGTAACATATAAAGCAAGCAGTAACCGATACAGGAGATGAAGAGAGCCCTGCCCAAAAGAGCTTACACTCTACAAGGAGTAACATATAAAGCAATCAGTAACCAATACAGGAGGGGAAGGGAGCCCTGCCCAAAAGAGCTTACACTCTACAAGGAGTAACATATAAAGCAATCAGTAACCGATACATGAGGTGAAGGGAGCCCTGCCCAAAAGAGCTTACAATCTACAAGGAGTAACATATAAAGCAATCAGTAGCCGATACAGGAGGGGAAGAGAGCCCTGCCCAAAAGAGCTTACAATCTACAAGGAGTAACATATAAAGCAATCAGTAACCGATACAGGAGGGGAAGAGAGCCCTGCCCAAAAGAGCTTACACTCTACAAGGAGTAACATATAAAGCAATCAGTAACCAATACAGGAGGGGAAGGGAGCCCTGCCCAAAAGAGCTTACACTCTACAAGGAGTAACATATAAAGCAATCAGTAACCAATACAGGAGGGGAAGGGAGCCCTGCCCAAAAGAGCTTACACTCTACAAGGAGTAACATATAAAGCAATCAGTAACCGATACATGAGGTGAAGGGAGCCCTGCCCAAAAGAGCTTACAATCTACAAGGAGTAACATATAAAGCAATCAGTAACCGATACAGGAGGGGAAGAGAGCCCTGCCCAAAAGAGCTTACAATCTACAAGGAGTAACATATAAAGCAATCAGTAACCGATACAGGAGGGGAAGAGAGCCCTGCCCAAAAGAGCTTACACTCTACAAGGAGTAACATATAAAGCAATCAGTAACCGATACAGGAGGGGAAGGGAGCCCTGCCCAAAAGAGCTTACAATCTACAAGGAGTAACATATAACGCAATCAGTAACCGATACAAGAGGGGAAGAGAGCCCTGCCCAAAAGAGCTTACACTCTACAAGGAGTAACATATAAAGCAATCAGTAACCGATACATGAGGTGAAGGGAGCCCTGCCCAAAAGAGCTTACAATCTACAAGGAGTAACATATAAAGCAATCAGTAACCGATACAGGAGGGGAAGGGAGCCCTGCCCAAAAGAGCTTACACTCTACAAGGAGTAACATATAAAGCAATCAGTAACCGATACAGTAGGGGAAGGGAGCCCTGCCCAAAAGAGCTTACACTCTACAAGGAGTAACATATAAAGCAATCAGTAACCGATACAGGAGGGGAAGAGGGCCCTGCCCAAAAGAGCTTACAATCTACAAGGAGTAACATATAAAGCAATCAGTAACCGATACAGGAGGGGAAGAGAGCCCTGCCCAAAAGAGCTTACACTCTACAAGGAATAACATATAAAGCAATCAATAACCGATACAAGAGGTGGAGGGCCCTGCCCAAAAGAGCTTACAATCTACAAGGAGTAACATATAAAGCAATCAGTAACCGATACAGGAGGGGAAGAGGGCCCTGCCCAAAAGAGCTTACACTCTACAAGGAGTAACATATAAAGCAATCAGTAACCAATACAGGAGGGGAAGAGAGCCCTGCCCAAAAGAGCTTACACTCTACAAGGAGTAACATATAAAGCAATCAGTAACTGATACAGGAGGGGAAGAGGGCCCTGCCCAAAAGAGCTTACAATCTACAAGGAGTAACATATAAAGCAATCAGTAACCGATACAGGAGGGGAAGAGAGCCCTGCCCAAAAGAGCTTACACTCTACAAGGAATAACATATAAAGCAATCAATAACCGATAGAAGAGGTGGAGGGCCCTGCCCAAAAGAGCTTACAATCTACAAGGAGTAACATATAAAGCAATCAGTAACCGATACAGGAGGGGACGGGAGCCCTGCCCAAAAGAGCTTACACTCTACAAGGAGTAACATATAAAGCAATCAGTAACCGATACAGGAGGGGAAGAGAGCCTTGCCCAAAAGAGCTTAATCTCTACAAGGAGTAACATATAAAGCAATCAGTAACTGATATATGAGGTGAAGAGGGCCCTGCCCAAAAGAGCTTACACTCTACAAGGAGTAACATATAAAGCAATCAGTAACCGAGACAGGAGGCAAAGAGAGCCCTGCCCAAAGAGCTTACAATCTACAAGGAATAACATATAAAGCAATCAGTAACCGATACAGGAGGGGAAGAGAGCCCTGCCCAAAAGAGCTTACACTCTACAAGGAATAACATATAAAGCAATCAATAACCGATACAAGAGGTGAAGAGAACCCTGCCCAAAAGAGCTTACAATCTACAAGGAGTAACATATAAAGCAATCAATAACCGATACAAGAGGTGAAGAGAACCCTGCCCAAAAGAGCTTACACTCTACAAGGAGTAACATATAAAGCAATCAGTAACCGATACAGGAGGGGAAGAGGGCCCTGCCCAAAAGAGCTTACAATCTACAAGGAGTAACATATAAAGCAATCAGTAACCGATACAGGAGGGGAAGAGAGCCCTGCCCAAAAGAGCTTACACTCTACAAGGAGTAACATATAAAGCAATCAATAACCGATACAAGAGGTGAAGAGAACCCTGCCCAAAAGAGCTTACAATCTACAAGGAGTAACATATAAAGCAATCAGTAACCAAGACAGGAGGCAAAGAGAGCCCTGCCCAAAGAGCTTACAATCTACAAGGAAAAACATATAAAGCAATCAGTAACCGATATATGAGGTGAAGAGGGCCCTGCCCAAAAGAGCTTACACTCTACAAGGAGTAACATATAAAGCAATCAGTAACCGATACATGAGGTGAAGAGGGCCCTGCCCAAAAGAGCTTACACTCTACAAGGAGTAACATATAAAGCAATCAGTAACCGATACAGGAGGGGAAGGGAGCCCTGCCCAAAAGAGCTTACACTCTACAAGGAGTAACATATAAAGCAATCAGTAACCGATACATGAGGTGAAGAGGGCCCTGCCCAAAAGAGCTTACACTCTACAAGGAGTAACATATAAAGCAATCAGTAACCGATACATGAGGTGAAGAGGGCCCTGCCCAAAAGAGCTTACACTCTACAAGGAGTAACATATAAAGCAATCAGTAACCGATACATGAGGTGAAGAGGGCCCTGCCCAAAAGAGCTTACACTCTACAAGGAGTAACATATAAAGCAATCAGTAACCGATACAGGAGGGGACGAGAGCCCTGCCCAAAAGAGCTTACAATCTACAAGGAGTAACATATAAAGCAATCAATAACCGATACAAGAGGTGAAGAGAACCCTGCCCAAAAGAGCTTACAATCTACAAGGAGTAACATATAAAGCAATCAGTAACCGAGACAGGAGGCAAAGAGAGCCCTGCCCAAAGAGCTTACAATCTACAAGGAATAACATATAAAGCAATCAGTAACCAATACAAGAGGGGAAGAGAGCCCTGCCCAAAAGAGCTTACACTCTACAAGGAGTAACATATAAAGCAATCAGTAACCAAGACAGGAGGCAAAGAGAGCCCTGCCCAAAGAGCTTACAATCTACAAGGAATAACATATAAAGCAATCAATAACCGATACAAGAGGTGAAAAGGGCCCTGCCCAAAAGAGCTTACAATCTACAAGGAGTAACATATAAAGCAATCAATAACCGATACAAGAGGCGAAGAGGGCCCTGCCCAAAAGAGCTTACACTCTACAAGGAGTAACATATAAAGCAATCAGTAACCGATACAGGAGGGGAAGAGAGCCCTGCCCAAAAGAGCTTACACTCTACAAGGAGTAACATATAAAGCAATCAGTAACCGATACAGGAAAGGAAGGGAGCCCTGCCCAAAAGAGCTTACACTCTACAAGGAGTAACATATAAAGCAATCAGTAACCGATACAGGAGGGGAAGAGAGCCCTGCCCAAAAGAGCTTACACTCTACAAGGAGTAACATATAAAGCAATCAGTAACCGATACAGGAGATGAAGAGAGCCCTGCCCAAAAGAGCTTACACTCTACAAGGAGTAACATATAAAGCAATCAGTAACTGATACAGGAGATGAAGAGAGCCCTGCCCAAAAGAGCTTACACTCTACAAGGAGTAACATATAAAGCAATCAGTAACCAATACAGGAGGGGAAGGGAGCCCTGCCCAAAAGAGCTTACACTCTACAAGGAGTAACATATAAAGCAATCAGTAACCAATACAGGAGGGGAAGGGAGCCCTGCCCAAAAGAGCTTACACTCTACAAGGAGTAACATATAAAGCAATCAGTAACCGATACATGAGGTGAAGGGAGCCCTGCCCAAAAGAGCTTACACTCTACAAGGAGTAACATATAAAGCAATCAGTAACCGATACAGTAGGGGAAGGGAGCCCTGCCCAAAAGAGCTTACACTCTACAAGGAGTAACATATAAAGCAATCAGTAACCGATACATGAGGGGAAGGGAGCCCTGCCCAAAAGAGCTTACACTCTACAAGGAGTAACATATAAAGCAATCAGTAACCGATACAGGAGATGAAGAGAGCCCTGCCCAAAAGAGCTTACACTCTACAAGGAGTAACATATAAAGCAATCAGTAACTAATACAGGAGATGAAGAGAGCCCTGCCCAAAAGAGCTTACACTCTACAAGGAGTAACATATAAAGCAATCAGTAACCGATACAGGAGATGAAGAGAGCCCTGCCCAAAAGAGCTTACACTCTACAAGGAGTAACATATAAAGCAATCAGTAACCAATACAGGAGGGGAAGGGAGCCCTGCCCAAAAGAGCTTACACTCTACAAGGAGTAACATATAAAGCAATCAGTAACCGATACATGAGGTGAAGGGAGCCCTGCCCAAAAGAGCTTACAATCTACAAGGAGTAACATATAAAGCAATCAGTAACCGATACAGGAGGGGAAGAGAGCCCTGCCCAAAAGAGCTTACAATCTACAAGGAGTAACATATAAAGCAATCAGTAACCGATACAGGAGGGGAAGAGAGCCCTGCCCAAAAGAGCTTACACTCTACAAGGAGTAACATATAAAGCAATCAGTAACCAATACAGGAGGGGAAGGGAGCCCTGCCCAAAAGAGCTTACACTCTACAAGGAGTAACATATAAAGCAATCAGTAACCAATACAGGAGGGGAAGGGAGCCCTGCCCAAAAGAGCTTACACTCTACAAGGAGTAACATATAAAGCAATCAGTAACCGATACATGAGGTGAAGGGAGCCCTGCCCAAAAGAGCTTACAATCTACAAGGAGTAACATATAAAGCAATCAGTAACCGATACAGGAGGGGAAGAGAGCCCTGCCCAAAAGAGCTTACAATCTACAAGGAGTAACATATAAAGCAATCAGTAACCGATACAGGAGGGGAAGAGAGCCCTGCCCAAAAGAGCTTACACTCTACAAGGAGTAACATATAAAGCAATCAGTAACCGATACAGGAGGGGAAGGGAGCCCTGCCCAAAAGAGCTTACAATCTACAAGGAGTAACATATAAAGCAATCAGTAACCGATACAAGAGGGGAAGAGAGCCCTGCCCAAAAGAGCTTACACTCTACAAGGAGTAACATATAAAGCAATCAGTAACCGATACATGAGGTGAAGGGAGCCCTGCCCAAAAGAGCTTACAATCTACAAGGAGTAACATATAAAGCAATCAGTAACCGATACAGGAGGGGAAGGGAGCCCTGCCCAAAAGAGCTTACACTCTACAAGGAGTAACATATAAAGCAATCAGTAACCGATACAGTAGGGGAAGGGAGCCCTGCCCAAAAGAGCTTACACTCTACAAGGAGTAACATATAAAGCAATCAGTAACCGATACAGGAGGGGAAGAGGGCCCTGCCCAAAAGAGCTTACAATCTACAAGGAGTAACATATAAAGCAATCAGTAACCGATACAGGAGGGGAAGAGAGCCCTGCCCAAAAGAGCTTACACTCTACAAGGAATAACATATAAAGCAATCAATAACCGATACAAGAGGTGGAGGGCCCTGCCCAAAAGAGCTTACAATCTACAAGGAGTAACATATAAAGCAATCAGTAACCGATACAGGAGGGGAAGAGGGCCCTGCCCAAAAGAGCTTACACTCTACAAGGAGTAACATATAAAGCAATCAGTAACCAATACAGGAGGGGAAGAGAGCCCTGCCCAAAAGAGCTTACACTCTACAAGGAGTAACATATAAAGCAATCAGTAACTGATACAGGAGGGGAAGAGGGCCCTGCCCAAAAGAGCTTACAATCTACAAGGAGTAACATATAAAGCAATCAGTAACCGATACAGGAGGGGAAGAGAGCCCTGCCCAAAAGAGCTTACACTCTACAAGGAATAACATATAAAGCAATCAATAACCGATACAAGAGGTGGAGGGCCCTGCCCAAAAGAGCTTACAATCTACAAGGAGTAACATATAAAGCAATCAGTAACCGATACAGGAGGGGAAGGGAGCCCTGCCCAAAAGAGCTTACACTCTACAAGGAGTAACATATAAAGCAATCAGTAACCGATACAAGAGGGGAAGAGAGCCCTGCCCAAAAGAGCTTACACTCTACAAGGAGTAACATATAAAGCAATCAGTAACCGATACAAGAGGGGAAGGGAGCCCTGCCCAAAAGAGCTTACACTCTACAAGGAGTAACATATAAAGCAATCAGTAACCGATACAGGAGGGGAAGAGAGCCTTGCCCAAAAGAGCTTAATCTCTACAAGGAGTAACATATAAAGCAATCAGTAACTGATATATGAGGTGAAGAGGGCCCTGCCCAAAAGAGCTTACACTCTACAAGGAGTAACATATAAAGCAATCAGTAACCGATACATGAGGTGAAGAGGGCCCTGCCCAAAAGAGCTTACACTCTACAAGGAGTAACATATAAAGCAATCAGTAACCGAGACAGGAGGCAAAGAGAGCCCTGCCCAAAGAGCTTACAATCTACAAGGAATAACATATAAAGCAATCAGTAACCGATACAGGAGGGGAAGAGAGCCCTGCCCAAAAGAGCTTACACTCTACAAGGAATAACATATAAAGCAATCAATAACCGATACAAGAGGTGAAGAGAACCCTGCCCAAAAGAGCTTACAATCTACAAGGAGTAACATATAAAGCAATCAATAACCGATACAAGAGGTGAAGAGAACCCTGCCCAAAAGAGCTTACACTCTACAAGGAGTAACATATAAAGCAATCAGTAACCGATACAGGAGGGGAAGAGGGCCCTGCCCAAAAGAGCTTACAATCTACAAGGAGTAACATATAAAGCAATCAGTAACCGATACAGGAGGGGAAGAGAGCCCTGCCCAAAAGAGCTTACACTCTACAAGGAGTAACATATAAAGCAATCAATAACCGATACAAGAGGTGAAGAGAACCCTGCCCAAAAGAGCTTACAATCTACAAGGAGTAACATATAAAGCAATCAGTAACCAAGACAGGAGGCAAAGAGAGCCCTGCCCAAAGAGCTTACAATCTACAAGGAATAACATATAAAGCAATCAGTAACCGATATATGAGGTGAAGAGGGCCCTGCCCAAAAGAGCTTACACTCTACAAGGAGTAACATATAAAGCAATCAGTAACCGATACATGAGGTGAAGAGGGCCCTGCCCAAAAGAGCTTACACTCTACAAGGAGTAACATATAAAGCAATCAGTAACCGATACAGGAGGGGAAGGGAGCCCTGCCCAGAAGAGCTTACACTCTACAAGGAGTAACATATAAAGCAATCAGTAACCGATACATGAGGTGAAGAGGGCCCTGCCCAAAAGAGCTTACACTCTACAAGGAGTAACATATAAAGCAATCAGTAACCAAGACAGGAGGCAAAGAGAGCCTTGCCCAAAAGAGCTTACACTCTACAAGGAGTAACATATAAAGCAATCAGTAACCGGTATATGAGGTGAAGAGGGCCCTGCCCAAAAGAGCTTACACTCTACAAGGAGTAACATATAAAGCAATCAGTAACCGATACATGAGGTGAAGAGGGCCCTGCCCAAAAGAGCTTACACTCTACAAGGAGTAACATATAAAGCAATCAGTAACCGATACATGAGGTGAAGAGGGCCCTGCCCAAAAGAGCTTACACTCTACAAGGAGTAACATATAAAGCAATCAGTAACCGATACAGGAGGGGACGAGAGCCCTGCCCAAAAGAGCTTACAATCTACAAGGAGTAACATATAAAGCAATCAATAACCGATACAAGAGGTGAAGAGAACCCTGCCCAAAAGAGCTTACAATCTACAAGGAGTAACATATAAAGCAATCAGTAACCGAGACAGGAGGCAAAGAGAGCCCTGCCCAAAGAGCTTACAATCTACAAGGAATAACATATAAAGCAATCAGTAACCAATACAAGAGGGGAAGAGAGCCCTGCCCAAAAGAGCTTACACTCTACAAGGAGTAACATATAAAGCAATCAGTAACCAAGACAGGAGGCAAAGAGAGCCCTGCCCAAAGAGCTTACAATCTACAAGGAATAACATATAAAGCAATCAATAACCGATACAAGAGGTGAAAAGGGCCCTGCCCAAAAGAGCTTACAATCTACAAGGAGTAACATATAAAGCAATCAATAACCGATACAAGAGGCGAAGAGGGCCCTGCCCAAAAGAGCTTACACTCTACAAGGAGTAACATATAAAGCAATCAGTAACCGATACAGGAGGGGAAGAGAGCCCTGCCCAAAAGAGCTTACACTCTACAAGGAGTAACATATAAAGCAATCAGTAACCGATACAGGAGGGGAAGGGAGCCCTGCCCAAAAGAGCTTACACTCTACAAGGAGTAACATATAAAGCAATCAGTAACCGATACAGGAGGGGAAGAGAGCCCTGCCCAAAAGAGCTTACACTCTACAAGGAGTAACATATAAAGCAATCAGTAACCGATACAAGAGGGGAAGAGAGCCCTGCCCAAAAGAGCTTACAATCTACAAGGAGTAACATATAAAGCAATCAGTAACCGATACAAGAGGTGAAGAGAACCCTGCCCTAAAGAGCTTACAATCTACAAGGAGTAACATATAAAGCAATCAGTAACCGAGACAGGAGGCAAAGAGAGCCCTGCCCAAAGAGCTTACAATCTACAAGGAATAACATATAAAGCAATCAGTAACCGATACAAGAGGGGAAGAGAGCCCTGCCCAAAAGAGCTTACACTCTACAAGGAGTAACATATAAAGCAATCAGTAACCAAGACAGGAGGCAAAGAGAGCCCTGCCCAAAGAGCTTACAATCTACAAGGAATAACATATAAAGCAATCAGTAACCGATACAAGAGGGGAAGAGAGCCCTGCCCAAAAGAGCTTACACTCTACAAGGAGTAACATATAAAGCAATCAGTAACCAAGACAGGAGGCAAAGAGAGCCCTGCCCAAAGAGCTGACACTCTACAAGGAGTAACATATAAATCAATCAGTAACCGATACAAGAGGGGAAGGGAGCCCTGCCCAAAAGAGCTTACACTCTACAAGGAGTAACATATAAAGCAATCAGTAACCGATACAAGAGGGGAAGAGAGCCCTGCCCCAAAGAGCTTACACTCTACAAGGAGTAACATATACAGCAATCAGTAACCGATACAGGAGGGGAAGGGAGCCCTGCCCAAAAGAGCTTACACTCTACAAGGAGTAACATATAAAGCAATCAGTAACCGATACAAGAGGGGAAGAGGGCCCTGCCCAAAAGAGCTTACACTCTACAAGGAGTAACATATAAAGCAATCAGTAACCGATACATGAGGTGAAGAGGGCCCTGCCCAAAAGAGCTTACAATCTACAAGGAGTAACATATAAAGCAATCAGTAACCGATACAAGAGGGGAAGGGAGCCCTGCCCAAAAGAGCTTACACTCTACAAGGAGTAACATATAAAGCAATCAGTAACCGATACAAGAGGGGAAGAGAGCCCTGCCCAAAAGAGCTTACACTCTACAAGGAGAAAGAGTTGAGACACTAGGGGGCAGATTTACCAAAGCACGAATTCGAATCCCGAATGGGAAAAATTTGGATTGGAAACGAAAATTTCACCGTCTTTTCGTCGCCTTCGAAAATTTTTCGTATTTTGCGCAACTTGTTCGTCACCGTCCCAACTTTATTGGATTTTGCACGACTATTTTTTGCCGTTGCGGTTTTTTCGTATTGAGCGTCTGTAAAGGGTAGAAAAAAAATTTGATTTTTTTTGTGCGACGGCAACGAAAAAGTCACGGAAAATACAGAAAAGTCGCACCGGTGACGAAAGAATCACAAAAATACAGATCATTGCGAAAAAAATGCATTCGGATGCCTTCGGGCCGTTCGTGGATTAGTAATTGTGCCCCAAGGTGTGGGAATGAGCATGACCATAATTGTGAGAGGTGGGGCACAGGGTATTTAGCAGCACACTGAGGGTATATTACACTAAATTAAGGGAAGCTTCTCTGAATAAATGCGTTTTGAGAGATTTCTTTAAGGCAGAGAGATTGGGAGAAAGTCTGACAGATTGTTGGAGCAAATTCCAGAGAAGGGGGGCAGCCCTTGCAAAGTCTTGAATGTGAGTGTGTGAGGAGGGAATGAGAGAGGAGTTGGGGGGCAGGTCAGTAGAGGAGCGTAACAAGCGGGTTGGATGGTACCTAGAGATGAGTTCAGAGATGTAGGGTGGGGTAGAGTTATGGACTGCTTTGAATGTGAGAGTCATTAGTTTGAATTTTATCCTGGATGGTAGGGGAAGCCAGTGCAGGGATTGGCAGAGCGGCACGGTGCCAGGGACTGGCAGAGGGGAATGGCAGAGGGACTGGCAGAGTGGCACGGCAGAGGAGAAGCGGTCGGAGAGGTGTATGAGCCGGGCAGCAGTATTCATTATGGACTGGAGAGGGGACAGGCTTTGGAGGGAAAGGCCAATTAGTAGGGAGTTACAGTAGTCCAGGCGGGATATTAGATATTTTGGCAGCATCTTGGGTGATAAACTAGGATTGGAGGGATCAAGTGAGGGTTTTTTCAGAATAGGGGTTACCAGTACATGTTTCAGTTGGGAGGGAAAGATTCCAGTAGAGAGCAAGAAATTGAATAGATGAGTTAAGGATTTGATAAGACAGGGGTTGGCATTACGTAGAAGTTTGGTAGGAATGGGACCAAGTGGGCAGGTAGTAAGGTGGGAGGAAGCCAAAAGTTTTGAGACTTTCTGGGGAGAAGGAGCCAAGAAGAGACTGGGGAGCATGTAGGGAGGGAGGGGAATGGTTATGGGGATTAGTTGTGCGCAAGAAAATTGTTTTTGAGAAAAAAATTAAAAAATCATATGTCAAAAAACACATGTAAAAAAAAATGAAACATAAACTAGAACTTTTCTCAAAAAACTAGGGATACACTGAATCCATTTTTTTGGTTTTGGCAGAACCGAATCTGAATCCTAATTCGCATATGGTAATTAGGTTTTGGAAGGGTTTAATGTCAGAAAATTTTGGAAAAACTTTCAAATTCCATATTTACATGACAAAAAGTCACATAATTTTTAAGATTTGGTTTCAGTTTGGCGAGGACCATGGATTCAGCTGAATCTGAATTCTTCTGAAAAAGGCTGAATCTTGGACAAATTCCTAACAGAATCCTGGATTCCCTACAAAAAACCTTAGTATCTTGGCGTTAATTGCGTGTCTGGTCTTGGATCTCTCACCATCTCAACTACTATTTAATAGAGGCCAGGCCCCAGATGAGCAGGGCCAGAACTAGGGGTAGGCAGAAGAGGCAGCTGCCTAGGGCGCAACGATTGAGGGGCGCCAGGCAGGAGCCTCTCCTGCCTACCCCTAGTGCTGCTTTGTCATTGCCTCCGCCACTTGTCATTAGCGGCGGAAGCAATGACCGACTTATCGCCCCGCCCCCCACACCGGCTCCTGTGCTTTGGCGCGCATGCGCCGTTCAGGGGGGCGGGGAGGTGGGCGGAGTTGGCTGACTGGGCTGCCTAGGGCGCCCGGTTGGCTTGGCCCGCCCCTGCAGATGAGACAGAACTCCACCGAAGGATATTATTGCCCGAGTGCATTACTTCACATACAAAGAAGCTATAATTCCCAGGCAGCACCCTAACTTGATTACAAAGGCCAGAGGTACCCTATCTTTGCCAATCTTGCCACCTCAACTATACAAAAATGGAGACTTACTTTTAAAGTAATCTTTAAATATCTGAATCGCTAATACTCAGTGGTAAACCCCAAGATGGCCTCAACCTTTTTAGCCCGACTGAAGCCCCCCCACCCCAAGTCAACTACTCCAACCAGCACTACACCACAGGGGAACTCAAGTGAGACATCTATTTCTCCAATATGGCACAAGTCTAAAATACAAGATAACCTGAAACTTTACCAGGTTTGAGCCCTCCAGGGGATTATCCCCCATCTACAGTTTAATACAATGAGACCAACACAGAACTTAAGGGTTGTTAACTCTCATATAGCACCCAGTCTTCAAAAGGTTGTTACAGTATTTACAATAACCTTGAAGAGCCCCTATAGCCTCAACTTGCAGATAGTGATGGGCGAAAAGTTTCGCCAGGCATGGATTCGCGGCGAATTTCCGCGTTTCGCCATTGGCGGATTGTTTCGCGAAACGGATGAAAAATTTTGCCGCGGAAAAATTCGCCGCACGTCCAAAAATTGTCGCCGGCGTCAAAAAAGAATAGTCGCGGGCGACAAAATAATAGCCGTGGGCGACGAAACAATAGCGCGCGACGAAACAAGAGCCGCGCGACGAAACAAGAGCTGCGCGCGACGAAACAATAGCCGTGCGACAAAATAATAGCTGCGGGCGACGAAACAAGAGCCGCGGGCGACGAAACAAGAGCCGCGCGCGCCGAAACAAGAGCCGCGCGACGAAACAAGAGCCGCGGGCGACGAAACAAGAGCCGCGCGACGAAACAAGAGCCGCGCGACGAAACAAGAGCCGCGCGCGACGAAACAAGAGCCGCGCGACAAAATAATAGCCGCGGGCGACAATTTTTTTTGTCGCACAACATTTTCGCCGTTTCGCGAATTTTTCGCCGTTTCGCGGATCTTTTCAAAGATTCGCGAATTTTTCGGCGAAGCGAAACGGAACAGATTCGCTCATCACTACTTGCAGATCATAATTGTACAATATTCCATTAGTACAGGGGAATACATACAGTATGCTGCCATAGTTATAAGCAAACTTATGGGGTCTGTTCCTGTTGGTCCTACATGGCTGTCATTTATGTTGGCATAATATTATGTTCTCTCTTTACAGGCTCTAAGTTCTCTTAATAGTTCCCAGATGCATCAGAAATATGCATCATGGGTGCCCTAAACCGTGCATCTTTTTGACTTCCTGTAAGGGGGTTTTTAATCTTTGGTGATAAAAGTCTCAAGGTTTAGCTATGTAAGTTGGCAAGTGTGGTTGTGCCCAACTACTTTTAAAGATTAAAGATTAAAAGAGATTAAAGCAGAATGGTGAGTTCCCAACACTTTCACAGAACCATAGGGAAAGATTAATGGAGGGCAACACAAGTCTGAATGGGTGGCACACTTACTAGCAAGTAGAGAAACTAATATTGGGAGCAATGACCAATTAAGACTTGGGTTTACCTTGTTCTTATATATTCTTGTTGGAATATCTTTAGCCCCATTTAGTCCATGTAAAGAAAGCATCGTATGCAGGGCCAGTGCCATGGTATATACTGATCTGTCCACTTCTGTTCCATAATGATAATCTGTTACAAATTCTTTTAAAGTTTCCTCCCCTGTGCAGTTCTTGACTAAATTATAGATATCATACAGAAAATGTTTCTTCTCTTCATCCCCTCTCCTACAGGAGTACAGAAATACTAATATATCTTTGAGTAACTCGTCTTCTGTGATGGATAACATATATTCCGTGAATTTACTCCTTTGTCCTTTATTATCCTCAGTTGGGTATCTGAACACCAAACTCCCATGGGATAATGTATCATAAATTACCTGTGAAGCAATCCCTGGCATGGGAACCAATAGAGTCTTTGCTTGGAATAAATAAGAGAACATATACAGTGTTGCCAAAAAGTAGAAAGTAAATGTCCCACACAAGACTATAACCTCAGCCTTTGAGTTTATTATTCTAAAATTCTTTAGTTTTGCTGTTGTTAAAGTGACAATGAAGTCAACACAGGCGCCATGTTTGATAATTTCACTTTGCAGCTTCTGACCCACCAACTCTCCATTGTCATCATCAGCCACCAGAATAATCACCCAGGTCCACCCTAAGCGTTGTATCAGCATGGCAATGGCAGTGTGTATGATATGGTCACTGGGCACTGTACTGAGAAAGTACGGATATAGCACTGGGTCACTAAGTGCCGGGTCTGTGGCAGCACTGCTGATCTGAAAAGAAAAATGTTGAAATTAGTTGTTTCTATTGTTTCTATCACTGAGATGGAATGGAGTTTTTCCATTACAAATATTTTATTCTTTACAATCTTAAAAGAACTGCATTTCCCTTGGGAACAGACATGTATATAACAATTACTGCTGATAACCATAATATATATTAAAATATCATCATTTATAGGAATACAACACTTTTTCATTAACAAGTTTTGCATATTTTACCATTATTTAGAAAACTCGAACAAGATAAGGGGAAGAAAGTAAGAAGAGCGGAATCAAAGGTCAGGATGGGAAATCAAGTCATTAGTTAAACCAATGCGAGTACTTTGAACATTTTACAGAATGTACCATAATGGGATAAGTTATTGGTAGGATATGTAGGAGGTAAGAATGTGGGATGTCCCTCTCAGGTCCCTCTCAGGTCTGGCCGCTTAAGGTGACCTTGGGTGCATATTGGCAAACATTGGTTCATAAAGAGCATTCCTCCTTGATTTCTCCCTTATGTCTGTCACAGTAGGAAGTGAAGGAGTGGCATTTGTGGATTTCTGAATCAACCGAGTGGACTGAGACCAGAAGGCAGTTGCTAGAGGACACGTAGTGCCCACGTGCTTTTGGCATCTCCAGCAGATGTTTGAATTTGTAATGGCTGCATGCACTTTATCTGTATTCAATACCATCTTTACATCATTTTTATTTTTAATTCCTGGTGATTTAGGGATTTCATATATATTTGGGTGTTTGTCGAAAAATGTAATCCCCACTGTTGACGCATAATAGTTTGTTATAGATTGTTTTTTCTTAAAGGGACACTAAAGCCTAAACAAAAAGAATATAGCAAGAAATGTTTAGCTATGTGTTTCAAGTTCTTGTACCAGCCCAACATCCCCAAAGCTCTATAGAAATAAAGCCCCATGCCCCTGAAGATGCCCACAGTAGCTCTCCATCTTTTGCCCAACTACTGCACATGCTCAGTCTGCTCTTGGCTGATGTCACTGAGCTTAGGGATCCACTCACAATATTCTTCTTTCCTATGCTTGCTCTAGTCTCTGCCTGTTCCCTATTAAACATGCATACAGGCCAACCAATCACAGTCCTGTCTGGCTGCTCCCTATAAAACTCAAGTCCTGCTCTGGCACTTTGAGCTTGGGGTGAGACTTTGGCTGAATCCTTATTGTGTGAAGTTTCTTTCCACCTTGTTAGAAAGGACGGAAACACTGACAGAACTTAGAGAATTCAGTGCAATTATTTAAAAGCATTATATTCTTAATTACACATAAAAATAGGTTGAGTCTATCACTTATATACCATAGAGTATAAACACCATATACCCCTCCCACATAGGGGGACAAACATAACAAAAACCACAACTTATTGTGCCCAAAGCAAAGTCAATGTAGATTCCTGCGCTGACTGGTTATTATATAGAGAACACAAGCTATGGCACACGTTACAGTCACTTTGCTTATATAAAACAGTCCCTCTGGGAATAAATTATCCCATTGTAAAGATTTTTCTGTATGTAATATATTGATTTGCATATCACCTTAGGATCTGTCCAATATCCAATTATTTTTTTTATTGAAAACCATCAAAGTAAAATCACATTGACAGTCATGGCATATCTGAATAAATCACAAACAATCATATAAGCAATCATACGACATCTATAAGAGTCATGAAAAAGGAATAACAGAAAATTACAATTTTTTCCATTTCCAAATACCTTCGGCATGAATTTCTCCATACCTTTTCCTACTGTATCACTCAAAACATATAAATATAATTTTCCCCAAATTAAACCTATACATCCCTCTATAAGTCCATCTCATGATTTTTAAAACCTTAAAGATTTCTGGCATCCCACAAAACCTCCTGAACACAATTTAGTATTAGCCATAAAACTCTTGCTTTACCTTTTTCTAAATGAAATAAAGGGATTGGCGAAAAAATCCCAGACTAAAATATAATCAACTCATTTTACCAAAAGAAAAAGGAGGTAGAGGATTACCTGACGCCCACCTTTATTATGTATCCTTAACTGGGTCCTTGAAAAACAAAGACAAGATTGGTGCGTATTAGAACAACAATTTTCGCCAATCCCCTTAGAAAATACTCTGTGGGTAGAAAAGGTATCCATCATAGGAGAACTGAAACAACATCTGCTGATACAAGCCACATTAAAAATATGGCAAAGAAACAAAGACACCTATTTGCTTACTAAATCCCCTTCTGTATTACAGCCTCTCATTTTGAACCCAAACTTCACCCCAGGACTAGAAAAGGGATCTTTTGACAGATGGAACAATAGACAGACTAGAATAAGCGATTTTCTCAAAGATAACAGAATGGTGCCTATGGTTGAGATACAAAAAAGATGGGGCCCACACCCAAGAGACAATTGGAATTACAACCAACTCCACCATTATTTACAAACTAATAAATCCAAACAATGGAATAGACCCCTAACTACATGGGAACAAATAGTAACTGAACCAAGAATATTGGATAAACCTTTATCCAAATTATACAGACTTCTTATAAATGCCATACCCCTACCGACCAGACCATTCTGTCAGTCCTGGGAAAAAGAACTCAACATTAATCTGCCCGACAAGGCTTGGTCTAGAATATTCAGCACCATAAATAAATCTTCAGGGCATCTAGAACAAACGAAGCCCCATACAAACTAATCACAAGAAGGCATTACACACCAGCAAAACTAAAAAAATGTACCCTTATACCTTAGATACCTGCTGGAGATGTAACAGCCACATACCCATATTTGGTTAAAATGACCAAGACTGCAACAATTTTGGTCTGATATATTACACGCTATAAACCAAGTTACAGAATTTAATTTCACCATGGAAGAACCGGTTCCAATACTACTGAATATTTATCCAGGTAAAAATGTCGAAATATCAGATCCACTTACCCTCCATCTACTGCAATCAGCAAAATCCTTAATCCCAAGAAAGTGGAAATCCACAGAGGCACCCACCTTCGCCGAATGGTTAAATAACACAAATGACATTAGACAATTGGAGGAAATAACATATATGATACATAATAAAAGCGCACATTATTGGAATATTTGGACACCTTGGCTAAATTACTTAAATTCCCTATAACGGTTAACTCAACCTCGGTCATTCAGATTAGCTCTTGATCTTACAGTACACAGCTTATATGTTTTCTACTATACAAGTGAATGTCTAGACATGACTTGTTGAATGCTATTGCTAGAAATTTAATTTGTTAGAAATGGAAAAGATGTACAATAACAATGTTTCCCTCCCCTTGCCTTCCCTTCTCCTTTCTGTACCCTTTCCCATATACAAAACCGGAAAATAAAGAATTGAAAAAAAAAAAAAAGGTTTAAAACAAACTGGCTTTTTTTATACCTGGACAAAACAAACCAAACTTTCGTAAAGTATTCCCAGCCAAAAACCTAACCATGCATCCAGCCAGACTTTCCTTTTCACTCAACTTCACACATCGGCTCACACACTTAAGATGGCCATACAAGGGCAGATCGCCAAGCGAGCGGATCTTCACCCGATATCCCCACCTACGGGTGGCGATATCGGGGAGGCATGTAGGTGAATTCGATCATTTGGCCCTGGGGCCAAACGATCAAATTCTGCACGCAGCAATGGGGCAGTAGGTCCGGGGACCGCATCAACGAGCCGATGCAGTCCCCAATCCGACAGGATTTTCTAACCTGGCCAATTTCAGGCCAGATATCGGTAGGCCAGTCCGATCGTTTCTGCCCCTACACAGGCCGATAAGCTGCCGATTTGGTCCAAGGGACCGATATCGGCAGCTTCTATCGGCCCATGTATGGGGACCTTTAGTTGCCGAAAACCTCTCTATATTCAATAAAGTTTTCTCACCATTCTCCTTAACTTTTAGAGTTCCATACAAATTGAAAAATAATCCTTATCATTTTTCTAAAACATTTATCCGGAACTGGAAAAATGCTGCTGATGTACAATAAGATCAGAATTAGAACTTATTTAATCACTTTACCCTCTATGGTTAAAAATCTTAGCCTCCAAAAATGTATCTTCCTCTCAATTTTCGTAAAGACTTTTTCCCAAGTCTCCTTTCCCCACAAATCATCCCCAAACATAACCCCCAAAGTCTCAATATTATTTCTAGTAACACTCCACCCACTCAACTCTATTTCTTTCCAATCCCCAAAAGCTCTGCTACACATACTCTTGTCTACATTTAATTTAAATCCGCTCGCCATACAATATCATTCCACTTGGCCCTTCTCAAAGCTGTTTGTGTTTTACACAATATTGTAATGTCATCCATGTAATATATTACATTTTAATCTTTCCCGTTTCCTCCCGGTATCTCTACACCACGCAAATCCTTATCACTATTTAACATTCTTACCAACGGTTCAATAACACACAAATAACACAGGAGAAGGTGGGCAGCCCTGCCTCACTCCTGAATTAACACATACTTTCTCGATTAGAAAACCATTTACCTGTACAAAACTAATAATATCCAAATACAATAATATAATCCAAGCTAACATTCTATCCGATATGCCTAATTTCTTTAATACATTAAACATATAACTATGGACGACCCTATCATAGGCCTTTTCGAAGTCCACCGTTATTACTGACACAGGCTGCTTCCGATCCCTACAATACCACAGTATATCCCTCAGACATACTAAATAGTGATGAGCGAATTTGTCCTGTTTTGCTTCGTGGAATCTTTTGAAAGATTCGCGAAACGGTGAATTTTTCCATCCATCCATTTCATCCATTTCGCAAAACAATCCGCCAATGGCGAAACGCCATCATTTCGCCCATCACTAATACTTAAAATGATGTGATCTGCCTTCCCAGGATCGCACAAAACTGCTCCTCCCCAACAATTTTTTCTATAACCTTTCTGAGCCTTTTTGCAATTATCTTCGCCAAGATCTTATAATCGGCACCAATTTTTCAGTTCCTCTCGTTCACGTTTTGTGTATAATAGCACTGTAATGCTCTCCCTCATAATCTCTGGCAGAATTTCCTGTTCTAAGACAAAATTACAAAAATCAAAAAAAATCTCTCTAATATAATCCCAAAAAAGATAATAAAACTCAATTGGCAAACCGTCACTACCTGGAGTTTTTGCTTTCTTCATATTCTTAACACTCTCAAAAACGTCTTCCTTTTTTTTAATCGCCACTCAAAAAAATCTTTATCAAAGGAATCCAGATTATCTTCCAATTTCTCTAAATACTCTTTTTCTAAATCCAAATCTCTCCTTTTCTCTGAAAATCACTATAAAAGGACCTTACTTCCATCAAAATTTCCTTTTTCCCACTTACCGAATCCCCATTTTTATTCTTAACACTAATCATTTCAGCTTTTCTCTCATGGCCTTCTTAAAGAAACAAATACTACACTGCTCATCTTTTTCTTTAGCTGCCAATTTCACTTGAGCTATGATTTTTCTACCTCTCATTACTAAACATTTTCTAATTCTTTCCCTAGCTTTTCCAATCTCTTCTTTAACCTCCCAACCCAAAGACCTCAGTTCTTCCAAATACACCAGTCTTTTCTGCCAATTCTCATATTTTACTTTTTCCTCCCTTGTTTTCTCTACACCTTTCCTGATTAAAAACCTTTTAGTTTGTACTTTTACCCAGGGCCACCATTTCCCAATATCCTCAAAATTATTTACCTTATTTTTCCATTTCTCCAAACAAACAATATACTCTTTTTTAGTATTTATATCTTCTAGTAGAAACATTTAGCTTCCAAATACCTTTGCAATGTTGCATCATATTATCTGCTTCCAAACCTGCCACAACCATACCATGATCAGCAAACGGCGGTCTGGTCACATTAAAATGATCAATTCTTGATTGTACTGTCCCTTTATCACTAAAGAAGGTATAACCCTTCCCTGCAGTTTCAGACAAAACAAGAGCATCTCTCAGCTTAAATAAATCCACTATTTCTTTTAATTTTTTCCCAGATGCATCTACACAACTATTCCTTAAACTCCCCCGATCCCCGTTCCTAATAATACAATTAAAGTCGCCCATAAGCAGGGTACACACTCTCCCACCCAAAAATAATTTTAACTTATTATAAAATAATCTTTCATTTTTATCTGGAGAAACATACACATTAGTTATTTTGAAACTCACCCTTTTAAATTTGAAACCAAGAAGTATCCTTCCTTGGACTATATGGTTTACATCTGTTATTTCAAAATTCCCACCTATAAATAAAATACCAACTCCTCCATTTCTGTCTTTACTTGTAGACCATACTGCTGCCCCCAAATCCCAATTACCCAGTTTTGGTTAATTTGACAAAGCACATTCTTGTAAGCATAAGACTTATATACTGATAAAGCTTTAAAAATACCAGCCTTTCTCTTTAAAAACAGTTTCTCAATGTCCATCTCTGAGGACTCAACCTCACCTGCGATATTTTCCTCCCCCTCTCCTTGTAGCCTGTCAGGAACAGCATCTTGGAGATCCTGAGACTCTCCTTCTCTGTAACTGGCTGTACCTCCCCCACAGGTTGCTCTACTACAGGTTCCTCCACACGAACATTCCTTCTGACCATTTCCAAAAAGGATGGTTTAGGTACTGAAGGGCATTGCTTTAACGATTGGTCATTTGACTGACAAAGATGGCACTTTTTAGCTTTCTTGAAATCTGCTGTTTTGTGGCCTGGCTGGAAGCAATTATGACAGCATTGTCCAGTAGTACAGTTCTCTTTTAAATGTCCAAACTGAAAACAGTTCCTATAAAATGTAGGCTGACCAGGGTAAAAAAGATAACCAGGATTATTTCCAACAGAGAAAGTCTGCAGAGGGTGTTTAAGTCCACCGACACCATCCTTGTCCCAGATGAACTGCACCCAAAATCTTTTTTGTCCGTTAAAAGTCCCCAATAGGTTTCTCTTTTTTTCTCCCGGGGATACGGGATCACAGTAATTCCTCAGGAAAGTCCTTATTTCCTTGTTGGAGACAAAAGGATTGTGCATGTGTGCCGTTATCGGTACTCTCTGCTTTGATGTATTCACCAGCGGCTCAATCCCTCTCATAGCCGGATGATTAGTAAATTCTTGATTCCTCGCAAAACAAGTCTGCAGATCTTTCTGTTGAAAAAATGTCACGTCAAAAACTCCTTGTTGAACAAATGACTGGACACAGAAGTTTGACTAATGTGATATTCCCAGCAGCTCTCCAATCCCCTTTCTCTGCACATGGGAACGACCCCTTGGCTGCCTTTTCTCAGTAGGAATACACAGTCTAACGGTGTTTGGTGCTTTTGGTCTTTCATTTCAGGCTTGCTCCTAAGTGAGGCAAATCTGGAAATCGGTTCCTCATAAATGTTTGGAGGTTTGGTTCTTGTAGAGCAGAACGGGAAGGGTGCAACCCAACTGTTGTAATTGTCTTTAATGGAGTCTGTTTCAGACGGCCTGTGCATTATGTCTCGGCACACATCCCCCACTATCACCCAGTCAATTGTTTGTGCATAGGGAGCATCATATGGACTTAAGAATGTCTCTCCCCAACAAGACCAGGACTTCAGCATCTTTATCAATGGCAGGAATTTGATTAGCGGAAAGGGATACGATACTCTGACATGTAAAGAGCGAATTCCTCTGCTTTTATAAAATATCCCCCACTGTCTCCTAGGTATTACAATAAATTCACTATAGAAATTAGATATATATTTGCATAAAACCATGAATGAGCATTATAAAGGTCAAATTAACCTGTTATTTAATAACTGTTTCTGGCTGAAATTAGTGCAGATATATTGCCATGTTATACTTACCAGTGTGTAACCATAATTACCCAGTAACTGGGCTAAAGACATAGATGAGGCAGAATACAGATTTCCAATAAATCCAGCAATTTCCCCCCGACCCCTACAGGAGTAATTAGGAACTGATTTCCCCGGTCCTGATAATATCTGCAGGGCACTTCCCACTGCTAAACGGGGCGCAGAGCAAGAATCAAACAGGTGATACCCCAGAGTGATGTTGGGTAACAGATCCGGGTTCCGGTTGATCTCATCAATGGCAAAGATAAGTGTGTGGATTTCTTCATAGAGTTGATAATCGGGACTGTGGAAATATATCGGTAGCATTAGAGACAATGTAACAAAGAGGCCCAACTTGTACTTCTGCAGATGCTCTTTGCACAGAAAATATGTATTTCCTTGATGGCTGGTCATGTTTTTTGTATGAGAAAGGAATAATGGGAATGCGCCAGTATTGATTTGTTGGTATTGTATGAACTGGCTAGGGCAAATAATGTGGGTATCTGTGTGCTCAGTATCCGGTAATGTCTATGCTGCCGTATATGCAGGCAATTATCAAATGAGGGTCCTGCTGAGTTGTACAGAGAAATCCCTACATTCATGTTATCTCTCTGTACAAGTTATTTGTCCTTTTGTGCAGAGACCCATTAAAGGGAAACTAAACCCTGCTGCTCAGTGCAGCTCAACTAAACGTTACTCAGTTGTTACTGGGCAACATTAGGGTTGTATTCTTAAAGCAATATTGCACAATGAAACTTTTCAGGCTCCTCAGTGCCCACATTGGCAGCATTGAAATGCAAAATAATCCTCCAATGAGAATCCCAGCTGATGTGAGTAAATCCGGCTCCCTGTTCTCTGTTCCTGCAATTGGAGTTGGGAGCAATAAGCACAGTTTCCCAGCACTGAACAAGTCTGTCCCTTTATCCCCATGTCTGATTCCTGTGCCATATAATGAGGGGAAAATGCCATCATTATCTCTATATGTAAGGTACCAGCAAGGGGCCTGACACAGTGCTGGGAATCAGCATTCTCATTGTTGATTTCTTTTGCATCCATAATTACATTTTCAGGTCAGTAGAATTCTCATTGGTTGAGCAGTGCTGTGCAGCAGAGTTTAGTGTCGCTTCCTTCCCCAGCCCTGCTGAGCCCGCCCACTCACTTCCTGCTGCAGAGACTCTGCAATCATGGGACCCTGTTTACAGCCAGGGACCCTCCAGCTCAGAATAAGGTAAGTTGCCTTTTTTTTTACTAAATGTAGCTATTGTTCTGCTTTTCTGCCTTTTGTTGTCTTCTGACTTTGTTACACACTTAAATACACATATACACACATTTACACACTTTTAGAGGTGTACACACAAGTGTGTAGTCCCTTTTTAGTCCCTTATTTTATCATTTTGCCTTTTGTTTTTTTTTCCCTAAAAACTATTTATTTCACAGTGTGACCATTGGATCAGGTATTCTGACCACTAACCATGCTGTAAAATAATTAATTTTGTTATTTTATTGATTTGCCTAATTGTGTTTCATTTTTATGATTTTATTGCAGTTTTACACTTGCATTGTTTGTTGCATTCCTTTTACTGTTTGGTAGTTTGGTGTAGAAAGGTGTCCTTACCCATGTTCGATTTGTCAGAATGTGTACTTTCCAATAATATATGTTTTTCTGGTGGTCTCTGTACAGTTGGGGGGGGTGATGGCAGATAATATGCAGTCGGGGGCTCTGTACAGTTGGGGGGGGTGATGGCACATAATATGCAGTCGGGGGCTCTGTACAGTTGGGGGGGTTACGGCACATAATATGCAGTCGGGGGCTCTGTACAGTTAGGGGGGGTTACGGGACATAATATGCAGTCGGGGGCTCTGTACAGTTGGGGGGGTTACGGCACATAATATGCAGTCGGGGGCTCTGTACAGTTGGGGGGGTTACGGCACATAATATGCAGTCGGGGGCTCTGTACAGTTAGGGGGGGTTACGGGACATAATATGCAGTCGGGGGCTGTGTTTGCAGAAGCTGAGTTGGCAGGTAAAAAAATTGATATGCGCTACTTATTTGGGATCTGTAAATAACCACAGACTTTGGTATATCTATGCATATTGGGCATCAAACTGTTCAGTAGGCCTCTGGTGTTCCTATTTGGGGAGAGTTGCCTTTGTATGTGAAAAATTGTGAGATAAATGTGGCAACTTGCAACATTTTTAGGTGACTTTCAGAAATGCCATCAAAACCGCTATGTTTTGGAAAGCTTTGCTGTTTAGTAGTTTGGTGTAGAAAGGTGTCCTTACCCACACTTGATTTGTCAGAATGTGTACTTTCCAAAAAAAAAAGGTTTTCAGGGGTCACCCTATATTTTTGTCTCTTTCACCCCACTGCTCGTGTGTTTATGGATTAGGTAACTGCAAGCCATGAAATGAGGGTGCACAAGGTATATTTTGGGGTCTGTAAGTGCCATGTGCTTTGATAAACCGATGTATATTAAACATCAAACTGTTCGGTAGACCTCTAGGGGCCCATTTACTTACTCACGAACGGGTCGAAATGGGTCCGATTGCGTTTTCTTCGTAATGATCGGTATTTTGCGATTTTTTCGTATTTTTGCGATTTTTTTCGGGGTCTTTATGAATTTTTCGTTACCAATACGATTTTTGCGTAAAAACGCGAGTTTTTCGTAGCCATTACGAAAGTTGCGTAAAATCTGGCGATTTTTCGTAGCGTTAAAACTTGCGCAAAAAGTTGCGCTTTTTTCGTAGCGTTAAAACTTACACGAAACTTTGCATCTTTTAAGTTTTAACGCTACGAAAAAGGCGCAACTTTTCGCGTAAGTTTTAACGCTACGAAAAAAGCGCAACTTTTTACGCAACTTTCGTAATGGCTACGAAAAACTCGTGTTTTTACGCAAAAATCGTATTGGTAACGAAAAATTCGTAAAGACGCCGAAAAAATCGCAACAAATACGAAAAAGTCGCAAAATGTTCGTTTTCAAGTCGGAACTTTTCCAATTCGGGTCGGATTCGTGGGTTAGTAAATCAGCCCCCTAGTGTTGATATTTAGGGTGTTTTATTTGGTTACCTAATGCCCTGTGAGAGAAAAGATGGTGCAAAGTCGTAAATTTTAGGAAAACTTTGCAGCTTGGTACTTTGGAGTAGAAAGACACGGGTACCTATTTTAGATTTTGGGGAATGTGTACTTTTAAAAAATATATGGCTTTCTGGGGTAAACCTAGTTTTTTATAGCTTTAACCATAAAATGCAGTAAATGTGTTGATTTTGCCGCAACTGAACAGAAATGATAGATCATATGGTGGTATGTTCACATTGGGGCCCCTACATGCCACATACTTAGCTAAACCTATACATATTGGGCATCATACTGTTCAGTGGACACCCGGCGTTTATATTGAGGGGGTTTTACCTTGGTACTTAATGATGTGCAGCTTTCTGGAGCAGCGCTTTGGAAAGTTAGTGGGTACTGCTGGGAGTTTGTGACCTATACAAGTGAGAAATCTCCATAAAACTATATATATTTGGTATTGGCACATTCAGGAGACATGGGACTTTCCAAATCAGTTATATTTTTGTGCATGAGAAAAATTCATGTTTCGGATATATGTGTTTATATTATGGAAATATTATTTTTTAGACATTTAGAAGCCTTTATCTTGTTACAGAGGTGGAATTGGGGGTTTGACCCCCAGGCTGTACTTCTTGTGCTCTCCCAGACAGGCAGTCTTAGTTTTAAAAGAACTTAAAGTGGGAGGATAGAACTTGTAGTTGATCTTGATTTGGTGCTGTTATAGAATAATACAAGTTGTAGTACTGTGCATGTTACAGAAGGATTCCCCGTGTAAAAAATACTGAAAATAGAACTTAAAAATGCATTTATTTAAGCTAATCAATTATAAAAAAAGGAAATATTTTGTGACATGAAGATAAAACCTTACTGTACGCAGAGAGGGATGTATTTCACATCGTTATCTGGTATATGATACACCCCAGTGTGCACAGAGAGGACTCCACCAATGATGATGTCTCCATCCTGAATGAGTTCATATTCATACTTAGGCTTGGTCAGGGGAATACGGCACGGTGAGTCTGACCCACTCAGCTCAGTACTGCAGGGTCTCACCCATATGGCTGCCAGGCAGAACAGCACTCCCAGCTGATCAGATGAGAGACCTCTGGTTAAAGACTGTAGATGATGTGTCATTGTTGAAGTAAATTGTTCTGAGGAGCTAAAAATCTATTTCTCCTCTGATAGTGGAAATGTATCTGCGCATCAGTCTCCTTATATATATTCTCTGCCTGGTGATATTTCTCTGGTTCTGTGTGTAGAACCTGTAAGTGTATTATTCCTGAACCCCCCAATGTCCACTTCTGGCTCCTACAAATAAACTCTGTAATTGTCTCAGTACAACATATTATTAAGATTTATTTTCTTTGACTTGTATTTCTTGATACTCTCACTAGAATAAACATGAAAGTTTGAAACAGATTCTGACTTATTTGATGTGTTCTTATTACGTTTCTTCACATTTTATAAAGGCACACACACACGTGATGAAACCAATATATAATGAGAAAAATAATAATTTTGTAAAGAAAGATATATAGTATAACTTCCATAATAATAATAATAATAATAATAATAATAATAATGACAGACTCACTTCTATTAAAGAGATACTGCCATGATATTTATGGGGTATTTTTTATTTTAAATGACACTGTTACATAGCAAATCATTTACCAACAAATGTATTTGTAGCTGTAATATTGGTGTGTAGGCGCCATCTCAGTGCCTTGTGCCTGAGTCTGAGCTTTCAGCCAGCGCTACCCATTAGAACTGCTTTCAGCTAACCTATTGTTTCTCCTACTCCCATGTAACTGGAGGAGTCCCAAGCCGGACTTGGATTTCTTACTATTGAGTGCTATTCTGATACCTACTGGGAAATAATAGAGAAACCACATAATTAATGTATGATACAAATGAATAGATTCAGAATCACATCTCTATGTATTTAACCTTTTTAGTGCCATAGGACGTAGATTCTACGTCCTAGGTACCAAGGGACCAAAGTGCCATAGAACGTAGAATCTACGTCCTACAGCACTAACGGGTTTACAAGCGCTGCGCTCGCTTTTAAAGCAGCGCAGCGCTTGTAAAGCCTGCACAACCCCCTAGGCAACGAGCAAGTAAGGTCATACTCACGGATCCGGGTCCCCCAGCGCCGCCGATCCGGGTCCTCAGCCAATGACAGCAGTGGACACGCATTGATGACGTGTCCACTGCTGTCCCTTTAATTGTCGCCGCCCCCGCCGTCGCCTCTTCACTCTGCTGCCACGTGAGACTGCTGGAGCCCCCCTGCTGCCTTCCTGCTGCCTTCCTGCCAGATTGGTCGCCCCTGATCGCCTGCCTGCATTGTGTAAGCTGAACTACAACTCTCTAACCACTGTTTATTTTGCTTATTTCTATCTCAACTGTCTAAAATTTTTTTTTTTTCCATTTCTTCTTCTATCTTAGTCATTATTACACTTTTACACACATACACACTTATTTACAACTTTCCCAAGCACACACAGACACTTACACACACACTTACACTTACACTTTTTTTTTTTTTTTTTTTCTTTCTTTCTTTTCTTTTCTTTCTTTCTTTGCTTTCTCTGGCAGTCTTTTTTTTTACTAAAACTTTATTTCTGATCTTGCTCTATAATTATCTGATTTATTTGGTTGCATTTTAGTGTTTTTTTTGCATTTTCATAATTGATTTCTGTTTTTGAATTATTCTATTGCACTGTAACTTTTGTATTGCTATTGGGTGCTGAATTTGCAGTGACATTGGTGGATCCAGGGCTCTGACCACCAATTTCATTGCAATAATTGTTCTTCTGTTGGTTTGAGTGGTTTTTATTTGAATTTACTGATTTTATGGTGTTTTATCTTTGCATTGTTCTTTATTGTGTATTTAGTGCCCCAAAAAGGTTGCTTTTGCAGTGACATTGGTGGATCCAGGGCTCTGACCACCGATTTCATTGCAATTATTGTTCTTTGATTGCTTTTAGTGGTTTTATTCCATTTTAACTTCATTTGATTTCAGTTGTTCTAGAAAGGTCCAGAGGTGCTAAGATTGTTCTGGTAGTTTCTATTGCCAAGGGTTAGGCTGATGCCACACATGGCGTAGGGCTGATTTTTTCAGCAAGTGGAAAAACGCTTGCCGAAAATTCAGCCCTACGCCTGCTACTTGTGCCTGCACCCGAATGAATGGAATACGCTCGGGTGCAGGCACATGTAGCCGATATACGCATGAAAACGCGAGACTTTGCATTCTCACGCGTTTTCATGCGTATATCGGCTACATGTGCCTGCACCCGAGCGTATTCCATTCATTCGGGTGCAGGCAAAAAAAAAAGGGGTGCATAGAGTACAGCCCCAATATTATGCATTTTCAGGTTTGGCGGCCATGTACTTATGTGCACCCATACATATGGGGTATCGTTTTATTCAGGGGAACTTGCAGATTTATGGTTAGTAAGTTTTTGGTAGTTGCCATTGAGATTTTGGGGAGAAATCTAGGTTTGTATTTGGTTTTTCCTTGATTTCTGACCAAAGCGTGACTTCTGCAAGGGACTGCGGCCACAATTTTCCATGTAGAAAGAGAAGAGTGGTGTCTTTGAATAGCTGAAGCTGTGCACTTTTCATAAATATATAGTTTGCGGGGGTTATTTCACAGGTAGGGGGGTGTTTAGACTAAATAACTGCAGGTAGAGCACATAGAGCACAGACCCCCCTTATGCATTGCCCCTGTTTGGGGGCATTTGGTGGCCACGTTTTTATGTGCACCCATACATATGGGGTATCGTTTTATTCAGGGGAACTTGCAAATTGAGGTTTAGTAAGTTTTTGGTAGTTGCCATGGAGATTTTGGGGAGAAATCTAGGTTTGTATCTGGTTTTTCCTTGATTTCTGACCAAAATCTAGGTTTGTATCTGGTTTTTCCTTGATTTCTGACCAAAGCGCTGACTTCTGCAAGGGACTGCGGCCACAATTTTCCATGTAGAAAGAGAAGAGTGGTGTCTCTGAATAGCTGAAGGTGTGCACTTTTCGTAAATATATAGATTGTGGGGGTTATTTCACAGGTAGGGGGGGTTAACACTGAAAAACTGCAGGTAGTGCACATAGAGCGCAGCCCCCAAAATTTCAACTGAAATTGCCCTTATGCATTGCCCCTGTTTTGGGGCATTTGGTGGCCACGTCTTTATGTGTACCCATACATATGGGGTATCGTTTTATTCAGGGGAACTTGCAAATTGAGGTTTAGTAAGTTTTTGGTAGTTGCCATGGAGATTTTGGGGAGAAATCTAGGTTTTTTATCTGGTTTTTCCTTGATTTCTGACCAATGCGCTGACTTCTGCAAGGGACTGCGGCCACAATTTTCCATGTAGAAAGAGAAGAGTGGTGTCTCTGAATAGCTGAAGGTGTGCACTTTTCGTAAATATATGATTGTGGGGGTTATTTCACAGGTAGGGGGGGTTAACACTGAAAAACTGCAGGTAGAGCAAAGCCCCCCCTTATGCATTGCCCCTGTTTGGGGGCATTTGGTGGCCACGTCTTTATGTGCACCCATACATATGGGGTATCGTTTTATTCAGGGGAACTTGCAAATTGAGGTTTAGTAAGTTTTTGGTAGTTGCCATGGAGATTTTGGGGAGAAATCTAGGTTTTTTTATCTGGTTTTTCCTTGATTTCTGACCAAAATCTAGGTTTGTATCTGGTTTTTCCTTGATTTCTGACCAAAGCGCTGACTTCTGCAAGGGACTGCGGCCACAATTTTCCATGTAGAAAGAGAAGAGTGGTGTCTCTGAATAGCTGAAGGTGTGCACTTTTTGGAAATATATAGTTTGTGGGGGTTATTTCACAGGTATGGGGGTGTTTAGACTAAATAACTGCAGGTAGAGCAAAGCCCCCCGTTATGCATTGCCCCTGTTAGGGGGCATTTGGTGGCCACGTCTTTATGTGCACCCATACATATGGGGTATCGTTTTATTCAGGGGAACTTGCAAATTGAGGTTTAGTAAGTTTTTGGTAGTTGCCATGGAGATTTTGGGGAGAAATCTAGGTTTTTTATCTGGTTTTTCCTTGATTTCTGACCAAAATCTAGGTTTGTATCTGGTTTTTCCTTGATTTCTGACCAAAGCGCTAACTTCTGCAAGGGACTGCGGCCACAATTTTCCATGTAGAAAGAGAAGAGTGGTGTCTCTGAATAGCTGAAGGTGTGCACTTTTCGTAAATATATAGATTGTGGGGGTTATTTCACAGGTAGGGGGGGTTAACACTGAAAAACTGCAGGTAGTGCACATAGAGCGCAGCCCCCAAAATTTCAACTGAAATTGCCCTTATGCATTGCCCCTGTTTTGGGGCATTTGGTGGCCACGTCTTTATGTGCACCCATACATATGGGGTATCGTTTTATTCAGGGGAACTTGCAGATTAATGGTTAGTAAGTTTTTGGTAGTTGCCATGGAGATTTTGGGGAGAAATCTAGGTTTGTATCTGGTTTTTCCTTGATTTCTGACCAAAGCGCTGACTTCTGCAAGGGACTGTGGCCACAATTTTCCATGTAGAAAGAGAAGAGTGGTGTCTCTGAATAGCTGAAGGTGTGCACTTTTTGGAAATATATAGTTTGTGGGGGTTATTTCACAGGTATGGGGGTGTTTAGACTAAATAACTGCAGGTAGAGCACATAGAGCACAGCCCCCCCCTTATGCATTGCCCCTGTTTGGGGGCATTTGGTGGACACGTCTTTATGTGCACCCATACATATGGGGTATCGTTTTATTCAGGGGAACTTGCAAATTGAGGTTTAGTAAGTTTTTGGTAGTTGCCATGGAGATTTTGGGGAGAAATCTAGGTTTTTTATCTGGTTTTTCCTTGATTTCTGACCAAAATCTAGGTTTGTATCTGGTTTTTCCTTAATTTCTGACCAAAGCACTGACTTCTGCAAGGGACTGCGGCAGGTAGGGGGGGTTAACACTGAAGAACTGCAGGAAGTGCACAAAGAGCGCAGCCCCCAAAATTTCAACTGAAATTGCCCTTATGCATTGCCCCTGTTTTGGGGCATTTGGTGGCCACGTCTTTATGTGTACCCATACATATGGGGTATCGTTTTATTCAGGGGAACTTGCAGATTGATGTTTAGTAAGTTTTTAGTAGTTGCCATGGAGATTTTGGGGAGAAATCTAGGTTTTTTATCTGGTTTTTCCTTGATTTCTGACCAATGCGCTGATTTCTGCAAGGGACTGCGGCCACAATTTTCCATGTAGAAAGAGGAGAGTGGTGTCTCTGAATAGCTGAAGGTGTACACTTTTCAGAAATATATAGTTTGTGGGGGTTATTTTATAGGTAGGGGGGGTTAACACTGAAAAACTGCAGGAAGTGCACATAGAGCGCAGCCCCCAAAATTTCAACTGAAATTGCCCTTATGCATTGCCCCTGTTTTGGGGCATTTGGTGGCCACGTCTTTATGTGCTCCCATACATATGGGGTATCGTTTTATTCAGGGGAACTTGCAGATTGATGTTTAGTAAGTTTTTGGTAGTTGCCATGGAGATTTTGGGGAGAAATCTAGGTTTGTGTCTGTTTTTTCCTTGATTTCTGACCAATGCGCTGACTTCTGCAAGGGACTGCGGCCACAATTTTCCATGTAGAAAGAGGAGAGTGGTGTCTCTGAATAGCTGAAGGTTTGCACTTTTCAGAAATATATAGTTTGTGGGGGTTATTTTACAGGTAGGGGGGGTTAACAATGAAAACCTGCAGGAAGTGCACATAGAGCGCAGCCCCCAAAATATCAACTGAAATTGCCCTTATGCATTGCCCCTGTTTTGGGGCATTTGGTGGCCACGTCTTTATGTGTACCCATACATATGGGGTATTGTTTTATTCAGGGGAACTTGCAGATTGATGTTTAGTAAGTTTTTGGTAGTTGCCATGGAGATTTTGGGGAGAAATCTAGGTTTTTTATCAGTTTTTTCCTCGATTTCTGACCAAAGCGCTGACTTCTGCAAGGGACTGCGGCCACAATTTTCTATGTAGAAAGAGAAGAGTGGTGTCTCTGAATAGCTGAAGGTGTGCACTTTTCAGAAATATATAGTTTGTGGGGGTTTTTTCACAAGTAGGGGGGGTTAACACTGAAAAACTGCAGGTAGTGCACATAGAGCACAGCACCCACATTTTTAGCTGTAATTGCCCTTGTGCATTGCCCCTGCTTTGGAGTGTTTGGTGCCCATGTCTTTATGTGCACCCATACATATGGGGCATCATTTTATTCAGTAGAAATTTGTCTTTCAAATTTGCCTTTGTTAGAAAATTTTTATGAGATTTTTTTTTGTCAAATCCACATTTGATCATGCGTCCAAGTTTACGTTTATGTCAAAAAAACTTCCAAATTTCACAATGCACTGACAAAAGGTATTTGGCTTTTGAGTGAAAACTACATTGCACCTAGAAACCTGAAGGTCTGTAGTTTCTAAAGATACCAAACATGAGGGGATATTTTAGATTTACATATAAGTTATGCTGCATCAACTGTTACAAGCGCTTTTCCGCTTTGTTCTGGTGTGATATTGTACAAAGTATTTCTTTAGTTTGGGGGTTACTTCTGGACAGGAACTGTGGGGTACCACCACATATTTGGTATCGTTGGACTTGGGAGTATCAGGGCTTTTACAAACAACAACAAAAAGTGTGTAAAATTAACTTTTCTATGGAAAAAAAACTCAAAATATACAGAAATTTTTCATAATTTTTTTTTTTTTTACATAATTCACCCAAAATACACATCATATCTCCAGAAAAGTTATAAAATTTGGTATGTATGTCGAAGCCCAATTAGTGACGAAAAAAACGATATATAATTTCCCTAGTTTCATGGAGGTTTTCCTACCAAAAAACATTGTTAAAGCGAATGAGTACAAAATGCTTAAAAAACGTCTGGTACTGGGGCAACCGAAATGACGAATTCGGCTGGCACTTAAAGGGTTAATCTGCCCAATAAATATTGTCTTCTGTTCGTCTCTGGCTTTAACATAATAATGTAACATTTGGGTAGGAATATACAGAAGAGGAGGCCACAGGATGAAGAGATGATGGCAAATATTTCCACTGCCACCATGTATTTGCCTTTGGTGCTCAGATAGGCCGGGATCATTGTGATCCAAACACTGCAGAAGAGCAGCATGCTGAAAGTGATGTACTTGGCCTCATTAAAACTGTCCGGTAAGCTCCGAGCTAAAAATGCTAAAACAAAACTAACAGCTGCCAGAAGCCCCATATACCCAATAACTGAGTAAAAGCCAATAGCTGAGCCCTCATTGCACTGAATGATGATGGTTCCAGGGGAAGTGTGAATGTCCAGTTCCTGAAAGGGAGGAGAAATGGCCAACCAAGTCATGCAGATGATTATTTGAATGGATGAGCAGAACAAGACTACAGAATTGGACAGTTTGACTCCCAGCCATTTTCTCCATGAGCTCCCTGGCTTGGTGGCTTTGAAAGCAACACAAACCATGATAGTCTTGGCCAGGAGAGAAGAGACAGCTATGGAGAAGGTGATTCCAAAAGTGATGATGCGCAGCATGCAGGTTATATCCACAGGGCGACCGAGGAACAGAAACACACTGAGGAAGCTCAGCTTGATGGCAATGAGGAGAATAAAGCTCAGATCACGATTATTGGCCTTTACTACTGGAGTGTCTTGATATGAAATAAAGATTCCAAATATAATTTCGTTCATCAGAAAACATATCACAGAAATTAAAGCAAAGGACAGAGTCAAACTGCCATCGTAGGAGAGAAAGTCAGTTTGTTTCTCAATACACATATTCTTCCCCTGATTTGGCCACTCATTGTCTGGACATTGTAGACAGTTTTCCATATCTGGAAGAAATAATTAAACCCTTTGTATGAATATTTAAAAATAAATAAAAACAACAGTATTGTCCTAGCAACGTTACTGCACAATCATATTTTTGAGAAATAAAAGTTAAATCCATTGCCTTGTGGCATCAGGGACAGGGACCTTGCCTTGTGGCATCTTTTAAAGAGGCCTTGGTGATTTCTGTATGGACAAGGCTGCTTTATACCTTCTCCCAGTTCATCCTGACACTCACTAGATGTTGGAATAAAGGTCTGAGGGTCACCGTTATGGGGTCCTGTTTTTCTATGGACTGTTCAATCTTGTGAACCTACTTTAAAGTATCTTAATGTTTTATTGAGTGGGTTATGTGTATGGAGGCTGGCACAGAGGGGATTGTGCATTATCTGGATGATGTTGTCTGTTTTGGGCTGGCTCAGTCTGGATTATGAGAGACTCATATGTGTATTGGGCCCACAAATGATAGCTATACTGTCTGCCTGGTCTGCTTATTGGATGTTTGTTAAGTTTTACTTCTTCCTAAATATTTTTTATATCGATAATTCCCACATACACTACAGAATTTCTATTCCTATGATTTTGACCTTTAATCGCCAATTATAATTAACTGACTATACCGTGGTTATTTAATTAATAAGATATACAGGGAGGAAACTAAATGTGCAGACAGAATTCCCATAATTATCCATTACCAGTGACATTGGAGATCTCTCCCTCTGAGCATGGAGCGCAGTCATAGCAGCAGGGGGGCGCTGATTTCTGTGGGACTTTCCTGTAGCCGGGAGGGCAGTTTGCAGAACACTGGGATTTTAGAGTCTGGAAATTAAAATGAGACTTCAAGAACTACTCATCAATTATATTTCAGAATTGCTATTAATTATTATTTTCTTAAAATAATTAACTTCTTTCACCCTCTGTCTGCAGAGCTTTTATCTGCTGTATGCTGGCAGGAAAAGACTCTAACTGCAAAGAACGTATCTAATAAAATCTTGCGCAGTTAGAGTTGTTTTCTCTGCACTGGTGACTTTTGTGAAATTGCAGAAAATGTGTCGATTTTTCAGAAGCATAAATGGCAGAAATGTTACATCCTATGTGGGAATTTTCATTTTGGGACCCCTACATGCCACATACTTGGGTACAGCTATGCACTATGGTCATCAAACTGTTCTGAAGACCTTTTAAGGATGTTTTCTCTTAGTACCTATTGGTATGTGGGAGATAATGTATGTATATGTATGTATGTATGTATGTATATCTTTATTTATAAAGCGCTACTTATGTACGCAGCGCTGTACAGTAGAAAACATTAATACAAACAGGGTGAATAGATAAATACAAAGTATAACAATAAATACAAAGTATAACAATAAACACAGATAAATACAGCTGCAATAAGTTAAGAGTCGAGGACACAAGAGGATGGAGGTCCCTGCCCCGTAGAGCTTACAATCTATATGGGAGGGTAACTAACAGACACAAATAGGCAAATATAAGTGCTGTAGGTCACAGTGGGTGACATTACAATATAAGTGCCAGTTCCCAGATCAGGTGCTGGGCGAGTGCTCCAAAAGGGAGTCTTTAACCTTAGTTTTAAAAAGACTGGGGGAGGATTCTCTCCGGAGGAAATCAGGGAGGGCATTCCAGATGTAGGGGGCAGCCAGGCAGAAAGGTTTAAGGCGGGAAACAGCAGTAGTAGTGGGGGGTGCAACCAAACGATTGCTCTGCGAGGAACGGAGGAGTCGGCCGGGAACGTACGAAGACACAAGGGAAGAGATGTAGTGAGGAGCAGAGGAGTCGGCCAGGAACGTACGGAGACACAAGGGAAGAGATGTAGTGAGGAGCAGAGGAGTCGGCCAGGAACGTACGGAGACACAAGGGAAGGGATGTAGTGAGGAGCAGAGGAATGGAGGGCTTTAAAGGTTAGGAGAAGGAGTTTGTAAACTATTCTTTCTTTGATAGGGAGCCACGATAAGGCCTTTAGCAGGGGAAGGGCCTGAACTCTCCTGGGTGAGAGGAGGAGAATTCTGGCAGTGTTTAATATAGACTGTAGGGGGGAAAGATGAGAGTTAGGGAGGCCGGTTAATAGCAGGTTGCAGTAGTCCAGTCGTGACAGGATGAGAGCATGCATGAGCAGCTTAGCTGTTACAGTAGAAAGAAAGGGACGGATTTTGGCAATATTACGTAAGAAAAAGTGACAGGTTTTGACAGTGGAGTTAATGTGGTTAGAAAAAGAGAGACTGGAGTCAAAGATCCCCCCCAAACAACACGCCGAATCGACGGGGTTGATGAGGGTGCCATCAATAGAGATAGAAAAGGGGGGGGGAGGACCAGGCTTAGGCGGAAAGATCATTAGTTCAGTTTTTGTTAGGTTGAGTTTGAGGTGGCGTTGGTTCATCCAGTTAGAGATAGCCAGGAGGCAGTTAGAGATTTGAGCCTCAGTTTCAACTGTTAACGAAGGGGTCGACAGATAAATTTGGATATCATCAGCATACAGATGGTATTTGAAGCCAAATGAACGGATAAGATCTCCCAAAGACAGCGTGTAAAGGGAGAACAACAACGGCCCAAGTACAGAGCCTTGGGGTACCCCCACATTAAGTACAGAGCCTTGGGGTACCCCCACGTTAAGAGGAACTGGAGATGAGGTTTTATTAGCATAGGAGACAGTGAATGAACGGTTAGAGAGGTAGGAAGAGACCCAGGATGCAGCCTGACTATGAAGACCAATCGAATCCAGAATTTGCATCAGGAGGGAGTGGTCAACCGTATCAAACGCAGCCGATAGATCTAGAAGGATTAATATAGAGAAGTGACCTTTGGCTTTGGCAACCTGAAGATCGTTTGTAACTCTGCACAACGCTGTCTCAGTAGGGGGCGCAGGCCGAAAACCAGCTTGCAGCGGGTCTAATAAATTATGGGCGTTAAGGAAGTTAGTGATACGGGAGAAGACAATACGCTGTAAGATTTTGGAGGCAAGAGGTAGGAGTGAGACAGATATAAGATGCTGACAAAGGGAATCTTTGAGACGATTTTCAAATGTGTTATGAAAACCACTAATTTCAGGAAAGTATTGCCGTTTGGTAGTCTGGATTTGAAAGAATGTATATTTTCCAAAAATTCATAGTTTTTTTTTCCCCTTTTTTGTAGCTGTACCCCACATACAATGTAGTAAATATATTCATGTTGGAGCTCTTACATTCCAAATACTTTGGTAAACTATGCACAATGATATCCAACTTTTCAGTGGACCCTGGTATTTTTTAAAAAAGACTCTAAACCCTGCGGCACAGCGCGGCTCAACCAAACGTTACTCGGCTGTTGCTGGACTACAAATCCCAGAATAATGTAACATATAATGAAGGGTGAGGCATGCTGGGAGCTGTAGTCCAGCAACATCAGGGCTGTATTCTTAAAGCAATATTGCACAATAAAACTTTCCCAGCTCTCTAGTGCCCGCATTGGCAGCATTGAAATGCAAAAGAATCCTCCAATGAGAATCCCAGCTGATGTGAGTAAATCCGGCTCCCTGTTCTCTGTTCCTGCAATTGGAGTTGGGAGCAATAAGCACAGTTTCCCAGCACTGAACAAGTCTGTCCCTTTATCCCCATGTCTGATTCCTGTGCCATATAATGACGGGAAAATGCCATCATTATCTCTATATGTAAGGTACCAGCAAGGGGCCTGACACAGGGAATCAGCATTCTCATTGGTCACTTCTCTTGCATCTTTAATTTAGTTTTCAGTCAGTAGAATTCTCACTGTGAATTGGTTTCCATGTGTAATTATATTATTGGTTCGACAAAGCTTGTTACAATCCAAAAAAACATAGTATGTTTTATACAAATATTAAGATATCAGTACTATGTGCTGTCTTGAGTCTGCTGTCTAGTAGGTAACTGCCAAGATGGGGTTGGAACTGGGGTTACCAAGTGGAGAAGGAACAATGGTTGTGGGCAGGGGAGAATGAAGTATAGTAAGAAGCATGTAGAAGTGTATAACATACAGTTGGCAGATAATATCAATATTGGTCAATCATTACTTTATACAGAACAATTTTCTAGGTGGGGGGGCATGCATCATAAAATAGATGTTTGGTCTGGCAGTTTTTCCAGATATTCCAATCAAGGGTACGAAGTGGTCCAGTGTTTCAACATTGCTTTATGGGAAACTGCATGTGTTTCTTTACATTTATGAATTCCCTCTATTTCCTTACTCCTGAGTAATTTAGTGGCATTTAGGGCATATTGTGTTAAAGAAGATAAGGAGATGATGTTTTGATGGAGAAGTATAGAGGCAGTGGTTTTGCCCACGGTGAGTTGTAATTGGCTTACTCAAACCTCTAGCATCTCTCTTGACTAATTCTGTATTACCCAGAGTATGTTTAGCAATGCGCCTGGATGCCAAGCACAGCACCAGCATTTGCCTGATGAGCCAGGGCACATTTTGCTGAGCTTAGTGACAGTATTGTACCAGAAGGAGAGAATGTTATAAGGGAGGAGCCTCGGAGGCCGAACAGAGTAAGTTAGTTACCCAGGCCGTGCAGTTTGCACGATAATTCCAGTCTATGATTCGCAACAAGGAACATGCCTGAAAGTACAGTTTGAAATCTGGGAGGCCAATCCCTGAGTTTAACTATGGGTGTCTGAGGATAACTTGTCTAACTTGTGGTTGCTTAGTATTCCATAATCTCTAATTGGATGAACCAATGCCACCTCAAACTGAACCTAACAAAAACTGAACTAATGATCTTTCCGCCTAAACCTGGTCCTCCCCCCCCTTTTCTATCTCTATTGATGGCACCCTCATCAACCCTGTCGATTCGGCGCGTTGTTTGGGGGTGATCTTTGACTCCAGTCTCTCCTTTTCTAACCACATTAACTCCACTGTCAAAACCTGTCACTTTTTCTTACGCAATATTGCCAAAATCCGTCCCTTTCTCTCTACTGCAAAAGCTAAGCTGCTCATGCACGCGCTCATCCTGTCCCGACTTGACTACTGTAACCTGCTATTAACCGGCCTCCCTAACTCCCATATTTCCCCCTACAGTCTATATTAAATACTGCTGCCAGAATTCTCCCCCTCTCATCCAGGAGAGTTCAGGCCCTTCCCCTGCTAAAGTCCTTATCGTGGCTTCCTATCAAACACAGAGGGGCCGATTCACTAAAGTGCGATAAAACGTGCGCTATTTATAGGGTGCGTTAAAAATTTTATCGCGTCTTAATTTTCGCAACTTTTCGCACGATTCACTATAAGCATACTTGCGATATTTTACGCGCGGTATTTCATGCAATATTTTTGACGTGATAAGTAACATGCGCGTTATTTTTAACACGCATGCTATTTATTGCATGCGCTAATTAAGGCGACATTACGCACGTGACAATCGGCAGCATAAAACTGGCAACATTTTGCCCTGGGAGAGCACAGAGTGCTAGAGAGGTGCTGTATAAATGTTTATTTGCAAAAAAAACCCCAAAAAACAATAAAAATCTAAGTAAAAAAAAAAGAAGTGCCAGAGATCCTAAAATAGGGGGGGGGGGGCATTTAAGAATATTTAGCCAAAAATATTTAGATTTTAGACACAGAATAAATGGCAAATATGTTATGGGCACTTTATTACAATATATACAATAGGAAGTGCTGAGAAGCTGCACACCATAAGGAACAATAATACCTGGGTGCCTGTGGCAAAACAAAATCTAGACAGGCATGGGGTGACGGCACACACAGGATTTTCACAAGGAGTCACAAAGATGTGAAATAATATTCAGAGGTTTATTGTGAGCAACCCAACTCACTATGTTACTATGTTACTTTCATCATCCCTGACATTTCTTACATTTGTACCTTTAGTTCAAATTACTTGCTAAATCTTTTACTGAACGTATACTGTAACAGCATAATAAAGTACAATAATTACCTTCCGCAATTTCAGCCACCAGGTCTGAATTCCTGCGCTTCAGGTCAGACCATATGCGCTGGAGCAGGCGGAGGTCCACATCAATGCCAAAGCCCCCGTGCAACCCGGCTTGGAGGATGGCTCTCTTCATCTCATGGACCCCTAAGGGCCCCAGCGGCGGGTTGTCATATCTTGAGCATAGGAAAAAGCTGACAATATAGCGCCTCTCCCCTGGTAGCAGATCAGAAACCCCAGGCATGATGCTCCTCTGAGTGTGGCTGCAGGCTCAATGACACAAAATGGCCCCAAGTCGCACATGTCACAAGATTACAAAATCTCTACAAAATGTCCGCCAGTCGCAAGATTACAAAGTCGCGACAAAGAATATACCTAGTAATGTATTTTGTGCAACTAAATATTTACCGCTACAGTACTGCATATTTTTGCGCTGAAAAGAATACGATTGCATGATTCACAAACACTTAGGCGCGCTAAATATCGCATTGGTCTATGCAAAAATTAACACCTACTACAGGCAGGCGATAAATTATAGAAAAGTACAGTAAATGAGTTTTTGGCAATAAAATATGGACTTACAGTGTTATTTATTCAGTCTGTGTCTTTTTACTCAATTTTACTAAAGTCTTGGCATGTATGGAATTTCGCTACTAATATACAGTGCTATAGCGGTGAATATTTAGTTGCCATATTTAGTAGTATATTATCGCGACTAAATATTCACCGCTATAGTACTGTCTGCATATGCATGAACTTTGTATTGTGTTGTGCCTACCTGTATATTGGGATTGCCTTGGATCTTAGCTAGTAATGGTTCATACCATTTGTTAATACAAAAGCAAATGGGGAGAGTGGGCACCCTTGTCTGGTGCCATCCTGGAGTTCAATGTACTCCAATAATGTATTATTTATTTTAAGTCTGGCTGTGGGGTTGGAGTATAGAGATTATAGTATATTGGGTCCTATTTAAATAAATTGAAGGAAGTTGCACATGAAGTCCCATCTTACCCTGTCAAAAGCCTTGTCAACATCGAACATTGACAGAAGGAAGAAGGGAGTGTTGCTCTTTCTATCTGCTGTTATAACTTTATTGGGATTGTCTCTTCCTTCTTTTCAGGGAAGAATGCCAAACTGATCTAACTTTATTATCTGAGAAAGTCCCAGTTTAATGCCAGTACCTCTTTAAGGGGGTGGTAGATGTCTTACTGATAGTCCTCGTCATCTCCCAGCTGTCTGCTTAGTCAGTTGGTGGCTGCTGTTTTGGAATAGTACTTTTAGTATACAATTCTGGAAAGGAGATACTGACAATTCGTAAACAGTCAAGTCATGTGTTGGTCAAAACATGAGAAGAAAACTTATTTAAATAATATTACAAATACACAACATACAGTCCAATCTATTGGTGTATGTATAGGACCTGTGACAAAAATGCTCAGTATGCCTGGGGGTGGAGCCTAGTAGGAGGATAGAGATTTCTAAAGTAATGGAAGCCTTGGGGGGGGGGGGGGATAGAAAGGGAGGGGTAATAATGACAATAAATATATTTAAAAAGGTTGGGGGAGGTAAACAGGCATGTAAAAATAGCGCCAAAGCAACTGTTTTTAGATCTTAGGGATTTTAATAGCCTAATTAACAAACCTCATCAAGGAAGTCATTTGAACAGATTATATTTGCACAGAGCACATAGCTTTATAACAACAGTAGAGACATTGAAGCTAGCACAATACTTATCTGAGGTTTGCCCTTCTACATTGCTTTCTCAGAAGATGTCAAACAAGACATTCTGATATTGTGACAGGAGGTTTAAAAACTTGGGCCCAGAATGGGTTGGAATTGCCTTCCAAGTTCTTTATCTATGTTATGGCCACAGAGAAGAGTGTCAACTTTAGATCATCTTTCTGCTTGTCTGAAAAATCCTGCCAGAAGGTCCCCATATACAGTAGGCCTCATTATTTTAATGAGTCTAAAAAGCTAGAGTAGAGAGATCAGTCACATAATGTCCAGCATTAAAATTTCTGGGTTGATATTGCATAAGGAAAGAAGGATTGAAGCCTGCCAGATAAGTGTGCAAAAGGACTAGCTTCATTACCAAGGGAGGCATTCTTTTTCTGGAAAGGAGATTTCCACTGCAACAATGAGACCCTATTGGCCCATAGTTGTTTCTTCATCTGCAAAAGGGAAGAGATTCCATAGTCCTGTCTCTTTGGACTTCACTCCATGGTGGAGATGGGATACTATCTGGCAACCTGAGGCAGCCTTATTAAATAGAGTCCTGGGCCCTAAGCTGTCAGGGTTCCTTTAGGGAATTTGGGGCTCTGGAAAGAGCTTTAGTAACTAACGTACCCAAAGAGCATCAGAAGACACCCCTATTTTTATAGTGATATAAATCACTAGATCAATTTAACTGTTTGTTATTATTAATTTAGTTATTTAATTATTGATTTTAAAATGAAGGTTCCCATACTGATCCAAATTATTACTTAGTAATATCCCACAAAAAACTCCACTGAAATGTTTGTCTCTAAAATCAAATTATCATGGAAAATAGTAAAATGATTGCTTAATTTAAAACATGATTGTGTGTGGGGAGCACCTTCCATTAAATGAGACAAAACCCTAGTGTGTAGAGAGTGAAAGGACTCTCTGCAGCTGGGTTAAAGGGGTGATGGGTAGGGAGGTGGCATGGGTGGAGTTCTAAAGGGATTACAAGTTGGTTGAATTATCTGGGGTGGGCAGTGATGCTCAAGGCACTGGATTAGATGCCACTGAGTGGCCCTGGGCAGGTTTAGCATCCGGAAATGCTGGATATACTAAATTATTTGCCACCAACTGGTTATTGACTTCCCATTTGAACCCTGGTGGGTGCTAACTAGAGTGGCTTGGAACAATCCTAACCATTTTTGCCAGTTTTGTTGGATACCCAGATGGGTTGATACGCACAATACACTGGAGTAATAGATGTTGGAATGTTATACTTTATGGGGGCAGCAGTTTTGAGGAGCTTGAGCCTGACATTATTCTGGGTTTGCACAGTTTCTCTCTTTTTTCTTTTCATTTTTATTGACAATCAATCGATGTAATGGAAGAGGATGTACAACTTTGATGGGTCAATTATTTTCTTTCTTTCATGATTGCTTAATTTTCTTAGAGTTTTTTACTTTTGAATAACTTGTTTCATAGTAGCAATATATTTATAAACATGTGGTTCCAGTTGGATATTTGATCGAGCCAACATCTTTTTCTTCCATTGTGGTGTGCAGCCTAATACACTGAGCTATATCATCAAAGAATCCTATTCAAATATGTGAGAAGGCCAAATGCCCAATGACGAGTTTCCCCACCTGGTTGTTGGTGCCATTCTTCCATATGATTTCTTGGATGTTGATTTCAAGGTTCCCTTTAGATTCCGACCAAGTAAATCTGCCAACATTTTTTTCATTTTGTATCGATTTAGTTAAGTACCAATTGTTAATAAGATAAACCTGTGGATTGTTGCCAGTTGTGTTACAATATTTCTCTCTCCCCCAGGCGTCCTCGTCATATACAGTTCTTAGAAAGTGGTGTAACTGTGTAATGACATAAACTATAGTTACATTAGCGATAGATGAGAATGAAATATGGACGAATTAGCCATAGATCAAATCTGTGTGAGTGTGCATGGAGATTTTATTCCATATTCTAAGGCAGTGGCCCCCAATCAGTGGCTCAGGGGCAACATTTTGCTCCCCAACCCCTTGGATGTTGCTCCCAATGGCCTCAAAGCAGGTGCTTATTTTTGAATTTCTGGCTTTTGGGCAAGTTTTGGTTGCATAAAAAACAGGTACTGCCAAACAGAGCCTACTGTAGGCTGCCAGTCCATATAGGGGCTACCAAATAGCCAATCACAATCCTTATTTGGTACCCCCAGGAACATGTTGTAAGGCTGTGTTGCTCCACAAGTCTTTTTACATATGAATGTTGCTCACGGGTAAAAAAGGTTGGGGATCCCGGTTCTAAGGGGACAATTTATCGAAATGTGAGTTTAGAGCTTAATACATAAAAACTCACCCACAGTCCATTCTTTTTTAGAAGCTTATTAATCAATTGGGGAGTTCTAACATTCACCCATTGATAAATACACTTCTAAAATTCCCATTGGAATGAATAGAGTGGGGGTGAGTTTTTATGTATTAAACTCTAATCTCACATTTTGTTAAATCTGCCCCTTGGGGCACATTTATTTAAAATAAAAAAATATATATATTTTTTGCTTTTAGAAACTCACATACAGCTCCTGAGAGTTTTTTTTTGTATTAGAAAAATGTAAACCATTAAATTAGATCAATAATGTATTTATAAATATTCCCAATAATTTGTAAGATGATCATACAAAAACTTTATTTATTTATATATTGAAACATTTGAAGATATTTGGTGAAGGTTTCCTGAAAATTTCAAGAATATTGCCGGGAATAGAGAATTGAAAATTTTAAACTGACTTTTATTTCCTTGAATTCCAAAAAGGAAGTGCTCTTGTGGCCATTTTAGAAGTATTGGCGTTCATTTTCCAACTTAATGTGCTTAAGTTGCCCTTAAAAGTGTGAAATGTGAGGAATAGAAAACAATGAAGTGATTAACTTCCTCTTGAAAATGTGTGAAGAACAGCCTGTCACTGACCATAGGACTCAATGGTTCTTGGTGGCTCGAACCCAGCATGTTTTTTGTTAGTTTAACACAAAGTTTTAGAAATCTTGATCTTCCCTGTTTTTTTTTTTTTTTAAAAAAAAACTCACATTTTTCAAGAAAATGTTTTTGGAGAAAACATAAAACAATCATTTCATGTCAAATAACAACTATGTAAATCTAAAAAAAAATGAAACAAAAAATAATCGGGAAAAAAAAGTCACATGATTTTTAGGATTTGGATTCGGTTTGGCCAGGACCATGGATTTAGCCGAATCTGAATCCTGCCGAAAAAGCTTGAATCTTGGCTGAATCAGGAACCGAATCCTGGATTCTAGATTCCCTACAAAAAATCTTAGTATCTGGGCCCCTTAGTGTGTGCGAGTTTGCTAAAATGTGTACACTGAATCTACAGTAGGGGTCTGGTTTATTAAAGTCACTGTCAATGGCAGCTCCGTGAATGCGATCTGCTTGTCGCTGCTCTTACAGGGTGTTTTTGGACACTTTGCTTTATCTCGTAGTATTTCTGTATTCATCACAGAATTTAAACCCAACAGTAAAATTTGTGAAATGTGGGTTTTTTAAAAATTTTATTAAACTTGAAAACATGGTCCAGACTGGATAACTTACTTTTCATGGACTCACCAGTATTACCACGGCACGTACCAAATCATACAACAAAATCTGTAAGCCCTGGATGATCTACCGAAATATCTCCCCAAATCCACTCTACTAACTATGTCAACCCTTCCCAGACTTTCTTTGGGTTTATACCTACCTTTCTGGCCCACAAGCAACACACAGACCTGTAATATGCCCATCCTCACCCACAGGCTACTATTTCTTCTGTCCCTCTTTTCTTTTGCTTATTGTCTTATATTTTATAGGTTATAAAATTCTGACAATGGCTATGCATTCTGGGAATCCCCAGTAGATGCACATTTTTAAAAAGTAAACACAGCAATTAAAATGAAAATAAATAGAAAAACTAAAAAGAAATTGCTTAAACTTTGCCTAGGACAACTCCTGTTGACTTCTACATGAGCTCTCAAGCTTTTCAATGCTGAAGTTTTAAATTCAAGTTTTTCCAATGTTTTTGCACTTAATAAATATCGAACATTTGAGTTTTGGAAACACTAATTCAAGTCATGATTTTTAGAGAAAAAAGTTTGAATTGCTGTTTGGACATAAATCAGCCCCGTACTGTATCAGCCGTCCAATTCTTTTTCCTTTTAGTGAACTGGACAATATTCATCCTCTGAATGTTTCACATCTCTATTTTACATGAAAAATGCCCCATGACCATCTAAATATCCATGTTCTGTCAATTCACAGGAAAGCCAAAAGTTGGCCAAATCAATGATGTACAATAATTAACAATAAAGTGAACATTCCATTAATGTATATGGCACCCACTTCTTATCAGGTATCAAAGTTCTTATCAATTTATGAATGTCACATACTATAGGGCAGTTCTGTTCAACATATTACATGTAGTGATGAGCAAATTTTTTCGGCAGGGATGGATTCCCAGCGAAATTCCGCATTTCACCATTGGCAATTTTTTTTTCTGCCACAAAATTATGCCACAAATAATTTGCAGTCGCATCAAAAAAAGAACCATCCGGCCCCAGCTACAGGCAGGTGAGTGATTCCATTGTCTGGGAGGCAGAAGAAAGGTCTGAATTCTGCTGGAAGCCCCAGAAGACATATGGGAAAAAAGGAGCCAGAGAGCGCCTTGGTTTGGAGCCAAATCTAAGGGGTGGGTTTGCTGAGGCTGTGAAGGATTTCTGGCTGTTACTCTCAGGCAGAGGATAGAAAGTGTTCATGGAGAAATCCAGTGTGGAGCTCAGCCAGGAGGAAGGGCCTAGATCCCAGCTATACATATAGAGCCCTCCTCTGCCAAGCTGTTAGGGACCCAGGAGGTGACTGGCGCCACTGTGGAGAGTGGCTGTGCCGCAGAGCTGATAGGGTGAGCACCCAGTCTTCAAAAGGTTGTTACAGTATTTACATTAACCTTGAAGAGCCCCTATAGCCTCAACTTGCAGATCATAATTGTACAATTTTACATTAGTACAGGGGAATACATACAGTATGCTGCCATAGTTATAAGCAAACTTAGGGGGTCTGTTCCTGTTGGTCCTACATGGCTGTCATTTATGTTGGCATAATATTATGTTCTCTCTTTACAGGCTCTAAGTTCTCTTAATGGTTCCCAGATGCATCAGCAATAGAGATGTAGCGAACTGTTCACCGGCAAACTAATTTGCGCGAACATCGGGCGTTCGCAAGTTCGCAAACTTTTTGCGTATGTTCGCAATTTGGGTTCGCGTGGCGTTTTTCCGCTGCGTTTTTTCTCCGCCTAAAAACGCAGCACAAGCCACAAATGGCGTTTTTCAGCAAATCCCGTTTCCATGGTGCTCATAGTGCGAAATAGCAAAAAACGCCGTGTATTTCCGCTAGGTCTGCCAGTTTTTATGCAATGCTGTGTCAACAAAGTATTTTTCAGAGAAATTTTTGCCCTTGATCCACCCTCCTGCATGTCACTGTCCAGGTCGTGTCACCCTTTAAACAACTTTAAAAATCAGTTTTCTGGGCAGAAATGGCTTTTCTAGGTTTTAAAGTTCGCCTTCCCATTGAAGTCTATGGCGTTCGCAAAGTTCGCGAATATTCGCGATTTGCGGCGAAAGTTCGCAAACGCATTCGCGAACTTTTTTGGCGAGGTTCGCTACATCCCTAATCAGCAATATGCATCTTGTTGACTTCCTGTAAGGGGGTTTTCACTCTATGGTAGCGTTTAGGAATATAATCAAACAGAAGGCTAAGCACAATAGACCATTTCCTTGATAAAAGTCTCAAGGTTTAGCTATGGAAGTTGGTAATTGTGGTTGTGCCCAACTACCCTTAAAGACAACTGAAGTTGAGACTAAAGCAGAATGCCGAGTTCCCAACACTTTCACAGAACCATAGGGAAAGATTAATGGAGGGCAACACAAGTCTGAATGGGTGGCACACTTACTAACAAGTAGAGAAACTAATATTGGGAGCAATGACCAATTAAGACTTGGGTTTACCTTGTTCTTATATATTCTTGTTGGAATATCTTTAGCCCCATTTAGTCCATGTAAAGAGAGCATCGTATGCAGGGCCAGTGCCATGGTATATACTGATCTGTTCACTTCTGTTCCATAATGATAATCTGTTACAAATTCTTTTAAAGTTTCCTCCCCTGTGCAGTTCTTGACTAAATTATAGGCATCATACAGAAAATGTTTCTTCTCTTCATCCCCTCTCCTACAGGAGTACTCAAATACTAATATATCTTTGAGTAACTCGTCTTCTGTGATGGATAACATATATTCCGTGAATTTACTCCTTTGTCCTTTATTATCCTCAGTTGGGTATCTGAACACCAAACTCCCATGGGATAATGTATCATAAATTATGTGTGAAGCAATCCCTGGCATGGGAACCAATAGAGTCTTTGCTTGGAATAAATAAGAGTACATATACAGTGTTGCCAAAAAGTAGAAAGTAAATGTCCCACACAAGACTATAACCTCAGCCTTTGAGTTTATTATTCTGTCAGAAATTCTAAAATTCTTTAAGTCATCTGTTGTTGTTAAAGTGACAATGAAGTCAACACAGGCGCCATGTTTGATAATTTCACTTTGCAGCTTCTGACCCGCCAACTCTCCATTGTCATCATCAGCCACCAGAATAATCACCCAGGTCCACCCTAAGCGTTGTATCAGCATGGCAATGGCAGTGTGTATGATATGGTCACTGGGCGCTGTACTGAGAAAGTACGGATATAGCACTGGGTCACTAAGTGCCGGGTCTGTGGCAGCACTGCTGATCTGAAAAGAAAAATGTTGAATTTTTGTGTTACTATTGTTTCTATCACTGAGATGGAATGGAGTTTTTCCATTACAAATATTTTATTCTTAACAATCTTAAAAGAACTGCATTTCCCTTGGGAACAGACATGTATATAACAATTACTGCTGATAACCATAATATATATTAAGATATCATCATTTATAGGAATACAACACTTTTTCATTAACCAGTTTTGCATATTTCAGGGGGAAAAAGTAAGAAGAGCGGAATCAAAGGTCAGGATGGGAAATCAAGTCATTAGTTAAACCAGTGGGAGTACTTTGAACATTTTACAGAATGTACCATAATGTGATAAGTTATTGGTAGGATATGTAAGAGGTAAGAATGTGGGAGGTTGAAAGAAATAGTTGCCTTTAAAGGAACAGTAACACCAAAAAATGAAAGTGTATAAAAGTAACTAAAATAAAATGTGCTGCTGCCCTGCACTGGTAAAAGTTGTGTGTTTACTTCAGAAAGTCTACTATAATTTATATAAATAAGCTGCTATGTAGCCATGGGGGCAGCCATTCAAAGGAGAAAAGGCACAGGCACATAGCAGATAACGGATAAAGCCCCATTATATTCTACAGAGCTTATCTGTTATCTGCTATGTAACCTGTGCCTTTTCTCCTTTTTTCCAACTTGAATGGCTGCCCCCGTGGCTACACAGCAGCTTATTATATAAATTATAGTAGTGTTACTGTAGCAAACACACCAGTTTTACCAGTGCAGGGCAACAGTACATTATATTTTTATTATTTTAAAGCTCTTTCATTTTTTGGTGTTACTGTTCCTTTAAGCATATGAACTTTAAACATTATGCACAATTATTGACTGCTGGGGCAGCACACCAAAATAAAGTGTTCAGTCCCTAAAGGGTAATAGAGGTTCAATTATAGAACCACTGGAAGTCTTTGTGGTACCATGCTTGGTAACTCTTACTTCCACTTTATATACCTTACCATCATCATGCTTTGTGATAAGTTCCATAAGCCAATCAATCCTCTGGGCTTGCTGGTCTTTTATAGTAGGGTAAGGTCTCCAACCTGTAGATTAGGAGTCAGTCGTTACCACTTTTTGCATCCTTGCAGAGGGAGCTATTCATTCTTCCATCTGTTCCAGAAGCAGCTGGTCAGGCGTGGGTCGTGCTTCCACTGACTCTGGTAGAGGTTTGCTGCTGCAAAGTCACCAGCTGGAACAGGAAAATTCCCAATTTTCTGGTTGAGAAGAGTGGCTGGGGTAAGGATGACTGGAGATTCTGGGTCTGTAGACACTGGAACTAGAGGTCTTCATTTGATTATGGCAGACACTTCTTCAAGGAATGTAGATTAGATCTCATTACTGAGTCATGTGGAATTCAAGTCCAGCAATACAGAATATTCTACGCATGATGCCAATCATTCTCTCCCAAGATCCACCCCTGTGGGTAGAATGAGGAGGATTGCAAATCTATGTGCAGCCATTACTGGTTTAGAATCAAACTGTAGCTCCCTGCAGGCTCCAGTGAAGTTAGTTCCACAGACTGATCTCTACTGTTCCACTGGCCCACTGAGAGCAAGGAATAACTTAAGGGCATTGATGAAGCTTGATATATCCATAGACTCTATAGCCTCAACGTGTACTGCATGCACACTTATGCAGGTGGACAACGCTGCCCACCACTTGTTATATGCTTTGTCACCTCGAGTCCTACTTGCTTACATACACTTACAAGTGTCTTGTCTGATTGTATATATATAGCTGAGAATAACTTTACTGTCTTTGTAAAATTTAACAGCATCAATGTGAATATCCAGCTCACACAATATAGAGTCTGCAATCTCTACTGCTAATACAGCTCCACAAAGTTCAAGTCTTGGGATGGTGTGCTCAGGTTTTGGGGCTAACTTAGCCTTGCCAAACAGAAAACCTAAAGTTGACCACACGTGTCTCTTACCTAGAGGTAGGCCACAACTGCTACGGCCTCAGTAGATGCATCTGAGAAAACATCAACCACCCTTGCTACAAGTCAGTAGAGAGATTCAAGTGCAGCACCTAGGTATGTGGAGTTTTCTTGGTCCTTTAGAGACTCCCATTTTGATTGTTTATCAGTTGGTAAAGGAATGTCCCAGTCTTTAACAGTCTCTGCCATAGAGTATAAACACCATATAACCCTCCCACATAGGGGACAAACATAACAAAAAACACAACTTATTGTGCCCAAAGCAAAGTCAATGGAGATTCCTGCACTGACTGGTTATTATATAGAGACACATGCTGTGGCTAAAGTCACTTTGCTTATATAAAACAGTCCATCTGGGAATATGTATAATGATATACATATACACTTTATGATCTCCCCCATGTTGAACATACAGAGCATTATTAGCTTTAGTTATAGGATCATAAACCAAATAACTTCTCTCAAAAGGGCTGATTCACTAAAGTGCGAAATAACAAGCGCTATTTATAGTGTGCGTTAAAATTTTTATCACGTCTAAATTTCGGCGACTTTTCGCACAATTCACTATAAGCATACTTGCGTTATTTTACACGAGATATTGCATGCGTTATTTAACTCGCGAAGATTATTTTTGTGCGGTATTTGGCGGTACATGCGCTAAATAACGCTCGCATTTAGTCGCCGCATATAAATAGTAGCCACATATGAATAGTAGCATATAAATTGTAGCATATACTGTAAATAGTAGCATATAAATGGTAGCAACATATAAATAGGAGCTTATAAATAGTAGCATATCAATAGTAGCATATAAATAGTAGCATATAAATAGTAGCCACATATAAATAGGAGCATATAAATAGTAGCATATAAATAGTAGCATATCAATAGTAGCATATAAATAGTAGCAAATAAATAGTAGCATATAAATCGTAGCCACATATAAATAGTAGCATATCAATAGTAGCATATAAATAGTAGCATATCAATAGTAGCATAGCAATAGTAGCATATCAATAGTAGCATATAAATAGTAGCATATAAATAGTAGTATATCAATAGTAGCATATAAATAGTAGCATATCAATAGTAGCATATAAATAGTAGCATATAAATAGTAGCATATAAATAGTAGCCGCATATAAATAGTAGCCGCATATAAATAGTAGCATATAAATGGTAGCATATCAATAGTAGCATATAAATAGTAGCATATCAATAGTAGCATATAAATAGTAGCATATAAATAGTAGCATATAAATAGTAGCCACATATAAATAGTAGCATATCAATAGTAGCAAATAAATAGTAGCCACATATAAATAGTAGCATATAAATAGTAACATATCAATAGTAGCATATCAATAGTAGCATATAAATAGTAGCATATCAATAGTAGCATATCAATAGTAGCATATCAATAGTAGCATATAAATAGTAGCATATCAATAGTAGCATATAAATAGTAGCATATAAATAGTAGCATATCAATAGTAGCATATAAATAGTAGCCGCATATAAATAGTAGCCGCATATAAATAGTAGCATATAAATAGTAGCATATAAATGGTAGCATATAAATAGTAGCATATAAATCATAGCCACATATAAATCGTAGCCACATATAAATAGTAGCATATAAATAGTAGCATATCAATAGTAGCATATCAATAGTAGCATATCAATAGTAGCATATAAATAGTAGTATATCAATAGTAGCATATAAATAGTAGCATATAAATAGTAGCATATCAATAGTAGCATATAAATAGTAGCATATAAATAGTAGCCGCATATAAATAGTAGCATATAAATAGTAGCCGCATATAAATGGTAGCATATCAATAGTAGCATATAAATAGTAGCATATCAATAGTAGCATATAAATAGTAGCATATAAATAGTAGCCGCATATAAATAGTAGCATATAAATAGTAGCATATAAATGGTAGCATATCAATAGTAGCATATAAATAGTAGCATATAAATAGTAGATGCTTATAAATAGTAGCCGCTAGTGATGAGCAAATGTGTTCTGGTTATCTTTCGTGAAAAATTCACAAATCTTTTGAAATTGTTGCCCGCGACTATTATTCTTTGACACCTGTGTCAATTTTTGGATGTGCGGTGAATTTTTGCGTGGGGAATTTTTTCATACGTTTTGCCATTGGCAGATTTTTTTGCGAAACGCATGAAAAAATTTGCAGTGGAACAATTTGCCGCACGTCCAAAAATTCGCTGTGAATCCATGCCTGGCGAAACATTTCATCACTTGTAGCCACATATAAATAAACGCACGCCATGTTAGCCATACACGCCAATACTTGCGCAAAATTACTGTATTAAAAATGCCCATTTCCCTGCAAACTGGCGGCTGCATCACTCTGGGGCCAACACAGACTGAATAAATAACACTGTAAGTCCATGTCTATGAAGATTTTCATTCATCCAGGTCATGGTATATCTAGTATAAATAAATTTGAAGCAACTGGACTTGTTTAGTAATCATTGAAGACGTTTCACTACTCATCCGAGCAGCTTCTTCAGTTCAACTGACTGGTATGGGAAGTCCTCAGCATATATACTCTTCCACTAATCCAATCACAATGGCACTATGTAACTCTTCAGAAAGGTGACATCTGAAACTCACAGAGGTGTGAATGCTGTGGAGTTACTTTGAAAGGGTTACCAAAGTATCATGCAACTCTTCAAACAGGTGTTACTTGTTAGAGTTGCATGAATGGAGGTGTGAAGAGTTCTGAAACTGCCGGGGTACAGATGTTAGAACAGCATTGTATGTAGCAGACAGATGGTGTCGAAGTCCCCCGCCTCTGTTAAGGGATGGTTTCTCCACTTTGACATGAATGGCCTCTTTTACACCTCTTTCAAACCAGCGGTCTTCTTTGTCCAAAATTTGGACATTGCTATTTTCAAAGGAGTGTCCCTTGTCTTTTAGGTGTAGAAAGACAGCAGAGTCCTGGCCTGTAGTGTTTGCCCTCCTATACTGAGCCATTCGCTTGGAGAGCAGTTGCTTTGTCTCACCAATGTAAAGGTCGGTGCACTCCTCGCTACACTGGACTGCGTATACAACATTGCTTTGTTTTTCCTTTGGTGTTGGATCCTTTGGGTGTACAAGTTTTTGTCTCAGTGTGTTGCTAGGTTTGAAAAACACAGGGATGTGGTGTTTGTTGAAAATTCTCCTGAGTTTCTCCGACACTCCTGCTACATAGGGGATGACTATATTAACACTGAAGAAGCTGCTCGGATGAGTAGTGAAACGTCTTCAATGATTACTAAACAAGTCCAGTTGCTTCAAATTTATTTATACTAGATACTGTAAGTCCATATTTTATTGGCACAAGCTCATTAACTGTACTTTTCTATAATTACCGCCTGCCTGAAATAGGTGTTAATTTTCGCATAGACCAATGCGATATTTAGCACGTTCTAAGTGTGTGTGAATCATGCGATCGTATTCTTTTCAGCACAAAAATTAACACATGCAATATGGCGACTTAACGCACACGATAATAGTATAGTGAATCGCGAGCTAATTATCGCGACTATTTTAAAGCAAAACAAAAAATGTGCAAAAAAATTTATCGCACTTTAGTGAATCAGCCCTAAAGAACTACGAAGCCAGTTGCATGGGGGTTTGTGTGCATTACACACGGGGAGAGGCCAAACTGTGCCAGTAGGTGTATAGGCAGAACAACATGATATGTACAGGGGAACCTCTGCACAAACACTATGTTCCTTCCCAGGCATGCTGATTTGCATATGCAAACTGAGTTCAGAGGTTGTGCTCTCACTATAAGAAATAGGCTGTGTATGAAACCTCCAGAGTCTTGTTTGTGCTATAGTTCTTGGCTAATTTTTGGCCAAGATCAGATCGCTTTTTGGCCTTTTGGCTAAGATCAAGTGCAGGTCTTAGCCATAGGTGCCCGGAGACATCGCCCCTTGGCTTTGTAGCATCGGCTATCAGCCTTAAGCTACATGCTGCTTTTGGGAGGCTTTCTATTCCAGGCAACGGGAGGCGGTCACCCATCACTCCAGCAATAACCCTATCCTGAGGGGGAAACTGGGAGTGGCTTTGTGATGGCAGCGACGGAAGAATCGATTTGTGTCTTCATACGAGTCAAGAATTTGGTGAGAATCCTCGCGGCTGATCTTTTGAATGCGGAGAAAGGCCTGGCGTATATTGTACAGGTGATCTTGGAAGAGTTTGGCAGAGTTTCCAGACGGGAGATCTTAGCGATCCAGGATTACCCCAGGAAAGGAGTCTACGATGTCACCTTTGATGGCGAAGGTGTTTACCGCAGCTTCTTCAGCATCCTAATAGAAAATTTGGCTGATCCTCGACTGATTTCGCGGAGGAGGAAGTCTTTTTGATTGTCAAATCTTATTCTCCTTTTGTCCCACTTAAGGAGATTGAGACGGTAATAGGTAGGTACTGCAAAAAACTTTTTTTTGTAGGTAAAGTCCTCAACGAACTTGGCATATGGATGTCGAAATACAGGTTCAAGGCCGTCTTCGAAAAAGGTACTTTTCCACCGGCGAGATTTCGATTGGGTACAGTCAATATAGACTGTTTTTTTAACGGTATGCCAGAATTCTGCAGAAGGTGTAGACAGTACGGACATGTGAAAGATGGATGTACATTGTGCCCAAATTGTGGTAATATTGGTCATGAGGTAATGAACTGTGTTCTCCCAAAGAAGTGTAACTTTTGTTTACAGGAAGGCCACTTATACGCTAGATGTCCTCAAAAGAAAGTGAAACCTGTTGAAGTTTCGGCAGACCAGGGTAAGTCACTTGTACCAGTTGATCTAACCCCTAGGTCTTCTAGTGAGGAAATCTTGGCTGTAAAAGATTCACAAGAAGGACCCACAGTAAAGCGCAAGAAGGAGAAGAAAGAGAAAAAAGAGAAGAAAAAGAAATTGGAAAGCCCTGACGTAAGTTCTGGTATGGAGTCTAGTGAATCTACTGATGTGCAATCTCTTTCCAGAGGCGAGAGACTCTTCAAATATTACAAGTGTAGGTCTGATGCGGAAATTCAAGCTGCATTAAAAGAATGGCCGGTTCAAGAAGAGTACGACGAGATAGTGAAAATGTATCAATCAGAATGTATTAAAGGTCAATCAGAAGATTTTTTTAGGTATGCTGTGTTGAATTACATAAGAGATTTAACGTAAATTTTATTTTCAAAAATAACAAAAAAATATATATAATAAAGGAAAAAATGGTTTCTTGTGATGCTGTAGAGTGTTTTGGTGGATTTATCTGCTGATTCACTTTATTACTGAGTTGAAACCTATTTTGGTTAAGATCGAGTGCAGGTTTTAGCCTTTATGTGCTCAGAGACATCGCTCCTTGCCCTTGTGGCATCGACCTTGTGTCTTAAGCCACATGCTGCTTTTGGTGGGCTTTCTATTCCAGCCAATGAGGAGAGATCACCCTTCACTTCAGTGATAACCTAACCTGAGGAGGAAACTGAGAGTGCTTCATGATGGCTACGGAAGATGGTTCAGTTCCAGTGTTTGTTGGTTTTAAGCATTTGGTTAGAATTGTTGCGGCTGACCCTTTGGACCAGGAGAAGAATCTGGTCTATGTTGTACAGAGGATTCTGGAAGATTTCGGCAGGGTTTCCAGGAAGGAGATTCTTGCAATCCAAAATTATCCCAGGAAATGAGTTTACAATGTCACCTTTGATGGAGAAGGCATTTTCTGTAGTTTCCTGAGGATTCTGGAGGAGAATTTGGCTGACCCTAGGCTGAATGGATTGAAGATCTTTCCACATTTCACGGAGGAGGAGACTTTTCTGGTGGTAAAAGCATATTCTCCTTTTGTTCCGCTCAAGGAGATTGAGGCAGTGCTTGGCAGGTTCTGTAAAAAATTGGTATTTACAGGTAAGAACTTGAATGAACTTGGCATTTGGACTTCAAAATACAGGTTCAAGGCCGTCTTTGAAAAAGGTGTGTATCCGCATACTAAATTTAGTTTTGGAACAGTCAACATTGATTGCTTTTTCAACGGTATGCCGGAGTTCTGCAGGAGGTGTCATCAGTACGGGCATGTGGCAGATGGTTGTGTACTGTGTCAGAACTGTGTGAAAGCTGGACATGAGGTAAAAAGTTGTTCTCTTCCAAGGAACTGTAACTTAGGTTTACAGGAGGGGCATTTGTATGGGACATGTTTGCAAAGAAAGGAAAAACCTGAAAAGTCTGCAGTGGACATTGGTAAGTTGCCTGTTCCAGTTGATCCAATTTCTAGGTCTTCTGGTGAGGAGGATCTGGCAGGTAAAGCTTCACAGGGAGAACCTATGGTGAAAGAAAAACACAGAGAGCATTGATGTAAGTTCTATGGAATCTATTGACTCTGTTGTGGTTCAGTCTCTTTCTAGAGGTAAAAAACTGTACCAGTATTACAAAGAAAAATTGGATGCGGAAACCAAAGAGTTTTTGGCTGAATGGTCGCATTACGATGAAATCGATGGGATACAAGAGTGTATCTGGAGAATCCCTGAAAAAAAGGATATTAGGAATGCGGTTCTGGGTTTCATTAGAGGTTTAAAATGATTTTTAAAATTAAAAGATACAAAAAAAATAAAGATAAAAAAAAAACTGGTTTCTGATAATGCTGAAAGAAATTTGGTGGTTTTCTGCTATTTTGCTTTATTACAGAGTTGAAACCTTTTGGCTAAGGTTAAGTGTATAGTGTCAAAACACTTGGTTCTCTGGTCTTTAGGTTGAAGACGCTTGATTTATTTTTTTGTCGGGGGCTTCGCACATGCTCCTTCTGCCTAATCAAACTTCCCTGCCTTTGCCCTGGCCATTAGGTGGGCGGGAGGTATTTTTCTTTTTTTCTTTCTGGCTGCCAGCTGGAGCCTTACCCAGGCAATCAATGGCATTGCACATGCACACTTAAGCACCCTTTTTGTGTTTGATTTGTGCACCCTGGGTGGGTGTGATGGTCCTGTAGTCTTGACCTCAGGCCAAGACCTGGTGGTTCTCACCCTAGCTTCGGCAAAAGTGGATCTGCCCGCACATGCTGTTCATTGACGAAAGCCTTGGACACATGAGCATTGGAGCCCGTGCCTTCGGGTAGGCCTCACACGCGATGATTCAATATCATCGAAAGAGAAACACCTGGTTCTCTGGCCTTTAGGTTGCCAAGCGGAAGCTTGATGAAAGTGGAGGAGCTGGGTTCCCATAAGGGAGAGTGCCCAGATTATTTTTTGTCGGGGGCTTCGCACATGCACCTTCTACCTAATCATGCTTCATTTCCTTTGCCCCAGCCATTAGCTGGGCGGAAGTTTTTTTTCCCTTTTAAATTTCCCCCACTGTCTCCTAGATATTACAATAAATTCACTATAGAAATAAGATTGTTATATTTGCATTAAACCATGTATGAGCATTATAAAGGTGAAATTAACCTGTTATTTAATAATTGTTTCTGGCTGAAATTAGTGCAGATATATTGCCATATTATACTTACCAGTGTGTAACCATAATTACCCAGTAACTGGGCTAAAGACATAGATGAGGCAGAATACAGATTTCCAATAAATCCAGCAATTTCCCCCCGACCCCTACAGGAATAATTAGGCACTGATTTTCCCGGTCCTGATAATATCTTCAGGGCACTTCCCACTGCTAAACGGGGCGCAGAGCAAGAATCAAACAGGTGATACCCCAGAGTGATGTTGGGTAACAGATCCGGGTTCCGGTTGATCTCATCAATGGCAAAGATAAGTGTGTGGATTTCTTCATAAAATTGATAATCGGGACTGTGGAAATATATCGGTAGCATTAGAGACACTGTAACAAAGAGGCCCAACTTGTACTTCTGCAGATGCTCTTTGCAGGGAAAATATGTGTTTCCTTGATGGTTGGTCATGTTTTTTGTATGAGAAAGGAATAATGGGAATGCGCCAGTATTGATTTGTTGGTATTGTATGAACTGGCTAGGGCAAATAATGTGGGTATCTGTGTGCTCAGTATCGGGTAATGTCTATGCTGCCGTATATGCAGGCAATTATCAAATGAGGGTCCTGCTGAGTTGTACAGGGAAATCCCTACGTTCATGTTATCTCTCTGTACAAGTTATTTGTCCTTTTGTGCAGAGACCAATTTTAGCAACTTAAATGGCAGAAATGGCACACCATATGGGGGTATTTTCATTTTGGGGCCCCTACATGCCACATACTTAGCTAAACCTATGCACAGTGGGCATCAAACTTTTCAGTGGGCCTCCGGCGTTTATATTTAGGGTGTTTTATCTTGGTACCTAATGATATGCAGATTTCTGGGGCAGCGCTTTGGAAAGTTAGTAGGTACTGCTGGGAGTTTTTGACCTATACAAGTGAGAAATCTCCATATATTTGGTATTGGCACGTTCAAGAGACATTTAACTTTCCAAATCAGTTGCATTTTTGTGTATAAAATAATTCATGTTTCTGATATATGTGTTTATATTATGGTTGATATAATTTTTCTTCATTTTTTAGACATTTAGAACCCTATATTGTGTTACAGAGGTGGAATTACGCACAAAATCTACCATATTTTGAAATCTTAGCTTGTCCCGAAAAAAACACTATTATTTTCCCATGTAAACTAAAAGTCCCCCCCAAGGAAAGGCCCCTAAAGTGAAAGAGCGCAAAATGTTCAAAAACGGTCTGGCAATACAAGTTCTGCTTTAACCCCGTAACTGCCAAATGATTTAGTCAAAGTACATGATTCTGACCTGTTTGCAAACTTTGTTTTTGAATGTAAACATTGGTTTTGTCTGCCAAATTATTTTTTTTGACCTTTTTATTTCACAGGCAAAATTGTTCCAGTTTTTAAAAGTGAACCCAGTCACACAGAGTTAAAGAAATATTTCTCAAGCATTTTAGCCATTTTTTAACAACTAAACACTAAGGGGCGCATTCATTAACCCTTTTAGTGCCACAGGATGTAGAATCTATGTCCTGGGTACCAAAGTACCTAAGTGCCACAGGACGTAGATTCAAGCCGCTCCTTTGCTCCCCGCTCATTCCGCAGCCTCCAGACAATAGTCAGAGGTGGGGAACGAGTGGCCCCTGGGGCGTGATCGCCCAGGGGCCCCATAAGAAAAGGCAGGCACGTGAAATCCATGCCTGGATTTCACAATCGCCTTCTGCCTTTCTCTGCTCCCCCCTCTGCTCGCCCCCCATGGGGTACATAATGGGGCAACATGCAATCTTTGTGCCGATTTTCAGAAATGTCACATAAAACCGTTCTGTTTAGCATAGCTTTGTAGTTTGGTAGTTTGCAGTAGAAAGTTGTATTTGCCCATTTTTGTTTTGTCGGAATGTGTACTTTTGGAAAATGTATGGTTTTCTAGGGTCTCAGTACTGTTAGGAGTGTCTTATGTGAAAATTCATATGCACTATTTTTATTTGGGTGCCCCTGTACAGCAGGCAGTTTGGCCAATAAATGCATATAGGGCATCAAACTGTTCAGTAGGCCCCTGGCGTTCATATTTAGAAAGTTTTATGTTGATACGTTACAAAATGTGGGGGTACATAATGAGGTAAACTGCAAGCTTTGTGATGATTTTCAGAAATGTCATAAAAACCGTTCTATTTAGCATAGCTTTGTAGTTTGGTAGTTCGCTGTAGAAAGTTGTATTTGCCCATTTTTGTTTTGTCAGAATGTGTACTTTCGGAAAATATATGGTTTTCTAGGGTCTCGGTACTGTTAGGGGGTCTTATGGCACATAATGCACATGCCGGTAGCTTATATTGCAGCATATACACTTTGTATGCACTAACTTCCTTTTGGGGTCTCTAAATGCCAGGTACATTGGTGATCCTATGCACAATGGGCATCAAACTGTTCAGTGGTCCCTTGGCTTTCATATTTAGGGTGTGTTCTTTTGGTACCTAATGTTATGTGGAAGATAAGGTGCTTGAAATTGGAAGATTTGATGTGATTTTCAGGTATTTCACCAAAACTGTCAATTTTGGGAAAGCACTGTGACTCTGTAGTTTGGGGTAGAAAGACATGGGTACCAATTTTGAATTCGTCCGAGTGTTTACTTTTCAAAAATATATGGTTTTGGGGTGTCAATGTATTTTTTTTCCCATAGAAAATGCAGTAAACTTGTTGAATTTTCAGTAGCTAAAGACATCTCTGGGGCAATTTCTATGCACTAACTTCCTTATGGGGTCTCTAAATGCCAGTTACATTGGTGATCCTATGCACAATGTGCATCAAACTGTTCAGCGGACCCTTGGCTTTCATATTTAGGGTGTGTTCTTTTGGTACCTAATGTTATGTGGGAGATAAGGTGCTTGAAAGTGGAAGATTTTATGTGATTTTTAGGTATTTCATCAAAACTGGCAATTTTGGGAAAGTATTGTGACTCTGTAGTTTGGAGTAGAAAGACTTGGGTACCAATTTTAAATTCGTCTGAATGTATACTTTCAAAAAATATATGGTTTTGGGGGGCCAATGTATTTTTTGTGTTTTTATCCCACAGAAAATGCAGTAAATGTGTTTAATTTTCAGTAGCTAAAGAGATCTCCTGGGCAATTTGTATGCACTAACTTCCTTTTGGGGTTTCTAAATTCCAGATACATTGGTGATCCTATGCACAATGGGCATCAAACCGTTCAGTGGACCCCTGGCTTTCATATTTAGGGTGTGTTCTTTTGGTACCTAATGTTATGTGGGAGATAAGGTGCTTGAAAGTGGAAGATTTTATGTGATTTTTAGGTATTTCATCAAAACTGGCAATTTTGGGAAAGTATTGTGACTCTGTAGTTTGGAGTAGAAAGACTTGGGTACCAATTTTAAATTCGTCTGAATGTATACTTTCAAAAAATATATGGTTTTGGGGGGCCAATGTATTTTTTGTGTTTTTATCCCACAGAAAATGCAGTAAATGTGTTTAATTTTCAGTAGCTAAAGAGATCTCCTGGGCAATTTGTATGCACTAACTTCCTTTTGGGGTTTCTAAATTCCAGATACATTGGTGATCCTATGCACAATGGGCATCAAACCGTTCAGTGGACCCCTGGCTTTCATATTTAGGGTGTGTTTTCTTGGTACCTAATGTTATGTGGGAGATAAGGTGCTTGAAAGTGGAAGATTTGAGGTGATTTTTTAGAATTTTCATAATTTTTTATAGAAAATGCTAAATTCAGTAAAGCATTGCCGTTTGGTACTTAGGAGTTGGAAGACATAGTTACCCATTTCAGATTTGTCAGAATGTGTACTTTTCAAAATTGTATGGTTTCCTGGGGTAAACCTAATGTTCCAGGATTTTTGGCTTTGGAATCTAAAGTATGCCGTATTCTGCTGTAATGCTTTGAAAATTTAGTAATTTACTGCTAGGAGTTTTTGATGTATAGAAGTCAGAAATCTCAATAAAACTATACATATCAGGTATTGGCATGTTCGGGAGACATGAGGCTTTCCAAATCAGTTGAATTTTTGTCCATAAAATAAAATATGTTTTTGGTAGAAATCCTTATATCATGAAAAATAGCATTTTTCTTTTTTTTTTTGTATTTCAAGCTCCAAATCTTGTTCCAGGAGTGGAAATACACAAAAGCTCAGGTAGATTTGGAAAGCTCAGGTTCTCCTGAAAAAAACAATATATAGTTTGCCTACCTAAACTTAACCCTGCCCCCAGTAAAAGCCCCTAAATTGAGAGAGCACAGAATGTTTACAAAACGTCTGGCACTGAGGGGAACCGAAATGTAAAATTCTGCTGGCACTTAAAGGGTTAAAGAACTAATCCAAATCAGGAAATCCAATAATTTCTGACGATTGCAAAAGTCACGAAAATTCTGTTTGTTTGAATACGAAGATTTCGTACTTACGATCCAAAATTTTCGTATTGAAACGATCATTTGCAAATGGTGATCCGAAATTTTTGTATCTGAATGATCGGAAACGGCGCAAAACCTTTCTGACTTTGAACCTTCAGTGCATGATTTTGGAAGCCTCTCATAGGGCTCAATGGCACTCTGCAGCTCCAACCCGGCCCAAGGAAAGTCTCCCATAGGGCTCAATGGCACTCTGCAGCTCCAACCCGGCCCAAGGAAAGTCTCCCATAGGGCTCAATGGCACTCTGCAGCTCCAACCTAGCCCAAGGAAAGTCTCCCATAGGGCTCAATGGCACTCTGCAGCTCCAACCCGGCCCAAGGAAAGCCTCCCATAGGGCTCAATGGCACTCTGCAGCTCCAACCCGGCCCAAGGAAAGCCTCCCATAGGGCTCAATGGCACTCTGCAGCTCCAACCTGGCCCAAGGAAAGTCTCCCATAGGGCTCAATGGCACTCTGCAGCTCCAACCCGGCCCAAGGAAAGTCTCCCATAGGGCTCAGTGGCACTCTGCAGCTCCAACCCGGCCCAAGGAAAGTCTCCCATAGGGCTCAATGGCACTCTGCAGCTCCAACCCGGCCCAAGGAAAGTCTCCCATAGGGCTCAATGGCACTCTGCAGCTCCAACCTGGCCCAAGGAAAGTCTCCCATAGGGCTCAATGGCACTCTGCAGCTCCAACCCGGCCCAAGGAAAGTCTCCCATAGGGCTCAGTGGCACTCTGCAGCTCCAACCCGGCCCAAGGAAAGTCTCCCATAGGGCTCAATGGCACTCTGCAGCTCCAACCTGGCCCAAGGGAAGCCTCCCATAGGGCTCAATGGCACTCTGCAGCTCCAACCCGGCCCAAGGAAAGTCTCCCATAGGGCTCAATGGCACTCTGCAGCTCCAACCCGGCCCAAGGAAAGTCTCCCATAGGGCTCAATGGCACTCTGCAGCTCCAACCTGGCCCAAGGAAAGTCTCCCATAGGGCTCAATGGCACTCTGCAGCTCCAACCCGGCCCAAGGAAAGTCTCCCATAGGGCTCAGTGGCACTCTGCAGCTCCAACCCGGCCCAAGGAAAGTCTCCCATAGGGCTCAATGGCACTCTGCAGCTCCAACCTGGCCCAAGGGAAGCCTCCCATAGGGCTCAATGGCACTCTGCAGCTCCAACCCGGCCCAAGGAAAGCCTCCCATAGGGCTCAATGGCACTCTGCAGCTCCAACCTGGCCCAAGGAAAGTCTCCCATAGGGCTCAATGGCACTCTGCAGCTCCAACCCGGCCCAAGGAAAGCCTCACATAGGGCTCAATGGCACTCTGCAGCTCCAACCCGGCCCAAGGAAAGCCTCCCATAGGGCTCAATGGCACTCTGCAGCTCCAACCTGGCCCAAGGAAAGTTTCCCATAGGGCTCAATGGCACTCTGCAGCTCCAACCCGGCCCAAGGAAAGCCTCACATAGGGCTCAATGGCACTCTGCAGCTCCAGGAAGGAAAGTCTCCCATAGGGCTCAATGGCACTCTGCAGCTCCAACCCGGCCCAAGGAAAGTTTCCCATAGGGCTCAATGGCACTCTGCAGCTCCAACCCGGCCCAAGGAAAGCCTCCCATAGGGCTCAATGGCACTCTGCAGCTCCAACCCGGCCCAAGGAAAGTCTCCCATAGGGCTCAATGGCACTCTGCAGCTCCAACCCGGCCCAAGGAAAGCCTCCCATAGGGCTCAATGGCACTCTGCAGCTCCAACCCGGCCAAAGGAAAGCCTCCCATAGGGCTCAATGGCACTCTGCAGCTCCAACCCGGCCCAAGGAAAGTCACCATACTTTCCTACTCGTTGAGACAAATACGATTTTGTCGCACAATTTCTTGCAAAGTTCAAAATTATCACAGAAATTACGCAAAAGTTGTAAACTTTATAAACAATACGAATACGAAGTTTGACCCTCAGGCTGTACTTCTTTTACTCTCCCTGACAGCAACCCTGCCTCTTAGTTGTAAAAGCATTTAAAGTGGGAGGATAGAACTTGTGGTTGATCTTGATTTGGTGCTGTTATAGAATAAAACAAGTTGTAGTACTGTGCATGTTACAAAAGGATTCCACCGTGTAAAAAATACTGAAAATAGAACTTGCATAGAAAAATGCTTATATTTAAGCTAATCAATTATAAAAAAAAGGAAATAATTTGTGGAATGAAGATAAAACCTTACTGTACGCAGAGAGGGATGTATTTCACATCAATATCTGGTATACGATGCACCCCAGTGTGCACAGAGAAGACTCCTCCAATGATGATGTCTCCATCCTGAATGAGTTCATATTCATACCTAGTGATGGTGAGGGGAATACGGCACGGTGAGTCTGACCCACTCAGCTCAGTACTGCAGGGTGGTACCCATATGGCTGCCAGGCAGAACAGCACTCCCAGCTGGTCAGATGAGAGACCTCTGGTTAAAGACTGTAACAGATGTGTCATTGTTGAAGTAAAAAATTGTTCCGAGGAGCTAAAAATCTATTGCTCCTCTGATAGTGGAAATGTATCTGCGCATCAGTCTCCTTATTTATATTCTGTGCCTGGTGATATTTCTCTAGTGCTGTGTGTAGAACCTGCAATTGTATTATTCCTGAACCCCCCAATGTCCACTTCTGGCTCCTACAAATAAACTCTGTAATTGTCTCAGTACAACATATTTTTAAACATTTTTTTTTCTTGTATTTCTTGACACTGTCACTGGAATGAAAAGAAACATGAAAGTTTGAAACAAATTTTGACTTTTTTTGTATGTTTATTTTTTAAACTTGTTTGATTAAGTTTCTGATCCGAGCCTTGAAGGGTTTCATTGTATGGGTGTAATTTCCAACTGTAATATTTTATGGGATTCTGTTGAAAATTTCTTTGGGCCTGGCGGTTTCCCATTTTTCAGTTGTGCAATTGTCTGTAATATTGCTTGCTCTGTAACAGGTGTTATCATGCATTTCCCTATCTTGGGGTTTGGGTTTGAGAATTGTTGCACCTTTCAAGAATTGCAATCCATCTGTTGGATCATCCTGAGGATCTTCATAGAAATGCTTAAACCTATAATTTTATGAAAGAAAAAGTATGACCACAAGGATGCACCTCCCCTTCTTGGATATCCAAGAGTTGCATGATACTTGGGTAATCCTTTCAAAGTAACTCCCCAGCATTCACACCTCTGTGAGTTTCAGGTGTCCCCTCTCTGAAGAGTTACAAAGTGCCATTGGGATTGGATTAGTGGAAGAGTTACACAGTGCCATTGGGATTGGATTAGTGGAAGAGTTACAAAGGGCCATTGGGATTGGATTAGTGGGAGAGTTACACAGTGCCATTGTGATTGGATTAGTGGAAGAGTTACAAAGTGCCATTGTGATTGGATTAGTGGAAGAGTTACAAAGTGCCATTGTGATTGGATTAGTGGAAGAGTTTATATGCTGAGGGCTTCCCATACCAGTCAGTTGGACTGAAGAAGCTGCTCGGATGAGTAGTGAAACGTCTTCAATGATTACTTTACAAGTCCAGTTGCTTTAGATTTATTTATACTAGATATACCATGACCTGGATTAATGAAATACTTCATAGTCACACTATAAGTTTGTGTAGTAATGGAAAAAATTAAAATAATAAAATATATTAAAATTATCAAACAGCGCAGGGTTACCTGATATGGGGGATCAGACCCCAGAGGGAGGAAAAAAGAAAATTCCTGCACTGCTGGGTTATGATGCACATGGAATGCTGGATTATATGCTGAATTCTTAAACCACTATATCCCAAATATCACTATCTATAAAGGTGGCTAAAAGGTCCTACCATCAATGTGTGAAATCAACCAAATCAACCCACACACATTCCATACAGTGACCCAATACCCCACTCACCAGTAATGAGTCTCATGGTAAGAAATGGGCCAAACCTGCCCCACATTCCCCAGTGCCTGGTACCTACAGAGAAAAATTGCTTAAAATAAGAGGTCAGTAGCTTCATTGGCTTCTTTGTATTTTTGTTCTCCAGTGATAGCGATTGCTGCATAGTATTTTGTCAGATTTTTATACTTATTACTGAATGCTTTTTCCTGATTAATTAAATAGGATATAGTATGACCTCTCAAAACAGGTTTCACCTCTGCTCAAAAGAGCTGTGGATTATCCCAATGTATTAGATTATTGTCCATTTAGTTTGACCATTTCTTTTTTAAAAATATTTGAAAGTCCTCACTAGCATACAGGTATGCCAGCAATCTCCAGTTAACCCTTTCAATGCCAGCCGTTTTGGACAAAGCGGAACTTCTACTGCCAGACAGTTTTTGAACATTTTGCACTGTTTCACTTTAGGGGCCTTTCCTCGGGGGGACTTTTAGTTTACCCAGGAAAAAAATATATCGTTTTTTTCAGGACAACCTAAGCTTTTAAAATATGGTAGAATTTTTGTGTAATTCCAATTTTGTAACAAGATATAGGCTTCTAAATGTCTAAAAAATGAAAAAAAAATAATTTTTTCAATAATATAAACACATATACCAGAAACAAAAATTATTTTATTCATGAAAATACACCTGATTTGCAAAGTCCCATGTCTCCTGAACGTGCCAATACCAAATATATATAGTTTTATGGAGATTTCTCACTTGTATAGTTCAAAAACCTCCAGCAGTACACTACCAAATTCCCAAAGCACTGCTCCAGAAAGCTGCATACTTTAGATTTTAAAGCCAAAAATTCTGCTAACAGAAAGTTTATCCCAGAAAATTTTTACATTTTTAGAAAGAACAGATTCTGGGGAATACAGAATATGCACAACTGTCTGTCTGCTCCAAACTATGAAGTCACAATGCTTTCCTAAAGTTATTGGTTTTATCAAAATTTGTGAAATTTTTTAAAAATCTCTTCAAAGCTCCCAGTCTATAGTATCTTATCTCCTAAAGGTCATAAAGTAACCAAATAAAACACCCTAAATATGAACACCAGGGGTCCACTGAACAGTTTGATGCCCAATATGTATAGGTTTACCTAAGTATGTGGCATGTAGGGGCCCCAATGTGAACATACCCCCATATGTACTGTCATTTCTGTCATTTCAGCAAAATCAACATTTACATCATTATATGTGGGATAACGCTAGTAAAAAGTAAATTCACCCCAGAAAGCCATATATTTTTAGAAAATACACATTCCCCCAAATCTAAAAGGGGTACCCATGTCTTTCTATTCCAAAGTACCAAGCCACAAAGCTTTCCTAAAGTTGGCAATTTTGATAACATTTCCAAAAATCCACTCAAAGCTTCCAGTTTCCAGCATCTTATCTCCCACATAGCATTAGGTATCAAGATAAAACACCCTAAATATGAATGCCAGGGACCCACTGAACAGTTTGATGCCCAATATGTATAGGTTTACCTAAGCATGTGGCATGTAGGGGCCCCAATGTGAACATACAACCATATGATCTATCATTTCTGTCATTTCAGCTTCTGCAAAATCAACACATTTACATCATTATATGTAGGATAATGCTAGTAAAAAGTACATTCACCCCAGAAAGTCATATATTTTTGGAAAGTACACATTCCCCCAAATCTAAAATGGGTACCCATGTCTTTCTATTCCAAAGTACCAAGCCGCAAAGCTTTCCTAAAGTTGGCAATTTTGATAACATTTCCAAAAATCCACTCAAAGCTTCCAGTTTCCAGCATCTTATCTCCCACATAGCATTAGGTACCAAGATAAAACACCCTAAATATGAATGCCAGGGGCCCACTTAATAGTTTGATGCCCAATATGTATAGGTTTACCTAAGTATGTGGCATGTAGGGGCCCCAATGTGAACATACCCACATATGATCTATCATTTCTGTCATTTCAGCTTCTGCAAAATCAACACATTTACATCATTATATGTGGGATAAAGCTAGTAAAAAGTACATTCACCCCAGAAAGTCATATATTTTTGGAAAGTACACATTCCCCCGAATCTAAAATGGGTACCCATGTCTTTCTACACCAAAGTACCAAGCCACACAGCTTTTCTAAAGTTAGTGGTTTTTATGACATTTCAGAAAATCACATAAAAATGTTGCAATTTGCCGCATTTATCTCACACAATTTCTTGCGTACAAAGGCAAGTTCCCCAAATACTGAACAGTTTGATGCCCAATATGCATAGATATACCAAAGTCTGTGGTGTGTACTAACCCCAAAATGAAAATAGCGCATAAGGATTTCTCGCCTGCCAACTCAGCTTTTGCACACAGAGCCCCCTGACAGCGTATTATGTGCCGTAAGACCCCCTAACTATACAGAGACCCCCAGAAAACCATATATTTTTGGAAAGTACACATTCTGATGAATTCAAAATAGGTAAAGTTTTTCTACACCAAAGTTACACCTGGCAAAGCTATGCTAAAAACAGATCAGGAATACTAATATAGGGATAAAAATGCAATAAAACCACAAAAATTTTGCCGAAGGGGTTGTTTGCCACACGACATTTTCGCTGTTTCGCAAATTTTGAGACACGATAAAATTTTTAACGCACGCTATAAATAGTTATTTATTCAAGTATGTGTTGGCCCTAGAGTGATGTAGCCTCCAGTTTGCCGCATATAAATAGTAGCATATAAATAGCAGCATATAAATATTTATATGCGGCTACTATTTACTGTATATGCTACTATTTATATGCACAATTTATATGTGGCTTCTATTTATATGCTACTATTTATACGCGGCGACTTTTTTTACGCGGGCGTTGATTAGCGCACATAATAATAGGCGTTAATTAGCTCACATGCGGTAATTACCGCACTGTGCATGCATTAGTTAGTGCGCATGCGGTATATGCCGCATGCAGCATCGCGCGTAAATTAACGCTAGTATGCTTATAGTGAATTGAGCGTGAAGTGGCGAAAATTTAGACACAATAAAATCTTTAGCACACGCTATAAATAGCGCACGTTTTAACGCACTTTAGTGAATCAGCCCTCATATGTTTTATGTCCTGTATATCTAAATCCAGTATTAAATATCAGCCTTTAAAATCTTTATAGGTTTTTAGGACTGCACAATGAAGCCCATTACTGAGTAAGATGTCTACTCCCCTGGATTTTGAGGTATAAGATGAAACTTGTATATTTTAACATAATAAACAGAGATTTTACCTTTAGTTCAATCCATGCTACTGCCTCTCAGCACCCATTTCTGACAGGTGGGGCCTTTGAATTGGCCCTAGATGCACATGGAACAGCAACTGGCTATTTAGTTAGGTCTTTCTTCTGTGGTGCTGTATTATAGTTGAATTAGTTATACCTCCAGTGGGTGAAGGGAAATAAAGGACATATGGTAGGCTAAAGTGGGGACAGGTAAGGTCAGGTGATATCCAGAGGCAAGTATAAAAGGCAATGGGGTACTCATCTATTTTTTCAAAGGAACAGGCATAAGGTGTTCCTCCCAAGATGTTATCCAAGATCTCCAGTGTTGCTTCTTCCAGAGAGCTCACCACAGAGAAAATGGTTGCATCCTGAAAGAAGGATGAAAAGTAGCAGTCAATGGGGTCTACAGGCAACTCCAGCAGGAGCCTCCACATTTGAGGTGGCAGAGAGCAGCCATGCTGATGCATCGCCACAGTCCTGCCCAGCTAAGAAGAGAGCTTTGGTGGCAACAAACCTGTCAGAAGGGCCACATCAAAGTTAAGGAAGAAAGCAGTGAGGAACTCGACAGCTAAGAAGTAGAATGTGAGCCAGCAGCCAGAAGAGTCAATCATTGTTGCCCGACCATCTACATCACCTCCCCATCATGTGACAGGGGTAACATTTTGTGTAGTGAACATCCAGATTTTTTTTGTAGAATAGATAGTGTTATATTCGACAAATTCAAAGCCCGCCCGGAGGTAAATAGCTGTAGAATTACACACACATTTATATTAATTGCCAACAAGTTTGGAGTCCCTGTAGCAGGAGATAAAACAATCCCACATACAGCAGTTATACAATTTCTTGGTATTGAGATTGATACCTAGGCCATAGAAATTAGACTTTAGTTTGAAAAGACTTGCAAATGGTTACATTTAGTGATGGATTGGGGACAAAGGCAGCAATGAAAGTAACACTCAAGCAGTTTCAGTCACTTATAGTTTATTGTGTGACTTTTCTTTCCCCCTTGTTAGAAAGGATAAAAACATTGGCAGAACTTAGAGAAACTGAATTCAGCACAATTATTTAAAAGCATTATATTCTTAAACATGAAAATAGGTTGATTCTATCACTTGTATACCATAGAGAGAAAACACCATATACCCCTCCCACACAGGGGACCAAAAAAACAAAAACACAACTTATTGTGTCCAAAGGAAAGTCAATGGAGATTCCTACACTGACTGGTTATTATATAGAGAACACAAGCCAAAGCCCAAACTGTGTATAGGCAGAACAACATGATATGTACAGGGGAACCTCTGCACAAACACTATGGGGCCGATTCACTAAACGCCGAAAAAACAAGTGATATTTATAGCGTGCGTGAAAAATATTATCACTTCTTATATTTTGAGAATTAACGATCGATTCACTAAGGACACTTGTCCTTAGTCTATACATTTGTATCATACATTAATTATGTGATTTCTGTATTATTTCATGAATTTCACCATAGGCAATAGAAACCTCAGTTTTCTCCTCTTCACCTCCATTAAACTGAGCTTTCTCTGGTATTTCTACTACCGAGAAATATCACATCTCTATTTATTTAATCTGCCCAATAAATATTGTCTTCTGTTCATTTCTGGATTAAATAATATAATGTAACACTTGGGTAGAAATATACAGAAGAGAAGGCCACAGCTTGAAGAGATGATGGCAAATATTTCCACTGCCACCATGTATTTGCCTTTGGTGCTCAGATAGGCCGGGATCATTGTGATCCAAACACTGCAGAAGAGCAGCATGCTGAAAGTGATGTACTTGGCCTCATTAAAACTGTCCGGTAAGCTCCGAGCTAAAAATGCTAAAACAAAACTAACAGCTGCCAGAAGCCCCATATACCCAATAACTGAGTAAAAGCCAATAGCTGAGCCCTCATTGCACTGAATGATGATGGTTCCAGGGGAAGTGTGAATGTCCAGTTCCTGAAAGGGAGGAGAAATGGCCAACCAAGTCATGCAGATGATTATTTGAATGGATGAGCAGAACAAGACTACAGAATTGGACAGTTTGACTCCCAGCCATTTTCTCCATGAGCTCCCTGGCTTGGTGGCTTTGAAAGCAACACAAACCATGATAGTCTTGGCCAGGAGAGAAGAGACAGCTATGGAGAAGGTGATTCCAAAAGTGATGATGCGCAGCATGCAGGTTATATCCACAGGGCGACCGAGGAACAGAAACACACTGAGGAAGCTCAGCTTGATGGCAATGAGGAGAATAAAGCTCAGATCACGATTATTGGCCTTTACTACTGGAGTGTCTCGATATGAAATAAAGATTCCAAATATAATTTCGTTCATCAGAAAACATATCACAGAAATGAAAGCAAAGGACAGAGTCAAACTGCCATCGTAGGAGAGAAAGTCAGTTTGTTTCTCAATACACATATTCTTCCCCTGATTTGGCCACTCATTGTCTGGACATTGCAGACAGTTTTCCATATCTGGAAGAAACAATTATTCCCTTTGTAAGAATATTTAAAAATAAATAAAAACAACAGAATTGTCCACAGAAAAGTTACAGCACAATCATATTTTTGAGAAATACACGTTAAATCCCTCCAGATTAATCTTAAGCCTTTGGCTAAACCACTATTGTTAGACCAGCAGTTTTTGAATATTTTTTTTCCATACAAAAGGATAAGTGAAACTTTTTCATAGACAGCTGTTACAAAAATGTTCAGCCCCATTCACCTGGAATAATGTTCCCCGGAAACAAACATTCAATGCAGGGGAACCTTTACTGGGATAGAAAGGAAGGGTACATGTATTCTGTTGGGAAATGGGGGGTCGGTGTGTTTTTTTAAAACCAATGCCTGACTTCTTTAACCCCTTTACCCCACTTTGTAGCACTGACATGTGGATCAACTCAACTGTGGCTGCTGGAAAATTGACCATAATGAATGAAGTCCCCTCAGTCTCTCAACCAACCTCAGCTCTTGAAGAGCAGGTCAGGGTGTTAGGCTCGGGGATGATAGGCTGCCAGGGTGCTTCTTCTACACTGATATGCTATGCTGGAAACAGTTGTTGGTTCCCTTCCAGGACTAGGAGCAGGGCTGTGAATCAGACTGTGCTCTGGATAGTCTCAGGCAGAGTAGCAGACTTGTCAGCTTAGCTGCCTGTTCCATGGAGAATGTCCGTGCTTTGGTATCACCATACTTTCCCTCAATTAAAATTGAGCAGGTTGCATAGTGATTGACCAATCTGGATCAGGAGTACAGCCTGGTATATCACAGTTCTGAATGGTGAGTTTTTGCTCCACAGGGTCCTCAAGAATGTTCCAGTTTGAATGGATCCTGGGAAGATGGGGAGGGTTTATGTTTTCAAGTCATTGCATGTTCCTACATGAGAATTTAGGACATGAGAGTGGGCATTTCCAGGTGCTTCAAGAATGGTAAATCTGTAGCCAAACCCGAAAAGGCTATGAGGAAATGGGAGCACATCCACGAGTCTAGAGAAGATATATCAGTGGCTTGGCAGCTATAACAGGAAAGGGGTGCTGTCTTGCTGTCAGAAGATTTCCTGCAACTTTGGTAAATGGTGACATTGCCATGGGACCTTGGGACCAACAGGGACCTTGCCTTGTGGCATCTTTGAAAGAGGCCTTGGTGATTTCTGTATGGACGTGGCTGCTTTATACCTGCTCCCAGTACATCCTGACCCTCACCAGATGTTGGAACAAAGGTCTGAGGGTCACCGTTATGTGGTCCCGATTTCCTATGGGCTGTCCAATCTTGTGAACCTACTTTAAAGCATCTTAATGTTTTCTTGAGTGGGTTATGTGTATGGAGGCTGGCACAGAGGGGATTGTGCATTATCTGGATGATTTTGTCTGTTTTGTGCTGGCTCAGCCTGGATTACGTGTATGTGTATTGGGCTCACAAATGGTCTGCTTATTGGATGTTTATTAAGTTTTACTTCTTCCTAAATATTTTTTATATCGATAATTCCCACATACACTACAGAATTCCTATTCCTATGATTTTGACCTTTAATTGCCAATTATAATTAACTGACTATACCGTGGTTATTTACTTAATAAAATATACAAGGGGGAAAGTAAATTTACAGACAGAATTCCCATAATTATCCATTACCAGTGACATTGGAGATCTCTCCCTCTGAGCATGGAGCGCAGTCATAGCAGCAGGGGGGCGCTGATTTCTGTGGGACTTTCCTGTAGCCGGGAGGGCAGTTTGCAGAACACTGGGATTTTAGAGTCTGGAAATTAGAATGAGACTTCAAGAACTACTCATCAAATATATTTCAGAATTGCTATTAATTATTTTTACTTCTTTCACCCTTTGTCTGCCGAGCTTTTATCTGCTGTATGCTGGCAGGAAAGACTCTAACTGCCAAGAACGTATCTAATAAATTCTTGCACAATTAGAGGTGGCTTTTGTGAAATTGCAGAAAACGTGTTGATTTTGCAGAAGTATAAATGGTAGAAATGTTACATCATATGTGGGAATTTTTGTAGAAGCTAAAATGATGGCTCCTATGGGATACTTCATGTTGGAGCTCTTACATTCCAAATATTTTGGTAAACTATGCACAATGATATCCATCTTTTCAGTGGACCCTGGCATGGTTTTAAAGGGACACTAAACCCTGCTGCACAGCGCAGCTTAACAAAACTTTACTGGTTGACTACAAGTCCCAGAATGTAACATATAATGAAGGGTGAGGCTTGCTGGGAGCTGTATTCTCATTGGTCACTTCTCTTGCATCTTTAATTTTTAAGTTTAATTTAAGTTTCCAGTCAGTAGAATTCTCATTGGCGAATTGGTTTCCATGTGTAATTATGTTTTTCAACAACTTCTATACATAAATAGGGGTTTCAGTGGGACAGTTTTACGGTTGGGTTTAGTGCCCCTTTAAAAAGTGATCATAACCAGAATGTGGTTCTCAATTGGTTCTGCAGAGCTTTTTACAATTCAAAAAAGATAGCATGTTTCAGACAAATATTAAGATTACAATACTATGTTCTGTCTTGAGTCTGCTGTCTAGTAGGTACCTACCAAGATGGGGTTGGAACTGATTTTTATGGGGGTTACCAGGCGGAGAAGGAACAATTGTTGTGGGCAGGGGAGAATGAAGTATAGTAAGAAGCATGTAGAAGTGTATAACATACAGGCAGATAATATCAATATTGGCAAACCTCATCAATCATATGAACAGATTCTATTTGCACAGAGCACATAGCTTTATAAGTAGAGACATTGAAGCTAGCACAATATTTATCTGAGGTTTGCCCTTCTACATTGCTTTCTCAGAAGATGTCAAACAAGACATTCTGATATTGTGACAGGAGGTTTAAAAACTTGGGCCCAGAATGGGTTGGAATTGCCTTCCAAGTTCTTTATCTATGTTATGGCCACAGAGAAGAGTGTCAACTTTAGATCATCTTTCAGCTTGTCTGCCGGAAGGTCACCATATAGGCTTCATTATTTTTATTGAGTCTCAAAAGCTAGAGTTGGGAATTCAGTCACATACTGTCCAGCATTAAAATATCCTGGATGGTATTGCATAAGGAAAGAAGGATTGAAGCCTGCCAGAAAAGTGTGCAAAATGACTAGCTTCATTAGCAAGGGTGGCATTCTTTTGCCAGAAAGATTTCCACTTCAACAATGAGACCCTATTGGCCCATAGTTGTTTCTTTATCTACCAAAGGGAAGAGATTCTATAGTCCTGTCTCTTTGGACTTCACTCCATGGTGGAGATGGGATACTATCTGGCAACCTGAGGCAGCCTTATTAAATAGAGTCCTGGACCCTAAGCTGTCAGGATTCCTTTAGGGAATTTGGGGCTCTTGAAAGACCTTTAGTAACTAACTTACCCAAAGAGCATCAGAAGACACCCCTATTTTTATAGTGATACAAATCACTAGATACATTTATCGGTTCATTTTTATAAATTTAGTTATTTAATTATTGTTCTTAAAATGGAGGTTCCCATACTGATCCACATTATTACTTAGTAATATCCCACAAAAAACTCCACTGAAACGTTTGCCTTTAAAATCAAATTATCATGGAAAATAGTAAAATGATTGCTTAATTTAAAACATGATTGTGTGTGGGGAGCACCTTCCATGAAATGAGACAAAACCCTAGTGTGTAAGTTTGTCAGGCTCTATTTTAGTGGGGTAAAAATCATTTTTTTTGTGTTTAAAGATTGAATCTTTATGCATAACCTTAACAATAATGAAGAGTTAATAATAAAAGGATCGCATTCAAATGTGTGAGAAGGCCAAATGCCCAATGACGAGTTTCCCCACCTGGTTGTTGGTGCCATTCTTCCATATGATTTCTTGGATGTTGATTTCAAGGTTCCCTTTAGTAAATCTGCCAACATTTTTTTCATTTTGTTTCCATTCGGTTAAGTACCAATTGTTAATAAGATAAACCTGTGGATTGTTGCCAGTTATATTGAAATATTTCTCTCTCCCCCAGGCTTCCTCATCATATACAGTTCTTAGTAAGTGGTGTAACTGTGTAACGACATAAACCATAGTTACATTAGCGATAGATGAGAATTAAATATGGAAAATATTGAATCTTGCCTGTAGAATTAAACATTTTAAGCTGACTTTTATTTTCTCAAATCCTTGGAAAACAATAATGTGTTCAAGTTGCCCTAGAAAGTGTGAAATGTGCGGAATAGAAAACAATAATGTGATTAACTTCCTCTTGAAAATGTGTGAAGAGCAGCCTGTCACTGACCATAGGACTCAATGGTTCTTGGCGGCATAAACCCAGCATCCTTTTTGTTAGTTTAGCACAAAGTTTTATAAATCTCACACTTTCCTGTTTTTTTTAAAAAAAATTTGCATTTTTCAAGAAAATTATTATTATTATTATTAACATTTATTTATAAAGCGCCAACATACCCCACAGCGCTGTACAATAAGTGGGTTCCATACATTGGGCATACAGAGTAACATATAAAGCAATCAGTAACCGATACAGGAGGGGAAGGGAGCCCTGTCCAAAAGAGCTTACACTCTACAAGGAGTAACATATAAAGCAATCAGTAACCGATACAGGAGGGGAAGAGAGCCCTGCCCAAAAGAGCTTACACTCTACAAGGAGTAACATATAAAGCAATCAGTAACCGATACAGGAGGGGAAGAGAGCCCTGCCCAAAAGAGCTTACACTCTACAAGGAGTAACATATAAAGCAATCAGTAACCGATACAGGAGGGGAAGAGAGCCCTGCCCAAAAGAGCTTACACTCTACAAGGAGTAACATATAAAGCAATCAGTAACCGATACAAGAGGGGAAGAGAGCCCTGCCCAAAAGAGCTTACACTCTACAAGGAGTAACATATAAAGCAATCAGTAACCGATACAGGAGGGGAGGAGAGCCCTGCCCAAAAGAGCTTACACTCTACAAGGAGTAACATATAAAGCAATCAGTAACCGATACAGGAGGGGAAGAGAACCCTGCCCAAAAGAGCTTACACTCTACAAGGAGTAACATATAAAGCAATCAGTAACCGATACAAGAGGGGAAGGGAGCCCTGCTCAAAAGAGCTTACACTCTACAAGGAGTAACATATAAAGCAATCAGTAACCGATACAGGAGGGGAAGAGAGCCCTGCCCAAAAGAGCTTACACTCTACAAGGAGTAACATATAAAGCAATCAGTAACCGATACAAGAGGGGAAGAGAGCCCTGCCCAAAAGAGCTTACACTCTACAAGGAGTAACATATAAAGCAATCAGTAACCGATACAGGAGGGGAGGAGAGCCCTGCCCAAAAGAGCTTACACTCTACAAGGAGTAACATATAAAGCAATCAGTAACCGATACAGGAGGGGAAGAGAACCCTGCCCAAAAGAGCTTACACTCTACAAGGAGTAACATATAAAGCAATCAGTAACCGATACAAGAGGGGAAGGGAGCCCTGCTCAAAAGAGCTTACACTCTACAAGGAGTAACATATAAAGCAATCAGTAACCGATACAGGAGGGGAAGAGAGCCCTGCCCAAAAGAGCTTACACTCTACAAGGAGTAACATATAAAGCAATCAGTAACCGATACAGGAGGGGAAGAGAGCCCTGCCCAAAAGAGCTTACACTCTACAAGGAGTAACATATAAAGCAATCAGTAACCGATACAAGAGGGGAAGAGAGCCCTGCCCAAAAGAGCTTACACTCTACAAGGAGTAACATATAAAGCAATCAGTAACCGATACAGGAGGGGAAGAGGGCCCTTGCCAAAAGAGCTTACAATCTACAAGGAGAAAGGGTTGAGACACAAGGTGTGGGAATGGGCATGACCAGAGTTGTGAGGGGTGTGGCACAGGGTGTTAAGCAGCACACTGAGGGTATGTTACACTAGATTAGGGTAAGCTTCTCTAAATAAATGTGTTTTTAGAGATTTCTTGAAGGCAGAGAGATTGGGAGAAAGTCTGACAGTTTGTGGGAGCGAATTCCAGAGAAGGGGGGCAGCCCTTGCAAAGTCTTGAATGCGAGCGTGTGAGGAGGGAATGAGAGAGGAGTTGGGGGGCAGGTCAGTAGGGGGGTAACAAGCGGGTTGGATGGTACCTAGAGATGAGTTCAGAGATGTAGGGTGGGGCAGAGTTATGGACTGCTTTGTATGTAAGAGTCATTAGTTTGAATTTTATCCTGGATGGTAGGGGAAGCCAGTGCAGGGATTGGCAGAGTGGCACGGCAGAGGGAGTGGCAGAGTGGCACAGCAGAGGGAGTGGCAGAGTGGCACGGCAGAGGGACTGGCAGAGTGGCACGGCAGAGGGACTGGCAGAGTGGCATGGCAGGGGATTGGTAGAGTGGCATGGCAGGGGATTGGTAGAGTGGCATGACAGGGACTGGCAGAGTGGCACGGCAGAGGGACTGGCAGAGTGGCACGACAGGAGGATTGGTAAAGTGGCACGGCAGAGGGATTGGCAGAGTGGCACGGCAGAGGAGGAGCGGTTGGAGAGGTGTATGAGCCTGGCAGCAGTATTCATTATGGACATTAGGGGACAGTCTTTGGAGGGGAAGGCCAATTAATAGGGAGTAGTCCAGGAGTAGTCCAGGCGAGATATTATAAGAGAGTGAATAAGAATTTTGGCAGCATCTTGGGTGATAAATGATCGTATTTTGGAAATATTTCTTAGGTGAAAGTGACAAGATTTGATAAGTGACTGGATAGGGCAGAATCAGGGATAAGCCCAAGGTACCAGGCCTGGGAAGATGGGGTGATGGTAGAATTGTTGACTGCGATAGATACCCTTGGAACAATGTGGGCGTTGGGTGGGGGAAAGAGAACCAGTTCAGGCTTAGAGAGGTTTAATTTAAGGTAACGTTGGGCCATCCAAGTGGAGATAGCGGCCAGGCAGGAAGTGACGCGAGTTAGAAGCTCTGGGTTGAGATCAGGAGAGGAAAGATAGATCTGAGTATCATCAGCATAGAGGTGGTACTGACAGCCAAAAGAACTGATTAGTTTGCCAAGTGAGGAGGTATAGAGAGAAAATAGTAAGGGGCCCAGCACAGAGCCTTTGAGGAACCCCAACAGAAAGAGGCAGGGGAGAAGGGGATTCCCCATTGTAAGAGACACTGAAGGATCGATCTGAGAGATAAGATGGAAACCAGGATAAGGCAGTGTCACAAAGGCCAAGAGAGCGGTGAGACTGGAGGAGAAGAACTTAAGGGTTGTTAACTCTTCTATTCTTCTTTTTTTTTTATGAAATTGACAAAATTTTGCCACAAATAATTTGCAGTCAGTTCAAAAAAGAATCATCTGGCCCCAGTTACAGGCAGGTGAGTGATCCCATTGACTGAGAGGCAGAAGAAAGGTGTGAAATCTACTGGAAGTCCCAGAAGACATATGGGAAAAAAGGAGCCAGAGAGCATCTGGGTTTGGAGCCAAATCTAAGGGGTGGGTTTACTGAGGCTGTGAAGGATTTCTGGCTGTTACTCTCAGGCAGAGGATAGAAAGTGTTCATGGAGAAATCCAGTGTGGAGCTCAGCCAGGAGGAAGGGCCAAGATCCCAGCTATACATATAGAGCCCATCTCATTCTCTGCCAAGCTGCTAGGAATTGAGGGGGTGACTGGTGCCACTGTGGAGAGCGTCTGTGCCACAGAGCTGATAGGGTGAGCACCCAGTCTTCTAAAGGTTGGTACAGTATTTACAATAACCTTGAAGAGCCACTATAGCCACAACTTGCAGATCAGAATTGTACAGGGGAATACATATGCTGCCATAGTTATAAGCAAACTTAGGGGGGGTCTGTTCCTTTTGGTCTTACATGGCTGTCATATATGTGACCATAATATTATGTTCTCTCTTACAGAACTCTTCAAGTTCTCTTAATAGTTCCCAGATGCATCAGAAATATGCATCATGGGAGCTCTAAACCATGAATTTTGTTGACTTCCTGTAAGGGGGTTTTCACTCTATGGTAGGTTTAGGAATATAATCAAACAGAAGAAACAGGGGTTAAGCACAATAGACCATTTCCTTGATAAAAGTCTCAAGGTTTAGCTATGGAAGTTGGTAAGTGTGGTTGTGCCCAACTACTCTTAAAGACAACTGCAGTTGAGACTAAAGCAGAATGGTGAGTTCCCAACACTTTCACAGAACCATAGGGAAAGATTAATGGAGGGCAACACAAGTCTGAATGGGTGGCACACTTACTAACAAGTAAAGAAACTAATAGTATGAGCAATGACCAATTAAGACTTGGGTTTACCTTGTTCTTATATGTTCTTGTTGGAATATCTTTAGCCCCATTTAGTCCATGTAAAGAAAGCATCGTATGCAGGGCCAGTGCCATGGTATATACTGATCTGTCCACTTCTGTTCTGTGTTGATAATCTGTTACCATTTCTTTTAAAGTTTCCTCCCCTGTGCAGTTCTTGACTAAATTATAGATATCATAAAGTAAATGTTTCTTCTCTTCATCCTTTCTCCTACAGGCATACTGAAATACTAATATATCTTTGTGTAACTCGTCTTCTGTGATGGATAACATATATTCCGTGAATTTACTCCTTTGTCCTTTATTACCCTCAGTTGGGTATCTGAACACCAAACTCCCATGGAATAATGTATAATAAATTATTTGTGAAAATATCCCTGGCATGGGAACCAATAGAGTCTTTGCTTGGAATAAATAAGAGTACATATACAGTGTTGCCAAAAAGTAGAAAGTAAATGTCCCACACAAGACTATAACCTCAGCCTTTGAGTTTATTATTCTGTCAGAAATTCTAAAATTCCTTAATTTATCTCTTGTTAAAGCGACAATGAAGTCAACACAGGCGCCATGTTTGATAATTTCACTTTGCAGCTTCTGACCCACCAACTCTCCATTGTCATCATCAGCCACCAGAATAATCACCCAGGTCCACCCTAAGCGTTCTATCAGCATGGCAATGGCAGTGCGTATGATATGGTCACTGGGCGCTGTACTGAGAAAGTACGGATATAGCACTGGGTCACTAAGTGCCGGGTCTGTGGCAGCACTGCTGATCTGAAAAGAAAGGATTGAAACATTGACAGAACTTAGAGAATTCAGTGCAATTATTTAAAAGCATTATATTCTTAATTAAACATAAAAATAGGTTGATTCTATCCCTTATATATCATAACACCATATTCCCCTCCCACATAGGGGACAAAAATAACAAAAAACACAACTTATTGTGCCCAAAGCAAAGTCAATGGAGATTCCTGCACTGACTGGTTATTAAATAGAGAACACAAGCTATGGCTAAATTATCAGTCACTTTGCTTATATAAAAATTATCCCATTGTAAAGATTCTGTATGTAATATATTGATTTGTATATCTGTCCAATTTTTTTTATTGAAAACCATCATGAAAGTAAATCACATAAACAGTCATAGCATATTTGAATAAATCACAAAAATACATATAAGCAATCATACGACATCTATAACATGAAAAAGGAATAACATAACATTACCATTTTTTCCATTTCCAAATACCTTCGGCATCGGTTTCTCCATACCTTTTCCTACTGTATCACTCAAAACATATAAATATCATTTTTCCCGAAGTCCATCTCATGATTTTTAAAAACTAAAAGATTTCAGGCATCCCACAAAACCTCTTTAACACAATTTAGTATTAGCCATAAAACTTTTGCTTTGCCTTTTTCTAAATGAAATAGTCCATACATAATCATTTCATCCCTCAACATCTGAACCCCAGTTAAACCATCAATCATTTTCCCCATCCTCCCCCATACTCTTTTTGCAAAACCACACTCAAAAAATACATGCCTAACATCTTCTATTTGTTTGCACCCCTTGGGCACCCCTCTCTCTATACCAGACCCCTTCCCCTTTGAAAAGTCCTGGTCGGGATACATCCACGTACTACCGTCCACACCAGATCTTTCTGTCTGTTTACAAGATTTTGATCATTTTTCCATACACTCTTGCATTGCTGTTTGCTCAAACCCCCGATAGTTTCCATTGTTTCCTTCTTCTGAAGCTCACACACAACTCTTTTGCTTTCTTTCCATACCTGAACTGATAAATCTTTTAACTCATTTCTTCCTATACAACGCTCTATCTTAACATAAAACCAAGATGGTTTAAAACAAATTGGCTTTTTTAGATCTGGACAAAACAAAACAAGCTTTCGTAAAGTATTCCCAGCCAACAACCTAACCATGCATCCAGCCAGACTTTCCTTTTCACTCAACTTCACACATTGGCTCAATTCTTACTTGCCAAAAACCTCTCTATATTTATTACATTTTTCCCACCATTCACCTCAGCTTTTGTAACCTTATCCCTCCTTAGCTTCTCCATCTTAGAGTTCCATACGAATTGAAAAATAATCCTTATAATTTATTTATCCGGAGCTGAAAAAATGCTGCCATCTTTTCGTTGCTTGCGCGTCTTTTTCATACTTTTGCACGAAAGAATCGGAACGGTTTTCCCGCTGTTTACAATCATTCGGTACGAAAACCTTGTGACTTTTGGATCACCAATACGATATTATCATGACTAATACGATTTTTTTGTACTCATATTCGTGATATTTGCGATCTTCAGAAATTATCATATCCAATCTGAATTTGTCCCATTCGGGATTTGAACTCGCGTTTTCATGAATGTGTCCCTAAGACTTCCCCTCTATTGTTAAAAATCTTAGCCTCCAAAATGTATCTTCTTTTCAATTTTCTTAAATACTTTTTCCCAACTCTCCTTTCCCCACAAATCATCCCCAAACATAACCCCCAAAATCTCGATATTATTTCTAGTAACACTCCACCCACTCAACTCTAAGCTCTACACATACTCTTGTCTACATTTAATTTAAATCTGCGCCGCCATACAAAAGCATTCCACTATTGTAATGTCATCCATGTAATATATTACATTTAATTCTTTCCCGTTTCCTCCCAGTATCTCTACACCACGCAAATCCTTATCACTATTTAACATTCTTACCAACAGTTCAATAACACACAAATAACACAGGAGAAAGTGGGCAGCCCTGCCTCACTCCTGAATTATTAACACATACTTTCTCCATTAGAAAACCATGTACCTGTACAAAACTAATAATATCCAAATACAATAATCCAAGCTAACATTCTATCCGATATGCCTAATTTATTTAATACATTAAACATATAACTATGGATGAGCAATATAAAGGTGAAATTAACCTGTTATTTAATAATTGCCCCTGGCTGAAATTAATGTAAATATGACCCTATGTTATACTTACCAGTGCGTAACCATAATTACCCAGTAGCTGGGCTAAAGACATAGATGAGGCAGAATCCAGATTTCCAATAAAACCAGCAATTTCCCCCCGACCCCTACAGGAGTAATTAGGAACTGATTTTCCCGGTCCTGATAATATCTGCAGGGCACTTCCCACTGCTAAGCGGGGCGCAGAGCAAGAATCAAACAGGTGATATCCCAGAGTGATGTTGGGTAACAGATCCGGGTTCCGGTTGATCTCATCAATGGCAAATGGAAGCATGCGGATTTCTTCATAGAATTGATAATCGGGACTGTGGAAATATATCGGTAGCATTAGAGACAACGTAACAAAGTGGCCCAACGTCAAAAAGGATTCTGGGCTCTTAGAAAAATCCCCTTTACATGGGTTTATCCTATAGGCTAAAGCTCACCCAATGGGTTTGTAAAGCAGAAGCTGGGATAATAGCTGATCAGATTCCCAACTACAAACGGGTTTCCCCCTTCTTGGGGCTCATCAGTGTAGTGCAGGGTTTTCTGATCAGCTTAGGGAGAGCCAGGAGTGGGGATTATGATAAACCCATGTAAATGGGATTTTTCTAAGGAATTTGTTCCCAGAATCCTTTTTGACTAATTTGCATATGTATGAGGTGGTCTCCTCAACCCCTTTGACTAGTTCGTGAATCCCCACTCCTGGCCCTACACAAGCTGATCAAAAAATCCTGCACTACACTGATGAGTGGAGTGGAGTGGAGTGGAGTGGAGTGGAGTGGAGTGGAGTGGAGTGGAGTGGAGTGGAGTGGAGTGGAGTGGAGTGGAGTGGAGTGGAGTGGAGTGGAGTGGAGTGGAGTGGAGTGGAGTGGAGTGGAGTGGAGTGGAGTGGAGTGGAGTGGAGTGGAGTGAAACCAGTCTGTAGTTGGGAATCTGATCAGCTATTATCCCGGCTTCTGCTTTACAAACCCAGTGGGTGAGCTTTAGCCTATAGGATAAACCCATGTAAATTGGATTTTTCTAAGAGCCTTAAGGAATTTATTCCCAGAATCCTTTTTGACTAATTTGCATATGTATGAGGTGGTCTTCTCAAGCCTTTTGACTTGTCAGAGAAAGCATGTCTTTCATTCATGGCTGGTCATGTTTTTTGTATGAGAAAGGAATGATGGGAATACACCAATATTGATTTGTTGGTATTGTATGAACTGGCTAGGGCAAATAATGTGGGTATCTGTGTGCTCAGTATCGGGTAATGTGTATGCTGCCGTATATGCAGGCAATTATCAAATGAGGGTCCTGCTGAGTTGTACAGGGAAATCCCTATGTTTATGTTATCTCTCTGTAAAAGGGTACAGGTACATATAAACTAGCGCTGCCCTATTATACATAGTGGATTACAGCACATCATATACATACTTTCCTCAATCTAGAACAAAACTACTGTATTTTCTAAGCAAAAAAAGCTTCTAGATGTTTTCATTCACAAATAACTTACATTAACATTTTTGACAAGCTGAGAGTTATAACACTTTTCAAAGCAAGGGTCTGCCGAGCAGTCTGGGGGTGCCATACAGCCGGGGGGTGCCATACAGACTGGGGGGTGCCATACAGACTGGGGGTGCCATACAGACTGGGGGTGCCATACAGACTGGGGGGTGCCATACAGCCTGGGGGGTGCCATACAGCCTGGGGGGTGCCATACAGCCTGGGGGGTGCCATACAGCCTGGGGGGTGCCATACAGCCGGGGGGTGCCATACAGCCTGGGGGGTGCCATACAGACTGGGGGTGCCATACAGACTGGGGGTGCCATACAGACTGGGGGGTGCCATACAGCCTGGGGGGTGCCATACAGCCTGGGGGGTGCCATACACAGCCTGGGGGTGCCATACACAGCCTGGGGGTGCCATACACAGCCTGGGGGTGCCATACAGACTGGGGGTGCCATACACAGCCTGGGGGGTGCCATACAGACTGGGGGGTGCCATACAGACTGGGGGGTGCCATACAGACTGGGGGTGCCATACAGACTGGGGGTTCCATACAGACTGGGGGTTCCATACACAGCCTGTTTATAATAGTGAGACACAAACTCTGAGCTCAGTGTCAGTCACTTTGCAAATCAGCATGCCTGGGAAGGAACATAGTGTTTGTGCAGAGGTTCCCCTGTACATGTTGTTCTGCCTATACACCTACTGGCACAGTTTGGCCTCTCCCCGTGTGTAATGCACACAAACCCCCATGCAACTGGCTTCATATACACTTTGAGAGAAGTTATTGGTTTGTATCCCCACAACTAAAGACAATAATGCTCTGTACATTGGACATGGGGGGAGATTGTAAGATTCTATGCAAATCAATATATTGCATATGGAAAATTCTTTGCAATGGAACAATTTATTCCCAAATGTACATTTTTATATAAGCAAAGTGACTGAAACTTTAGTCACAGCTTGTGTCTCTATATATAATAACCGCTCAGTGCAGGAATCTCCATTGACTTTGCTTTGTATACAATAAGTTGTGTTTTTTGTTATGTTTGTCCCCTATGTGGGAGGGGTATATGGTGTTTTCTCACTATGGTATATAAGTGGTAGAATCAACCTATTTTTATGTTTTAAAATAATTGGGCTGAATTCAGTTTCTCTAAGTTCTGTCAATGTTTCCATCCTTTCTAAGAAGGTGGAAAGAAAAGTCCCACAATAAGGATTCAGCTAAAGTCTCGCCCCAAGCTCAAAGTGCCAGAGCAGGACTTGAGTTTTATAGGGAGCAGCCACACAGGCCTGTGATTGGTTGGCTAGTATGCATGTTTAATAGGGAACAGGCAGTGACTAGAGCAAGCATAGGAAAGAAGAATATTGTGAGTCGGTCCCTAAGCTCAGTGACATCAGCCAAGAGCAGACTGAGCATGTGCAGTAGTTGGGCAAAAGATGGAGAGCTACTGTGGGCATCTTCAGGGGCATGGGGCTTTATTTCTATAGAGCTTTGGTGGCTTTGGGCTGGTACAAGGGCCCAAAACACATAGCTAAATATTTCTAGCCATATTCTTTTTTAGGCTTTAGTTTCTCTTTAAAGAAATATTTTTCAAGCATTTTGGTAAAAAATGTTTGTTTGTTTGTTTTTTTGCCTGATAAAGCAGTTATGGAAAGTAGATAGGAGTGAGCTCTCTGTAACTAGAACACCAAGGCTGGACTCATATTTGGAGGAAAAAGAAAGGAAATACATGTTGCTAATGGAATGCCTGCCCTGCTGTGCAACGTAACTCTGGGGTTGAATGAAAGTGCTCAGCTCATTGCTCAATGGTTTTATTCAGTTTAAAAAGAAATAATATACATCATTGTTTCTTCATTTCCACGGGAAAGCATAATGTACAGTATAACAGGTGGGTGCAATTTAAGTAGAGAATGTGCAGCACCATATCTCTTGGAGTTGGGGGTAAGTTTGACATCTTGTACTCTCCCTGACAGCAACCCTGCCTCTTAGTTGTAAAAGAATTTAAAGTGGGAGGATAGAACTTGTAGTTGATCTTGATTTGGTGCTGTTATAGAATAAAACAAGTCGTAGTACTGTGCATGGTTACAGAAGAAGGATTCCCTGTGTAAAAAATACTGAAAATAGAACTTGCATAGAAAAATGCATTCATTTAAGATATAATTTAATATAATTAAGATATAATTTAATCAATTATAAAAAAAACCCTTACTGTACGCAGAGAGAGATGTATTTCACAGCATTATCTGGTATATGATACACCCCAGTGTGCACAGAGAAGACTCCTCCAATGATGATGTCTCCATCCTGAATGAGTTCATATTCATACTTGGGCTTGGTCAGGGGAATACGGCACGGTGAGTCTGACCCACTCAGCTCAGTACTGCAGGGTGGTACCCATATGGCTGCCAGGCAGAACAGCACACTCAGCCGATCAAATGAGAGACCTCTGGTTAAAGACTGTAGATGATGTGTCATTGTTGAAATAAAAAAATGTTCTGAGGAGCTAAAAATCTATTTCTCCTCTGATAGTGGAAATGTATCTGCGCATCAGTCTCCTTATATATATTCTCTGCCTGGTGATATTTCTCTGGTTCTGTGTGTAGAACCTGTAAGTGTATTATTCCTGAACCCCCCAATGTCCACTTCTGGCTCCTACAAATAAACTCTGTAATTGTCTCAACATATTATTAAGAATTTTTTTTCTCTGACTTGTATTTCTTGACACTCTCAGTTTTTATTAACCCTGTTACTGCTGGCCATTTTGATCTAAGCAGAACTTGTATTGCCAGACAGTTTTTGAACATTTTTGCACTGTTTCATTTTAGGGGCTTTTCCTCAGGGGTCTTTTAGTTTACCCAGGAAAACAATATATCGCTTATTTTCAGGACAACCTAAGCTTCAAAATATGGTAGAATTTTTGTCAAATTCTAATTCTGTAACAAGATATAGGCTTCTAAATGTCTAAAAAAATTTTTTAAAAAATCTAATTTTCGATAATATAAACACAAATACCAGAAACAAAAATTATTTTATGGAAAAAAATACAATTTGGAAAGTCCCATGTCTCCTGAATGTGCCAATACCAAATATTTACAGTTTTATGGAGATTTCTCACTTGTATAGGTCAAAAACTCCCAGCAGTACACTACCAAATTTCCAAAGCACTGCTTCATACTTTAGATTTCAAGGCCAAAAATCCGACTAACAGAAGGTTTATCCCATAACATTATACATTTTTAGAAAGAACAGATTCTGAGGAATTCAGAATAGGCACAACTGTCTCTTCTACTCCAAACTATCAAGTCGCAATGCTTTCCTAAATTTATAGGTTTTTATCAAAATTTATGACGTTTTTAAAAACTCTCTTCAAAGCTTCCAGTCTATAGTCATAAAGTAACCAAATAAAACACCCTAAATATGAACGCCAGGGGTCCACTGAACAGTTTGATGCCCAATATGTATAGGTTTACCTAAGTATGTGGTATGTAGGGGCCCCAATGGGAACATACCCCCATATGATCTATCATTTCTGTCATTTCAGCTCCTGCAAAATCAACACATTTACATAATTTTATGTGGGGGAAAAGCTAGTAAAATGTATGCTCACCCCAGAAAGTCATATTTTTGGAAAGTACACATTCTCCTGAATTCAAAATAGGTACCCATGTCTTTTTACTCTAAAGAACCAAGCCGCAAAGCTTTTCTAAAATTAGCAGTTTTTATGACATTTCCAAAAATCCCCTCAAAGCCTCCACTTTGCAGCAACTCATCTCCCATGTATCATTAGGTACCGAGATAAAACACCCTAAATTTGAATGCCAGGGGACCACTCAACAGTTTGATGCCCAATATGTATAGGTTTACCTAAATATGTGGCATGTAGGGGCCCCAATGGGAACATACCCCTATATGATGTGTAATTTCAGAAAATCAACACAATTACATATATGTGGGACAATGCTACAAAAAAGTACACTCACCCAGAATGCCATATATTTTTGGAAAGTACACATTCCCCTGAATCTATAATGGGTACACATTTCCTTTTACTCCAAAGTACCAAGCGGCAAAGCTTTCCTAAGTTTGCCGATTTTTTGATATTTCAGAAAATCGCCTAAAAATGTTTGCAGTTTGCAGCATTTATCTCACACAATTTCTTGTGTAGAAAGGGAAATCACCCCAAATAGGAACACCCACGGTCTACTCAACAGTAGTAGTGCCCAATATGCATTGATATAGATTTTGTCTGTGGTATGTACTGACCCCCAAATGAACCCCCCTGTCAGCATATTATGTGCCATAACCCCCCCTAACTATACAGAGACCCCCAGAAAACCATATATTTTTGTATAGTACACATTCTGATGAATTCAAAATAGGTAAAGTTATTTTTGTACACCAAAGTTACACATGGCAAAGCTACACTAAAAACAGATCAGGAACACTTATACAAGGATAAAATTGCAATAAAAGCACAAAATTGTCACATCGACAGTGTAATTAGTGGTCAGAATATCTGATCCAATAGTCACTCTGTCAAAATAAACAGTTTTTAGGGAAAATAAACTAAAAATGAGTGGTAAAGAAAAAAAAATAATACAGAAAAAAAGTTTGTGAATACAAAATTGTGTGCTGTAAGTGTATGTAAATGTATGTAAGTGTGTGTAAGTGTGTAAATGCAAAAGATAAAAGCACATTTACCTTTCCTGAAGCAAGGATCACATGGCTGGTCTTCCTGCTGCAGTCCTGGTCAGTGGGCCGGTGCTTGGGGGGAAACAGGAAGCAGGAAGTGGGGACCAAGCAGCATGCGATCACGTCTGGTGCTTGGAGGTCGGTCTTGGCTCGTTGCCCAGGGGGCTGTCATCGATAAAAGAGAGAGATTCTCTCTGCAGAGAGAATCTTTATCTGCAAAACAATGTATGGCGCACGTCATTGGCAGATAAAGCCTTTTCCTGCAAAGACATACGTCGTACGTCGTTGCCAGTTAAAGGGTTAAAGGAGAACTAAAGTCTAAAATAGTTTATAATTAGAAATGCTGTATTTTATATACAGAACATAAACATTCTGAACTTACTGCACCAACCCAGAGGCTGAGAAGCCTAATTAAAATAAATAGTTAGGCTTTCAAAGTTTTGTTAGACCATCTTTTGGAAACCAAGGGCTTGCACATGCTCAGTGGGCTCTGGGCTGCTGTCCGGAGGCGGAGTTTAGGGATCGTAGTAAATTATCAAAAACAAACAACACGTCACATAACATCTGCCATAGAAGTTGATACAGCAAAGCTGATTAATAATTAGAATCATAATATGCAGACTGCACTGGTTCCTGTGTTGCCCTGTAATGTAATGTGGGGTTTAGAGTTCTTGCATTGTTTAATGAAAATTTTCCCAGCTCAAAAATATGCAAAAGAATCCTCCAATGAGAATCCCAGATGATGTGAGTAAATCTGGCTCCATGTTCTTTGTTCCTGCAATTCAAGCACAAAAAGGTGCTGAAGTGTGCGGGTTCAATGCTATTGATTGCCTGGGAAAGGGCATGATTGGGCAGAAGGAGCATGTGCGAAGCCCCCGACTAAAATATAAGCCAGCAGCTCTTCCCTGATGGGATCACAGCTTCTCTCATTTCATCAAGCTTCCGTCCAACAATCTAAAGGCCAGAGGACCAAGTGTTTCTCATTTCGATAAGGTTTCAACTGAGTAATAAAGTAAACCAGCAGGAAATCCCACCAATCACTTCACAACATCCCTAGAAATCATTTTTACTTTATTATATATTTGTTGTGATTTTTTTATTTAAAATTTTACGTTAAATCTCTAATGTGATTCAGCACAGCAAACCTAATATCTTTTTCCAGTTTACCCTTGATACATTTACTTATTATTTCGGCGATCTCTTCCTCATCTGACCAGTCACTTAAAGGAGAACTAAAGTCTAAAATAGAAAATAATTTTAAATGCTGTATTTTATATACTGAACATAAACATAAACATTCTGAACTTAACCCTTTACGTGCCAGCCGAATTCGTCATTTCAGTGCCCCCCAGTGCCAGACGTTTTGGAAACATTCTGTGCTCTCTCAATATAGGGGCTTTTATTGGGGGCAGGGTTAAGTTTAGGTAGGCAAACTATATATTGTTTTTTTTCAGGAGAACCTGAGATTTCCAAATCTACCTGAGTTTTTGTGTATTTCCACTTCTGGAACAAGATTTAGAGCTTGAAATACAAAAAAAAAAGAAAAAATGCTATTTTTCATGATATAAGGATTTCTACCAGAAACATATTTTATTTTATGGACAAAAATTCAACTGATTTGGAAAGCCTCATGTCTCCCGAACGTGCCAATACCTGATATGTATAGTTTTATTGAGATTTCTGACTTCTATAGATCAAAAACTCCCAGCAGTAAATTACTAAATTTTCAAAGCATTACAGCAGAATACGGCATACTTTACATTCCAAAGCCAAAAATCCTGGAACATTAGGTTTACCCCAGGAAACCATACATTTTTGAAAACTACACATTCTGACGAATCCGAAATGGGTAACTATGTCTTCCAACTCCTAAGTACCAAACGGCAATGCTTTACTGAATTTAGCATTTTCTATAAAAAATTATGAAAATTCTAAAAAATCACCTCAAATCTTCCACTTTCAAGCACCTTATCTCCCACATAACATTAGGTACCAAGAAAACACACCCTAAATATGAAAGCCAAGGGTCCTCTGAACGGTTTGATGCCCATTGTGCATTGGATCACCGATGTATCTGGAATTTAGAAACCCCAAAAGGAAGTTAGTACATACAAATTGCCCAGGGGATCTCTTTTGCTACTGAAAATTCAACACATTTACTGCATTTTCTGTGGGGTAAAAACACAAAAAAATACATTGACCCCCCAAAACCATATATTTTTGGAAAGTACACATTCAGACGAATTTAAAATTGGTACCCATGTCTTTCTACTCCAAACTACTGAGTCGCAATGCTTTCCCAAAATTGCCAGTTTTGATGAAATACCTAAAAATCACATCAAATCTTCCATTTTCAAGCACCTTATCTCCCACATAACATTAGGTACAAAGAAAACACACCCTAAATATGAAAGCCAAGGGTCCGCTGAACAGTTTGATCCCCATTGTGCATAGGATTACAAATGTATCTGGCATTTAGAGACCCCATAAGGAAGTTAGTGCATACAAATTGCCCAGGAGATCTCTTTAGCTACTGAAAATTCAACACATTTACTGCATTTTCTGTGGGGTAAAAACACAAAAAAATACATTGACCCCCCAAAACCATATATTTTTGGAATGTACACATTCGGGCGAATTCAAAATTGGTACCCATGTCTTTCTACTCCAAACTACAGAGTCACAGTGCTTTCCCAAAATTGCTAGCTTTGGTGAAATACCTGAAAATCACCTCAAATCTTCTTCTTTCAAGCACCTTATCTCCCACATAACATTAGGTACCAAGAAAACACACCCTAAATATGAAAGCCTGGGGTCCACTGAACGGATTGATGCCCATTGTGCATAGGATCACCGATGTATCTGGAATTTAGAAACCCCAAAAGGAAGTTAGTGCATACAAAGTGTATACACTGCAATATAAGCTACCGGCATGTGCATTATGCGGCATAAGACCCCCTAACAGTACAGAGACCCTAGAAAACTATACATTTTCCAAAAGTACACAATCTGACAAAACAAAAATGGGTAAATACATCTTTCTACTGCAAACTACCAAACTACAAAGCTATTCTAAACAGAACGTTTTTTTTGACATTTCTGAAAATCGTCACAAATCTTGCATTTTACCCCATTATGTACCCCCACATTTTGTACCGTATCAACATAAAACATTGTAAATATGAACGCCAGGGGTCTACTGAACAGTTTGATGCCCTATATGCATAGATTTACCAAATTATGTGGGGTACAGGGCCACCCAAGTAAAAATAGTGCATATGAATTTTCACATAAGACGCTCCAGCTCATGCGGTTTTTGCACCTGGTATGTGTATTATGCGGCATAAGATCCCCTAACAGTACAGAGACCCTAGAAAACCATACATTTTCCGAAAGTACACATTCTGACAAAACAAAAATGGGTAAATACATCTTTATACTGCAAACTACCAAACTACAAAGCTATGCTAAACAGAACGGTTTTTATGACATTTCTGAAAATTGTCACAAAGCTTGCATTTTACCCCATTATGTGCCCCCACATTTTGTACCGTATCAACATAAAACATTCTAAATATGAACGCCAGGGGTCTACTGAACAGTTTGATGCCCTATATGCATAGATTTACCAAACTATGTGGGGTACAGGGCCACCCAAGTAAAAATAGTGCATATGAATTTTCACATAAGACGCTCCGACTCATGCAGTTCTTGCACCCGGTATGTGTATTTTGCAGCATAAGACCCCCTAACAGTACAGAGACCCTAGAAAACCATATATTTTCCGAAAGTACACATTCTGACAAAACAAAAATGGGTAAATACATCTTTCTACTGCAAACTACCAAACTACAAAGCTATTGTAAACAGAACGGTTTTTTTGACATTTCTGAAAATCGTCACAAAGCTTGCATTTTACCCCATTATGTACCCCCACATTTTGTACCGTATCAACATAAAACATTGTAAATATGAACGCCAGGGGTCTAATGAACAGTTTGATGCCCTATATGCATAGATTTACCAAATTATGTGGGGTACAGGGCCACCCAAGTAAAAATAGTGCATATGAATTTTCACATAAGACGCTCCGACTCATGCAGTTCTTGCACCCGGTATGTGTATTTTGCAGCATAAGACCCCCTAACAGTACAGAGACCGTAGAAAACCATATATTTTCTGAAAGTACACATTGTGACAAAACAAAAATGGGTAAATACATCTTTCTACTGCAAACTACCAAACTACAAAGCTATGCTAAACAGAACGGTTTTTATGACATTTCTGAAAATCGTCAGAAAGCTTGCATTTTACCCCATTATGTACCCCCACATTTTGTACCGTATCAACATAAAACATTCTAAATATGAACACCAGGGGTCTACTGAACAGTTTGATGCCCTATATGCATACATTTACCAAACTATGTGGGGTACAGGGCCACCCAAGTAAAAATAGTGCATATGAATTTTCTTGCACCCGGTATGTGTATTATGTGCCATACGACCCCCTAACAGTACAGAGACCCTAGAAAACCATATATTTTCCGAAAGTACACATTCTGACAAAACAAAAATGGGTAAATAAAACTTTCTACTGCAAACTACCAAATTACAAAGCTATGCTAAACAGAACTGTTTTTGTGACATTTCTGAAAATCATCACAAAGCTTGCATGTTGCCCCATTATGTACCCCACATTTAGTAATGTACCAACATAAAACACTCTAAGTATGAACGCCACTAGTCTACTGAACAGTTTGATGCCCAATATGAATAGATTTACCAAACTATGTGGGGTACAGAGGATGCCAAATTGAAATACAGCAGACAAAATGTCCATGTGCAAAGACAAGTAACAAAGAACAATGTAAAAAGCAATAAAATTGATAAAGATAAAAAAAAAATCACTAAAATCATTTTTTTTTTTTGCCTAATAATATCTGCGGGCAGAATAACAGTTTGAGTATTTTGGCTTGGGCAAATAAGTTTTACAGACAAAGTCAAGCGAACAACAACTATGCATAACTGAAAATGCTATAAAATGGCTAAACATGCAGTAAAATACCCAAAAATCCACCAAAATCACAGAAAATGTAGTAGAAACACCAAAATAATACACAAAAGGTATTGCGCAGTGCGGTTAGCGAATACACTATCCGAAATGGCAATAAAACATTTTTTTCAGGCAAGAATAAAAACGATGCGATTAGAAAAAAAATAAATTACAAAATTACATAAGTGTGTAAGTGTGTGTGTACATTAGGTAAAATGTGTTTTGTGTCCATGTGTGTGAGTATGCAAGCAAGTGTGAGTTTTCTGTAAGTGATGAATGTTTGAAAACCTCCCAAAAATGCATGTGTGTGTGTGTAAGTGTGAGTATAAGTGTGTATTAGTGTAATAAATGTGTGATTGTGTGTTTGTGTGTGTATTTGCCACTTACTTGGGGTCTAGAAGATCAGGATCTGCAGGAGAAACTCGATCTGGCACAGCAGCAGTAGATCATGTGAGAGGGCGTGTCAGGAAGCAGTGGGGCCAGAGGGGGAAGCTGCAGAAGGGAGAGGAGCTGCCGGCAAAGCCACGTGGATGGCAGGTATGTCCCATGGGGCCCCTGAGCGATTGCGACCCAGGGGCCACTCGTTCCCCACCTCTGACTGTTGTCTGGAGGCTGGGGAATGAGTGGGGAGCGAAGGAACGGCTTGAAAAGCCGTTCCTCTGCTCCCAAAACCAGAAGTGCAGCAGGACGTAGAATCTACGTTCTGTGGCACTTTGGTCCTTTGATACACAGGACGTAGATTCTACGTCCTGTGGCACTAAAAAGGTTAAAGGACAACTAAAGTCTAAAATAAGAAATGCTGTATTTTATATACTGAACATAAACATTATGAACTTACTGCACAAGCCCAGGGATTGAGAAGCCTAATTAAAGTAATGATTTATGCTTTCAAAGTTGTCCACAGGGGGCCGCCATCTTGTTACTTTGTTATACCATCTTCTATAAGATCTGGCTCCTGCACATGCTCAGTTTGCTCTGGGCTGCTGTTGGGAGGCGGAGCTTAGGGAACGTAGTAAATTATCAAAACAACAGCACAAAGCCAGTGGCTGCATAAATATGCAAAAGAATCCCCCAATGAGAATCCCAGCTGATGTGAGTAAATCCGGCTCCCTGTTCTCTGTTCCTGCAATTGGAGTTGGGAGCAATAAGCACAGTTTCCCAGCACTGAACAAGTCTGTCCCTTTATCCCCATGTCTGATTCCTGTGCCATATAATGACGGGAAAATGCCATCATTATCTCTATATGTAAGGTAATATCAAAATGGCTGATATAGTGCTGGGAATCTAATTAGCATTCTCATTGGTCAATTCTCTTGCATCTATAATATTTTCTTCAACCTCTATAGAGTACTAGGGGGATTCCCATAAATGATACTGGTCAAATGATCCCATTGGCACAGAGACACAGGTGCATCATGGGTACAGGTACATATAAACTAGTGCTCCCCTATTATACACATGGGATTATAGCACATCATATACATACTTTCCTCAGTCTAGCAGAAAATTATTGTACTTTCTAAACAAAAAAAAAGTTTCTGGATACTATCCTCCTACAAATATCTTACATTACATTCATATCAAGCTGAGAGTTATAACTCAACCAAAGCACTTCTTAAAGCAAAAGTTTGCTGAGCAGCCTGGGGGTGCCATACAGACTGGGGGTGCCATACAGCCTGGGGGTGCCATGCAGACTAGGGGTGCCATGCAGACTAGGGGTGCCATACAGACTGGGGGTGCCATACAGACTGGGGGTGCCATACAGACTGGGGGTGCCATACACAGCCTGTTTATAATAGTGAGACACAAACTCTGAGCTCAGTGTCAGTCACTTTGCAAATCAGCATGCCTGGGAAGGAACATAGTGTTTGTGCAGAGGTTCCCCTGTACATGTTGTTCTGCCTATACACCTACTGGCACAGTTTGGCCTCTCCCCGTGTGTAATGCACACACACCCCCATGCAACTGCTTCATAAACACTTTGACAGAAGTTATTTGTCTGTTGTGTGGTTGTATATAAAAGCAAAAAAAAAAAAAAAAGCCCCAGTGCTAAAGCTAGTAATATTCTGTACCTTAGCCCTGGGGGGGAGTGTAAGGGGCAGATACAGTCACTGTGTTACATACAGAGAAACCTTTACAATGGGGCAGTTTATTCCCAGAGGGGCTGTTTGTAACAGCAAAGTGACTGGAACTTTTGTCACAGCTTCTGCCTCTGTTTCCAACCTTTGTAACTTATATTTGTTACACAGCTCAGTATTTGGGATCATTACAAGGGGGAAAGAGAAGCCACACTAAGGATTCAGCTAAAGTCTCACCCCAAGCTCAAAAGGCCTTTAGTTTTTAAGAGAGCAGCCAGACAGGACTGTGATTGGTTGGCTAGTATGCATGTTTAATAATGACCAGACCAAGCAGGCAGGGGAAAGAAGAATATTGTGAGTGGATCCCTAAGCTCAGTGACATCAGCCAAGAGCAGACTGAGCATGTGCAGCAGTTGGGCAAAAGAGGGAGAGCTACTGTGGGCATCTTCAGGGGCATGGGGCTTTATTTCTATAGAGCTTTGGTGACTTTGGGCTGGTACAAGGGCCCAAAACACATAGCTAAACATTTTACAGCTAATGAAGCTTTACCCGCAGAAGTCTCTTCTCCAGATGACATAGGCACAGAATCACTCGGACTGGACAACTTACCAGGATCCTCAGTAGACTTCACCTCTTTAACTTTCCTCTGAGGACATACCACATATAGATGCCCTTTCTGTAAACACAGATTACATTTTTTTGCAAGAGAACAGGACTTAAAGGACAACTAAAGCCTAAAAAAGAATATGGCTAGAAATGTTTAGCTATGTGTTTTGGGCCCTTGTATCAGCCCAACATCCCCAAAGCTCTATAGAAATAAAGCCCCATGCCCCTGAAGATGCCCACAGTAGCTCTCCATCTTTTGCCCAACTACTGCACATGCTCAGTCTGCTCTTGGCTGATGTCAGTGACCTGAGCTTAGGGATCCACTCACAATATTCTTCTTTCCCCTGCCTGCTTGGTCTGGTCACTATTAAACATGCATACTAGCCAACCAATCACAGTCCTGTCTGGCTGCTCTCTTAAAAACTAAAGGCCTTTTGAGCTTGGGGCGAGACTTTAGCTGAATCCTTAGTGGGGCTTCTCTTTCCCCCTTGTAATGATCCCAAATACTGAGCTGTGTAACAAATATAAGTTACAAAGGTTGGAAACAGAGGCAGAAGCTGTGACAAAAGTTCCAGTCACTTTGCTGTTACAAACAGCCCCTCTGGGAATAAACTGCCCCATTGTAAAGGTTTCTCTGTATGTAACACAGTGACTGTATCTGCCCCTTACACTCCCCCCCAGGGCTAAGGTACAGAATATTACTAGCTTTAGCACTGGGGCTTTTTATATACAACCACACAACAGCCCAATAACTTCTGTCAAAGTGCTTATGAAGCCAGTTGCATGGGGGTGTGTGTGCATTACACACGGGGAGAGGCCAAACTGTGCCAGTAGGTGTATAGGCAGAACAACATGTACAGGGGAACCTCTGCACAAACACTATGTTCCTTCCCAGGCATGCTGATTTGCAAAGTGACTGACACTGAGCTCAGAGTTTGTGTCTCACTATTATAAACAGGCTGTGTATGGCACCCCCAGTCTGTATGGCACCCCCAGGCTGCATGGCACCCCCAGGCTGCATGGCACCCCCCCAGTCTGTATGGCACCCCCAGGCTGTATGGCACCCCCAGGCTGTATGGCACCCCCAGGCTGTATGGCACCCCCAGTCTGCATGGCACCCCCAGTCTGCATGGCACCCCCAGTCTGTATGGCACCCCCAGGCTGCATGGGCCCCCCCAGGTTGCATGGCCCCCCCAGTCTGCATGGCCCCCCCAGTCTGCATGGCCCCCCCAGTCTGCGTGGCCCCCCAGTCTGTGTGGCACCCCCAGGCTGTATGGCACCCCCAGGCTGTATGGCACCCCCAGTCTGTATGGCACCCCCAGTCTGTATGGCACCCCCAGTCTGTATGGCACCCCCAGTCTGCATGGCACCCCCAGTCTGCTCATCTGCCCTTTCCTTTGAAAAGTGTTTTGTTTGAGGTAAAATTCTTAGCTTGATGTGAGTGTCAATGTAAGATATTAGTAATAGCATCCAGAAGTTTTAATTTTTAATCGTGGAAGTTATGTACATGATGTGCTATAATCCCATGTGTATAATAGGGGAGCACTAGTTTATATGTACCTGTACCCATGATGCACCTGTGTCTCTGTGCCAATGGGGTCATTTGTAGGTTCCACCTAGTTCTCTATGGAGGTTGAAGAAAAAAATATATACACAAGAGCATCGACCAATGAGAATGCTAATTAGATTCCCAGCACTATATCAGCCATTTTGATATTATCTTACATATAGAGATAATGATGGCATTTTCCCGTCATTATATGGCACAGGAATCAGACATGGGGATAAAGGGACAGACTTGTTCAGTGCTGGGAAACTGTGCTTATTGCTCCCAACTCCAATTGCAGGAACAGAGAACAGGGAGCCGGATTTACTCACATCAGCTGGGATTCTCATTGGGGGATTCTTTTGCATATTTATGCAGCCAATGGCTTTGTGCTGTTGTTTTGATAATTTACTACATTCCCTAAGCTCCGCCTCCCAACAGCAGTTCAGAGCAAACTGAGCATGTGCAGGAGCCAGATCTTATAGAAGATGGTCTAACAAAGTAACAAGATGGCAGCCCCCTGTGGACAACTTTGAAAGCATAAATCATTATTTAAATTAGACTTCTCAACCTCTGGGCTTGTGCAGTAAGTTCAGAATGTTTATGTTTATGTTCAGTATATAAAATACAGCATTTCTAATGATTTTATATTTTAGACTTTAGTTGTCCTTTAACATCATGCCCATCCTTACCACAATTTTGACATCGTATACAGCCTTCAGTCCCGTGCCCGTACTGTCGGCACCTTTTACAAAACTCGGGCATCCCATTAAAGGAGAACTAAACCCTAAAATAGAAAATCATTAGAAATGCTGTATTTTATATACTGAACATAAACATAAACATTATGAACTTACTGCACAAGCCCAGAGGCTGAGAAGCCTAATTTAAATAATGTGGATCCCTCAGCTCAGGTCACTGACATCAGCCAGGAGGATAAGGATAATAAGAATAAAAGTTGAGTTAAGATACAACTTACCTAGACTCTGAGCCAATTACAGATGTTCTGGGCAGATATAGATTTTTTTAAAAGTAACGTAAGATTCCACATACAATGGTTCATACTTCATATTTCATACTCCCCGAACAAATCAAATAGAGATAACTAAAGGGAATGATGGAATTTGCTGATAGTATTAACAAGAAAATTGGCAAAAATAGAGAAGTCAATGGAACATTATATCAGATAAAGCAGCGTTTTTCAACCGCTGTTCCGCGGCACACTAGTGTGCCGCGAGATGTTGACTGGTGTGCCGTAGGCAGGGCCGCAATTTTTACTTTCAAAGGGGGCCCGGCGATGCTACAGTTTTTCTTAGTAGCACGGGCCCCCTTTAATAAAATCCGGGCCCTGTCATTGGTTGCGCCCCGTGTGTACGGGTGACGTCAGTACGCACGGGGCGCAACGTTATAAAAGGGCCTGTGTGCGGTCGCGTGTAGGCAGAAGTGCAGAGGCGGCGCGCGTGAGGGATACGAAGATGCTGCTGAAGCCACCGGAGAAGCCGCCGAAGAGCAGAAGTAAAATGCTGCTGGGCACCAATGTATTAGGGGGGGCCACGGGGCACACTGACTTATGGGGGCAATGCTGCTGGGCACCAATGTATTAGGGGGGGCCACGGGGCACACTGACTTATGGGGGCAATGCTGCTGGGCACCAATGTACTAGGGGGGCTGGCTCTTGGCACCAATGTACTGGGGGCACTGCTGCTGGGCACCAATGTACTAGGGGGGCCACTGCTCTTGGCACCAATGTACTAGGGGGGCACTGCTCTTGGCACCAATGTACTAGGGGGCACTGCTGCTGGGCACCAATGTACTAGGGGGCACTGCTGCTGGCACCAATGTACTAGGGGGGCACTGCTCTTGGCACCAATGTACTAGGGGGGCACTGCTCTTGGCACCAATGTACTGGGGGGCACTGCTGCTGGGCACCAATGTACTAGGGGGCACTGCTCTTGGCACCAATGTACTAGGGGGCACTGCTCTTGGCACCAATGTACTAGGGGGGCACTGCTGCTGGGCACCAATGTACTAGGGGGGCACTGCTCTTGGCACCAATGTACTAGGGGGGCACTGCTGCTGGGCACCAATGAACTAGGGGGGCACTGCTCTTGGCACCAATGTACTAGGGGGGCACTGCTGCTGGGCACCAATGTACTAGGGGGGCACTGCTCTTGGCACCAATGTACTAGGGGGGCACTGCTGCTGGGCACCAATGTACTAGGGGGGCACTGCTCTTGGCACCAATGTACTAGGGGGGCACTGCTGCTGGGCACCAATGTACTAGGGGGGCACTGCTCTTGGCACCAATGTACTAGGGGGGCACTGCTGCTGGGCACAGAGTTAAATTTTTTAACATTTTCTAATGGTGGTGTGCCTCGTGATTTTTTTCATGAAACAAGTGTGCCTTTGCCCAAAAAAGGTTGAAAAACACTGAGATAAAGCACAGAACATACCTGTATATTCATAACACTGAGGCTTTTAAGTAATACAATGTATTAAGGAATTTAGTCTTTGATATTGTGTAACAGAAGTCTGTCATATGCTATTACAGGTATGGGATCCATTATTTGGAAACCCATTACCAGACAGTTCTGTAGACTCCATTATAAGCAAATAATTCTAATTTTTTAAAAATGATTCCCTTTTTCTTTGTAATAATAAAACAGTACCTGTACTTGATCCCAACTAAGATATAATTACCCCTTATTGGGGCAGAACAGCCCTATTGGGTTTATTTAATGGTTAAATGATCCCCTTTTCTCTGTAATAATAAAACAGTACCTGTACTTGATCCCAACTAAGATATAATTACCCCTTATTGGGGCAGAACAGCCCTATTGGGTTTATTTAATGGTTAAATGATTCCCTTTTCTCTGTAATAATAAAACAGTACCTGTACTTGATCCCAACTAAGATATAATTACCCCTTATTGGGGCAGAACAGTCCAATTGGGTTTTTTTAATGGTTAACCCTTTAAGTGCCAGCCGAACTTGGCATTTCAGTTCCCCCCAGTGCCAGACGTTTTTTAAGCATTTTGTACTCAATCCCTTTAACAATGTTTTTTGGTAGGAAAACCTCCATGAAACTAGGGAAATTATATATCGTTTATTTTGTCACTAATTGGGCTTCCACATACACACTGAATTTTATAACTTTTCTGGAGATATGATTTGTATTTTGGGTGAAATATGTAAAAAAAAAAAAATTATGAAAAATTTCTGTATATTTTGAGGTTTTTTTTCCATAGAAAAGTTGATTTTACACACTTTTTTTGTTGTTTGTAAAAGCCCTGATAATCCCAAGTCCAATGATACCAAATATGAGGTGGTACCCAGTAACCCCCAAACTAAAGCAATACTTTGTACAATATCACACCAGAACAAAGTGGAAAAGCGCTTGTAACAGTTGATGCAGCATAACTTATATGTAAATCTAAAATATCCCCTCATGTTTGGTATCTTTAGAAACTGCAGACCTTCAGGTTTCTAGGTGCAATCTAGTTTCCACTCAAAATACTTTTTGTCAGTGCATCATGAAATTTGGAGCTTTTTTGCATTTTTGTTTTTTTCTAAAATGTAAACTTGGATGCAAGATCAAATGTGGATTTGGCAAAAAAAGATCTGAGAAAGATTTTCGAACCAAGGCAAATTTGAAAGACAAACTTCTTCTGAATAAAATGATGCCCCATATGTATGGGTGCACATAAAGAGGTGGCCACCAAACACCCCAAAGCAGGGGGCATAAGGGCAATTACCAAAAAAAATGGGGGGCTGTGCTCTATGTGCACTACCTGCAGTTTTTCAGTGTTAACCCCCCTACCTGTGAAATAACCCCCACAAACTATATATTTCCAAAACATGCACACCTTCAGCTATTCAGAGAACCACTCTTCTCTTTCTAAATAGAGAATTGTGGCCGCAGTTCCTTGCAGAAGTCAGCGCTTTGGTCAGAAATCAAGGAACAACCAGATACAAACCTAGATTTCTCCCCAAAATCTCCATGGCAACAACAAAAATCTTATTAAACATCAATCTGCAAGTTCCCCTCAATAAAATGATACCCCATATGTATGGGTGCACATAAAGACATGGCCAAATAAAATCACGAAAATGCAATAAAATCACTAAAAGCAATGAAAGAACAATAATTGCAATGAAATCGGTAGTCAGAACCCTGGATCCACCAACGTCACCGCAAATTCAGCACCCAATAGCAATAGTAAAGTTAAAATGCAATAAAATAATTAAAAAACAGAAATCAATTATGGACATGCAGAAAAACCACAAAAATGCAACCAAATAAATCAAATAATTATAGAACAAAATCAGAAACAAAGTTTCAGTGAAAAAAAGGCTGCCAAAGAAAGCAAAGAAAGAAAGAAAAGAAGATAAAAAAAACAAAACAAAAATGTTAGCGTAAGTGTGTGTAAGTGTATGTGTGTGCTTGGCAAAGCTGTCTGTAAGTGTGTATGTGTGCAAAAGTGTGATAATGAAAAAGACAGAAGAAGAAATAGAAAAAATAAATAAATTTAGACAGTTTAGATAGAAATAAGCAAAATAAACAGTGGTGTAAAGTTGTAGTTCAGCTCACCCATGGCAGGCAGGCGATCAGGGGTGACCAATCCAGCAGGAAGGCAGCAGGGGGGCTCCAGCAGTCACACGTGGCAGCAGGAGAGGAGGAGGCGACAGAAGGGGGGGCGCTATTTAAAGGGACAGCAGTGGACACGTCATCATCGCGTGCCCACTGCTGTCATTGGCTAAGGGACCCGATCGACTCGGCTGGGGGACCATATCGGTAAGTATGTGCTGCTTTGCTCATTGCCTAGGGGGATGTGGGGGGTTTACAAGCGCTGTGCTGCTTTAAAAGCGAGATTCTACGTCCTGTGGCACTTAAAGGGTTAAAGTTTCTCTCAGAGGTATGATGGGGATAGCATTGGTCCATGGAAATGCATTCAGTGTCCCTACATAGTGTTTAATTAGTGAGTGGGTGACTTGATAAATATAAGAAGTTGAGTTGTATATTTGTGTCTTTTCATATTGGTTAGAAAAAAAACACAATTATTTTCTAAACTAATATTTTGGGGGATGGAGATATAATAATATTTGTAAGTCTGTTATAAACAAGTTCCAACTGCATACTAAGCTAAACCCTGTATAGGGAAGGGTGTATATGATATCCTGTAATACAATGTGTATAATAGGGCAGCACTAGTTTATATGTACCTGTACCCATGATGCACCTGTGTCTCTGTGCCAATGGGATCATTTGTAGGTTCCACCTAGTTCTCTATGGAGGTTGAAGGAAAAAAATATATACACAAGAGAATTGACCAATGAGAATGCTGATTAGGTTCACAGCACTATATCAGCCATTTTGATATTATCTTACATATAGAGATAATTACATCATTTTTCCCTTCATTATATGACACACTTATCTTTGCCATTGATGAGATCAACCGGAACCCGTGCTCTGCAGATATTATCAGGACCCGGGTAATCAGTGCCTAATTACTCCTGTAGGGGCTGGGGGGAAATTGCTGGATTTATTGGATGCGCAGTCGCGTAACAAAAAAAGCGTGGGAGGCGACAAAAAATTTTTTGCATCAAATAAGTTTTGTGAATTTTCCGCCATTCTGTGAATTTTTATGGCGAAGCAAAACGGGACAGATTAGTTCATCACGATGGAGCCACTTTTCTTTGTGTGTTTGACATGCAGTAACTGTAAATAAGCTTCACAAACTGAGTAATCCAATGTTAACTTGTCGTGTTTATCGCACTTAGCTGAAAGGAGAAGGAAAGCAACTGAGGCATTTTATTGCCAATAGAGTAGCCACAATAGTGCATACTAGAATGCTATATTTATTCTGCAGAATATTTACCATACCTGAGTAAACAACCCTAGAAGCTCCCTCTGTTTGTTTAAGATAGCAGCTGCCATATTAGCTTTGTCTGACTGCATTTCCAAGCAGCAGTGTTCATTCCCCACTCTGTTTACTCTTTGTTCAGTCCTCCACCCACTTTTATTAAAGAAATATATTTTAAAACTATATGTTCAGAATGTATCTCAGATGTAAATCTTGAAGGACAGCACACATAGCCCCACAGTAGCAAAACCTGGAGATGATCCAGCTGAGAACCTGAGGATGTAGACTCCACTTCCCATTGTTGCCTTTCTCCCTGCTGAGACGACCTGCCCAGAGATTCTGTACACCTGGAACATGAAGAGCTGTAATATCCAACAGGTGACTCTGAGCAGAAGACATAATCAGGACTATCTCCCTCATCATGGAGTAGCTCCTGATTCCTCCCTGCTTCCTGATATATGTAACTGCTGCCACATTGTCAGAATGTATCCTGACAGAGAGCAACACTTTTTACATTTTACTGCCCTCAATCCCTGTCCCACCTCCCCTGAGCCAGGATAAACGATGTGTTACACAGAGGGCTTTTGGCTTTTTGGGATTTGTATGTATTAAATGAGATTTTCTGTGGGCAATAAAGCCACCAGCTTCCCATCACCCTAAAAGCTGTGGTACAGTGGTAACGTTCTTACTGGTAATACCAGTGTGCTTCCCACCGCTGCTGATGTTAAACACAGTATCATTTCTGCACCTTTACTCCCTGTTATAGTCTGTTACAGACATCTGTATGGCTGGGACCATTATTGCCAACAAGGGCGTTTTGCCCTAAGGTAGCCTGGTGGATGTTGCCCCCGCCCTTAGATTTTCTGCATCAGCAAAGGGCAAGGGGTTTCCGCATCACTAGTGCAGAAAGTGCAATAGAGAAATCTGTGGAGCTTATCCCCAGAGTTTGATCATAAAGTCCAAAATGTGGAAGTCAAAGTCTTGAGGCACAATGAGACCTTTATCTGAACTGGCCATCTCTTCTTCAAAACTCATAAAAATATGTGATATATTGTAATATCAGGCATAGTGTGTTATGTGTCCAGCACTGTTCACCATTTATGTTGTTACTTTTCCATCTACCAGTATCATAAATACAGAATGTATTTGCTAGTTTCCCTTACTATCATGTGTAACTCTAGGACATACTTAATATGACAGCCATCAGTGAGTTGATGAAGGAAGGCTTTTATCTGCCTGTCAACCTATATCAAGTATAGAGAGGGCAGAACAATCACTCACTTTCATCTTGAGCTCCCTAACTTTGTAGCTATAAAAGCTAAGCAACCCATAGTTATTTTGGCAGGATAGAAGAGACAAATATGGAGAAGACAATTTCAAAATCAAAACAACTCGGTAGCAGAAATACCAGAGAAAGCTCAGTTTAATGGAGTCGAAGAGGAGAAAACGGAGGTTCATGTTCTCACAAGGATAGTGAAATTCATGAAATAATACAGAAATCACGTAATTAATGTATGATACATATGTACAGATTCAGAAGCACATCTCTATTTATTTCATCTGCCCAATAAATGTTGTCTTCTGTTCATTTCTGGATGAAATAATATAATGTAACACTTGGGTAGAAATATACAGAAGAGAAGGCCACAGCTTGAAGAGATTATGGCAAATATTTCCACTGCCACCATGTATTTGCCTTTGGTGCTCAGATAGGCCAGGATCATTGTGATCCAAACACTGCAGAAGAGCAGCATGCTGAAAGTGATGTACTTGGCCTCATTAAAACTGTCCGGTAAGCTCCGAGCTAAAAATGCTAAAACAAAACTAACAGCTGCCAGAAGCCCCATATACCCAATAACTGAGTAAAAGCCAATAGCTGAGCCCTCATTGCACTGAATGATGATGGTTCCAGGGGAAGTGTGAATGTCCAGTTCCTGAAAGGGAGGAGAAATGGCCAACCAAGTCATGCAGATGATTATTTGAATGGATGAGCAGAACAAGACTACAGAATTGGACAGTTTGACTCCCAGCCATTTTCTCCATGAGCTCCCTGGCTTGGTGGCTTTGAAAGCAACACAAACCATGATAGTCTTGGCCAGGAGAGAAGAGACAGCTATGGAGAAGGTGATTCCAAAAGTGATGATGCGCAGCATGCAGGTTATATCCACAGGGCGACCGAGGAACAGAAACACACTGAGGAAGCTCAGCTTGATGGCAATGAGGAGAATAAAGCTCAGATCACGGTTATTGGCCTTTACTACTGGAGTGTCTCGATATGAAATAAAGATTCCAAATATAATTTCAGTCAACAAAAAACATATCACAGAAATGAAAGCAAAGGACAGAGTCAAACTGCCATCGTAGGAGAGAAAGTCAGTTTGTTTCTCAATACACAAATTCTTCCCCTGATTTGGCCACTCATTGTCTGGACATTGTAGACAGTTTTCCATATCTGGAAAAAACAATTAAACCCTTTGTAAGAATATTTAAAAATAAAAACAACAGTATTGTCCTAGCAACATTACTGCACAATCATATTTTTGAGAAATAAAAGTTAAATCCCTTCAGTTGAATCTTAAGCCTTTGGGTAAACCACTATTGTTAGACCAGCAATTTTTGAATCTTTTTTTTCCATAAGTGAAACTTTCATAGACAGCTGTTACAAAAAATGTTCAACCCCATTCACCCAGAATCTAATCACTAAGATTAAATTTAGATTTGTGTTTTCCTGAGTTGGTTGGTATTGTGCATTGACATTTTTCAGAGCTTTGTGGAAAATCCAAAGGAGCTGCAGGGTTGTGAAAGAGCAGGTAGTAAACTGGGTCAAGAAGTTGTGGTAAATAGTGGGTATTTCTCTGTTTTGTAGAATGCAGTTTGATATCTTCTTGTGTATTGGTCCCAGGCTATAGGAATACAGACTGAAGATTATTTTGCTCCCCCTTGACTAAATAAGTGTGATTGTGCTGGATGGCTGGAATGGTGGGGGGCCTGTGGAATCTTTCTTCCGCCCAGCAAGCATTCCAGGGGTGCTAGTTTATTTTATTTGTTACACTGTTATGAATGCAACAACAAGAGATTTCACAAAAGAAAAAACAATATGGAATATAAAAACTTGTTGACATGGCTTGAACTTTTTGGAAATGGTAACACTTAATTGAATTTGAGAAAAAACTATTATAACTGAAGCGGGGAAAAATGAAACTTACAATATCTGGTGTCTTACAGTTTTACTTCTTCCTAAATATTTCCTATATCATCAGACAAAAGTTAATTCCCACATACACTACAGAATTCCTATTCCTATGATTTTGATCCTCCATTGCCAATTATAATTCACATACCATGGCTGTTTAATTAAAATTAATATTAAAATATATTAATTAATAAGATATACAAGGAGGAAAATACATTTACAGACAGAATTCCCATAATTATCCATTACCAGTGACATTGGAGATCTCTCCCTCTGAGCATGGAGCGCAGTCATAGCAGCAGGGGGGCGCTGATTTCTGTGGGACTTTCCTGTAGCCGGGAGGGCAGTTTGCAGAACATTGGGAATTTAGAGTCTGGAAATTAGAATGAGACTTCAAGAACTACTCATCAAATATATTTCAGAATTGCTATTAATTATTTTTACTTCTTTCACCCTTTGTCTGCCGAGCTTTTATCTGCTGTATGCTGGCAGGAAAAGGCTCTAACTGCCAAGAACGTATCTAATAAATTCTTGCACAGAGTTGTTTTCTCTGCACTGGTGACTTTTGTGTTATTACTTATCTCCTTATTTACTTATTGATATGTGGGAGATAAGATCTTTGAGGCGATTTTCAAATGTGTTATCAAAACAACTAATTTCAGGTAAGTATTGCCGTTTGGTAGTCTGGATTTGAAAGAATATATATTTTCCAAAAATTCATAGCTTTCTTTTTCCACTTTTTGTAGCTGTACCCCACATAAAATTCAGTAAATGTATTGATTTTGTAGTAGCTAAAATGATGGCTCATATGGGATACTTTCATGTTGGAGCTCTTACATTCCAAATACTATGCACAATGATATCCAACTTTTCAGTGGACCCTGGTATTTTTTTTAAAAAAGACACTAAACCCTGCTGCACAGCGTGGCTCAACCAAACTTTACTCAAATGTTGCTGGACTAAAATCCCAGAATAATGTAACATATAATGAAGAGTGAGGCATGCTGGGAGCTGTAAAACATTCCCCCAAATCCCTACAGCCAGTGACTACTTCAAAAGTAAAAAAAATCCCCCAATGAGAATCCCAGCTGATGTGAGTAAATCCGGCTCCCTGTTCTCTGTTCCTGCAATTGGAGTTGGGAGCAATAAGCACAGTTTCCCAGCACTGAACAAGTCTGTCCCTTTATCCCCATGTCTGATTCCTGTGCCATATAATGACAGGAAAATGCCATCATTATCTCTATATGTAAGGTACCAGCAAGGGGCCTGACACAGTGCTTAAGATATCAGTACTATGTGCTGTCTTGAGTCTGCTGTCTAGTAGGTAACTGCCAAGATGGGGTTGGAACTGGGGTTACCAGGCGGAGAAGGAACAATGGTTGTGGGCAGGGGAGAATGAAGTATAGTAAGAAGCATGTAGAAGTGTATTACATACAGTAGGCAGATAATATCAATATCCGGCAATCATTACTTTATACAGAACAATTTTCTTGGTGGGGGGGCATGCATCATAAAATAGATGTTTGGTCTGGCAGTTTTTCCAGATATTCCAATCAAGGGTACGAATTGGTCCAGTGTTTCAACATTGCTTTATGGGAAACTGCATGTGTTTCTTCAAATGTATGAATTCCCTCTATTTCCTTACTTATGAGTAATTTAGTGGCATTTAGGGCATATTGTGTTAAAGAAGTTTTATAAGAAGATAAGGAGATGATGTTTTGATGGAGAAGTATAGAGGCAGTAGTGTTGCCCACGGTGAGTTGTAATTGGCTTACACAAACCTCTAGCATCTCTCTTGACTAATTCTGTATTACCCAGAGTATGTTTAGCAATGCGCCTGGATGCCAAGCACAGCACCAGCATTTGCCTGATGAGCCAGGGCACATTTTGCTGAGCTTAGTGAGAGTATTGTACCAGAAGGAGAGAATTTTATAAGGGAGGAGCCTCGGAGGCCGAACAGAGTAAGTTAGTTAGTTACTCAGGCCGTGAAGTTTCCATAATAATTCCAGTCTATGGCTTGCAACAAGAAACATGCTTGGAAGGCCAATCCCTGAGTTTAACTATGGGTGTCTGAGGATAACTTGTTTAACTTGTAGTTGCTTAGTATTCCATACAAATTTAATTACTATGCTATTTAATATGGAAAAATTCAGCAGGGGGTTCAATTGGAAGTGCCTGGAAGACATTTAACAGCCTTGGAAGTACATTCATTTTGAGAACCAGGACAATGTTTTATTAGAACAAGCAGTTAAATCTCTTTTGATCACCTGTAAAATTGAAAAATAATTAATACAAGCCCAGTCTGCCTGTCAAGCAAAGGATAGCTTACAAAATCCTTTTGCTGACATTCAAAGCCCTTCACTCCTCTGCTCCTCACTACATTTCTTCACTGGTCTCCCTACATGTTCCTGGTCGTCTCCTCCGCTCCTCTCAGAGCCTCCATCTCTTTACACCATCCACACCCACTGCGCTCTCTCGTCTTAAACCTTTCTATCTCGCTGCTCCTTCCCTCTGGAACTCTATCCCTGAATCCCTCCGTAGGGAAAACTCACCCACTCTCTTTAAGAAAAAACTCAGCTGTTACCTTCTGGAGCACTAAGACATTATTTTGCCCAGTCCTGCGCTTAAGGGCAAATGCCCATACCTGATGCACTCTTACCTTCCAGTTTGTGCCTGTATGTTACCCAACCACTCAGATTGTAAGCTCTACGGGGCAGGGACCTCCTTCCTACTGTGTCTCATACCACATGGCACTTATATATATATACATATATGTATTTATTGTATTTATTTATTATATCACTTGGCCTCCCTGTGTGTAATTTTGTATTCTGTAAAACTGTACAGCGCTGCGTACCCTTGTGGCGCTTTATAAATAAAGTTATACATACATACATACAGTCTTAATAATGTGGTATCAGTGACATGCCTAGATATATTAGTCTGTCTTTTGTCCATTTTATAGATAATTTGTAATCAGAGCAGTCACTGTGGTTGAAGAAAGGCTAATATTAAGTTGACTTGATTTCTCGTACTTTTTTTTAAGTTACTCAGTTGGCTATAGTCTTTTATTTTATGTTTCAGGTTGGGCAGTGTAACAACAGGCTGTGATAAGGTGAATAGTAATTGGTCTGCATATGCATGAACTTTGTATTGTGTTGTGCCTACCTGAATATTGGGATTGCCTTGGATGCTAGCTAGTAATGGTTCATACCATTTGTTAATACAAAAGCAAATGGTGAGAGTGGGCACCCTTGTTTGGTGCCATCCTGGAGTTCAATGAACTCCAATAATGTATTATTTATTTTAAGTCTGGCTGTGGGGTTGGAGTATAGAGATTATAGTATATTGGGTCCTATTTCAATAAATCAAAGTAAGTTGCCCATGAAGTCCCATCTTACCCTGTCAAAAGCATCGACCATTGACAGAAGGAAGAAGGGAGTGTTGGTCTGTCTATCTGCTGTTATAACTTTATTAGGATTGTCTCTTCCTTCTTTTCAGGGAAGAATGCCAAACTGATCTAACTTTATTATCTGAGAAAGTCCCAGTTTAATGCCAGTACCTCTTTTAGGGGGTGTTAGATGTCTTACTGATAGTCCTCGTCATCTCCAAGCTGTCTGCTTAGTCAGTTGGTGGCTGCTGATTTGGAATAGTACTTTTAGTATACAATTCTGGAAGGGAGATACTGACAATTCGTAAACAGTCAAGTCATGTGTTGGTCAAAACATGAGAAGAAAACTTATTTAAATAATGTTACAAATACACAACATACAGTCCAATCTATTGGTGTATGTATAGGAGCTGTGACAAAAATACTCAGTATGCCTGGGGGTGGAGCCTAGTAGGAAAATAGAGATTGCTAAAGGAATGGAGGCCTTGGGGGGGGTAGAAAGGGAGGAGTAATAATGACAAAAAATATATTTAAAAAGGGGGGGAGGTAAACAGGCATGTAAAAATAGCGTCAAAGCAACTGTTTTTAGACCTTAGGGATTTTAATAGCTTAATTAGCAAACCTCATCAAGGAAGGCACATGGACAGATTCTATTTGCACAGAGCACATAGCTTTATAACAACAGTAGAGACATTGAAGCTAGCACAATACTTATCTGAGGTTTGCCCTTCTACATTGCTTTCTCAGAAGATGTCAAACAAGACATTCTGATATTGTGACAGGAGGTTTAAAAATTTGGGCCCAGAATGGGTTGGAATTGCCTTCCAAGTTCTTTATCTATGTTATGGCCCCAGAGAAGAGTGTCAACTTTAGATCATCTTTCTGCTTGTCTGACAAATCCTGCCAGGAGGTCCCCATATACAGTAGGCCTCATTATTTTGAGTGAGTGTAACAAGCTAGAGTTGAGAATTCAGTCAAATACTGTACAGCATTAAAATTTCCTGGATGGTATTGCATAAGGAAAGAAGGATTGAAGCCTGCCAGAAAAGTGTGAAAAACGCTTAGCTTCATTACCAAGGGAGGCATTCTTTTGCTAAAAAGGAGATTTCAACTGCAACAATGAGTCCCTATTGGCCCATAGTTGTTTCTTCATCTAGAAAAGGGAAGAGATTCCATAGTCCTGTCTCTTTGGACTTCATTCTATGGTGGAGATGGGATACTATCTGGCAACCTGAGGCAGCCTTATTAAATAGAGTCCTGGACCCTAAGCTGCCAGGGTTTCTTTAGGGAATTTGGGGCAATTGAAAGAGCTTTAGTAACTAACGTACCCAAAGAGCATCAGAAGACACCCCAATTTTTATAGTGATACAAATCACTAGATCAATTTAACGGTTTGTTATTATTAATTTAGTTATTGAATTATTGATTTTAAAATGGAGGTTCCCATACTGATACACATTTTAACTTAAAAAACTTACAAAAAACTCCACTGAAACGTTTGCCTCTAAAATCAAATTATCATGGAAAATAGTAAAATAATTTCTTAATTTAAAACATGATTGTGTGTGGGGAGCACCTTCCATGAAATGAGACAAAGCCCTAGTGTGTAGAGAGTGAAAGGACTCTCTGCAGCTGGGTTAAAGGGTGATGGGTAGGGAAGTGGCATGGGTGGAATTCTAAAGGGATTACAAGTTGGTTGAATTATCTGGGGTGGGCAGTGATGCTCAAGGCACTGGATTAGATGCCACTGAGTGGCCCTGGGCAGGTTTAGCATCCAGAAATGTGGATATACTAAATTATATGCCACCAACTGGTTATTGACTGATTCACCCCACCTTCCCATTTGAACCCTGGTGAGTGCTAACTGGGGACTAGATGCCACAGAGTGGCTTGGAACAATTCTAACCATTTTGTTGGATACCCAGATGGGTTGATACACACAATACACTGGAGTAATAGATGTTGGAATGTTATACTTTATGTGAGCAGCAGTTTTGAGGAGCTTGAGCCTGACATTATTCTGGGTTTGCACAGTTTCTCTCTTTTTTATTTTCATTTTTATTGCCAATTATCGGATGTAACGGAAGAGGAGGTGCAACTTTGATGGGTCAATTCTTTTCTTTCTTTCATGATTTTCTTAGAGTTTTTTTACTTTTGAATAACTTGTTTCATAGTAGCAATATATTCATAAACATGTGGTTCCAGTTGGATATTTGATTGAGCCTACATCTTTTTCTTCCAATGTGGTATGGGGCATAATACACTGAGCTTTGCTATTACAGTGGGGTAAAATCTATTTTTTGTGTTTAAAGATTCAATCTTTATGCATAACCTTAACAATAATGAAGAGTTAATAATAAAAGAATCACATTCAAATATGTGAGAAGGCCAAATGCCCAATGACGAGTTTCCCCACCTGGTTGTTGGTGACATTCTTCCATATGATTTCTTGGATGTTGATTTCAAGGTTCCCTTCCCTCCTAGATTCTGACCAAGTAAATCTGCCAACATTTTTTTCATTTTGTTTCCATTCGGTTAAGTACCAATTGTTAATAAGATAAACCTGTGGATTGTTGCCAGTTATATTGAAATATTTCTCTCTCCCCCAGGCTTCCTCATCATATACAGTTCTTAGTAAGTGGTGTAACTGTGTAATGACATAAACTATAGTTACAATAGCGATAGATGAGAATTAAATATGGACGGATTAGCCGTAGATCAAACTTTAACGGTGACCAAATGTATCAGGCAAATGTAAACAAAGTTGGTGCAAACTGCATGTGTGTGTGTGTGTGTTCTCAAGTGTCCTGTGCACATTTTTAAATATAAAATATGGTAGGAAAGGTGAGTTTGTATGGGGTTTTAGTATAGTGGGATCTAGTGTCTCAGTATCTGTGTGAGTGTGTATGGAGATTTTATTCCATATTCTAAGGCAGTGATCCCCAATCAGTGGCTCGGGGGCAACAGGTTGCTCTCCAACCCCTCGGATGTTGCTCCCAATGGCCTCAAAGCAGGTGCTTATTTTTGAATTCCTGGCTTTTGGGCAAGTTTTGGTTGCATAAAAACCAGGTGTACTGCCAAACAGAGCCTCCTGAAGGCTGCCAGTCCATATAGGGGCTGCCAAATAGCCAATTCCAGTCCTTATTTGGTACCCCCAGGAACATGTTTTATGGTTGTGTTGCTCCCCAAGTCTTTTTACATATGAATGTTGCTCACGGGTAAAAAAGGTTGGGGATCCCTGTTCCAAGGGGACAATTTATCAAAATGTGAGTTTAGAGCTTAATACAAAACTTGCCCACAGTCCATTCATTCTTATGGGGGTTTTAGAAGCATATTTATCTAATGGTGAGTTCTAACATTCACCCATTGATAAATACACTTCTAAAATTCCCATTGGAATGAATAGAGTGGGGGTGAGTTTCCAACTGGCCATCTCTCCTCAAAGTTCTGCTTACACAGAAGCCTTTGACTTGACAGCGACACCTAGAGACTCCTACACAGCAGACTCCGACCCAAACTCCCCAACACAATACTCAGGGGACTCAGTGCTAATAAATCAATTTAAATGACTGCTGCAAACTGAATTTAATGCTGTAGCATCGGAAATCACCCATCACAAAAAGGTTGACCTCCTTGTCCATAGACCTCTTCAAAAGACTATTAAATTGCTCAATTAAAACTACATCTCACTGAATGACAAGACCGCATGGTGAAACAACATTAGAATCCACTGACTGCCTGACTTTATACAAAATTTACAAGAGGAAATACCACAAATATTAAAAGCTCTGGTCCTGGATCTCTTACCATCTCAACTACTAGAAAATAGAGTCCAGGCCCCAGATGAGACAGAGCCCAGAACCACAGGGGAGCTCAAGCGAGACATCTACAGTATTTCACCAATATGGCAGAAAAGTCTAAAATACAAGATAACCTGAAAGTCCTAAGAAAAAGCTTCTTCTCACTTTACCAGGTTTGAGCCTTCCAGGGGATTATCCCCATCTAGAGGTTAATACAATGAGGCCATCACAAAACTTAAAGGAGAACTAAACCCTAAAATAGAAAATCATTAGAAATGCTGTATTTTATATACTGAACATAAACATAAACATTATAAACTTACTGCACAAGCCCAGAGGTTGAGAAGCCTAATTAAAGCAATGATTTATGCTTTCAAAGTTGTCCACAGGGGGCCGCCATCTTGTTACTTTGTTATACCATCTTCTATAAGATCTGGCTCCTGCACATGCTCAGTTTGCTCTGGGCTGCTGTTGGGAGGCGGAGCTTAGGGAACGTAGTAAATTATCAAAACAACAGCACAAAGCCAGTGGCTGCATTAATATGCAAAAGAATCCTCCAATGAGAATCCCAGCTGATGTGAGTAAATCCGGCTCCCTGTTCTCTGTTCCTGCAATTGGAGTTGGGAGCAATAAGCACAGTTTCCCAGCACTGAACAAGTCTGTCCCTTTATCCCCATGTCTGATTCCTGTGTAACATAATGAAGCTAAATATGAAGTAATTATCTCTATATGTAAGATAATATCAAAATGGCTGATATAGTGCTGGGAATCTAATTAGCATTCTCATTGGTCAATGCTTTTGTGTATATTTTTTCTTCCTTCAACCTACAAATGATCCCATTGGCACAGAGACACAGGTGCATCATGGGTACAGGTACATATAAACTAGTGCTGCCCTATTATACACATTGTATTACAGGATATCAATACAAACAAGCTTTAGCTCAGTATTTAGACATAACTTGTTTATAACAGACTCCCAAATATTCCCATATCCCCATCCCCCAAAATATCAGCTCAGGAGATAATTGGGGCTTTTTCTAATATAAACACATTCTGAATTCTATCCTTCTACAAATGACTTTCTCTTATACTCACATTACACTGACCAAAGCAAAGGGCAGCTGAGCAGACTGGGGGTGCCATACAGACTGGGGGTGCCATACAGACTGGGGGTGCCATACAGACTGGGGGTGCCATACAGACTGGGGGTGCCATGCAGGCTGGGGGTGCCATGCAGGCTGGGGGTGCCATGCAGGCTGGGGGTGCCATGCAGGCTGGGGGTGCCATGCAGGCTGGGGGTGCCATGCAGGCTGGGGGTGCCATGCAGGCTGGGGGTGCCATGCAGGCTGGGGGTGCCATGCAGGCTGGGGGTGCCATGCAGGCTGGGGGTGCCATACAGCCTGGGGGTGCCATACAGACTGGGGGTGCCATACACAGCCTGTTTATAATAGTGAGACACAAACTCTGAGCTCAGTGTCAGTCACTTTGCAAATCAGCATGCCTGGGAAGGAACATAGTGTTTGTGCAGAGGTTCCCCTGTACATGTTGTTCTGCCTATACACCTACTGGCACAGTTTGGCCTCTCCCCGTGTGTAATGCACACACACCCCCATGCAACTGCTTCATAAACACTTTGACAGAAGTTATTGGTCTGTTGTGTACCAAAGTGAATAATATTCTGTACCTTAGCCATGGGGGGGAGTGTAAGGGGCAGATACAGTCACTGTGTTACATACAGAGAAACCTTTACAATGGGGCAGTTTATTCCCAGAGGGGCTGTTTGTAACAGCAAAGTGACTGGAACTTTTGTCACAGCTTCTGCCTCTGTTTCCAACCTCTGTAACTTATATTTGTTACACAGCTCAGTATTTGGGATCATTACAAGGGGGAAAGAGAAGCCCCACTAAGGATTCAGCTAAAGACTCGCCCCAAGCTCAAAAGGCCTTTAGTTTTTAAGAGAGCAGCCAGACAGGACTGTGATTGGTTGGCTAGTATGCATGTTTAATAGTGACCAGACCAAGCAGGCAGGGGAAAGAAAAATATTGTGAGTTGATCCCTAAGCTCAGGTCACTGACATCAGCCAAGAGCAATCTGAGCATGTGCAGTAGTTGGGCAAAAGATGGAGAGCTACTGTGGGCATCTTCAGGGGCATGGGGCTTTATTTCTATAGAGCTTTGGGGATGTTGGGCTGGTACAAGGGCCCAAAACACATAGCTAAACATTTCTAGCCATATTCTTTTTTAGGCTTTAGTTGTCCTTTAAGGGTTGTTTACTTAAAATGTAATTGTCATCTGTACTATTCTTCTCTATCTTATCAAAATAATTTTCTTGTGGGCACAAAGTACACAAAATGTTTTCTGACTTATCAAGGCCAAATTAAGGTATCCTTTAGCATTGTTATTTTTTCTCTATGTCTTTATTTCACATCATGTGAAGGGTTTGAACTCCCCAACAAAAAGATCTAACCATCTATCCCCAGATACTTTTATCATGCATACCATCTCTCCTATACTGCTTGTGCTGCAAAGAAGCATAGAGGGATTGATGTTTTCCTACATTAAAGGGTAAATTGTCAGACCCATACCACTAAAGCAGATCCAAAGGGCAGATACTTAATACTAGTTGGCCTACTACAGGAGACCCCCAGTAACATTAGCAGGTATATACCACCCAATTGACCACAAATATTTCTATAGCAACTTAATTTACCCACCTTAACAACAAGCAACTACAATGTCTAACCTGATTTCTTCTGAGGAAATCAAAGAAGCGGAATATGTTGTCGCTTTATAAATAAATGTTAATAATAATAATAATAATAATAATAATTGCTGTTTGAAATTTGATAAATCAGCCCCGTACTGTATCAGCCGTCCAATTCATGTTCCTTTTAGTGAACTGGACAATATTCATCCTCTGAATGTTTCACATCTCTATTTTACATAAAAAATGCCCCATGACCATCTAAATATCCATGTTCTGTCAATTCACAGGAAAGCCAAAAGTTGCCCAAATCAACAATGTACAATAATTAACAATAAAGTGAACATTCCATTAATGTATATGGCACCCAGTTCTTTATGAATATCACATACTATAGGGCAGTTCTGTTCAACATATTACATGTAGTGATGAGCAATTTTTTTCGGCAGGCATGGATTCCCAGCGAAATTCCGCATTTCACCATTGGCAATTTTTTTTCACGAAACTGCCACAAAATTTTCCCACAAATAATTTGCAGTTGCGTCAAAACAGAATCATCTGGCCCCAGTTACAGGCAGGTGAGTGATTCCATTGACTGGGAGGCAGAAGAAAGGTCTGAAATCTGCTGGAATCCCTGCTGTTACTCTCAGGCAGAGGATAGAAGGTGGCCATGGAGAAATCCAGTGTGGAGCTCAGCCAGGAGGAAGGGCCTAGATCCCAGCTATACATATAGAGCCCATCTCATTCTCTGCCAAGCTGCTAGGGATCGAGGAGGTGACTGGCGCCACTGTGGAGAGTGGCTGTGCCGCAGAGCTGATAGGGTGAGCACCCAGTCTTCAAAAGGTTGTTACAGTATTTACAATAACCTTGAAGAGCCCCTATAGCCTCAACTTGCAGATCATAATTGTACAATTTTACATTAGTACAGGGGAATACATACAGTATGCTGCCATAGTTATAAGCAAACTTAGGGGGTCTGTTCCTGTTGGTCCTACATGGCTGGCATTTATGTTGGCATAATATTATGTTTTCTCTTTACAGGGTCTAAGTTCTCTTAATGGTTCCCAGATGCATCAGAAATATACATCATGGGTGCCCTAAACCGTTCATCTTGTTGACTTCCTGTAAGGGGGTTTACACTCTATGGTAGGGTTTAGGAATATAATCAAACAGAAGAAACAGGGGCTAAGCACAATAGTCCGTTTCCTTGATAAAAGTTTAGCAATGGAAGTTGGTAAGTGTGGTTGTGCCCAACAACCAAGACAACTGCAGTTGAGACTAAAGCAGAATGCTGAGTTCCCAACACTTTCACAGAACCATAGGGAAAGATTAATGGAGGGCAACACAAGTCTGAATGGGTGGCACACTTACTAGCAAGTAGAGAAACTAATATTGGGAGCAATGACCAATTAAGACTTGGGTTTACCTTTTTCTTATATGTTCTTGATGGAATATCTTTAGCCCCATTTAGTCCATGTAAAGAAAGCATCGTATGCAGGGCCAGTGCCATGGTATATACTGATCTGTTCACTTCTGTTCTGTAACGATAGACTGGCACAAGTTCTTTTAAAGTTTCCTCCCCTGTGCAGTTCCTGACTAAATTATAGGCATCATACAGAAAATGTTTCTTCTCTTCATCCCCTCTCCTACAGGAGTACTCAAATACTAATATATCTTTGAGTAACTCGTCTTCTGTGATGGATAACATATATTCCGTGAATTTACTCCTTTGTCCTTTATTATCCTCAGTTGGGTATCTGAACACCAAACTCCCATGGGATAATGTATCCCAAATTATGTGTGAAGCAATCCATGGCATGGGAACCAATAGAGTCTTTGCTTGGAATAAATAAGAGTACATATACAGTGTTGCCAAAAAGTAGAAAGTAAATGTCCCACACAAGACTATAACCTCAGCCTTTGAGTTTATTATTCTGTCAGAAATTCTAAAATTCTTTAATTCTGCTGCTGTTAAAGTGACAATGAAGTCAACACAGGCGCCATGTTTGATAATTTCACTTTGCAGCTTCTGACCCGCCAACTCTCCATTGTCATCATCAGCCACCAGAATAATCACCCAGGTCCACCCTAAGCGTTGTATCAGCATGGCAATGGCAGTGTGTATGATATGGTCACTGGGCGCTGTACTGAGAAAGTACGGATATAGCACTGGGTCACTAAGTGCCGGGTCTGTGGCAGCACTGCTGATCTGAAAAGAAAAATGGCAAAATATGTTGTTACTACTGAGATGGGGTACTTTAAACATTTTACAGAACGTACCATAATGTGATAAGTTGTTGGTAGGATATGTAGGAATGGGGGATGTCCCTCTCAGGTTTTGCCCCATAAGGTGACCTTGGGTGCATATTGGCAAACATCGGTTCATAAAGAGCATTCCTCCTTGATCCCTCCCTTATGTCTGTCACAGTAGGAAGTGAAGGAGTGGCATTTGTAGATTTCTGAATCAACCGAGTGGACTGAGACCAGAAGGCAGTTGCTAGAGGACACATAGTGCCCACGTCCCTATGGCATCTCCAGCAGATGTTTGAATTTGGAATGGCTGCGTGCACTTTATCCAGTGTCCAATACCATCTTTACATCATTTACATTTTTAATTCCTGGTGATTTAGGGATTTTGCACATTTGGGTGTTTGTCGAAAAATATAATCCCCACTGTTTACGCACAATAGTTTGTTGTAGATCTGTTTTTCTCAAGTTGAAGGGCCTTTCATTTATTGTCTAGAAAGTGTTGGTCGAGAAGATTGTAAAATTGTCCTTTAGGATTGGTAGGAGTAATTAAACAGGGCAGCTCAAATGTAGTTAGAGAGTGTACACATTGCCACTTGTTGGTCAGCAGAAGATGTCAAACACATAGTTACATAGTTACATAGGGTTGAAAAAAGACCAGAGTCCATCAAGTTCAACCCATCCAAGTAAACCCAGCACCCACAACCCACACCTACCAATCTATACACTCACATTCATAAACTGTACTTACTGTAAGTATGTAGAGAGTTGGTGGTTCTGTGGTCAATATTTGGCTTGATTGGCTGAGTATGTGAGTGCATCGGGGTCATATATGTTCCCAATTTCTTGGATACCATCTTGTTTACAGCAGAGAATAGGAAGTCTTGTATTTGACTACACTGTCACAGTGGAATTATTGCGGTTGATTTTAGTGAAATGGATTTGAATGAGTTTCATACAGTCAATGAGGATTTGGTGGTACTAGCAAGCAAACCCAATATAGGTAGCCTGCCTTTTTGCTACAATCACCAAGTTGGAGTAAGAGGGTTAAAAAACTGGGCTTTAAACATCACATGTTCCATATCTACCCAACTTTTCATTCCAAGCGCCAGTTTGTTGTTTGGCCCAGTAGTGTGGCTTTGCAGTATGCCAGACCTGCATTTGACATCAGAAGGTGCTGAAGCAGGGGAAAGAAAGTTTTGTGCAGTGGAATCGGTAGTACAGGTATAGGACCCATTATCCAGAATGCTCGGGACCAAGAGTATTCCGGATAAGGGGTTTTTCTGTAATTTGGATCTCCATACGTTATGTCTATTAAAAAATCAATAAAACAGTAATTAAACCCAATAGGATTGTTTTGCATCCAATATGGAGTATTTGTATCTTAGTTGGGATCAATTACAAGGTACTGTATTATTACTACAGAGAAAAAGGGAATCATTTTTAAAAATCTGAATTATTTGATTAAAATGGAGTCTATGGGAGACAGGCTTTCCGTAATTCGGAGCTTTCTGGATAACAGGTTTCCGGATAAGGGATCCCATACCTGTACCTTAGATTTCTATTGTATTTTGGTAAAATGAGCATGTTTATGGCATTCGCTTTTCCAAACACTTTTTCAGTGATAAGCACTAATAGTATGGGTTGGGCGCTCCATCAGCCAACCAGGGTTATCATACATCATATCTGTAGTCAGAGTGATGGGAATGGTCCTTACCAGGTTTTGGAGTTGTAAAGATATAGAGCCATTCTGTGGGGAAAGAGTCAGGGCCAATACAGTTTTGAAGTTTTTATAATATCTGTTACTTAATTCAGTCTCGGCCTGGAGCTCTGTTAAAGGGACACTAAACCCTGCGGCACAGCGCGGCTCAACCAAACGTTACTCAGCTGTTGCTGGACTACAAATCCCAGAATAATGTAACATATAATGAAGGGTGAGGCATGCTGGGAGCTGTAGTCCAGCAACATCAGGGTTGTATTCTTAAAGCAATATTGCCCAATAAAACTCTCCCCCAAATCCCCAGGGCCAGCGGCTGCATTAAAATGCAAGAAATTCTCCAATGAGAATCCCAGCTGATGTGAGTAAATCCGGCTCCCTGTTCTCTGTTCCTGCAATTGGAGTTGGGAGCAATAAGCACAGTTTCCCAGCACTGAACAAGTCTGTCCCTTTATCCCCATGTCTGATTCCTGTGCCATATAATGACGGGAAAATGCCATCATTATCTCTATATGTAAGGTACCAGCAAGATGGCCGACACAGTGCTGGGGATCGGCATTCTCATTGGTCACTTCTCTTGCATCTTTAATTAAGTTTTCAGTCAGTAGAATTCTCATTGGTGAATTGGTTTCCATGTGTAATTATGTTTTTCATCAACTTCTATAGAGAACTAGGGGGCGCGGTGGGACAGCTTTACAGTTGGGTTTAGTGTCCCTTTAAAGGGAAACTAAAGCCTAATAAAGAATATGGCTAGAAATGTTTAGCTATGTGTTTTGGGCCCTTGTACCAGCCCAACATCCCCAAAGCTCTATAGAAATAAAGCCCCATGCCCCTGAAGATGCCCACAGTAGCTCTCCATCTTTTGCCCAACTACTGCACATGCTCAGTCTGCACTTGGCTGATGTCACTGAGCTTAGGGATCCACTCACAATATTCTTCTTTCCTATGCTTGCTCTAGTCACTGCCTGTTCCCTATTAAACATGCATACAGGCCAACCAATCACAGTCCTGCCTGGCTGCTCCCTGACAGTCCTGCTCTGGCACTTTGAGCTTGGGGTGAGACTTTAGCTGAATCCTTATTGTGTGACTTTTCTTTCCACCTTGTTAGAAAGGATGGGAACATTGACAGAACTTAGAGAAATTGAATTCAGTGCAATTATTTTAAAGCATTGATGAAAGTGGAGGGAGCTGTGTTCCCATTAGGTAGAGCTGCGGACTTATTTTTAGTCAGGGGCTTTGCACATGCTCCTTCTGCCCAATCATGCTTCACTTCTTTGCCCCAGCCATTAGGTGGGTGGGAGGTTTTGTTCTTTCCGGCCGCCAGCTGGAGCCTTACCCAGGCAATCAATGGCGTTGTACCTGTACACTTCAGCACCTTTTTTGTGTTTGATTTGTGCCCCCTGGATGGGTGTCATAGACCTCTGGGTTAGACCCCAGGCAAAGACTTATGTGGACTTTCCCTAGTTACAAGGCGAAGAGGAGTCCAACAACCTGGTGGAGCTTGCCCATGCTGCCTGTTGGCTGATGCCTTGGACACATGAGCATCGGAGGCCATGCCTTCGGGTAGGACTCACGGGTGATGATTCAGTATCATAAGTATCAAAGTTCTTTGCTAAAGATTAGGATCCAGAAGCTCTTTTGTTTAAAAAATGCAATTATCTTCTAAATTGAGGGAAGTATATATATGATGTGCTGAAACCCAATGTGTATAATAGGGCAGCACTAGTTTATATGTACCTGTACCCATGATGCACCTGTGTCTCTGTGCCAATGGGATCATTTGGCCAGTATATGGGAATCCCTCCAGGATTAAGTTTTAGATCCCCCCTAGTTCTTTATAGAGGTTGAAAAAAAAATATAGATGCAAAAGAATTAAATGAAAATTCTGATTAGATTCCCACCACTATATGTCAGCTATTTAACTATTATCTTATATTACATAATTTTCCCCGTCATTATATGGCACAGGAATCAGACATGGGGATAAAGGGACAGACTTGTTCAGTGCTGGGAAACTGTGCTTATTGCTCCCAACTCCAATTGCAGGAACAGAGAACAGGGAGCCGGATTTACTCACATCAGCTGGGATTCTCATTGGAGGATTCTTTTGCATATTAATGCAGCCACTGGCTCTGGAGAGCTGGGAAATGTTTCATTAAACAATGCAAAAACTCTAAACCCCACATTACATTACAGGGCAACACAGGAACCAGTGCAGGCTGCATATTATGATTCTAATTATTAATCAGCTTTGCTGTATCAGCTTCTATGGCAGATGTTATGTGACTTGTGCTGTTTGTTTAGATAATTTACTACAATCCCTAAGCTCCGCCTCCTGACAGCAGCCCAGAGCTCACTGAGCATGTGCAAGCCCTTGGTTTCCAAAAGATGGTCTAAAAAAGTAACAAGATGGCAGCCTCTGTGGAAAACTTTGAAAGCCTAAATCTTTACTTTAATTAGGCTTCTCAGCCTTTGGGCTTGTGCAGTAAGTTCAGAATGTCTATGTTTATGTTCTGTATACAAAATACAGCATTTCTATTTATATTCTATTTAAGACTTTAGTTCCCCTTTAAGTCTTTAAATTCTGTCCCATCATCGTCAGGCTGAAAGGCTTTCATTACAGCAGTACTGTTGGAAGCATACTTTGTGTCCTCTTGAGCAGGTCAATAGCCTCTTCATCTGCAGGTAAACATTTCAGGCCGTCTTCCACGTAGAAGTCTTTTTCTACAATGTGTCATGCATCCGCACCACACTCAATTTTTGCCTTCACAATCAGTCCTTCTTAGGTCAAATGTTGTGACAGCCGGTGGTGGCCTGTTACCAATGACATGCACCTTCGTACGATGTTGTGTTATTCCATTGCTGATGGCATTGTTGCGGTGCCAGAGCAATTGGAGAAATTTCTGTGGTCGTCTCGCACAATGAAGCAATGGAGTATCTGCTGGATATCGGCTGAGATCACAACTGGCTCCCTGCTGAACCTCACAAGTATTCCTACAAGCTTGTTAGGGTGGGACCAGTGAGAAGGACATCATGGAGAGATATATCTTGATACTTGACCCTTGAGTCAATACCAACCTGATTAGTTTCAGTTTGTGTGGGTGATACACACCAATGGAAGGTAGGTACCAGCATTCATCATGTTCTTGTAGGGGTGGGGCGGGTTCATGATCATTGTCAAAAATTTTCTTCATAAATGCAACAAAGTGGTCTTTCATTTCAAGCTTGCTCCTAAGTGAGGCAAATCTGGAAATGGATTCCTCATAAATGTTTGGAGGTTTGGTTCTTGTACTGCAGAATGGTAAGCGTGCAACCCAACTGTTGTAATTGTCTTTAACCCTTTACCTGCCAAAACCGTAGGTACTACGTTGTTTAAAAAAAATGAGCCAAGGGGACTGGCAAGTTGGTTCAGCGATGCGATCGCATTGCAGGACCTAGCTAAAAGCAGCAGATCGATCGCATGCGTCTGCTGCTTGTACTGTCTGTTCCCCTGCTCCTAGCTCCGCCCACGCACTTCCTGTGCTGCGAGGACTGCAGAGAGGACTGCCTGCCTGCGATCCCTGAAACCTTCTGCTGGTAAGTGCTCTTTATTTGCCTAATACACTCACTTACACACATGGTCTCTGGGGGTCTCTGTATAGTTAGTGTTACGCATAATACACTGACAGGGGACTCCAAAAGCTGAGTTGGCAGGCGAGAAATCCATATGCGCTATTTTCATTTTGGGGTCAGTACATACCACAGACTTTGGTATATCTATGCATATTGGGCATCAAACTGTTCAGTAGACCTTAGGGGTTCCTATTTGGGGTGATTTGCCTTTGTATGCAAGAAATTGTGTGAGATAAATGCGGCAAATTGCAACATTTTTATGCGATTTTCTGAAATGTCATAAAAACCACTAACTTTAGGAAAGCTTTGCAGATTGGTACTTTGGTGTAGAAAGGACTCTTTACCCATGTTTGATTTGTCAGAATGTGTACTTTCCAAAAATAAATGGTTTTCTGGGTTTTTCTGTACAGTTAGGCGGTGTTACGGCACATAATACACGGTCATTGGGCTTTTTTTTCAGAAATCGAGTTGGCAGCTGAGAAAATTCCTATGCACTATTTTCATTTGGGTGCCGCTGTACCCCACATACTTTGGTAAATCTTTGCATATTGGGCATCAAACTGTTCAGTAGACCTCTGGCATTCATATTTATGGTGATGTGTTATTATATTTAAGAAATGCTGTAAGATAATAAATATGGCAAATTGCAACAATTTTAGGCCTTTTTCAGAAAAGTCATAAAAACCATTAACTTTAGGAAAGCTTTCCAAATTAGTACTTTGGTGTAGAAAGTCTTCTTTACCCATGTTGGATTTGTGAGAATGTGTTCTTTCCAAAAAGATATAACCTTTTAGGGGTTACCCTACATTTCTGCAGCTTCTACCCCTCATAAAACTGCCATGTGTTTATGAATTGGGTAAATGTAAGCCCTGAAATTAGTGGCACAAGGTATATTTTGGGGTCTCTAAGTGCCATGTGCTTTGATAAACCTATGTACAGTGGGCATCAAACTGTTCAGTAGACCTCTGGGGTTCATATTTAGGGTGTTTTGTCTTGGTACCTAATGACCTGTAGAAAATAAAATGCTGCAATATGGAAGTTTTGAGGTGATTTTTGGAAATTTCATAAAAATCGTCAAACTTAGGAAAGCTTTGCAGCTAGGTATTTTGGAGTAAAAAGAAATTGCTACCCATTTTAGATTCAGGGGAATGTGTACTTTCCAAAAATATATAGCTTCCTGTGGTGAGCGTACTTTTTTGTAGCATTATCCTACATAAAGGGGTACATATGGGGGTATGTTCACATTGGGGCCCCTCCATGCCACATACTTAGGTAAACCTATACATATTGGGCATCAAACTGTTCAGTGGACCCCTGGCGTTCAAATTCAGGGTGTTTTATCTTGGTACCTAATGCTATGTGGGAGATAAGATGCTGCAAACTGGAAGCTTTGAGAGGATTTTAAAACTTGCCAACTTTAGGAAAGCTTTGCAGCTTTGCACTTTGGTGTAGAAAGACATGGGTACCCATTTTGAATTCAGGGGGATGTGTACTTTGGCTTTCTGGGGTGAGTGTACCTTTTGTAACTTTATTCTACATATAATGATGTAAATGTGTTGATTTTGCAGGAGCTGAAATAACAGAAATTACAGATCATATGGGGGTATGTTCCCATTGGGGCCCCTACATGCCACATACTTAGTTAAACCTATACATATTGGGCATCAAGCTGTTCAGTGGACCCCTGGTGTTCATATTTAGGGTGATTTATTTGGTTACTTTATGACCTGTAGGAGATAAGATACTATAGACTGGAAACCTTGAAGTGATTTTTTAAAAATTTCAAATTTTTTTATAAAAACCAATAACTTTAGGAAAGCATTGCGACTTGGTAGTTTGGAGTAGACAGACAGTTGTGCCTATTATGGATTCCTCAGAATCTGTTCTTTTTAAAAATGTATAATTTTCTGGGATAAACCTTCTGTTAGTGGAATTTTTGACCTTGAAATCTAAAGTATGCAGCTTTCTGGAGCAGTGCTTTGGGAATTTGGTAGTGTACTGCTGGGAGTTTTTGACCTATACAAGTGGGAAATCTCCATAAAACTATATATATTTGGTATTAGCACAATCAGGAGACATGGGACTTTCCAAATCAGTTGTTATTTCATGCATTAACTAATTTTTGTTTCTGGTGCATGTGTTTATATTATGGAAAATATGATTTTTTTCTTCATTTTTTAGACATTTAGAAGCCTATATCTTGTTACAGAATTAGAATTACACAAAAATTCTACCATATTTTTAAAGCTTAGGTTGTCCCCCCAAGGAAAGGACCCTAAAATGAAACAGTGCAAAATGTTAAAAAAATGTCTGGCAGTAGAAGTTCCGCTTTGTCCAAAACGGCTGGCAGTGAAAGGGTTAAAGGAGTCTGTTTCACATGCCCTGCGTCTCAGCACACATCCCCCACTATCACCCAGTCTCCCCAACAAAAGCAGGATTTCAGCATCTTTATCAATGGCAGGTAATTGATTAGTGGAAAGGGATTTGATACTCTGGCATTTAAAGAGCGAATTCCTCTGCTTTTATAAAATATCCCCCACTGTCTCCTAGGTATTACAATAAATTCACTATAGAAATTAGATTGTTGTATTTACATAAACCCTGAATGAGCATTATAAAGGTGAAATTAACTTGATATTGAATAATTGTTTCTGGCTGAAATTAGTGCAGATATATTGCCATATTATACTTACCAGTGTGTAACCATAGTTACCCAGTAACTGGGCTAAAGACATAGCTGAGGCAGAATCCAGATTTCCAATAAAACCAGCAATTTGCCCCCGGCCCCTACAGGAGTAATTGGGAATGGATTTTCCCGGTCCTGATAATATCTGCAGGGCACTTCCCACTGCTAAACGGGGCGCAGAGCAAGAATCAAACAGGTGATACCCCAGAGTGATGTTGGGTAACAGATCCGGGTTCCAGTTGATCTCATCAATGGCAAAGATAAGTGTGTGGATTTCTTCATAGAGATTATAATCGGGACTGTGGAAATATATCGGTAGCATTAGAGACACTGTAACAAAGAGGCCCAACTTGTACTTCTGCAGATGCTCTTTGCAGGGAAAATATGTGTTTCCTTGATGGTTGGTCATGTTTTTTGTATGAGAAAGGAATAATGGGAATGTGCCAGTATTGATTTGTTGGTATTGTATGAACTGGCTAGGGCAAATAATGTGGGTATCTGTGTGCTCAGTATCGGGTAATGTGTATGCTGCCGTATATGCAGGCAATTATCAAATGAAGGTCCTGCTGAGTTGTACAGGGAAATCCCTACGTTCATGTTATCTCTCTGTACAAGTTATTTGTCCTTTTGTGCAGAGACCCATTAAAGGGAAACTAAACCCTGCTGCACAGCGCGGCTCAACCAAACGTTACCCAGCTGTTGCTGGACTACAAATCCCAGAATAATGTAACATATAATGAAGGGTGAGGCATGCTGGGAGCTGTAGTTGAGCAACATCAGGGTTGTGTTCTTAAAGCAATATTGCACAATAAAACCTTTCAGGCTCCCCAGTGCCCGCATTGGCAGCATTGAAATGCAAAAGAATCCTCCAATGAGAATCCCAGCTGATGTGAGTAAATCCGGCTCCCTGTTCTCTGTTCCTGCAATTGGAGTTGGGAGCAATAAGCACAGTTTCCCAGCACTGAACAAGTCTGTCCCTTTATCCCCATGTCTGATTCCTGTGCCATATAATGACGGGAAAATGCCATCATTATCTCTATATGTAAGGTACCAGCAAGGGGCCTGACACAGTGCTGGGGATCAGCATTCTCATTGGTCAATTTTGTATCCATCATTACATTTTCAGGTGAGTAGAATTCTCATTGGTTGAGCAGTGCTGTGCAGCAGGGTTTAGTGTCCCTTCCTTCCCCAGCCCTGCTGAGCCCGCCCACTCACTTCCTGCTATAGAAACTCTGCAATCATAGAACCCTGTTTACAGCCAAGGACCCTCCAGATCACAAAAAAGGTAAGTGGCCTTTTTACCTATATACACACATTTACACACACACAACTCACCTTTACTAAATGTAGTTTTTGTTCTGCTTTTCTGCCTTTTGTTGCTTTTCTCTTGCTTTTGTACATATTTACACACTAACAGACACACATACTTTTTTTTTTATTAGTTTCTTATTTTATCATTTTGTCTTTTGTTTTTTTCCTTAAAAATTATTTATTTCTAAAATTCTAGCATGTTTTGAAAGCTTAGCTTGTCCCGAAAAAAATAATATATTATTCTCCCAGGTAAACTAAAAGTCCCCCCGAGGAAAGGCCCCTAAAGTGATGAATTCTGGCAGTACAAGTTCCGCTTTGTCCAAATCGTCTGGCAGTTACATGATTCTGACCTGTTTGCAAACTTTGTTTTTGAATGTAAACATTGGTTTTTGTCTACCAATTTTTTTCGTTTGACCTTTTTATTTCACGGGAAAAATTGTTCCTGTTTTTAAAAGGGAACCCAGTCACACAGACTTAAATAACTCTCAAGAAATATTTCTCAAGCATTTTGGCCAATAATGGTAAAAAGCAAAAAATGTTTGTTTGGTTGTGGGTTTTTTTTGGCTGATAAATAAAGCCATTATGGAAAGTAGATAGGAGTGTGCTCTCTGTACCTAGAACACTAAGGGGCCCATTTACTTACTCACGAACGGGTCGAATGCGTCTGATTGCGTTTTTTTCGTAATGGTCGGTATTTTGCGATTTTTTCGGCGTCTTTACGAATTTTTCGGAAATTGCCACGACTTTTTCGTAACCGTTGCGACTTTTATGCAGCTTTCGCGCTGAGTACGAAAGATTCGGATTCATTCAAGCTTCAGTATGGTGACTTTTCTTGGGCCAGGTTGGAGCTGCAGGGTGCCATTGAGTCCTATGGGAGACTTACCTTGGGCCGGGTTGGTGCTGCAGAGTGCCATTGAGCCCTATGGGAGACTTTCCTTGGGCCGGGTTGGAGCTGCAGAGTGCCATTGAGCCCTATGGGAGGGTTTCCTTGGGCCGGGTTGGAGCTGCAGAGTGCCATTGAGCCCTATGGGAGGCTTTCCTTGGGCCGGGTTGGAGCTGCAGAGTGCCATTGAGCCCTATGGGAGACTTTCCTTGGGCCGGGTTGGAGCTGCAGAGTGCCATTGAGCCCTATGGGAGACTTTCCTTGGGCCGGGTTGGAGCTGCAGAGTGCCATTGAGCCCTATGGGAGACTTTCCTTGGGCCGGGTTGGAGCTGCAGAGTGCCATTGAGCCCTATGGGAGACTTTCCTTGGGCCGGGTTGGAGCTGCAGAGTGCCATTGAGCCCTATGGGAGACTTTCCTTGGGCCGGGTTGGAGCTGCAGAGTGCCATTGAGCCCTATGGGAGACTTTCCTTGGGCCAGGTTGGAGCTGCAGAGTGCCATTGAGTCCTATGGGAGACTTTCCTTGGGCCGGGTTGGAGCTGCAGAGTGCCATTGAGCCCTATGGGAGACTTTCCTTGGGCCAGGTTGGAGCTGCAGAGTGCCATTGAGCCCTATGGGAAGCTTTCCTTGGGCCGGGTTGGAGCTGCAGAGTGCCATTGAGCCCTATGGGAGGCTTTCCTTGGGCCGGGTTGGAGCTGCAGAGTGCCATTGAGCCCTATGGGAGACTTACCTTGGGCCGGGTTGGAGCTGCAGAGTGCCATTAAACCCTATGGGAGACTTTCCTTGGGCCGGGTTGGAGCTGCAGGGTGCCATTGAGTCCTATGGGAGGCTTCCAAAAACATGCTAAGTCTGAAAGTTTCGGCCGCCGCTTATGAGCGCTCAATACGAAAAATTCGAGCCAAGATACGAAAAATTCGTAAAGACGCCGAAAAATCGCAAAAAATACGAAAAAGTCGCAAAATGCTCGTTTTCCAATCGGAATTTTTCTAATTCGGATTCGAATTCGTGTCTTAGTAAATCAGCCCCTTAAGGCTGGATATTTGGAGGAAAAAGAAAGGAAATACATGTTGCTAATGGAATGCCTGCCCTGCTGTGCAACGTAACTCTGGGGTTGAATGAAAGTGCTCAGCTCATTGCTCGATGGTTTTATTCAGTTTAAATGAAATAATATACATCATTGTTTCTTCATTTCCACAGGAAAGCATAATGTATAACAGGTGGGTGCAACTGAAGTAGCTGAGAATGTGCGGCACAATATCTCTTGGAGTTGGGGGTAAATTTGACCCCCAGGCTGTACTTCTTGTACTCTCCCTGACAGCAACCCTGCCTCTTAGTTGTTAAAGACTTCAAAGTGGGAGGATAGAACTTGTGGTTGATCTTGATTTGGTGCTGTTATAGAATAAAACAAGTTGTAGTACTGTGCATGTTACAGAAGGATTCCCCTTGTAAAAAATACTGAAAATAGATCTTAAATAAAAAATGCTTATATTTAAGCTAATCAATTATAAAAAAAAAAGGAAATATTTTGTGGAATGAAGATAAAACCTTACTGTATGCAGAGAGGGATGTGTTTCACATCGTTATCTGGTTTACGATGCACCCCAGTGTGCACAGAGAAGACTCCACCAATGATGATGTCTCCATCCTGAATGAGTTCATATTCATACCTAGTCATGGTGAGGGGAATACGGCACGGTGAGTCTGACCCACGCAGCTCAGTACTGCAGGATGGTACCCATATGGCTGCCAGGCAGAACAGCACTTTCAGCTGATCAGATGAGAGACCTCTGGTTAAAGACTGTAACAGATGTGTCATTGCTTTAGTATAAAATTATAAAAATTGTTCTGAGGAGCTAAAAATCCATTGCTCCTCTGATAGTGGAAATGTATCTGCGCATCAGTCTCCTTATATATATTCTCTGCCTGGTGATATTTCTCTGGTTCTGTGTGTAGAACCTGTAAGAGTATTATTCCTGAACCCCCCAATGTCCACTTCTGGCTCCTACAAATAAACTCTGTAATTGTCTCAGTACAACATATTATTAAGATTTTTCTTTGACTTGTATTTCTTGATTCTCTCAGTAGAATAAACATGAAAGTTTGAAACAAATTCTGACTTTTTTGTATATTTATTTTTTAAACTTGTTCTTATTAAGTTTCTTCACATTTTATAAAGGCACACAAACGTCATGAAACCAATATCTAATGAGAAAAATAATTTTGTAAAGAAAGATATATAATATAATTTCAATAATAATAATAATAATAATAATAATAAATAATAATGACATCTATTAACCCTTTAAGTGTCACAGGACGTAGAATCTACGTCCTGTGTATAAAAGTACCTAAGTGCCAGATGATGTAGAGTCTACGTCCTGCTGCACTTCTGGGTTTGGGAGCAGAGGAGCAGCTTTTCATGCACACAAAACACATTTTACCTAGTGTACACGCACACTTACACACTTATGTAATTTTGTAATTTTTTTTTTATTGCATCGTTTTTATTCTCGCCTGAAAAAAATGTTTTATTGCCATTGCGGATAGTGTATTCACTAACCGTACTGCGCAATACCTTTTGTGTATTATTTTGGTGTTTTTACTTCATTTTCTGTGATTTTGGCACATTTTTAGGTAATTTATTGCATTTCTGGCCATTTTATTGCATTTTCAGTTATGGATAGTTGTTGTTCGCTTCACTTTGTCTGTAAAACTTATTTGCCCAAGCCAAAATACTCAAACTGTGATTCTGACCGCAGATATTACTAAGCAAAAAAAAAAACAACATTGATTTTAGTGTTTTTTTTTTTAATTTTAGCAATTTTATTGCATTTCACATTGTTCTTTGTTACTTGTCTTTTCACATAGACATTTTGTCTGCTGTATTTCAATTTGGCTTCCTCTGTACCCCACATAGTTTGGTAAATCTATGCATATTGGGCATCAAACTGTTCAGTAGACCCCTGGCATTCATATTTTCATTGTTTTATGTTGATATGGTACAAAATGTGGGGTAGATAATGGGTCAAAATGCAAGCTTTGTGATGATTTTTAGAAATGTCACAAAAACCATTCGGTTAAGCATAGTTTTGTAGTTTGGTAGTTTGCAGTAGAAAGTTGTATTTACCCATTTTTGTTTTGTCGGAATGTGTCCTTTCAGAAAATATATGGTTTTCTAGGGTCTACATACTGTTAGAGGTTCTTATGGCACATAATACACATACTGGGTGCAGAAACTGCACGAGCCGGAGCATCTTAAGTGAAAATTCATATGCACTATTTTTATTTGGGTGCCCCTGTACGGCATGTTGTTTGGTAAATCTATGCATATAGGGCATAAAACTGTTCAGTAGACCCCTGGCGTTCATATTTAGGATGTTTTATGTTGATATGGTACAAAATGTGGGGGTACATAATGGGGTAAAATGCAAGCTTTGTGACAATTTTCAGAAATGTCATCAAAACCATTCTGTTTAGCATAGCTTTGTAGTTTGGTAGTTTGCAGTAGAAAGATGTATTTACCCATTTTTATTTTGTTAGAATGTGTACTTTCGGAAAATATATGGTTTTCTAGGGTCTCCGTACTGTTAGGGGGTCTTATGGCACATAATGCACATGCCGGTAGCTTATATTGCAGGGTATACACTTTGTATGCACTAACTTCCTTATGGAGTCTCTAAATGCCAGATACAGTGCTGATCCTATGCACAATGGGCATTAAACTGTTCAGCGGACCCTTGGCTTTCATATTTAGGGTGTGTTTTCTTGGTACCTAATGTTATGTGGGAGATAAGGTGCTTGAAAGTGGAAAATTTGATGTGATTTTAAGGTATTTCATCAAAACCGGCAATTTTGGGAAAGCATTGTGACTCTGTAGTTTGGAGTAGAAAGACATGGGTACAAATTTTGAATTCGTCCGAATATGTACTTTCCAAAAATATATGGTTTTGGGGGGTCAATTTTTTTTTGTGTTTTTACCCCACAGAAATTCAGTAAACATGTTGAATTTTCAGTAGCTCAAGAGCTCTCCGGGGCAATTTCTATGCACTAACTTCCTTATGGGGTCTCTAAATGCCAGATACATTGGTGATCCTATGCACAATGGGCATCAAACTGTTCAGTGGACCCTTGGCTTTCATATTTAGGGTGTGTTTTCTTGGTGCCTATGTGGGATGTTATGTGGGAGATATGATGCTTGAATGTGGAAGATTTGAGGTGATTTTTTCAAATTTTCATAATTTTTTATAGAAACTGCTAAATTCAGGAAAGCATTGCCGTTTGGTACATAGAAGTTGGAAGACATAGTTTCCCATTTCAGATTTGTCAGAATGTGTACTTTTCAAAAATATATTGTTTCCTGGGGTAAACCTAATGTTCCAGGATTTTTGGCTTTGGAATGTAAAGTATGTCGTATTCTGCTGTAATGCTTTGAAAATTTAGTAATTTACTGCTGGGAGTTTTTGATCTATAGAAGTCAGAAATCTCAATAAAACTATACATATCAGGTATTGGCACGTTCGGGAGACATGAGGCTTCCCAAATCAGTTGAATTTTTGTCCATAAAATAAAATATGTGTCTGGTATAAATCCCTATATCATGAAAAATAGCTTTTTTTCTTTTTTTTTGTGTATTTCAAGCTCTAAATCTTGTTCCAGAAGTGGAAATACACTAATAACTTTTATTCAATATTGATAAAATGCACACTATAAGTTTTTTGTAGTAACAGAAAAAATGAAAATAATATAGTATATTAAAATGATCATACAGTGCAGGGTTACCTGATAAGGGGGATAAGACCCCCAAAGGAGGAAAACATTCTTAAACCACTATATCCCAAATATCACTATCTATAAAGGTGGCTAATAGGTCCTACCATCAATGTGTGAAATCAACCAAATCAAACCCACACACATTCCATACAGTGACCCAATACCTCACTCCCCAGTAATGAGTCTCATGGTAAGAAATGGGTCAAACCTACCCCACATGCAATTCCCCAGTGCCTAATACCTACAGAGAAAAATTGCTTAAAATAGGAGGTCAGTAGCTTCTTTGGCTTCTTTGTATTTTTGTTCTCCAGTGATACAGATTGCTGTATAGTATTTTGTCAGATTACTCTGAAGGGTGTTATATTTGCCACTGAATGCTTTTTTCTGATTAATTAAATAGGATATAGTATGTCCTCTCAAAACAGGTTTCACCTCTGCTCAAACAAGCTGTGGATTATCCCGGTGTATTCGATTATTGACCATTTAGATTGACCATTTCTTTTTTAAAAATATTTAGAAGTCCTCACTAGCATACAGGTATGCCAGCAATCTCCAGTTAAAGGAGTGTGGCACAGGTACGGTTTGTTTTCATGTGGCAAATACTGGGATATGATCAGAAATGTCCATATTTCCAATTTTAACTGATTTAAGATGTGATAGCAGCTCCCAAGAGACAAATATATTGTCAATTCTTGAATGAGTTCTGTGTACTGCTGAGTACAACGTAGAATCTTTAGCAATCGGGTTATGATGACGGTAAGTTGTATGTAGAGGTTTTGCTCTTGTTTGTGTATTTGTAATGGATTTACCTGATTTGTCTAAAAGGTCATTCCAAACCACATTTACGTCTCCTCCCATGATGAAGTCTGACACCCCCCCAGGAGTCAAGTTGCTGTAGAATGTCTGTATCAGTATTAGGTGCATAGATCCCCATATGTTTTATGCCCTGTATATCTAAATCTGGTATTAAATATCAGCCTTCATTGTCTTTATAGGTTTTTAGGACTGCACAATTAAGCCCATTACTGAGTAAGATGGCTACTCCCCTAGATTTTGAGGTATAAGATGAAACTTGTATATTTTAACATAATAAACACATCCAGGGCTGAGTTACTTATAATAATCTTCTGTATCAAGTTTATGTATCAGAGATTTTACCTTTAGTTCCATCCATGCTGCTACCTCTCAGCACCCATTTCTGACAAGTGGGGACTTTGAATTGGCCGTTAGGGATGTAGCGAACTGTTCGCCGGCGAACTAATTCGCGCGAACATCGGGTGTTCGCAAGTCCGCAAATTCGCGAACTTTTGGCGATGTTCGCCATTTGGGTTCGCCTTAGCTGGCGCCAAATTTTGACCTCTCACCCCAGACCAGCAGATACATGTCAGCCAATCAGGCAGCTCTCCCTCCTGGGCCACCCCCCCCCCCTTGGACCACCCCCCCCCCCTTGGACCACTCCCTTCCATATATAAACCGAAGCCCAGCAGCCATTTTACATTCTGCCTGTGTGTGCTTGAAGAGATAGTGTAGGGAGAGAAGCTGTGATTGATTTGAGGGAGAGTTTAAGTAGGATTTCTGGCTAGTAATCTACTACTGCTCTGTATTTGTGTGGGGATAGGAGCTGTGCATTCATTTCAGGGAGAGTTTAAGTAGGATTTCTGGCTAGTAATCTACTTTCTACTGCTCTGTATTTGTGTGGGGATAGGAGCTGTGCATTCATTTCAGGGAGAGTTTAAGTAGGATTTCTGGCTAGTAATCTACTACTGCTCTGTATTTGTGTGGGGATAGGAGCTGTGCATTCATTTCAGGGAGAGTTTAAGTAGGATTTCTGGCAAGTAATCTACTTTCTACTGCTCTGTATTTGTGTGGGGATAGGAGCTGTGCATTCATTTCAGGGAGAGTTTAAGTAGGATTTCTGGCTAGTAATCTACTTTCTACTGCTCTGTATTTGTGTGGGGATAGGAGCTGTGCATTCATTTCAGGGAGAGTTTAAGTAGGATTTCTGGCTAGTAATCTACTTTCTACTGCTCTGTATTTTTTGTCTAAATAACAATTTGTCTAAATAACAATAATAATTCCGTGTCCAGAAACATCACTTGAGTGACGGTTTTCCACCAGCAATAAAATATTCCGTATCCACTACTGTATACGTTGCCCTTGCAGGCCTTGTTGCCCGGTGTCTGCAACCAAGTGCCACCTAGCTGTGTGATCTTTTTCACAATTTGTCTAAATAACAATAATAATTCCGTGTCCAGAAACATCACTTGAGTGACGGTTTTCCACCAGCAATAAAATATTCCGTATCCACTACTGTATACGTTGCCCTTGCAGGCCTTGTTGCCCGGTGTCTGCAACCAAGTGCCACCTAGCTGTGTGATCTTTTTCACAATTTGTCTAAATAACAATAATAATTCCGTGTCCAGAAACATCACTTGAGTGACGGTTTTCCACCAGCAATAAAATATTCCGTATCCACTACTGTATACGTTGCCCTTGCAGGCCTTGTTGCCCGGTGTCTGCAACCAAGTGCCACCTAGCTGTGTGAGCTTTTTCACAATCTGTCTAAATTACAATAATAATTCCGTGTCCAGAAACATCACCCGAGTTGTTGTTGTTTTGTAAAAATAAAAAAAATGCCAGGCAAAGGCAGGCCGCCACGCAGAGGCACTAGGGGCCGTGCTGCTATGATATCCTGTGGCCCTAGGAAATTGCCCAGTTTTCCGAAGGCACTTACCCTGAACTCCCAAAATGCTGAAGAGGTAGTTGACTGGCTTACACAGCACACCCCATCCTCTACTGTTTCTAACTTTGCCACAACATCCTCATCCTCCTTTGCTATGGGCACCCCACGTACCACTTCCTCCACCACCGCCGCCCCTTCTTCACTGGAGTCAGAGGAGTTATTTACTCATGAGTTTGTTGAACTGAGTGATGCGCAACCATTATTGCCAGAAGAAGATGAAGGAGATGTGGACGTTACACCAGATATCATAATTCAGGCAGGCAACACAACAGAGATGGACATAAGGTGTGATGAGGTCCCCGCTGCTGCTGTCTTCTGTGAGCTGTCAGAAGAAATTGATGCATCTGAGGAGAATGATGATGAGGAGAGTGATATTTTGTGGGTGCCCACAAGAAGAGAGCAAGAGGAGGATAGTTCAGATGGAGAGACGGAGAGTCAGAGAGGCAGGAGGAGATTAAGACTTAAAAGAAGCAGGGACAGCTCCCAGGGAACAGTAGGGCAACAACATGAATCGGCACCTGTGGTCAGCCAGCCAACGCACCCGCCAACTTCTACTGTTACTGCTAGAAAGCCCACATCAAAAGGCTCAGCAGTGTGGCATTTTTTTAATGTGTGTGCCTCTGACAAAAGCGCTGTAATTTGCAATGAGTGCAGTCAGAAACTGAGTCTTGGAAGCCCAACACCCACTTAGGTACAACTGCTATGCGAAGGCACATGAACGCCAAACACAAAGCACTATGGGAGCAACACCTCAAAGGCAGCAGCCAAACGCTAAGCCACCCTCCTTCTGCTCCAGCATCTTACTGCTCTACCTCTGCTGTCCTTGACCCGTCTCAACCACCCTCCACTCCGCCTTCCAGTTCCTGCTCATCTGCCCCCAGCCAAGTTTCTGTGAGGGCCATGTTTGAGCGTAAGAAACCAATCCCCTGTTTGAGTCATCCCCTTGCCCGGCGTCTGACAGCTGGATTGTCTGCACTCTTAGCCCGCCAGCTTTTACCATACCAGCTGGTGGACTCTGAGGCTTTCCACCAATTTGTAGCAATTGGGACACCGCAGTGGAAGGTACCCAGCCGCAATTTTTTTTCACAGAAGGGAATACCACACCTGTACCAGCATGTGCAGAGCCAAATCACCGCATCTCTGTCATTTAGTGTTGGGGCAAAGGTCCATATGACTACTGACACATGGTCCTCCAAGCATGGTCAGGGCAGGTATGTCACCTACACTGCCCACTGGGTGAACCTGGTGATGGCTGGGAAGCAGGGAATGCGTGGTTCAACAACAGTGGAGTTGGTGTCACCGCCACGGGTTGCATGCGGGTCTGCCACCACCTCTACTCCTCCTTTGCTCTCTAACTCGTCTTCTAACTCGTCTTCTAACTCGTCTTCTAACTCGTCTTCTAACTTGGCTTCTTCCTCGGCTTCTTCCTCCTCTGCTGCTGTGTCCTCCTCCACACCTGTGCACCCCCAGCTCCACATAGGCTATTCGACGTGCCAGGTACGCCGTTGTCATGCTGTCTTGGGCATGACGTGCCTGGAAAGTAGAAACCTGTCATCTCTGCACTCACAGGCCGATCGGTGGCTGACCCCACACCAACTGAAAATTGGAAAAGTGGTGTGTGACAACGGAAGCAATCTGTTGGCAGCACTGAGACTGGGCAATTTAACACATGTGCCCTGCATGGCACATGTTTTAAATTTGATAGTCCAACGGTTTGTCTCGAAGTACCCAGGATTGCAGGACATTCTCAGGCAGTCCAGGAAGGTGTCTGGCCATTTCAGACGTTCCTACACAGCCATGGCACGCCTTGCTGACATTCAGCGGCGGCACAACTTGCCAGTCAGGCGTTTAATTTGCGACAGCCAGACTCGCTGGAATTCCACGCTAATGATGTTTGAACGTCTGCTGCAACAACAAAGAGCCATCAATGAATACCTATTTGAACTGGGTGGTAGGACTGGATCTGCAGAGCTGGGGATTTTTTTCCCCCTTTACTGGGTGCTTATGCGCGACGCCTGCAGGCTGATGCGCCCTTTTGACGAGGTCACAAATATGGTTAGTCGCACTGAAGGCACCATCAGCGACCTAATACCCTTTGCTTTTTTTCTTGAGCGTGCCGTGCGACGAGTTACAGATGACGCTGTAGACCAGCGTGACCAAGAGCCTGATTTCTGGGCGGAAACACCAGAACGTTCCCAGGCACCTGCTGCAACACAGGGAGAGGTGTCAGAAGCGGAGTCAGAGGAGGAAGGTGGCTTTGTGGAGGCAGAAGACCAACAGGAGCAGGCTTCCCAGGGGGCTTGTGGTCACCTTTTGTGGAGCCCTGGTCTTGTACGTGGCTGGGGGGAGGAGACGGTGGTGGATGAGGACGTAGTCCTTGATAACGAGGAAGGGGAGATGGATACCTCTGCATCCAACCTTGTGAGAATGGGGTCTTTCATGCTGTCATGCCTGTTGAAGGACCCCCGTATCAAGAGGCTTAAGGAGAAGGACCTGTACTGGGTGGCAACGCTACTAGACCCTCGTTACAAGCATAAAGTGGCAGAAATGTTACCAACGTACCACAAGTCCGAAAGGATGCTGCATTTCCAAACCAGCCTGCAAAACATGTTGTACAATTCTTTTAAGGGTGATGTCACTCCACATTCCAGGGGCAGAGGTGCCGGTAATCCTCCCACGAGCACACCTGCAAGGACAATGCACTTTGGCCACTCTGTAACGTCAGACATGCAAAGTTTTTTCAGTCCAAGGCAGCGCCAGGACCCTTCTGGATCCACCCTCAGAGAACGCCTCGACCGGCAGGTAGCGGACTACCTGGCATTAACTGCAGATATTGACACTCTGAGGAGCGATGAACCCCTGGACTACTGGGTGCGCAGGCTTGATCTGTGGCCAGAGCTGTCACAATTTGCCATAAATCTGTTGTCTTGCCCTGCCTCAAGTGTCCTCTCAGAAAGGACCTTTAGTGCAGCAGGAGGGATTGTAACTGAGAAGAGAACTCGCCTAGGTCACAAAAGTGTTGATTACCTGACCTTTATTAAAATGAATGAGGCATGGATCTCGGAGGGTTACTGCACGCCGGAAGACTTGTTCTGACTGCCCATGCAGCTGTCCTTCTCTGCACGCCGCTTGACACCACACACAGCTGTCCTTTAGCGTCCTCCTCCACCACCGTACAAACTAGGGTGCAAATCCTACTGGCTTAATTGTAAGCCAAACTTTTTGGACAGGTAAATCCTGAATTTTTCTCTCTTCTACTCTTCTGTGCTTGTCACCCTATCTGAGTTCTTTGAAAGGGTTTGGCTGGGGCATGGTTATGATACCATCTAGCTTTGATGTTTTTAATGTCTTCTGTGCTTGTTGTCACCCTATATGAGTTCTTTGAAAGGGTTTGGCTGGGGCATGGTTATGATACCATCTAGCTTTGATGTTTTTAATGTCTTCTGTGCTTGTTGTCACCCTATATGAGTTCTTTGAAAGGGTTTGGCTGGGGCATGGTTATGATACCATCTAGCTTTGATGTTTTTAATGTCTTCTGTGCTTGTTGTCACCCTATATGAGTTCTTTGAAAGGGTTTGGCTGGGGCATGGTTATGATACCATCTAGCTTTGATGTTTTTAATGTCTTCTGTGCTTGTTGTCACCCTATATGAGTTCTTTGAAAGGGTTTGGCTGGGGCATGGTTATGATACCATCTAGCTTTGATGTTTTTAATGTCTTCTGTGCTTGTTGTCACCCTATCTGAGTTCTTTGAAAGGGTTTGGCTGGGGCATGGTTATGATACCATCTAGCTTTGATGTTTTTAATGTCTTCTGTGCTTGTTGTCACCCTATATGAGTTCTTTGAAAGGGTTTGGCTGGGGCATGGTTATGATACCATCTAGCTTTGATGTTTTTAATGTCTTCTGTGCTTGTCACCCTATCTGAGTTCTTTGAAAGGGTTTGGCTGGGGCATGGTTATGATACCATCTAGCTTTGATGTTTTTAATGTCTTCTGTGCTTGTCACCCTATCTGAGTTCTTTGAAAGGGTTTGGCTGGGGCATGGTTATGATACCATCTAGCTTTGATGTTTTTAATGTCTTCTGTGCTTGTCACCCTATCTGAGTTCTTTGAAAGGGTTTGGCTGGGGCATGGTTATGATACCATCTAGCTTTGATGTTTTTAATGTCTTCTGTGCTTGTTGTCACCCTATCTGAGTTCTTTGAAAGGGTTTGGCTGGGGCATGGTTATGATACCATCTAGCTTTGATGTTTTAATGTCTTCTGTGCTTGTTGTCACCCTATCTGAGTTCTTTGAAAGGGTTTGGCTGGGGCATGGTTATTATACCATCTAGCTTTGATGTTTTTAATGTCTTCTGTGCTTGTTGTCACCCTATCTTAGTTCTTTGAAAGGGTTTGCCTGGGGCATGGTTATGATACCATCTATCTAAGATATTTTTTCTGTCCTCTGTGCTTCAGTGGCTGCAACAAAAAAACCATAATTTTTTAGGAATGTACACATTCCTGATTTTTCAGGGTTCTGCAACTGCGGCAAAATCGTATCTTTTATGGTCACCACAGGTGATAGAAAAGGTAGGACAAACCTGGGCCCACACTGCAGAATCAGTGTTTTTTGGTTCACATTACTGTACATTGAATTACCTCTGCCTGACCATGCACGTGCGCACAAGCACGGTGACTGCTAAACACACCACTACAGAAATATTCCCACCGACGGGACGAACGTCCTGGAGGTGACAAGCAACTAGTAAAAACTAATATTCGCACACTTGACAGTATCATTAAAGCTTTTTGCGTTTTTTTTCGTTGCAGTAAACGCGGCGTTTTGTCTTTGCGTGTGAACCGGCTGTAACCTTTACACGACTTGATTGGCATGTAGATGCCGGACTTTTTAAAGCAGTTTATTACATAAGTTTAGGAATGTAGTGTGTTTTCTCCCCTTAACAGCACAAAACGCAACGCTGTGTCAACAACGTATTTTTCAGAGAAATTTTTGCCCTTGATGCCCCTCCTGCATGCCACTGTCCAGGTCATGGCACCCTTTAAACAACTTTAAAATCAGTTTTCTGGCCAGAGATGGCTTTTCTAGGTTTTAAAGTTCGCCTTCCCATTGAAGTCTATGGGGTTCGCAAAGTTCGCGAACGTTCGCGAACATTTTTTTTTAGGTTCGCTACATCCCTATTGGCCGTAGATGCACATGGAACAGCAACTGGCTATTTAGTTAGGTCTTTCTTTGGTGGTGCTGTATTATAGTTGAATTAGTTATACCTCCAGTGGGTGAAGGGAAATAAAGGACATATGGTAGGCTAAAGTGGGGACAGGTAGGGTCAGGTGATATCCAGAGACAAGTATAAAAGGCAGGAGGCAATGGGGTACTTACCTATTTTTTCAAAGGAACAGGCATAAGGTGTTCCTCCCAAGATGTTATCCAAGATCTCCAGTGTTGCTTCTTCCAGAGAGCTCACCACAGAGAAAATGGTTGCATCCTGAAAGAAGGATGAAAAGTAGCAGTCAATGGGGTCTACAGGCAACTCAAGAAGAAGCATCCACATTTAAGGTGGCAGAGAGCAGCCATGCTTTTACATTGCCATAGTCCTGCCCAGCTAAGAAGAGAGCTTTGGTGAGTGGCAACAAACCTGTCAGAAGGGCTACATCAAAAGTTACAGAAGAAAGCAGTGAGGAACTCGACATCTAAGAAGTAGAATGTGATCCAGCAGCCAGAAGAGTCAATCAGTGTTGCCCGACCATCTACATCACCTCCGCATCATGTGACAGGGGTAACATTTTGTGTAGTAAACATCCAGATTTAACACCTTTTTGTAGAATAGGTTGTGTTTTATTCGACAAATTCAAAGCCCGCCCGGAGGTAAATAGCTGTAGAATCACACACACTTTTATATTCATTGCCAATAAGTTTGGGGTGCCTTTAGCAGGAGATAAAACAATCCCACATACAGCAGTTATACAATTTCTTGGTATTGAGATTGATACCTAGGCCATAGAAATAAGACTTTAGTTTGAAAAGACTTGCAAATGGTTACATTTAGTGATGGGGACAAAGGCAGCAATGAAAGTAACACTCAAGCAGTTTCAGTCACTTATAGTTTATTGTGTGACTTTTCTTTCCACCTTGTTAGAAAGGATACAAACATTGACAGAACTGAACTCCGCACAATTATTTAAAAGCATCATATTCTTAATTAAACATAAAAATAGGTTGATTCTATCACTTATATACCATAGAGTGAAAACACCATATACCCCTCCCACATAGGGGACCAAAAAAACAAAAACACAACTCATTGTGCCCAAAGTAAAGTCAATGGAGATTCCTGCACTGACTGGTTATTATATAGAGAACACAAGCCAAAGCCCAAACTGTGTATAGGTAGAACAACATGATATGTACAGGGGAACCTCTGCACAAACACTATGGGGCCGATCCACTAAAGGCCGAAAAAACTAGTTATATTTATAGCATGCACTTCTTATATTTTGAGAATTAACGATCAATTCACTAAGGACACTTGTCTGACTTAAGAAGCGATGTTATTGTCATTTTTTATCTGGCGATGACATATTTTTAAGCGATATTTTAAAGTATGCAATATATTTATGTGTTATTTTGTAGCACGCGATATTAGCGCATGCTATTACGCACGTAACCGTTACTTTCTGAATACTACCATTCTAAAAATGACCATTTCCCTGAAAACTGGCGGCTGCATCACACTAGGGCCAACACAGACTTGAAAAAATCCCACTGCAAACTCCATGTTGTGTTGCCAAACGCTCAGAACCACAATGTTCTTTAAGTACCGCCTGCCCCAAGTAGGTGTTCATTTTCGCACAGAATAACGCAATATTTTGCGCCTTTAACGCTTCACATGTGTCTGTGAATCATGCGTCAGTATTATTTCTATTCGCTAATTCCCACAATGCGATGGAAATAAAGCTTTACGATAATGCGCTTTTTTGTGCATGCAATATACATATTACCGCATGCGAAATGACTGATGAATCGGTACTTAATTATCGTGTGCTTTTTAACGGAAAAAACTATGCGTTATGCGTTAATGCCCCTTAGTGAATCGGCCCCATAGTGTGTTATTTGTCCAGTACTGTTCACCATTTATGTTGTTACTATTCCACCTACCAGTAACATAAATACAGAATGTCTTTGCTAGTTTCCCTTTCCATCATGTGTAACTCTAGGACACATTTAATATAACAGCCATCAGTGAGTTGATGATGGAAGGATTTTATCTGCCTGTCAACCTATATCAAGTATAGAGATGACAGAACAATCACTCACTTTCATCTTGAGCTCCCTAACTTTGTAGCTATAATTATCTTGGCAGGAGAGAAGAGACAAATATGGAGAAGACAATTTCCAAATCAAAACAACTCGGTAGCAGAAATACAGGAGAAAGCTCAGTTTAATGGAGGTGAAGAGGAAAAAACTGAGGTTTCTATTCTCTCACACAAGGATGGTGAAATTCATGAAATAATAGAGAAATCACATAATTAATGTATGATACAAATGTACAGATTCAGAATCACATCTCTATTTATTTCATCTGCCCAATAAATATTGTCTTCTGTTCATTTCTGGATGAAATAATATAATGTAACACTTGGGTAGGAATATACAGAAGAGAAGGCCACAGGATGAAGAGATGATGGCAAATATCTCCACACACACAGTGTTTTTGCCTTTGGTGCTCAGATAGGCCGGGATCATTGTGATCCAAACACTGCAGAAGAGCAGCATGCTGAAAGTGATGTACTTGGCCTCATTAAAACTGTCCGGTAAGCTCCGAGCTAAAAATGCTAAAACAAAACTAACAGCTGCCAGAAGCCCCATATACCCAATTACTGAGTAAAAGCCAATAGCTGAGCCCTCATTGCACTGAATGATGATGGTTCCAGGGGAAGTGTGAATGTCCAGTTCCTGAAAGGGAGGAGAAATGGCCAACCAAGTCATGCAGATGATTATTTGAATGGATGAGCAGAACAAGACTACAGAATTGGACAGTTTGACTCCCAGCCATTTTCTCCATGAGCTCCCTGGCTTGGTGGCTTTGAAAGCAACACAAACCATGATAGTCTTGGCCAGGAGAGAAGAGACAGCTATGGAGAAGGGGATTCCAAAAGTGATGATGCGCAGCATGCAGGTTATATCCACAGGGTGACCGAGGAACAGAAACACACTGAGGAAGCTCAGCTTGATGGCAATGAGGAGAATAAAGCTCAGATCACGATTATTGGCCTTTACTACTGGAGTGTCTCGATATGAAATAAAGATTCCAAATATAATTTCGTTCATCAGAAAGCATATCACAGAAATGAAAGCAAAGGACAGAGTCAAACTGCCATCGTAGGAGAGAAAGTCAGTTTGTTTCTCAATACACATATTCTTCCCCCGATTTGGCCACTCATTGTCTGGACATTGTAGACAGTTTTCCATATCTGGAAGAAACAATTAAACCCTTTGTAAGAATGTTTAAAAATAAATAAAAACAACAGAATTGTCCACAGAAAAGTTACAGCACAATCATATTTTTGAGAAATAAAAGTTAAATCCCTTCAGATTAATCTTGAGCCTTTGGCTAAACCACTATTGTTAGACCAGCAATTTTTTTGTTTACAGTTTGTGAGTCATTTTTTTCCATCCAAATAATGCTCCCCAGAAACAAACATACAATGCAGGGGAACCTTTACTGGGCTAGAAAGGAAGGGTACATGTATTCTGTCTTACGAATGTTGGGAAATGAGGGGTTGGTGTGTTTTTAAAAGCAATGCCTGACTTTCTCAACCCCTTTACCATACTTTGTAGCATTGTTGAGTGACATGTTGATCAACTCAACTATGGCTGCTTGGAAATTCTAAGATTTGCTCTACTGTTTGGAACAGCAGACCCATAAATATGGCCCAGCTTGTTTACAGTCACAATTGATTGTAATGGATGAGGTCCCCATAGTCTCTCTGTCAACCAACCTCAGATCTAGTGTGCTTCCTCTACACTGATATGTTATGCTGCAAAACAGTTGTTGGTTCCCTTCCAGGACTAGGAGCAGGGCTGTGAATCAGACTGGATAGTCTCAGGCAGAGAAGCGTAGCTTCCTATTCCATGGAGAATGTCCATGCATTTGCATCACCATACTTTCCCTCAAGTAAAATCGAGCAGGTTGCAGGGTGATTGGCCAGTCTGGACCAGGAATACAGTCTGGTTCATGACAGTTCTGAATGGTGAGTTTTTTGCTCCACAGGCTCCTCAAGAATGTGCCAGTTTGAATGGACCCTGGGAAGATGGGGAGGGTTTATGTTTTCAATTCATTGCCAAAGTAGATGCATGTTCCTACATGAGCATTTAGCATGTGAGAGTGGGCATTTCCAGGTGCTTCAAGAAGGGTAAATCTGTAGCCAAACCCTCAAAGGCTATGAGGAAATGGGAGCACATTCATGAGTCTAGAGAAGATATATCAGTGGCTTAGCAACTATAACAGGAAAGGGGTGCTATCTTGCTGTCAGAGGATTTACTGCATGGTTTAGGATCTCTTCTAAAGGGAGTATGGCAGGTGGACTTGCGGTTTCCCTTTTGAAGCAACTTTGGTAAATGATGACATTGCCATGGGACCTTGGGACCAACAGGGACCTTGCCTTGTGGCATCTTTTAAAGAGGCCTTGGTGATTTCTGTATGGACGTGGCTGTTTTATACCTGCTCCCAGTACATCCTGACCCTCACCAGATGTTGGAACAAAGGTCTGAGGGTCACCATTATGTGGTCCAGTTTTCCTATGGGCTGTTCAATATTGTGAACCTACTTTAAAGCATGTTAGTGTTTTATTGAGTGGGTTATGAGTATGGAGGCTGGCACAGAGGGGATTGTGCATTATCTGGATGATTTTGTCTGTTTTGGGCTGGCTCAGTCTGGATTACGAGAGACTCATATGTGTATTGGGCCCACAAATGATCACTGTACTGTCTGCCTGGTCTGCCTTTTGGATGTTTGTTAAATTTTACTTCTTACCAAATATTTTTTATACCGATAATTCCCACATACACTACAGAACTCCTATTCCTATGATTTTGACCTTTAATTGCCAATTATAATTAACTGACTATACCATGGTTATTTACTTAATAAGATACACAAGGAGGAAACTAAATTTACAGACAGAATTATCCATTACCAGTGACATTGGAGATCTCTCCCTCTGAGCATGGAGCGCAGTCATAGCAGCAGGGGGGCGCTGATTTCTGTGGGACTTTCCTGTAGCCGGGAGGGCAGTTTGCAGAACACTGGGATTTTAGAGTCTGGAAATTAGAATGAGACTTTAAGAATGACTCTTTAAATATATTTCAAAATTGCTATTAATTAATTTTACTTCTTTCACCCTTTGTCTGCCGAGCTTTTATCTGCTGTATGCTGGCAGGGAAAGACTCTAACTGCCAAGAATGTATCTAATAAATTCTTGCACAATTAGAGTTGTTTTCTCTGCACTGGTGGCTTTTGTTAAATTGCAGAAAATGTGTTGATTTTGCAGTAGCATAAATGGCAGAAATGTAACATCATATGTGGGAATTTTGTAGTAGCTAAAATAATGGCTCCTATGGGATACTTTTATGTTGGAGCTCTTACATTCCACATACTTTGGTACCCTATGCACAATGATATCCAACTTTTCAGTGGACCCTGGCATGGTTTTAAAGGGACACTAAACCCTGCTGCACAGCACGGCTCAACCAAACTTTACTGGTTGACTACAAATCCCAGAATGTAACATATAATGAAGGGTGAGGCTTGCTGGGAGCTGTATTCTCATTGGTCAATTGTCTTGCATCTTTAATTAAGTTTTCAGTCAGTAGAATTCTCATTGGTGAATTGGTTTCCATGTGTAATTACGTTTTTCATCTCATCAATTTCTATAGAGAACTAGGGGGCAAAGTGGGGCAGCTTTACGGTTGGGTTTAGTGCCCCTTTAAAAGGTGATCATAACCAGAAAGTGGTTCTCAGTATTGGTTCTACAGAGCTTTTTACAATCCAAAAAACAAAGCATGTTTCAAACAAATATTAAGATAACAATAACTGTCTTGAGTCTGCTGTCTTGTAGGTACCTACCAAGATGGGGTTGGAACTGATTTTTATGGGGGTTACCAGGCGGAGAATGAACAATTTTTGTGGGAGGGGAGAATGAAGTATAGTAAGAAGCATGTAGAAGTGTATAACATACAGGAGGCAGATAATATCAATATTGGCAAACCTCATCAAGGAAGTCATATGAACAGATTATATTTGCGCAGAGCACATAGCTTTATAACAACAATACAGGCATTGAAGCTAGCACAATATCTGAGGTTTGCCCTTCTACATTGCAAACAAGACATTCTGATATTGTGACAGGAGGTTTAAAAACTTGGACCCAGAATGGGTTGGAATTGCCTTCCAAGTTCTTTATCTATGTTATGGCCACAGAGAAGAGCGTCAACTTTAGATCATCGTTCAGCTTGTCTGCCGTAAGGTCACCATATAGGCTTCATTATTTTAATTGAGTCTCAAAAGCTAGATTTGGGAATTCAGTCACATACTGTCCAGCATTAAAATATCCTAGATGGTATTGCATAAGGAAAGAAGGATTGAAGCCTGCCAGAAAAGTGTGCAAAATGACTAGCTTCATTAGCAAGGGTGGCATTCTTTTGCCAGAAAGATTTCCACTTCAACAATGAGACCCTATTGGCCCATAGTTGTTTCTTTATCTACCAAAGGGAAGAGATTCTATAGTCCTGTCTCTTTGGACTTCACTCCATGGTGGAGATGGGATACTATCTGGCAACCTGAGGCAGCCTTATTAAATAGAGTCCTGGACCCTAAGCTGTCAGTATTCCTTTAGGGAATTTGGGGCTTTAGTAACTAACTTACCCAAAGAGCATCAGAAGACACCCCTATTTTTATAGTGATACAAATGACTAGATCAATTTAACTGTTTGTTTTATAAATTTAGTTATTTAATTATTGTTTTTAAAATGGAGGTTCCCATACTGATCCACATTATTACTTAGTAATATCCCACAAAGAACTCCACTGAAACGTTTGCCTCTAAAATCAAATTATCATGGAAAATAGTAAAATGATTGCTTAATATAAAACATGATCGTGTGGGGGAGCACCTTCCATGAAATGAGACAAAACCCTAGTGTGTAAGTTTGTCAGGCTCTATTACAGTGGGGTAAAATCTATTTTTTGTGTTTAAAGATTGAATCTTTATGCATAACCTTAACAATAATGAAGAGTTAATAATAAAAGAATCACATTCAAATATGTGAGAAGGCCAAATGCCCAATGACGAGTTTCCCCACCTGGTTGTTGGTGACATTCTTCCATATGATTTCTTGGATGTTGATTTCAAGGTTCCCTTTAGATTCTGACCAAGTAAATCTGCCAACATTTTTTTCATTTTGTATCCATTCGGTTAAGTACCAATTGTTAATAAGATAAACCTGTGGATTGTTGCCAGTTATATTGAAATATTTCTCTCTCCCCCAGGCTTCCTCATCATATACAGTTCTTAGAAAGTGGTATAACTGTTGTGAGAGATGCAATGGGAAAGGTCATTATTTTGGTGTATGTCTAGAAATGTTTAGCTATGTGTTTTGGGCCCTTGTACCAGCCCAAAGTCACCAAAGCTCTATAGAAATAAAGCCCCATGCCCCTGAAGATGCCCACAGTAGCTCTCCATCTTTTGCCTTGCCCAACTACTGCACATGCTCAGTTTGCTCTTGGCTGATGTCAGTGACCTGAGCTTAGGGATCCACTCACATTATTTTTCTTTCCCCTGCCAGCTTGGTCTGGTCACTATTAAACATGCATACTAGCCAACCAATCACAGTCCTGTCTGGCTGCTCTCTAAAAAACTAAAGGCCTTTTGAGCTTGGGGCGAGACTTTAGCTGAATCCTTAGTGCGGCTTCTCTTTCCCCCTTGTAATGATCCCAAATACTGAGCTGTGTAACAAATATAAGTTACAAAGGTTGGAAACAGAGGCAGAAGCTGTGACAAAAGTTTCAGTCACTTTGCTGTTACAAACAGCCCCTCTGGGAATAAATTTTCCCATTGGAAAGATTTCTCTGTATGTAACACAGTGACTGTATCTGCACCTTACACTCCCCCCCAGGGCTAAGATACAGAATATTATTCACTTTGGTACCCAACAGACCAATAACTACTCTCAGTGTATATGAAGCAGTTGCATGGGGGTGTGTGTGCATTACACACGGGGAGAGGCCAAACTGTGCCAGTAGGTGTATAGGCAGAACAACATGTACAGGGGAACCTCTGCACAAACACTATGTTCCTTCCCAGGCATGCTGATTTGCAAAGTGACTGACACTGAGCTCAGAGTTTGTGTCTCACTATTATAAACAGGCTGTGTATGGCACCCCCAGGCTGTATGGCACCCCCAGTCTGTATGGCACCCCCAGTCTGTATGGCCCCCCCAGTCTGTATGGCACCCCCAGTCTGTATGGCACCCCCAGTCTGTATGGCACCCCCAGTCTGTATGGCACCCCCAGTCAGTATGGCACCCCCAGTCTGCATGCCCCCCCCCAGGCTGTATGGCACCCCCCAGTCTGTATGGCACCCCCAGTCTGTATGGCACCCCCAGTCTGTATGGCACCCCCAGGCTGCATGGGCCCCCCAGTCTGTATGGCACCCCCAGGCTGCTCATCTGCCCTTTGCTTTGGTCAGTGTAATGTGAGTATAAGAGAAAGTCATTTGTAGAAGGATAGAATTCAGAATGTGTTTATATTAGAAAAAGCCCCAATTATCTTCTGAGCTGATATTTTGGGGGATGGGGATATGGGAATATTTGGGAGTCTGTTATAAACAAGTTATGTCTAAATACTGAGCTAAAGCTTGTTTGTATTGATATCCTGTAATACAATGTGTATAATAGGGCAGCACTAGTTTATATGTACCTGTACCCATGATGCACCTGTGTCTCTGTGCCAATGGGGTCATTTGTAGGTTCCACCTAGTTCTCTATGGAGGTTGAGGAAAAAAATATATACACAAAAGCATTGACCAATGAGAATGCTAATTTGGTTCCCAGCACTATATCAGCCATTTTGATATTATCTTACATATAGAGATAATGATGGCATTTTCCCGTCATTATATGGCACAGGAATCAGACATGGGGATAAAGGGACAGACTTGTTCAGTGCTGGGAAACTGTGCTTATTGCTCCCAACTCCAATTGCAGGAACAGAGAACAGGGAGCCGGATTTACTCACATCAGCTGGGATTCTCATTGGAGGATTCTTTTGTATATTTATGCAGCCACTGGCTTTGTGCTGCTGTTTTGATAATTTACTACGTTCCCTAAGCTCCGCCTCCCAACAGCAGCCCAGAGCAAACTGAGCATGTGCAGGAGCCAGATCTTATAGAAGATGGTATAACAAAGTAACAAGATGGCGGCCCCCTGTGGACAACTTTGAAAGCATAAATCATTACTTTAATTAGGCTTCTCAATCCCTGGGCTTGTGCAGTAAGTTCATAATGTTTATGTTTATGTTCAGTATAAAATACAGCATTTCTAAGGATTTTCTATTTAAGGCTTTAGTTCTCCTTTAAGGTGGGATACAAATGGCACCAGGTAAAATACCTGGTTTTACAGCAGGTGATGCTGTGTTGGAGTAAATCTCCCTTTAAGGCTTTGATTTGGCCAGCTGTAGGGAGCTGCCTGATTAGGCTGCATATGAGCAGCCAATAAAAAGGGCTATGGGATTACACAGAGGGTTGGAGTTGGAATTGAACCTTGACTGAGTGAAGGTCACTCTCAGAGCAGGGCACAGAGCAGGAGGGCTGCCTGTGTTAGGAACTCCCAGAGGAGCTGGGGGTGCCACCTGCCACTGCCAGGGAGCAGAGGGAGTCATGACCAAATGGATGAGTGCTGAGAGGGCTCAGCAAGGCTTACTGTGAAGCCTGAGTGTTCCAGAGCGTGGAACCAACCCTGGAAGGTGAGAACCCTGAAGAAGGGACATATCATAACACTGAACTGTTTATGAACTTATGTCTTTATGTTTCTGTTGGGAAGAACTGGCCCTAAATAAACCTGAGTTTTGCCTGAAGACTTGGTGTCCCTGTCTCTATGCTCCAGATCCTCTGCATGCCTGCCTACCTACCATTGCTAATTCCCCAAAATTGTGTGTACAAGCATTCGGCATGTCACACTGTGTAATGACATAAACTATAGTTAAATTAGCGGTAGATGAGAATTAAAAATGGACGGATTAGCCGTATATCAAACTTTACCAAATGTATCAGGCAAATAAAAACATAGTTGGTGCAAACGGCATGTGTGTGTGTGTGTGTAACTCTCCTGTGTACGTTTGTATATGGAGCCCACTTTAGTGACAGTGCTGCTACCTGCTGATATCTTTGGCGCTACAGGAGCCCTGAGCCCCCGCTTAATATGGGGGAACAGATGTTTTATTACTTAATGGCCTGCCTCCACCCAGGGTAGGGACAGATTGAACTGTAACTCCCCTCCCTGGGAACTTGATACTGTACTGTAATCCTGGTTCAGGAACTCCCTGCACTCCCGGTACCTTACCCCCTTCCCTTTTGGGGTAGCTGCTTACTTGCAGACAGGCAGGTTATTCAGGAACACACTTAATGTCAGGTCACACACACTTTCCTTTGGAGAACCTCTCTCCCTGGGACTACTTGCAGTACTCCTCCTTTGGGATTCCCTCCAGTACTCATGCCAAGTGGTCCTCCTTTGGGGTTCCCTCTGGTACTCACACCAGAAGACCCTCTCTAGGGCTCTCCCTGGTACTCCCACCAAGTGGACACCCCCTTGAGACCTCACCCCGGTACTCACACCCGAGCACTCACTGGATTATTATTATTATTATTTTCCATAATATAAACACATACACCACAAACAAAAATTATTTTATGCATGAAAATACAACTGATTTGGAAAGTCCCATGTCTCCTGAACGTGCCAATACCAAATATATATAGTTTTATGGAGATTTCTCACTTGTATAGGTCAAAACTCCCAGCAGTACACTACCAAATTTCCAAAGCACTGCTCCAGAAAGCTGAATACTTAAGATTTCAAGGCCAAAAATTCCACTAACAGAAGGTTTATCCCAGAAAATTATAGATTTTTAGAAAGAACAGATTCTGGGGAATCCAGAATAGGTAGAACTGTCTGTCTACTCCAAACTACCAAGTTGCAATGCTTTCCTAAATTTATTGGTTTTGTGAAATTTCTTAAAAATCGCTTCAAAGCTTCCAGTCTATAGTATCTTATCTCCCACGTATCATTAGGTACCAAGAGAAAACACCCTAAATATGAACACCATGGGTCCACTGAACAGTTTGATGCCCAATACGTATAGGTTTACTTAAGTATGTGGCATGTAGGGGCCCCAATGTGAACATACCCCTATATGTACTGTCATTTCAGCTTCTGCAAAATCGCAAAAACACACATTTACATCATTTTGTGTGGGATACAGCTAGAAAAAAGTAAGCTTATGCCAGAAAGCCATATATTTTTGGAAAATACACATTCCCCCGAATCTAAAATGGGTACCCATGTTTTTCTACTCCAAAGTACCAAGCTGCAAAGCTTTCCTAAAGTTGGCAATTTGCCAGGGGTCCATTGAACAGTTTGATACCCAATATGTATAGGTTTACTTAAAGGAGAAGAAACGGCAAAGTCACTTGGGGGTGCCAAAATGTTAGGCACCCCCAAGTGACTTAAATCACTTACCTTATACCCCGGGCTGGTGCCCCTGTTTGGAGAGAACAGCACCAGTCCGGGGTAGCTGCAGCACTTCCTCCTTCCGTCTGTCGCTTGTGCATGCGCAGTAGAGTGAAAAGCCGAACTTCAACAGAGAAGTCGGCTTTTCACCCTACTGCGCATGCGCCTGTCCTTCCAAAAGCAACGGCGGAAGGAGGAAGAGCTGCGCTACAGGTACCCGGGGCTGGTGCTGTTTTCTCCTAACAGGGACACCAGTCCGGGGTATAAGGTAAGCGATTTAAGTCACTTGGGGTGCCTAAAATTTTGACACCCCCAAGTGACTTAGCCTTTCCTTGTCCTTTAAGTATGTGGCATGTAGAGGCCCCAATATGAACATACCCCCATATGATCTGTCATTTCAGCTTTTGCAAAATCAACACATTTACATCATTTTATGTAGGATAAAGCTAGTAAAAAGTACACTACCCCAGAAAGTCATATATTTTTGGAAAGTACACATTTCCCAAAATCTAAAATGGGTACCCATGTCTTTCTACTCCAAAGTACCAAGCCGCAAAGCTTTCATAAGTTTGCTGATTTTTATGACATTTCCAAAAATCACCTCAAAACTTCCAATATGCAGCATCTTATTTTCTACAGGCCATTTGGTACCAAGATAAAACACCCTAAATATGAACCCCAGAGGTCTACTGAACAGTTTGATGCCCACTGTAGGTTTATCAAAGCACATGGCACTTAGAGACCCCAAAATAGTGCCACTAATTTCATGGCTTACCTTTACCCAATTCATAACCACATGGCAGTTTTATGTGGGATAGAAACTGCAGAAATGTAGGGTGCCCCCTGAAAACCATATATTTTTGGAAAGTACACATTCTGACAAATCCAGCATGGGTAAAGAGTCCTTTCTACACCAAAGTACCAATCTGCAAAGCTTTTCTAAAGTTAGTGGTTTCTATGACATTTCAGAAAATCGCCTAAAAATGTAGCAATTTGTTGCATTTATCTCACACAATTTCTTGCATTCAAAGGGAAATCACCCCAAATAGGAACACCAGAGGTCCACTGAACAGTTTGATGCCCTATATGCCTAGATTTAACAAGCTATGTGGTGTACAGGGGCACCAAAATAAAAATAGTGCATATGAATTTTCACATGACGCTCTGGCTTGTGCAGTTTTTGCACCCGGTATGTGTATTATGTGCCATAAGACCCCCTAACAGTATGGAGACCCTAGAAAACCATACATTTTCTGAAAGTACACATTCTGACAAAATAAAAATGGGTAAATACATCTTTCTACTGCAAACTACCAAACTACAAAGTTATGCTTAACAGAATGGTTTTTATGACATTTCTGAAAATCTTCACAAAGCTTGCATTTTACCTCATTATGTACCCCCACATTTCATAATGTATCAACATAAAACACTCTAAATATGAACACCAGGGGTCTACTGAACAGTTTGATGCCCTATATGCATAGATTTACCAAACTATGTGGCATACAGGGGCACCCAAATAAAAATAGGGCATATGAATTTTGACAAATGACGTTCTGGCTCGTGCAGTTTTTGCACCTGGTTTTGATTATGTGCCATAAGACCCCCTAACAGTATGGAGACCCTAGAAAACCATATATTTTCCAAAAATATACATTCTGACAAAAAAAAGGGGTAACTACATCTTTCTTCTGCAAACTACCAAACTACAAAGCTATGCTTAACAGAACGGTTTTTATGACATTTCTGAAAATCTTCACAAAGCTTGCATTTTACCTCATTATGTACCCTCACATTTCATAATGTATCAACATAAAACACTCTAAATATGAACACCAGGGGTCTACTGAACAGTTTGATGCTGTAAATGCATAGATTTACCAAACTATGTGGGGTACAGAGGAAGCCAAATTGAAATACAGCAGACAAAATGTCCATGTGCAAAGACAAGTAACAAAGAACAATGTGAAATGTAATAAAATTGCTAAAATCCAAAAAAAAAACTAAAATCAATGGGTTTTTTTCGTAGTGATATCTGCAGTCAGAATCACACTTTGAGTATTTTGTCTTGTGAAAATTAGTTTTAAAGGCAAAGTCAAGTGAACAACTATGCATAATTGAAAATGCAATAAAATGGCTAAAAATGCAATAAAATGACTAAAAATGCACCAAAATATCTTAACATCTTTTTATGCCAGCACGTAGAAGCTACGTGGTTGGCAGGGAAAGGGTTAATCACTTCGGTAACTGTTCTCTCACTCTGGTGAGGCTTAGGGTTCAACAAATATCTGATTAAATGAATCACCTATGTTTTCTCTGCTGCCAAACAAACAATAGCCAAAGTTTCAAAAACACCCACACTGGTTATACAGTTAGTAAAGTCCAGACTGGATAACTTACTATTCATGGACTCACCAGTATTACCACGGCACGTACCAAATCATATAACAAAATCTGTAAGCCCTGCATGATCTACCGAAATATCTCCCCAAATCCACTCTACTAACTATGTCAACCCTTCACAGACTTTCTTTGGGTTTATACCTACCTTTCTGGTGCACAAGTAACACACAGACCTGTAATATGCCCATACTATTGCATCTGTCCCTCTTTTCTTTAGTTTATTGTTTTAAACCTTACAAAGGTTATGCATTCTGTGATTCCCCAGTAGATGCACGTTTGTAAAATGTAAACACAGAAATAAAAAAATATAATAAAAAAACTTGAATTGAAAAAAATTGCTTAAACTTTGCCTAGGACAACTCCTGTTGACTTCTACATGAGCTCTCAAGCTTTTGGATGCTGAAGTTATAAATTCAAGTTTTCATGTTAAATAAACTAATAAATAAATGTTATTTAATATTAATATTATTACTATTACTATTACTATTTAATATTATTAACATTATTAATAAATTAATAATAATAAAAAAATTAAATAAATACCAAAGATTTGAGTTTTGGAAACAATAATATAAATTCATGAATTTTAGTGAAAAAAAAGTTTGAATTGTTGTTCGAACATCAGCCCCGTATTGTATCAGCCGTCCAATTCATGTTCCTTTTAGTGAACTGGACAATATTCATCCTCTGAATGTTTCACATCTCTATTTTACATAAAAAATGCCGCTTGACCATCTAAATGTCCACCTTCTGTCAATCCACAGGAAAGCCAAAAGTTAATCAACAATGTACAATAATTAACAATAAAGTGAACATTCCATTAATGTATATGGCACCCACTTCTTATCAGGTATCAAAGTTCTTATCAAATTTATGAATTTCACATACTATAGGGCAGTTATCTTCAATATATTACATGTAGTGATGAGCTAATGTTTTTGGCAGGCATGCATTCCCAGCGAAATTCCACATTTCGCCATCGCTTCAAAAAAGGCGCAGTCATGTCAAAGTCTTGTGCATCAAAAAGTTGGGCGGTAGCCGCATTTTGCAATTTTTTTGCAGTTTCAGCAGTTTTGTGGATTTTTCGTCTCAGCAAAATGGGATAGATTTGATTTGGTGAACTGGTTTCCATGTGTAATTACATTTTTTCATCAACTTCTCTAGAGAACCAGGGGGGCAGTGGGACAGCATTACGAGTTTAGTGTCCAATTTAAGGGGAAATGCCTGTATGTAACCAATCACTTAGATTGTAAGCTCTATGGGACAGGGAACTCCTTCCTACTGTGTCTCATACCACATGGCACTTAATCTCTGTGTATTTATACTTATTTATTGTATTTATTATAACACTTGTCCTCCCTGTGTGTAATTGTGTATATTGTAAGATTGTACAGCGCTGCGTACCCTTGTGGCGCTTCATAAATAAAGTTATATATACATACATACATACATACTTTCTCCTTTTAAATGAGCTCCATGAAGATCCATCCATAGTAAGGATGCTTTTCTAATGTATAGGGGATCATAGGAACTTTCCCCTTGTTCTTTTTAAATTCAGGCAGCTCCTGTGCCTTAGTGCCTCTGCCTGTGAATGATCAAGCCCCAGTTAGAAGCAGGTGAAGAAAGGCAGAAGAAAGGTCTGAAATCTGCTGGATGCCCCAGAAGACAGAAAAAAGGAGCCAGAGAGCACCTGGGTTTGGAGCCAAATCTAAGGAGTGGGTTTGCTGCGGCTGTGAAGGATTCCTTGCTGTTACTCTCAGGCAGGGGGTAGAAAGTGTCCATGAAGAAATCCAGTGTGGAGCTCAGCCAGGAGGAAGGGCCTAGATCCCAGCTATACATATAGAGCCCATCTCATTCTCTGCCAAGCTGCTAGGAATCGAGGAGGTGACTGGTGCCACTGTGGAGAGTGTCTGTGCCGCAGAGCTGATAGGGTGAGCACCCAGTCTTCAAAAGGTTGTTACAGTATTTACAATAACCTTGAAGAGCCCCTATAGCCTCAACTTGCAGATCATAACTGTACAATTTTACATTAGTACAGGGGAATACATACAGTATGCTGCCATAGTTATAAGCAAACTTAGGGGGTCTGTTCCTGTTGGTTTGTGTTTAGTACAGGGGATCCCCTACATAGTTGTTATTTATGTTGGCATAATATTATGTTCTCTCTTTACAGGCTCTAAGTTCTTTTAATGGTTCCCAGATGCATCAGAAATATACATCATGGGAGCCCTAAACCGTGCATCTTGTTGACTTCCTGTAAGGGGGTTTTCACTCTATGGTAGGGTTTAGGAATATCATCAAACAGAAGAAACAGGGGCTAAGCACAATAGACCAATTCCTTGATAAAAGTTTAGCTATGGAAGTTGGTAAGTGTGGTTGTGCCCAACTACCAAGACAACTGCAGTTGAAACCAAAGCAGAATGCAGAGTTCCCAACACTTTCACAGAACCATAGGGAAAGATTAATGGAGGGCAACACAAGTCTGAATGGGTGGCACACTTACTAACAAGTAGAGAAACTAATATTGGGAGCAATGACCAATTAAGACTTGGGTTTACCTTTTTCTTATATATTCTTGATGGAATTTCTTTAGCCCCATTTAGTTTATGTAAAGAAAGCATCGTATGCAGGGCCAGTGCCATGGTATATACTGATCTGTCCACTTCTGTTCCATAATGATAATCTGTTACAAATTCTTTTAAAGTTTCCTCCCCTGTGCAGTTCTTGAAGAAATCATAGGCATCATACAGAAAATGTTTCTTCTCTTCATCCCCTCTCCTACAGGAGTACTGAAATACTAATATATCTTTGAGTAATTCGTCTTCTGTGATAGATAACATATATTCCATGAATTTACTCCTTTGTCCTTTATTATCCTCAGTTGGGTATCTGAACACCAAACTCCCATGGGATAATGTATCATAAATTACCTGTGAAGAAATCCCTGGCATGGGAACCAATAGAGTCTTTTCTTCGAATAAATAAGAGTGTATATACAGTGTTGCCAAAAAGTAGAAAGTAAATGTCCCACACAAGACTATAACCTCAGCCTTTGAGTTTATTATTCTGTCAGAAATTCTTAAATTCTTTAATTCATCTGTTGTTGTTAAAGTGACAATGAAGTCAACACAGGCGCCATGTTTGATAATTTCACTTTGCAGCTTCTGACCCACCAACTCTCCATTGTCATCATCAGCCACCAGAATAATCACCCAGGTCCACCCTAAGCGTTGTATCAGCATGGCAATGGCAGTGTGTCTGATATGGTCACTGGGCACTGTACTGAGAAAGTACGGATATAGCACTGGGTCACTAAGTGCCGGGTCTGTGGCAGCACTGCTGATCTGAAAAGAAAAATGTTGAATTTTTGTGTTACTATTGTTTCTATCACTGAGATGGAATGGAGTTTTTCCATTACAAATATTTTATTCTTTACAATCTTAAAAGAGCTGCATTTACCTTGGGAACAGACTTTATTACTTCTGATAACCATAATTTATACTAAAATATCATAATTTATAGGAATACAACACTTTTTCATTAACAAGTTTTGCATATTTTACCATTTTTTTAGAAAACTCGAACATGATAGGGGAAGAAAGTAAGAAGAGCGGAATCAAAGGTCAGGATGGGAAATCAAGTCTTTAGTTAAACCAGTGTGAGTACTTTAAACATTTTACAGAATGTACCATAATGGGATGAGTTATTGGTAGTATATGTAGGAGGTAAGAATGGGGGATGTCCCTCTCAGGTCCCTCTCAGGTTTTGCCCCATAAGGTGACCTTGGGTGCATATTGGCAAACATCGGTTCATAAAGAGCATTCCTCCTTGATCCCTCCCTTATGTCTGTCACAGTAGGAAGTGAAGGAGTGGCATTTGTGGATTTCTGAATCAACCGAGTGGACTGAGACCAGAAGGCAGTTGCTAGAGGACACATAGTGCCCACGTCCTTTTGGCATCTCCAGCAGATGTTTGAATTTGGAATGGCTGCGTGCACTTTATCCAGTGTCCAATACCATCTTTACATCATTTTTATTTTTAATTCCTGGTGATTTAGGGATTTTGCATATTTGGGGGTTTGTTGAAAAATGTAATCCCCACTGTTGACGCACAATAGTTTGTTATAGATTGTTTTTTTTTTTTTTAAAGAGGCACTAAAGCCTAAAAAAATAATATAGCAAGAAATGTTTAGCTATGTGTTTTGAGCCCTTGTACCAGCCCAACATCACCAAAGCTCTATAGAATTTTTTCCAAATACCTTCGGCATCAATTTCTCCATACCTTTTCCTACTGTATTACTCAAAACATATAAATATAATTTTCCCTGAATTAAACCTATAAACCTCTAAATCCATCTCATGATTTTTAAAAACTAAAAGATTTCTGGCATCCCACAAAACCTCTTTAACACAATTTAGTATTAGCCATAAAACTCTTGCTTTGCCTTTTTCTAAATGAAATAGTCCATACATAATCATTTCATCCCTCAACATCTGAACCCCAGTTAAACCAGCAGTCATTTTCCCCATCCTCCCCCATACTCTTTTTGCAAAACCACACTCAAAAAATACATGCCTAACATTTTCTATTTGTTTGAATCCAACCCTTGGGCACCCCTCTCTCTCCAGCAGTCTCCTTCTCCTCTGAAACACTTAGTTGCCAAAAACCTCTCTATATTCATTAAAATGTTCCCACCATTCTTATTAGCTTTTGTAACCTTATCCCTCCTTAGCTTCTCCCTCTTAGAGTTCCATATCAATTGAAAAATAATCCTTATAATTTTTCTAAGACATTTAACCAGGGCTGGAAAAATGCTGCTGATGTGCAATAAGATTGGAATAAGTACTGATTTAATCACTAAGACTTTCCCCTCTGTGGTTAAAGTTCTTAGCCTCCAAAAATGTATCTTCTTCTCAATTTTCTTAAAGACTTTTTCCCAAGTCTCCTTTCCCCACAAATCATCCCCAAAAATAACCCCCAAAATCTCAATATTATTTTATGTAGCTCTGCTACACATACTCTTGTCTACATTTAATTTAAATCCGCTCGCCATACAAAAGCACTCTACTTCTCAAAGCTGCTTGTGTTTTACACAATATTGTAATGTCATCCATGTAACATATTACATTTAAATCTTTCCTGTTTCCTCCCGGTATCTCTACACCACGCAAATCCTTATCACTATTTAACATTCTTACCAAGGGTTCAATAAAACACACAAATAACACAGGAGAAAGTGGGTAGCCCTGCCTCACTCCTGAATTAACACATACTTTCTCCATTAGGAAACCACTTACCTGTACAAAACTAATAATATCCAAATACAATAATATAATCCAAGCTAACACTGGTATGTCTAATTTATTTAATACATTAAACATATAACTATGGACGACCCTATCATAGGCCTTTTCAAAGTCCACTGTTATTACTGTCACAGGTTGCTTCCGATCCCTACAATACCACAGTCCATCCCTCAGACATACTAAATATTCTGTGATCTGCCTTCCCAGGATCCCACAAAACTGCTCGTCCCCAACCATTTTTTCTATAACCTTTCTGAGCCTTTTTGCAATTATCTTCGCCAAGATCTTATAATCAACGTTCAAAAGGATAGGTCTCCAATTTTTCAGTTCCTCTCGCCCAGCTTTTGTGTATAATAGCACTATAATGCTCTCACTCATAATCTCAGGCAGAATTTCCTGTTCTAAAACAAAATTGCAAAAATCAAAAAAACATCTCTCCGATATAATCCCAAAAAAACACAATAAAACTCAATTGGCAAACCGTCACTACCTGGAGTTTTTGCTTTCTTCACACTCTCAAAAGTGTCTTCCTTTTTTTTATCGCCACTCATAAAATCTTTATCAAAGGAATCCAGATTATCTTCCAATATCTCTTGTTCTAAATCCAAATCTCTCTTTTCTCAGAAAATAAATCACTATAAAAGGACCTTACTTCCTTCAAAATTTCCTTTTTCCCCACTTACCAAATCCCCATTTTTATTCTTAGCACTAATCATTTCATATCTTTTTCTAATTCTTTCCCTAGCTTTTCCAATCTCTTCTTTAACCTCCAACCCCAAAGACCTCAGTTCTTCCAAATACACCAGTCTTTTCTGCCAATTCTCATATTCTACTTTTTCCTCCCTTCTTTTCTCTACACCTTTCCTGATGAAAAACCTTTTAGTTAGTACTTTTACCCAGGGCCACCATTTCCCAATATCCCCAAAATTATTTACCTTATTTTTTCCATTTCTCCAAACAAACAATATACTCTTTTTTTCAATTTAATTTTTTAGCTTCCAAATACCTTTGCAATGTTGCATCATATTATCTGCTTCCAAACCTGCCACAACCATACCATGATCAGCAAACGGCGGTCTGGTCACATTAAAAGTATCAATTCTTGATTGTACTGTCCCTTTATCACTAAAGAAGGTATAACACTCCCCCGCGGTTTCAGACAAAACAAGAGCATCTCTCAGCTTAAATAAATCGACTATTTCTTTTAATTTTTTTCCCAGATGCATCTACATAACTATTCCTTGATCTCCCCCGATCCCCGTTCCTAATAATGCAATTAAAGTCGCCCATAAGCAGGGTACACACTCTCCCACCCAAAAATAATTTTAACTTATCAAAAAGAAGTAATCTTTCATTTTTATCTGGAGAAACATACACATTAATTATTTTGAAACTCACCCCTTTAAATTTAAAACAAACTAAAAGTATCCTTCCTTGGACTATATGGTTTACATCTGTTATTTCAAAATTCCCACCTTTATATAAAATACCTACTCCTCCATTTCTGTCTTTACTTGTAGACCATACTGCTGGCCCCAAATCCCAATTGCCCAGTTTTGGTTCATTTGACAAAGCTCGTTCTTGTTCGGTTTGAACCTCTATAAGTTACAGACTGCACAGCAAGTGTTGCATGTGATCCAAGTGTTGCATGTGTATGGGGTCCTGGAGCAGCAGTTCCATGCAGCATTTACTTGTGAGAGATGCAGGTGGGTTTTCCTCTTGGAATCTGAGGTGCAGAATCTAAGGGGGGAACTGGCAGCACTGAGGGCAGCTGCAAGCATGGGGGAGAACAGGAGGCTCACTGAGCAACCACTGGCAGGGGCCGGTGTAGTGGGGGGTGGAGAAGGGACAGTGGAGGTTAATGAGGGAGACAGGTTTGTGATAGTTAAGAGGGGCAGTAGGGGACAAAGGGGTAGGGGGGCTGGTTCACTGCTTGTACAAACCAACAGATTTGCCGCTTTAGGTGAAGATGCTGGGGAAGGCAGCTCTGAGCTAGCATGTATGGAGCGGGCTAACTCTCAGAGCCCCCTGGGAGCCGGCACCTCTAATACAGGTGGGGGGAATAGTGCTAGGGAGGGAAGGCAGCTCTGAGCTGGCATGTATGGGGCAGGCTGACTCTCAGAGCCCCCTGGGAGCTGGCACCTCTAATACAGGTGGGGGAATAGTGCTAGGGAGGGAAGGCAGCTCTGAGCTGGCATGTATGGGGCGGGCTGACTCTCAGAGCCCCATGGGAGCCGGCACCTCTAATACAGGTGGGGGGAGTAGTGCTAGGGAGGGAAGGCAGCTCTGAGCTAGCATGTATGGGGCGGGCTGACTCTCAGAGCACCCTGGGAGCCGGCACCTCTAATACAGATGGGGGGAGTAGTGCTAGGGAGGGAAGGCAGCTCTGAGCTGGCATGTATGGGGCAGGCTGACACTCAGAGCACCCTGGGAGCCGGCACCTCTAATACAGATGGGGGGAATAGTGCTAGGGAGGGAAGGCAGCTCTGAGCTAGCATGTATGGGGCAGGCTGACTCTCAGAGCACCCTGGGAGCCGGCACCTCTAATACAGGTGGGGGGAATAGTGCTAGGGAGGGAAGGCAGCTCTGAGCTGGCATGTATGGGGCGGGCTGACTCTCAGAGCCCCCTGGGAGCCGGCACCTCTAATACAGGTGGGGGGAATAGTGCTAGGGAGGGAAGGCAGCTCTGAGCTGGCATGTATGGAGCGGGCTGACTCTCAGAGCCCCCTGGGAGCCGGCACCTCTAATACAGGTGGGGGGAATAGTGCTAGGGAGGGAAGGCAGCTCTGAACTAGCATGTATGGGGCGATATTTTCCTCCCCCTCTCCTCGTAGCATGTCAGGAACAGCATCTTGGAGATCCTGAGACTCTCCTTCTCCTCTGTAAATGCACCTCCTCCACAGGTTGCTCTACTACAGATTCCTCCACACGAACATTCCTTCTCACCATTTTCACAAAGGATGGTTTAGGTACAGAAAGGCAATGCTTTACCAAATGGTCATTTGACCCACAAAGATGGCACTTTTTAGCTTTTTTGCACTCAGCTGTTTTGTTCCCTGACTGGAAGCAATTACAACAGCATTGTCCAGTAGTGATGAGTGAATCTGTTCCAAAACGGCGAAAATGTTGTGCGGCAAAGAAAATTGTCGCCCGTGACTACTCTTTTGTCACGCAGCTATTATTTTGTCACCCGCGGCTATTTTGTCGCACAGCTATTATTTTGTCGCCCGTGGCTATTATTTCGTCGCGAGGCTATTCTTTTGACGCCCGCGACTATTCTTTTTTGATGCCAGCGATAATTTTTGGATGTACAGCGAATTTTTCCGTGGCAAATTTTTTCATCCATTTCGCGAAACAATCCACCAATGGCGAAATGCAGAAATTCACCGCGAATCCATGCCTGGAGAAACATTTCACCCATCACTATTGTCCAGTAGTACAGCTCTCTTTTAAATGTCTGAACTGAAAACAGTTCCTACAAAATGTAGGCTGACCAGGGTAAAAAAGATAACCATGGTTATTTCCAATAGAGAAAGCCTGCGGAGGGTGCTTAAGTCCACCGACACCATCCTTGTCCCGGATGAACTGCACCCAAAATCTTTTTTGGCCGTTAAAATTACCCAATAGGTTTCTCTTTTTTCCTCCCGGGGATACGGGATCACAGTAATTCCTCAGGAAAGTCCTTATTTCCTCATCAGAGACAAAAGGACTGTCCATGTGTGCTGTTACCGGTACCCTCTGCTTTGATGTAGTTTCCAATGACTCCATCCCTTTCATATCCGGATGATTAATAAATTCTTGACTCCTCGCAAAACAAGTCTGCAGATCTTTCAATTGAAAAAATGTCACGTCAAAAACTCCTTTTGCTCTTTCATTTCAGGCTTGCTCCTAAGTGTTCTTTGCAGTGAGGCAAATCTGGAAATGTTTGGAGGTTTGGTTCTTGTAGTGCAGAACGGGAAGGGTGCAACCCAACTGTTGTAATTGTCTCTAAAGGAGTCTATTTCACATGCCCTGCGTCTCAGCACTCATCCCCCACTATCACCCAGTCAAGTCTTTGTGCATAGGGAGCATCATATGGATGTAAGAATGTCTCTCCTCAACCAGAGCAGGATTTCAGCATCTTTATCAATGGCAGGAATTTGATTAGCGGAAAGGGATACGATACTCTGGCATGTAAGGAGGGAATTCCTCTGCTTTTATAAAATATACCCTACTGTCTCCTAGGTATTACAATAAATTCGCTATAGAAATTAGATTGTTATATTTGCATAAACCATGAATGAGCATTATAAAGGTGAAATTAACCTATTATTTAATAATTACTCCTGGCTGAAATTAGTGCAGATAAATTGCCATATTATACTCACCAGTGTGTAACCATAGTTACCCAGTAACTGGGCTAAAGACATAGTTGAGGCAGAATACAGATTTCCAATAAAACCAATTATCCCTTGGTCCCTACAGGAGTAATTGGGAATGGATTTCCCTGGTCCTGATAATATCTGCAGGGCACTTCCCACTGCTAAATGGGGCGCAGAGCAAGAATCAAACAGGTGATACCCCAGAGTGATGTTGGGTAACAGGTCAGGGTTCCGGTTGATCTCATCAATGGCAAATGGAAGCATGCGGAGTTCTTCATAGAGATCATAATCGGGACTGTGGAAATATATCGGTAGCATTAGAGACACTGTAACAAAGAGGCCCAACTTGTACGTCTGCAGATGCTCTTTGCATAAAAAATATGTATTTCCTTGATGGTTGGTCATGTTTTTTGTATTAGAAAGGAATAATGGGAATGCGCCAGTATTGATTTGTTGATACTGTATGAACTGGCTAGGGCAAATAATGTGGGTATCTGTGTGCTCAGTATCGGGTAATGTGTATGCTGCCGTATATGCAGGCAATTATCAAATGAGGGTCCTGCTGAGTTGTACAGGGAAATCCCTACATTCATGTTATCTCTCTGTAAAAGTTATTTGTCCTTTTGTGCAGAGACCCATTAAAGGGAAACTAAACCCTGCTGCTCAGCGTGACTCAAGCAAATGCTACTCAGCTGTTGCTGGACTACAAATCCCAGCATAATGTAACATGAAGAATGAGGCATGCTGGGTAGTGATGAGCGAATCTGTCCCATTTCACTTTGCCATAAAATTCGTGAAATGCCAAGAAAAGTCTGACCAGTAACCACACTGTCAAATAATTAATTTTGTTATTTCATTGATTTGCCGAATTGTATTTCATTTTTGTGATTTTATTGCAGTTTTAGACTTGCATTGTTGTTTGTTGCATTGCTTTTAGTGCAGCTTTACCGTTTGGTGTAGAAAGATGACCATACCCATGTGGGATTTGTCAGAATGTGTACTTTCCAAATGAAATGGTTTTCAGGGGTCACCCTATATTTTTGCCTCTTTCACTCCACTTCTCATGTGTTTATGAATAAGGGTAAATGTAAGCCATGAAAATAGTCTGCACAAGGCATATTTTGGTATGAGTAAATCTGTCCCGTTTTGATTTGCCGAAAAATTAGCGAAATTGTGAAAATGCTACGCATGAAAAGAGAGAGAAGATATGAGAGACAATTCTTTTGATGCTGGTGTCAATTTTCGGACGTGAATCCATACCTGCCAAATTTTTTCATCCATCACTAGCCTGTTAGTGCCATGTACTTTGATAAAGCTATACATATTGGGCATCAAACTGTTCAGTAGGCCCCTGGCGTTCATATTTAGGGTGTTTTATATGGCTTCCTAATGCCCTGTGAGAGAAAAGATGGTGCAATGTCGCCAATTTTAGAAAAGCTTTGCGGCTTGGTACTTTGGAGTAGAAAGACATGGGTACCCATTTTGGATTTGGAGGAATGTGTACTTTCCAAAATATGTTTTTCTGGGGTAAACTTAGTTTTTTATAGCTTTACCCCCATAAAATGCAGTAAATGTGTTGATTTTGCAGCAACTGAAATTACAGAAACCATATGGGGGTATTTTCATTTTGGGGCCCCTACATACATACTTAGGTAAACCTATGCACATTGGGTATCAAACTGTTATATGGACCCTCGGCATTCATATTTAGGGTGTTTTTCCTTGGTACCTAATGATATGCAGATTTCTGGGGCAGCGCTTTCGAAAATTAGTAGGTACTACTGGGAGTTTTTGCAAGTGAGAAATCTCCATAAAACTATATATATTTGAAAAAAAAAAAAATTTTTTTTTCATTTTTTAGACAATTAGAGTCCTATATTGTGTTACAGAATTGGAATTACACAAACATTCTAGCATATTTTGAAAGCTTAGCTTGTCCCAAAAAAACAATATATTATTTTCCCAGGTAAACTAAAAGTGCCCTCTAGGAAAGGCCCCTAAAGTGAAAGAGCGCAAAATGTTCAAACACGGTCTGGCAATACAAGTTCCGCTTTGACCAAATCATCTGGCAGTTACTGGGTTAAAGTACATGATTCTGACCTGTTTGCAAACTTTGTTTTTGTCTATCAAATTTTTTGTTTGACCTTTTTATTTTACAGGCAAAATTGTTCCAGTTTTTAAAAGTGAACCCAGTCACACAGACTTAAAAAATTCTCAAGAAATATTTCTCAAGTATTTTGGTCAATAATGGTAAAAAGCAAAAAATGTTTGTGAGCTCTCTGCACCTAGAAATGTAGTGAGCTCTCTGTACCTAGAACACTAAGGCTGGACTCATATTTGGAGGAAAAAGAAAGGAAATACATGTTGCTAATGGAATGCCTGCCCTGCTGTGCAACGTAACTCTGGGGTTGAATGAAAGTGCTCAGCTCATTGCTCCATGGTTTTATTCAGTTTAAAAAGAAATAATATACGTCATTTTTTTTTCCATTTCCACAGGAAAGCATAATGTAATAACAGGTGGGTGCAACTGAAGTAGCTGAGAATGTGCGGCACAAAAGAATTTAAAGTGGTAGGATAGAAGTTGTGGTTGATCTTGATTTGGTGCTGTTATAGAATAAAACAAGTTGTAGTACTGTGCATGTTACAGAAGGACTCCCCGTGTAAAAAATACTGAAAATAGAACTTGCATAGAAAAATGCATATATTTAAGCTAATCAATTATAAAGAAAAAAGGAAATAATTTGTGGAATGAAGATAAAACCTTACTGTACGCAGACAGGTATGTATTTCACAGCATTATCTGGTATACGATGCACCCCAGTGTTCACAGAGAAGACTCCTCCAATGATGATGTCTCCATCCTGAATGAGTTCATATTCATACTTGGGCTTGGTCAGGGGAATACGGCACGGTGAGTCTGACCCACTCAGCTCAGTACTGCAGGATGGTACCCATATGGCTGCCAGGCAGAACAACACTTTCAGCTGATCAGATGAGAGACCTCTGGTTAAAGACTGTAGAAGATGTGTCATTGCTTTAGTATAAAATTATAAAAATTGTTCTGAGGAGCTAAAAATCCATTGCTCCTCTGATAGTGGAAATGTATCTGCGCATCAGTCTCCTTATATATATTCTCTGCCTGGTGATATTTCTCTGGTTCTGTGTGTAGAACCTGTAAGTGTATTATTCCTGAACCCCCCAATGTCCACTTCTGGCTCCTACAAATAAACTCTGTAATTGTCAAAACATATTATTATTATTATTAAGATTTTTTTTTCTTTGACTTGTATTTCTTGACAGGAATAAACATGAAAGTTTGAAACAAATTCTGACTTTTGTATATTTATTTTTTTAAACTTGTTTTTATTAAACTTAGAATATAATTAGAAATGCTGTATTTTCTACACAGAACAGAAACATTATGAACTTACTGCACCAGCCCAGAGGTCGAGAAGCCTAATTATAGTAAAGATTTAGGCTTTCAAAGTTTTCCACAGGGGGCTGCCATCTTGTTACTTTGTTAGACTATCTTTTGTAAACCAAGGGCTTGCACATGCTCAATGAGCTCTGGGCTGCTGTTGGGAGGCGGAGCTTAGGGATTGTAGTAAATTATCAAAACAAACAACACAAGTCACATAACATCTGCCATAGAAGCTGATACAGCAAAGCTGATTAATAATAAGAATAATATGCAGACTGCACTGGTTCCTGTGTTGCCCTGTAATGTAATGTGGGGTTTAGAGTTTTTGCATTGTTTAATGAAACATTTCCCAGCTCTCCAGAGCCAGTGGCTGCATTAATATGCAAAAGAATCCTCCAATGAGAATCCCAGCTGATGTGAGTAAATCCGGCTCCCTGTTCTCTGTTCCTGCAATTGGAGTTGGGAGCAATAAGCACAGTTTCCCAGCACTGAACAAGTCTGTCCCTTTATCCCCATGTCTGATTCCTGTGCCATACAATGATGGGGAAAATGATGTTATTTTCTAAATATGTAAGATAATTTAAATAGCTGACATATAGTGGTGGGAATCTAATCAGAATTCTCATTGGTTAATCTATAATTTTTTCTTCAACATCTACAGAAAACTAGGGGGGATCTAGACTTAATCCTGGAGGGATTCCCATAAATGATACTGGCCAAATGATCCCATTGGCACAGAGACACAGGTGCATCATGGGTACAGGTACATATAAACTAGTGCTGCCCTATTATACACATTGGGTTACAGCACATCATATATATACTTCCCTCAATTTAGAAGATAATTGCATTTTCTAACCAAAAGAGCTTCTGGATCCTAATCTTTAGCAAAGAACTTTGATACTTATGATATTGAATCATCGCCAGTGAGTCCTACCCGAAGGCATGGCCTCCGATGCTCATGTGTCCAAGGCATCAGCCAACAGACAGCATGGGCAAGTGGGTCCACCTTCACCGAAGCTAGGGTGAGCCCCACCAGGTTGTTGGATTCCCCTTTGCCTTGCAGCTAGGGGGAATCTACACTGAGTTCTGCCAAAGCTTCCCCCATGGTGTAAGTCTTGGCCTGGGGTCAAGGACTATAATGTTGTGTATCGTGTAGATATAGTATATTATTACAAATATACTGGAGATTCCAATATTTACCACAACCAGGTAAAAGGAAATAACCACGGTTCTTTTCCAGAGATGAAGCTAATTTATTTCGATTATCCAGCCCAGAGACAGCAAGTGATACAGAGTTCTTTTAAATATGCCCACAGGATCTGTTCTATAGGGATTAGCCTTCAGGACTTCTCCCTAACCTAATTCATAAAAAATCAGCAATCAGGCTCCCTGGTTATACTGTTTCTATCCCATTGACCAAAATGGGGAATGGTTCGGATTGGCTCACAACAGGTTTAAGCGTGTATCTTGATCTCATTGTTTTAGTTGAACCAACTATAGATGTTTCTTTACCAATAACAACTGTATAAACAATTCCACTTTGAAATGCAAAAGACCCTCCAGACGGCTTCCTGGGATATCTTGGTGTTGGTCACCCCCTATAATAAATACCAAGGTAACCAACACAAAGGCACTTCAAAGCTTCCCAACTTAAGCAACTTAATTAACATCTGACTGACTCACTGTTTAAATCTATACAGATATGTTATGCACTATGTACATTCATACAATTAAATGATACTAATATCATACACTTGCAGGTATGTATGCATAGTCCCCAAACATATTACTACAATATGGCCCCTGTGCAAGTTTTTACTTCCATCCACACAGTTCCGTGTGACTTGGGCGGGCATTTATCCTGACATTTTACTTGGTTCCCTCAAACCTCTGAAATATGTTACAATAAATCCCATTGTGATTCTACTTGGCAGTAATGGGCCAGGCATGTCGCTAATTTGTCTCAGTGCACATATGTTCTGTTAGCAGTGGTTTGGGCAGTTCATATTAATCCATATAAAGACCCTTAAACTTGCACCTGTATCTGAGAGTAGTTTTTCAATCAATAACAGATTATCTGGCTGGTTCTGGTTGATTATAGCTAGCATGAACCAGAAAGCTGCATATTTTAGATTTCAAGACCAAAAATTCCACTAACAGTTCTTTTTTGGAAAGAACAGATTCTGGGGAATCCAGAACAGGTAAAACTGTCTGCCTATTCCAAATTACCAAGTTGCAATGCTTTCCTAAACTTATTGGTTTTTATCAAAATTTGTGAATTTTTCAAAAAATTGCTTCAAAGCTTCCTGTCTATCGTATTTTATCTCCTACAGGTCATAAAGTAACCAAATAAAACACCGTAAATATGAATGCCAGGGGGCCACTGAACAGTTTGATTCCCAATATATATATAGGTTTACCTAAGCATGTGGCATGAAGGGGCCCCAATGTAAACATACCCCCATATGATCTATTATTTCTTTCATTTCAGCTTCTGCAAAATCAACACATTTACATCCTTTATGTGGGATAATGCTACAAAAAAGTACGCTCACCCCAGAAAGCCATATATTTTTGGAAAGTGAAAGTACACATTACCCTGAATCTAAAATGGGTACCCATGTCTTTCTACTCCAAAGTACCAAGCTACAAAGCTTTCCTAAATTTGGTAATTTTGATGACATTTCCAAAATTCACCTCAAAGCTTCCAATTTGCAGCATCTTATCTCCCACATAGCATTAGGTACCAAGATAAAACACCCTGAATTTTGAAACCAGGAGTCCACTGAACAGTTTGATACCCAATATTTATAGGTTTACCTAAGTATGTGGCATGTAGGGGCCCCAATGGGAACATACCCCCATATGATCTATCATTTCTGTTACTTCAGCTCCTGCAAAATCAACACATTTACACCATTTTATGTGGGATAAACCTAGTAAAATGTATGCTCACCCCAGAAAGCCATATATTTTTGGAAAGTACACATTTTTTTGAATTCAAAATGGGTACCCATGTCTTTCTACACCAAAGTACCAAGCCACAAAGCTTTCCTAAGTTTGCCGACTTTTATGACATTTCCAAAAATCACCTCAAAACTTCCACTATGAAGCATCTTATTTTTGTATAGGTCATTAGGTAGCTATATAAAACTTCCTAAATATAAACCCCAGAGGTCTACTGAACAGTTTGATGCCCACTGTACATAGGTTTATCAAAGCACATGACAAAATATACCTTGTGCACACAAATTTCATGTCTTACCTTTACCTAATTCATAAACGCTGGCAGTTTTATGTGGGATATGGCTGCAGAAATGTAGGGTGACCCCTGAAAACCATACATTTTTGGAAAGTACACATTCTGACAAATCCAACATGGGTAAAGAGTCCTTTCTACACCAAAGTACCAATCTGAAAAGCTTTCCTAAAGTTAGTGGTTTTTATGACTTTTCTGAAAAACACCTAAAAATTTTGCAATTTGCCACATTTATCTTACAACATTTCTTACATACAATGACACATCACCATAATTATGAATGCCAGCGGTCTACTGAACAGTTTGATGCCCAATATGCAAAGATTTACCAAAGTATGTGGTGTACAGAGGCACCCAAATGAAAATAGTGCATATTTTCCCAGCTGCCAACTCAGTTTCTGCAATAAAAATCCCAGTGACCATGGATAAAATAAAACTCTCTTGGTTTGTCAAAATACAAATGGTCAAAATGATGTATGAATACATGCTCTCCAATATCCCACTAAAAAACTACCTCTGGGCCAAAGCAGAACTACTACCCAAAACAATAAAGAGCCACCCCCTTATAAGTGCCTCATACCAGGTATGGTTTAAGAACAGCCTAATATATAAGTTGGCCCCCACCCCATACATCCTCCAGCCCTTAGAACAAAACCTGGTTTTCCCACCCAGTGTAGATCCTGGAAAAAAATGGTATCAGTACAAAAAACGCCCAAGTAGAATAAATGATTTCATAATAAATAACAAAGTAATCTCCTTAGCAGAAATACAAAGAAGATGGGGGCGACATCCAAGAGATACTTGGAATTATCACCAAATACACCACTTTACACAATCGAATCAGAGCCAAGAGTGGGGCAGACCCTTAACTAAATGGGAAATGTTACTCAAAACCCCAAAACCACTGGAAAAGGCCATCTCTGCTCTATACAAACTCCTAATAAACAATGCAGAAACCCCCAAAAAAAGCTACTGTACAGACTGGGAAAAAGAACTGGGCATAGAGATATCAGATAAAACTTGGGAAAGGATATTCCTTTCCATCCACAAATCATCGAGGGCAGTTAGGGTCAAGGAGATGAATTTTATACTGGCCACTAGATGGCACTACACCCCTACCAAGTTGAAAAGGATGTATAAAAATAGCTCAGACTCTTGCTGTGGATGTGACAACGGACCAGGGAAACATACCCACATATGGTACACATGTCCCCTAATGAAAACTTACTGGTCCAAGATCCTGGAAACAATAACTAAAATAACAAAAATAACAATTAAAGACAATGACGTACCTCTCATTGTACTAATCCCTGAGAAAAACAGTGTATTAACAGATGTACTTACCCAGCAACTATTGATGCCGCCAGAACTTTAAACCCAAGACATCGGAAGGCTAAAAATCCTCCAACATACCTAGATTGGATACATTTAGTAGAGGAAATTAGAAAACTAGAGGAAATCACGCCCACAACGATAGTACAACATACTAGAAACTTTGGGAACCCCGGATCACCTTTACTAACAAAAACCCCATATAACCCCGTTGCCATAGAAATCTACCTGAAGTTCTTAGAACTTAAAGTAGCAACCTTATGACTCCAATGATATAGAAGAAACTTGTTGTCAAATCTTGTACATTTTTGCTGTTTATATCTAAATGTTGATGTAAATGTTCTTTTTACCTCACCCCTTTCTCTTCTGTACCCCAACTTTACTTGAAACCAAAATAAAGAATATTTTTAAAAAAGCCCAATGACCTTGTATTATGTGGCGTAAGACCCCCTAACTGTATAGAAAAACCCAGAAAACCATATATTTTTGGAAAGTACACATTCTGACAAATCCAACAAGGGTAAAGAGTCCTTTCTACACCAAAGTACCAATCTGCAAAGCTTTCCTAATGTTAGTGGTTTCTATAACATTTCAGAAAATCACTTAAAAATGTTGCAATTTGCCGCATTTATCTCACACAATTTGTTCCATACAAAGTCAAATCACCCAAAATAGGAACACTTACGGTCTACTGAACAGTTTGATGCCCAATATGCATAGATATATCAAAGTGTGTGGTATGTACTGACCCCAAAATGAAAATAGCGCATAAGGATTTCTCGCCTGCCAGCTCAGCTTTTGCATACAAAGCCCCCTGTCAGCATATTATGTGCCGTAACAGCCCCTAACTATACAGAGACCCCCAGAAAACCATATCGTTTTGGAAAGTACACATTCTGACAAATCCAAAATGGGTAAAGAGTCCTTTCTACACCAAAGTACCAATCTGCAAAGCTTTCCTAAAGTTAGTCGTTTCTATGACATTTCAGAAAATTGCCTAGAAATGTTGCAACTTGCCATTTATCTCACACAATTTCTTGCGTACAAAGGCAAGTCACCCCAAATAGGAACACCTAAGGTCTACTGAACAGTTTGATGCCCAATATGCATAGATATACCAAAGTCTGTGGTATGTACTGACCCCAAAATCAAAATAGCGCATATGGATTTCTCGCCTGCCAACTCAGCTTTTGCACACAGAGCCCCCTGTCAGTCTATTATGTGCCATAACACCCCCTAACTATACAGAGCCCCCTGTCAGTGTATTATGTGCCGTAACCCCCCCTAACTATACAGAGACCCCTGGCAGTGTATTATGTGCCGTAACACCCCCTAACTATACAGAGAAGTACACATTCTGATGAATTCAAAATAGGTAATATTCCTGATAGTATGTCTGTACTGGGTCACATGAAGGGCCAATTGTGTCAAATACATTTATTTACTTTTTATAATAAAGCCAAAGCTTTTGATGCAGTGTCACATAAATATGTGCTTTCTATACCAAGGTCTGTGGCTCTTGGAATGCTAAATGTACATGATAGACAACTGTGTAAAGAATCAGGTACAGAGATTGGTTTGAATAGTGATGAGCGAATCTATCCCACTTTGGCAAAAAAATTCATGAAACCGCAGCAACATTTTTGACATAGTAACATAGTAAGTAACATAGTAAGTAACATAGTAAGTTGGGTTGAAAAAAGACATACGTCCATCTCGTTCAACCATAATGCCTATATATAACCTGCCTAACTACTAGTTGATCCAGAGGAAGGCAAAAAACCCCATCTGAAACCTCTCTAATTTTCCCCAGATGGGAAAAAATTCCTTCCTGACTCCAAGATGGCAATCGGACCAGTCTCTGGATCAACTTGTACTAAGAGCTATCTCCCCTACCCCTGTATTTCCTCACTTGTACTGAGAGCTATCCCCCATAACCCTGTATTCCCTCACTTGTACTGAGAGCTATCTCCCCTACCCCTGTATTCCCTCACTTGTACTGAGAGCTATCCCCCCTACCCCTGTATTCCCTCACTTGTACTGAGAGCTATCTCCCCTACCCCTGTATTCCCTCACTTGTACTGAGAGCTATCTCCCATACCCCTGTATTCCCTCACTTGTACTGAGAGCTATCTCCCCTACCCCTGTATTCCCTCACTTGTACTGAGAGCTATCTCCCCTACCCCTGTATTCCCTCACTTGTACTGAGAGCTATCTCCCCTACCCCTGTATTCCCTCACTTGTACTGAGAGCTATCCCCCCTACCCCTGTATTCCCTCACTTGTACTGAGAGCTATCTCCCCTACCCCTGTATTCCCTCACTTGTACTGAGAGCTATCTCCCATACCCCTGTATTCCCTCACTTGTACTGAGAGCTATCTCCCCTACCCCTGTATTCCCTCACTTGTACTGAGAGCTATCTCCCCTACCCCTGTATTCCCTCACTTGTACTGAGAGCTATCTCCCCTACCCCTGTATTCCCTCACTTGTACTGAGAGCTATCCCCCCTACCCCTGTATTCCCTCACTTGTACTGAGAGCTATCTCCCCTACCCCTGTATTCCCTCACTTGTACTGAGAGCTATCTCCCATACCCCTGTATTCCCTCACTTGTACTGAGAGCTATCTCCCATACCCCTGTATTCCCTCACTTGTACTGAGAGCTATCCCCCTACCCCTGTATTCCCTCACTTGTACTGAGAGCTATCCCCCCTACCCCTGTATTCCCTCACTTGTACTGAGAGCTATCTCCCATACCCCTGTATTCCCTCACTTGTACTGAGAGCTATCCCCCCTACCCCTGTATTCCCTCACTTGTACTGAGAGCTATCTCCCCTACCCCTGTATTCCCTCACTTGTACTGAGAGCTATCTCCCATACCCCTGTATTCCCTCACTTGTACTGAGAGCTATCTCCCCTACCCCTGTATTCCCTCACTTGTACTGAGAGCTATCCCCCCCTACCCCTGTATTCCCTCACTTGTACTGAGAGCTATCTCCCATACCCCTGTATTCCCTCACTTGTACTGAGAGCTATCTCCCCTACCCCTGTATTCCCTCACTTGTACTGAGAGCTATCTCCCCTACCCCTGTATTCCCTCACTTGTACTGAGAGCTATCCCCCCTACCCCTGTATTCCCTCACTTGTACTGAGAGCTATCTCCCCTACCCCTGTATTCCCTCACTTGTACTGAGAGCTATCCCCCCTACCCCTGTATTCCCTCACTTGTACTGAGAGCTATCTCCCCTACCCCTGTATTCCCTCACTTGTACTGAGAGCTATCCCCCCTACCCCTGTATTCCCTCACTTGTACTGAGAGCTATCTCCCCTACCCCTGTATTCCCTCACTTGTACTGAGAGCTATCTCCCATACCCCTGTATTCCCTCACTTGTACTGAGAGCTATCTCCCCTACCCCTGTATTCCCTCACTTGTACTGAGAGCTATCTCCCATACCCCTGTATTCCCTCACTTGTACTGAGAGCTATCTCCCCTACCCCTGTATTCCCTCACTTGTATTGAGAGCTATCTCCCATACCCCTGTATTCCCTCACTTGTACTGAGAGCTATCTCCCATACCCCTGTATTCCCTCACTTGTACTGAGAGCTATCTCCCCTACCCCTGTATTCCCTCACTTGTATTGAGAGCTATCTCCCATACCCCTGTATTCCCTCACTTGTACTGAGAGCTATCTCCCATACCCCTGTATTCCCTCACTTGTACTGAGAGCTATCTCCCCTACCCCTGTATTCCCTCACTTGTACTGAGAGCTATCCCCCCTACCCCTGTATTCCCTCACTTGTACTGAGAGCTATCTCCCCTACCCCTGTATTCCCTCACTTGTACTGAGAGCTATCTCCCCTACCCCTGTATTCCCTCACTTGTACTGAGAGCTATCTCCCTACCCCTGTATTCCCTCACTTGTACTGAGAGCTATCCCCCCTACCCCTGTATTCCCTCACTTGTACTGAGAGCTATCCCCCCTACCCCTGTATTCCCTCACTTGTACTGAGAGCTATCTCCCCTACCCCTGTATTCCCTCACTTGTACTGAGAGCTATCCCCCCTACCCCTGTATTCCCTCACTTGTACTGAGAGCTATCTCCCCTACCCCTGTATTCCCTCACTTGTACTGAGAGCTATCTCCCCTACCCCTGTATTCCCTCACTTGTACTGAGAGCTATCCCCCCTACCCCTGTATTCCCTCACTTGTACTGAGAGCTATCTCCCCTACCCCTGTATTCCCTCACTTGTACTGAGAGCTATCTCCCCTACCCCTGTATTCCCTCACTTGTACTGAGAGCTATCCCCCCTACCCCTGTATTCCCTCACTTGTACTGAGAGCTATCTCCCATACCCCTGTATTCCCTCACTTGTACTGAGAGCTATCCCCCTACCCCTGTATTCCCTCACTTGTACTGAGAGCTATCCCCCCTACCCCTGTATTCCCTCACTTGTACTGAGAGCTATCTCCCATACCCCTGTATTCCCTCACTTGTACTGAGAGCTATCCCCCCTACCCCTGTATTCCCTCACTTGTACTGAGAGCTATCTGCCCTACCCCTGTATTCCCTCACTTGTACTGAGAGCTATCTCCCATACCCCTGTATTCCCTCACTTGTACTGAGAGCTATCTCCCCTACCCCTGTATTCCCTCACTTGTACTGAGAGCTATCTCCCATACCCCTGTATTCCCTCACTTGTACTGAGAGCTATCTCCCCTACCCCTGTATTCCCTCACTTGTATTGAGAGCTATCTCCCATACCCCTGTATTCCCTCACTTGTACTGAGAGCTATCTCCCCTACCCCTGTATTCCCTCACTTGTACTGAGAGCTATCCCCCCTACCCCTGTATTCCCTCACTTGTACTGAGAGCTATCTCCCCTACCCCTGTATTCCCTCACTTGTACTGAGAGCTATCTCCCCTACCCCTGTATTCCCTCACTTGTACTGAGAGCTATCTCCCTACCCCTGTATTCCCTCACTTGTACTGAGAGCTATCTCCCCTACCCCTGTATTCCCTCACTTGTACTGAGAGCTATCTCCCATACCCCTGTATTCCCTCACTTGTACTGAGAGCTATCCCCCCCTACCCCTGTATTCCCTCACTTGTACTGAGAGCTATCCCCCCTACCCCTGTATTCCCTCACTTGTACTGAGAGCTATCTCCCTACCCCTGTATTCCCTCACTTGTACTGAGAGCTATCCCCCCCTACCCCTGTATTCCCTCACTTGTACTGAGAGCTATCCCCCCTACCCCTGTATTCCCTCACTTGTACTGAGAGCTATCTCCCATACCCCTGTATTCCCTCACTTGTACTGAGAGCTATCCCCCCCTACCCCTGTATTCCCTCACTTGTACTGAGAGCTATCCCCCCTACCCCTGTATTCCCTCACTTGTACTGAGAGCTATCTCCCCTACCCCTGTATTCCCTCACTTGTACTGAGAGCTATCTCCCCTACCCCTGTATTCCCTCACTTGTACTGAGAGCTATCTCCCCTACCCCTGTATTCCCTCACTTGTACTGAGAGCTATCTCCCCTACCCCTGTATTCCCTCACTTGTACTGAGAGCTATCCCCCCTACCCCTGTATTCCCTCACTTGTACTGAGAGCTATCTCCCTACCCCTGTATTCCCTCACTTGTACTGAGAGCTATCTCCCCTACCCCTGTATTCCCTCACTTGTACTGAGAGCTATCTCCCTACCCCTGTATTCCCTCACTTGTACTGAGAGCTATCCCCCCTACCCCTGTATTCCCTCACTTGTACTGAGAGCTATCTCCCCTACCCCTGTATTCCCTCACTTGTACTGAGAGCTATCCCCCCTACCCCTGTATTCCCTCACTTGTACTGAGAGCTATCTCCCTACCCCTGTATTCCCTCACTTGCTAAGAATCCATCCAGCCCCTATATAAAGTTATATAATGTATCAGCCAGCACGACTGATTCGGGGGGGGACCCCAGAACCTCACAGCTCTCACTGTAACAAACCCTTTCCGAATGTTTAAATGGAACCTCCCTTCTTCTAAACGGAGTGGGTGCCCTCGTGCCCGTTGGAAGGACCTACTGGTAAATAAAACATTAGAGAGGTTATTATATGATCCCCTTATATATTTATACATAGTTATCATGTCACCTCTTAACCCTTTAAGTGCCAGCCGAATTTGTCATTTCAGTTCCCCCCCAGTGCCAGATGTTTTGTGAACATTCTGTGCTCTCTCAATGTAGGGGCTTTTACTGGGGGCAGGCTTAAGTTTAGGTAGGCAAACTATATATTGTTTTTTTCAGGAGAACCTGAGCTTTCCAAATCTACCTGAGTTTTTGTGTATTTCCACTTCTGGAACAAGATTTAGAGCTTGAAATACAAAAAAAAAAAAGAAAAAATGCTATTTTTCATGATATAAGAATTTCTACCAGAAACATATTTTATTTTATGGACAAAAATTCAACTGATTTGGAAAGCCTCATGTCTCCCGAACGTGCCAATACCTGATATGTATAGTTTTATTGAGATTTCTGACTTCTATAGATCAAAAACTCCCAGCAGTAAATTACTAAATTTTCAAAGCATTACAGCAGAATACGGCATACTTCACATTCCAAAGCCAAAAATCCTGGAACATTAGGTTTACCCCAGGAAACCATACATTTTTGAAAACTACACATTCTGACGAATCTGAAATGGGTAACTATGTCTTCCAACTCCTAAGTACCAAGCAGCAATGATTTACTGAATTTAGCAGTTTCTATAAAAAATTATGAAAATTCTAAAAAATCACCTCAAATCTTCCACTTTCAAGCACCATATCTCCCACATAACATTAGGTACCAAGAAAACACACCCTAAATATGAAAGCCAGGGGTCCACTGAACAGTTTGATGCCCATTGTGCATAGGATCACTGATGTATCTGGCATTTACAAACCCCAAAAGGAAGTTAGTGCATACAAATTGCCCAGGAGATCTCTTTTGCTACTGAAAATTCAACACATTTACTGCATTTTCTGTGGGGTAAAAACACAAAAAAATACATTGACCCCCCAAAACCATATATTTTTGGAAAGTACACATTCGGACGAATTCAAAATTGGTACCCATGTCTTTCTACTCCAAACTACAGAGTCGCAATGCTTTCCCAAAATTGCCAGTTTTGATGAAATACCTAAAAATCACATCAAATCTTCCACTTTCAAGCACCTTATCTCCCACATAACATTAGGTACCAAAAGAACACACCCTAAATATGAAAGCCAGGGGTCCGCTGAACAGTTTGATGCCCATTGTGCATAGGATCACCAATGTATCTGGCATTTAGAGACCCCATAAGGAAGTTAGTGCATACAAATTGCCCAGGAGATCTCTTTAGCTACTGAAAATTCAACACACGTACTGCATTTTCTGTGGGGTAAAAACACAAAAAAATACATTGACCCCCCAAAACCATATATTTTTGGAAAGTACACATTCGGGCAAATTCAAAATTGGTACCCATGTCTTTCTACTCCAAACTACAGAGTCGTAGTGCTTTCCCAAAATTGCTAGTTTTGGTAAAATACCTGAAAATCACATCAAATCTTCCACTTTCAAGCACCTTATCTCCCACATAACATTAGGTACCAAGAAAACACACCCTAAATATGAAAGCCAAGGGTCCACTGAACAGTTTGATGCCCATTGTGCATAGGATCAGCACTGTATCTGGCATTTAGAGACCCCATAAGGAAGTTAGTGCATAGAGATTGCCCCAGAGGTCTCTTTAGCTACTGAAGGAGTAAAGCCACAAAAAAGCAAGCTCTCTGTTTAAGCTGAAATTAAGCAGGGAAATCCCTGTCTAAGGGAGGATTTTTTGGTTTCAATTGATGTGTGAAGGTGTTGGCCATTTGTTGGTTGAATTTTGAGAAGTTTTGAGTTGATTTACTTTATTTAAAATCGAATTTTAGTTTCACCCAGAAGGTGAGTGATTGCTAGCCCATTTCCCTTCACTGCTTTGGGCTACAAACTCACTGATAGACCCCCTCCCCCTCCCCCACACCTGGGTGTCAGTTTCATTTGCAGTTTGATTCTGTTTCAGCTTAAATGAATTACTTTTTTTTTCTCACATTGTGTTGGTATTTTTATTTTCATGTTGCATTTTTAGTTTTGTAATGTGAGAAAGCTAAAGGGAGAAGGATTTTGGGGTTTAAAATCTTTTCTCAGCAGCAGTGCAACTCCCAGGCACCCGCTCACATTAACCCTCTCCCTGCCAGAGCCTCTCTCCTTTATATCTACTTTTTGTTTAAGGAATTAAGCTTCCTTTTTTGTGGGGTATTTTGTAAATAATGGGAGAAAATAAAAACAAAAATGATAAAAAAAAATGCCTCAGGGTCCTAAAGGCAAAAGACCTGAAAGACCCGATTACAGTTCTGCAGCAAAGCAGCAGTCAGAGTCTGTGTCACAAACCCCAGCGCTTCTACATCTGCTGCTTCAGCCAATGTGACCCCGGCTAAAACATTTGCGCAGGCAGTATGTGCGGGCAGCAGACCAAGCCAAGTCACCCCTGGGGCAGAGCAACTTACTCGGAAACATGGGGTCCGATGTCTAATGTCAGGAGCTCATGGCATAGAGGCTTATATAAAAGCTGCAGCTGAACTAGTGGGCCCCTCTGCAATAGTGGCAGCCAGCAAAATGTATGGGAAAGCAATAATCTCTGCCCGTACACTAGCTGCAGTACACACTTTGGTGCAGAGAGGTATCACAGTGGGGGGGAGTTATGTCCCTGTAGAACCCCTAGAAGGGTTGGGCACTAGGGTGGTCCTATCCAATGTGCCCCCTTTCCTACAAGACCCAATATTGCGTCCCCACCTGCAAGCCCTTGGGGAATTAAAATCAAATATTTCTAAAATCCCCTTAGGATGCAAAGAGAGCAGACTGAAACATGTCCTCTCTTTTAAACGGCAGGTTCAACTACTTCTTCCTCGGGGTCATGATAGTATTGAGGGGTCTTTCGGGGTTCTGTTTGAGGGGGTGTTGTATAAATTTTTTTACAACACAGAGGAAGTGAGGTGTTTCCTTTGCAAGGAGATGGGGCACACTCGCCAGAGTTGCCCCAAAAGGCAAATTAAGACCACGGCCAACACTTGCAACCCTGGCACTTCATGTGTAACAGCTTGCCCTGCTGGGACTATCTCAGCAGGTTCTTTAAAGGGGACATCTCCTTCACTGGAGAACTCAAAGGAGGTTGTTACACAACCCACCTCCACAACTTCAAAACCTCCCCCTTCTTCACTGAAGTTATCTAAGTCTCCAGTCTGTCTTGCAACTGCAGCAAAGGAGAAGAGGGGAAATAAATTCACCACATCCCCCAGTGGCACAGCTATTCCTACCACACATCAACCTTCCCCTGTGGGTGTGGGGGCACACAAGATTGTAACATCTGCTGGGGTAGGAGCAGTGAGTGACCCTTCCTCTTTAGGTGGCAAGGAAAAGAAGAGGAAATTTAAGTCCAACCACCTGGTACCTGAGGAATGGGCATTAGTAGTCAATGATGGAGCACCCCCATCTAAGGGCAAGAAGAGCAGTGAAACATCTGGCCCTCATGTAGTGACATTGTCTAACCCATATTTTAGACTCAGTCAACCAGTTTCAGACCATACACTCTCAACTCCAGATTCAGTAAGAAATAATGAGGTTAATGGTCTGGAGAGCCTAGAACAGGGGAACATGGGCTTCTCCACAGAGTCAGGGGGGCAGCACCTGCCTCCAACACATTTAGAGGTTCTGCACATGGAGTGCAAAGAGACACCCAATGAAACACCTGCAGAGTGGGTAGTCAATGTCCCTGAGGTGCTAAGTTTTGGGAACTGCAAACATACTCAGTTTTCAGTGCCTCAGGATATTCCACTCCTAGAGGGGGAAAATATTGGGATAACCCCCATACTGGAATCTGCAGATAAGACTGTATGGGGGGATGATAGGGCTGGGGTGGTGGATATGAAGGAGGATAGCATGGCAGACTCAGAAAAAAACAATCCTGTGAAGTCTGCTGTCCATATGGAGGTCTCTCCTCCCTTACCTTCCACTGACCCCAATGTTATTGCCATCCGGAGTGATCAGGAGGCAGTAGAAAGGGCAGAGGCTGACTATCGAACCTCTAAAGCTCCCCCTGTTGTGGAGGAGCTGATTCCATCTGCTGCCCCAGACAGCTCTGAAGGTGTTGCAGGTTCTCCAAATGATGGGCGCTTCTGATCCCATTCCTGCAACATCACGTGCAGATATCCTCAAAGCTCAAGTGGAGGAGAGACATTATCAATCCCTCAGCCAGGAAGAGCCAAGGGATGAGAACAATATTGTAGAAGAGGGTGAAACAGGTGTGGCAAATCCTTCTGCCCCTCTCATCCCTGCTGAGGAACTCAAAAGGTTTCTTGAGAGCAACCTTGGTGTAAAATTGGATAACAAACTGCGTATGGCCCTGCAGAATTGGCATGATTTGCCTTTAATAATACGTTCCGTGAGACATTATATTGGGGTCATAAGAGAGGCCAAGAACTATGGCACAGCAGAATATCTCCGTATCATTAAGTTCCACAAAACGTGTTTGTCTCACCTGGCCTCTGTGAGGGCTAAAGCAATTCCTAATACACAATAATGGCCTTGAGTATAAGCACACTAAATACAAATGGCTGTCGAGAGCCTTTCCGCATGTTTCAGGTACTTTCCTTTCTTAACCAAGGAAGATACTCTGTAAGTTTTCTCCAAGAGACCCATACCACTCCGGAGCTTGAAGCAACCTGGCATCTGGAGTGGAAGGGTAGGGTCTTTTTTAACCACCTCACATGGACTTCATGTGGGGTGGTGACCCTATTCTCTGAATCATTCCAGCCTCAGGTGCTAAGTGCTAAATCTGTCATCCCAGGCTGTGTGTTACATCTCCGGGTCCAGGACTTGAATAGCACATACAACCTTATAAACATATATGCCCCAACTACCGGACCAGAGAGAACACGGTTCTTTGAAAGTTTGTCAACATACGTGGAGACAATTGACTCAGATGAAGCTTTGATTATGGGGGGTGATTTCAATTACACCCTGGATGCTCAAGACCGCAATGTGCCCCAGAAAAGGGACTCATTGGAGTCAGCACTGCGGGAACTCATTGGCCGCTTCTCCTTGGTTGACATCTGGAGAGAGCAGCACCCAGACACAAATACCTTCACCTATGTCAGGGTGAGAAATGGTCATGTTTCTCAGTCCCGGATCGATAGGATATATATATCGGGCCATCTCATGTCACGAGCCAGGTGCAGTACCATTAGGTTGGCTCCATTTACAGACCACAACTGTGCCTCTGTGATGGTGGCAGATGCACCATCACTGGCCAAAGCTGCTTATTGGCACTTTAATAACAGTTTATTGGAGAATGAGGGGTTTGCAAAGTCGGTCCGAGGAATATGGATGGACTGGAGGGGTTTTCAGGATGAATTTGCCACTTTGAGTCAGTGGTGGGACGTAGGCAAGGTTCACCTAAAACTCTTGTGTCAAGAGTATACCAAGAGTGTGAGCAGGCAGCGCAATGCAGAGATTGAGTCATTGAATGAGGAGGTGCTTGATCTTGAGCAAAAGCTGTTGGGATGTGAAGACCAAAACCTGCAGCAGGAATACCTAGAAAAGAAGTAGACTCTGCGTAACATAGAACAGCGTCAGGCTTGTGGTGCCTATGTACGAAGCCACATGCAGTTACTTTGTGATTTGGATCGTGGCTCACACTTCTTCTATGCTCTGGAGAAGAAGAAGGGGAACCGAAAACAAATCACATGCCTCCTTGATGAAGATGGCACCCCCCTTGAGGACCCAGAGGCTCGGTCCTTCTATCAAGACCTTTTTTCTCCAGATCCTATCTCTCCAGATGCCTGCAAGGAACTATGGGAAGGGCTTCCAGTAGTCAGCGAGAGGAGAAAAGAGAGATTGGAGAAACCTATCACTCTAGATGAGCTCTCTCAAGCACTCAGTTTAATGCCCCACAATAAATCTCCGGGGCTAGATGGACTAACTGTAGAGTTCTTTCAGTTTTTCTGGGATACTCTGGGACCTGATTTCCAAAGGGTCCTAACTGAAGCCCTTGAGACAGGTGAGATGCCCCTTTCATGCTGTTGGGCAGTGTTGTCACTGCTACCTAAGAAGGGGGATCTCCGTTTTATTAAGAACTGGCGTCCAGTCTCCTTGCTCAGCACAGACTATAAGATTGTAGCCAAAGCGATCTCACTCAGACTCAAGTCTGTTCTGGCAGAGGTGATTCATCCAGACCAGTCCAATACAGTCCCCGGCCGGACAATTTTTGATAATGTTTTTCTGGTCCGAGATTTGCTGCATTTTGCTCGGAGGGCTGGTCTATCCCTTGCCTTTCTCTCCCTAGATCAAGAGAAGGCATTTGACAGGGTGGATCATCAATACCTCTTAGGTACTCTGCAAGCCTATGGCTTTGGTCCACATTTTGTAGGCTACCTGAAAACGCTGTACACCTCTGCAGAGTGTCTGATAAAAATCAATTGGTCTCTAACTGCACCTCTGACCTTTGGGCGAGGAGTTCGACAAGGATGCCCCTTGTCAGGACAACTGTATGCACTGGCCATTGAACCCTTCCTGTGTCTCCTAAGGAAAAGACTAATGGGGTTGGTGCTCAAAGAACCAGATATGAAAGTGGTTCTCTCAGCCTATGCAGATGATGTAATCCTTGTGGCCCAAGACCTATATGATCTTAAGCGGGCACAAGAGTGCCAAGAGATCTACGCTGCTGCCTCATCTGCTCGGATCAACTGGTCCAAAAGTTCAGGCCTTCTGGAAGGTCCTTTAGAAGTAGACAATCTGCCTCCTACTTTTCAAGACATCCCTTGGGAGACCAAGGTCATCAAATATCTTGGAGTCTACCTGTCAGCTGAGGAGTGCCCTGTCTCACTGAATTTCAGTGAACTAGAGGAGCGTGTCATCATCCGTCTTGGAAAGTGGAAGGGTCTTGCTAAAGTGCTTTCTTTGAGGGGGTGGGCATTGGTGATCAACCAGCTTGTGGCCTCTCAACTCTGGTACCGGCTGGTGTGCCTTAGCCCAACTCAAGAATTAATTGCTAAGATCCAAAGAAGGTTACTGGACTTTCTCTGGTTGGGAAAGCACTGGGTATCTGCAGGTGTTTCAAGCCTTCCCTTGAGAGAGGGTGGGCAGGGAGTTGTGTGCATACACTCCCAAGTGCACACTTTCCGTCTCCAACAGATACAGAGATACCTTTATGCAGACCCTGCTCCACAGTGGTGTACTCTGGCATCCAGCTTTTATCACAAGGTACGCAACATGGGGTATGACCGAAAATTATTTGTCATCGAACCTGAAGGGTTCTTAAAAAACCTCTCACCATTACCGGCATACTACCAAGAGACTCTTAAAACCTGGAGCATGGTCTCCGTGTTAAGGGAAGGAGTTATTCAAGGGGAGGACATTCTAACTGAGCCCTTACTTTACAATCCGTCTTTAAAGACTAGGATGTTAGAACCCACCAGCATCTGCCGCCGCCTTTGCCGGGCTCAGTTAACTAGAGTTGGGGATCTCCTGGATTTTGAGAGAATAGATTGGGTGCAAACTCAGGAAGTTATGCAGCGCATGGAATTGCACACCACCAGAGTTCCAAACTGTTTAATCAAGGAGATCAAGGACACCATCTCCTCTGGCTCTCACACCTTTATTAATGAGGTTTTACATGCTGGAGAGCCAGATTCCCCTTGGAATGCCCCACCTCCAGCCATAAAAATAGCACCTAAGATCCGTCAATCCCCTCAGGCTGCTCCTTCTCCCAACCTGAGCCAGTTGGAGAATTTTACCTTGACACGCTTTTGTGACATGCCAAGAAAACTACTGTACTCTCTCATGCTTCACACTGTACACTTCCTTGCCCTCGTCAGTGCATAGAGATTGCCCCAGAGGTCTCTTTCGCTACTGAAAATACAACACGTTTACTGCATTTTCTGTGGGGTAAAAACACAAAAAAATACATTGACCCCCCCAAAACCATATATTTTTGGAAATACACATTTGGGCGAATTCAAAATTGGTACCCATGTCTTTCTACTCCAAACTACAGAGTTGCAGTGCTTTCCCAAAATTGCCAGTTTTGGTGAAATACCTGAAAATCACATCAAATCTTCCACTTTCAAGCACCATATCTCCCACATAACATTAGGTACCAAGAAAACACACCCTAAATATGAAAGCCAAGGGTCCGCTGAACAGTTTGATGCCCATTGTGCATAGGATCAGCACTGTATCTGGCATTTAGAGACCCCATAAGGAAGTTAGTGCATAGAGATTGCCCCAGAGGTCTCTTTAGCTACTGAAAATTCAACACGTTTACTGCAGTTTCTGTGGGGTAAAAACACAAAAAAATACATTGACCCCCCCAAAACCATATATTTGTGGAAAGTACACATTCGGGCGAATTCAAAATTGGTACCCATGTCTTTCTACTCCAAACTACAGAGTCGCAGTGCTTTCCCAAAATTGCTAGTTTTGGTGAAATACCTGAAAATCACATCAAATCTTCCACTTTCAAGCACCTTATCTCCCACATAACATTAGGTACCAAGAAAACACACCCTAAATATGAAAGCCAAGGGTCCACTGAACAGTTTGATGCCCATTGTGCATAGGATCACTGATGTATCTGGCATTTAGAGACCCCAAAAGGAAGTTAGTGCATACAAAGTGTATATACTGCAATATAAGCTACTGGCATGTGCATTATGCGGCATAAGACCCCCTAACAGTAAGGAGACCCTAGAAAACTATACATTTTCCAAAAGTACACAATCTGACAAAACAAAAATGGGTAAATACATCTTTCTACTGCAAACTACCAAACTACAAAGCTATGCTAAACAGAACGGTTTTTTTGACATTTCTGAAAATCGTCACAAAGCTTGCATTTTACCCCATTATGTACCCCCACATTTTGTACCATATCAACATAAAACATTCTAAATATGAACACCAGGGGTCTACTGAACAGTTTGATGCCCTATATGCATAGATTTACCAAACTATGTGGGGTACAGGGGCACCCAACTAAAAATAGTGCATATGAATTTTCACATAAGACGCTCCGGCTCATGCAGTTTTTGCACCCGGTATGTGTATTATGCGGCATAAGATCCCCTAACAGTACAGAGACCCTAGAAAACCATATATTTTCCGAAAGTACACATTCTGACAAAACAAAAATGGGTAAATACATCTTTCTACTGCAAACTACCAAACTACAAAGGTATGCTAAACAGAACGGTTTTTATGACATTTCTGAAAATTGTCACAAAGCTTGCATTTTACCCCATTATGTATCCCCACATTTTGTACCGTATCAACATAAAACATTCTAAATATGAACGCCAGGGGTCTACTGAACAGTTTGATGCCCTATATGCATAGATTTACCAAACTATGTGGTGTACAGGGGCACCCAAGTAAAAATAGTGCATATGAATTTTCACATAAGACGCTCCGGCTCATGCAGTTTTTGCACCCGGTATGTGTATTATGCGGCACAAGACCCCCTAACAGTACAGAGACCCTAGAAAACCATATATTTTCCGAAAGTACACATTCTGACAAAACAAAAATGGGTAAATACATCTTTCTACTGCAAACTACCAAACTACAAAGCTATGCTAAACAGAACGGTTTATATGACATTTCTGAAAATTGTCACAAAGCTTGCATTTTACCCCATTATGTACCTCCACATTTTGTACCGTATCAACATAAAACATTCTAAATATGAACGCCAGGGGCCTACTGAACAGTTTGATGCCCTATATGGATGGATTTACCAAACTATGTGGGGTACAGGGGCACCCAAGTAAAAATAGTGCATATGAATTTTCACATAAGATGCTTCGGCTCATGCAGTTTTTGCACCCGGTATGTGTATTATGTACCAAACGACCCCCTAACAATTAGGAGACCCTAGAAAACCATATATTTTCCGAAAGTACACATTCTGACAAAACAAAAATGGGTAAATACATCTTTCTACTGCAAACTACCAAACTACAAAGCTATGCTAAACAGAATGGTTTTTATGACATTTCTGAAAATTGTCACAAAGCTTGCATTTTACCCCATTATGTACCCCCACATTTTGTACCGTATCAACATAAAACATTCTAAATATGAACGCCAGGGGCCTACTGAACAGTTTGATGCCCTATATGCATAGATTTACCAAACTATGTGGTGTACAGGGGCACCCAAGTAAAAATAGTGCATATGAATTTTCACATAAGATGCTTCGGCTCATGCAGTTTTTGCACCCGGTATGTGTATTATGTACCATACGACCCCCTAACAATTAGGAGACCCTAGAAAACCATATATTTTCCGAAAGTACACATTCTGACAAAACAAAAATGGGTAAATACATCTTTCTACTGCAAACTACCAAACTACAAAGCTATGCTAAACAGAATGGTTTTTATGACATTTCTGAAAATTGTCACAAAGCTTGCATTTTACCCCATTATGTACCCCCACATTTGTACCGTATCAACATAAAACATTCTAAATATGAACGCCAGGGGCCTACTGAACAGTTTGATGCCCTATATGCATAGATTTACCAAACTATGTGGTGTACAGGGGCACCCAAGTAAAAATAGTGCATATGAATTTTCACATAAGACGCTCCGGCTCATGCAGTTTTTTGCACCCGGTATGTGTATTATGCGGCATAAGATCCCCTAACAGTACAGAGACCCTAGAAAACCATATATTTTCCGAAAGTACACATTCTGACAAAACAAAAATGGGTAAATACATCTTTCTACTGCAAACTACCAAACTACAAAGCTATGCTAAACAGAACGGTTTTTATGACATTTCTGAAAATTGTCACAAAGCTTACATTTTACCCCATTATGTACCCCCACATTTTGTACCATATCAACATAAAACATTCTAAATATGAACGCCAGGGGCCTACTGAACAGTTTGATGCCCTATATGCATAGATTTACCAAACTATGTGGGGTACAGGGGCACCCAAGTAAAAATAGTGCATATGAATTTTCACATAAGACGCTCCGGCTCATGCAGTTTTTGCACCCGGTATGTGTATTATGCGGCATAAGATCCCCTAACAGTACAGAGACCCTAGAAAACCATATATTTTCTGAAAGTACACATTCTGACAAAACAAAAATGGGTAAATACATCTTTCTACTGCAAACTACCAAACTACAAAGCTATGCTAAACAGAACGGTTTTTATGACATTTCTTAAAATTGTCACAAAGCTTGCATTTTACCCCATTATGTATCCCCACATTTTGTACCGTATCAACATAAAACATTCTAAATATGAACGCCAGGGGCCTACTGAACAGTTTGATGCCCTATATGCATAGATTTACCAAACTATGTGGGGTACAGAGGATGCCAAATTGAAATACAGCAGACAAAATGTCCATGTGCAAAGAACAATGTAAAAAGCACTAAAATTGATAAAAATAAAAAATAAAAATCACTAAAATCATTTTTTTTTTTGCCTAATAATATCTGCAGGCAGAATAACAGTTTGAGTATGGCTTGGGCAAATAAGTTTTACAGACAAAGTCAAGCGAACAACAACTATGCATAACTGAAAATGCTATAAAATGGCTAAACATGCAGTAAAATACCCAAAAATGCACCAAAATCACAGAAAATGTAGTAGAAACACCAAAATAATACACAAAAGGTATTGCGCAGTGCGGTTAGCGAATTTGCTATCCGCAAAGGCAATAAAACATTTTTTTCAGGCAAGAATAAAAACGATGCGATAGAAAAAAAAAAAATACAAAATTACATAAGTGTGTAAGTGAGTGTGTACACATGGTAAAATGTGTTTTTTGTGCATGTGTGTGAGTGTGCACGTGAGTGTGCAAGTAAGTATGTGTAAGTGTAACTGTTCTGAATGTGTGAAACCCACCAACTACCCAAAATGTATGTGTTTGTGTGTAAGTGTGAGTATAAGTGTGTATTAGTGTATTATGTGTGTGTATGTGTGTTTTTTTACACTTACCTGGGACAAGCAGGCACAGAGATCATCTGAAGGTGGGAGGAAGGACCCAGGAGCCACTGCAGCTTCTTCCTGCGACGCCGATCCGGTGAGTATGAGAAGGGGGGCCAGGGGGGAGGGAAGGGAGAGCAGGAAATGTCAGGCACGCATAGACAGCGTGTCCTGACATTTCCTGAAGTGCCCCAGGACGTAGAATCTACGTTCTGTGGCACTTTGGTTGTGTATTTTGGTCTGAAATAAATAGCATTTTAGCAGAATTCTGCTTTATGGTGCCCTCCTCTATATTTGGATTGTATTCCATCTGGCCCAGGTGCCTTGTTTACATTTATCGTGTGTAACCCTTTAAGCACCATATCCTGTGCCAACCACTGTGTAGTTGGAGCTGAGGCAACAGTGCAGCTATTGGGTGAGACTTGGCCCACTGGCTCCCCCTACTGTATACACAGAAGAAAAGAACTGGTTAAGCACATCTGCCTTTTCTGTACCCGCTGTAACCATATTGTTATTATAACTCAATGGGGCCACACCCTCAACCTGCATCTTTTTACTATTAATATACTTAAAAAACTTTTTGGGGTTAGTCTTGGCCTCGGCCGCGATGCGCTCCTCATTTTCTATCTTTGCCTTCCGGATTGCTGTTTTACAACACTTGTTATAGTGTTTATATTCATTAAACGCAGCTACTGTCCCCTCTGACTTATATTTCTTAAAAGCTTTCCTTTTTCTCCCTATTAACTTCTTTACCTCAGAGTTAAGCCACATGGGGTGATTCTTAACACTTCTACTTTTTCTTATTAATGGAATGAATTGAGAACAGTAATGATTTAATATCAGTTTAAATGACACCCATTTCTGCTCTGTGTTTTTATCAGAAAACATAATGCCCCAATCTATGCCCTGAAGCGCTGCCCTTAAGGAGCTAAAATTTGCCTTCCTAAAATTCATTGTCTTTGTTGCCCCCGTGTAAATTTGTTTCCTGCACCAAACATTAAATGAAATAACATTATGGTCACTATTACCCAGGGGTTCAACCACTTGCACATTTGCTATACGTTCTGGGCCATTAGAGATCACTAGATCCAGTATAGCAGGTTCCTGGTTGGCTCCTCAACAACCTGTGCCATAAAGTTGTCATGCAGCAGTTTATAAACTTGTTCCCAGTTACTGTCCTGGCAGTACTATTGCCCCAGTCAATATCAGGGTAATTAAAATCCCCCATTATTATCACTTGCCCCAAACTAGCAGCCTTTTCTATTTGCAACAGGAGCTGGGCCTCCTCCTCCTCACATACATTAGGGGGGCTATAGCATACCCCTACAATTAGTTTGGTAGATCCAGACTCCTTGCATTGGTAAACATACATTTACTCCTGGTACCGGCCCGTTCCCTCAGATACCCAGTGCCAGTACCCCCAGCTCTCCCATTTTACCAGTCAGACTCCTTGCATTGGTAAACATACATTTAATGCTGGTTCCGGTGTGAGAATGACGTGTAAACAACTTATGGGCCTCCCTGCCATTATCAGTACCCGAAGCAAGTCTCCTCCACATTTTCCCTTACTATGCCCGCTACTCCATCTATCCTGTCAACCACAGAATTTCCCGCTGCACCCTCCCCCCCCACTCCTAGTTTAAAATCTCCTCCAACCCTCTACCCTCCTTCTCCCCCAAAGCAGCTGCCCCATCATCATTGAGGTGCCCCCATCCCTGGCAAAGAGCCTGTAGCTGATTGAGAAATCAGCCCAGTTCTGGAGAAACCCAAAGCCCCCCTCCCTGCACCAATCTCTCAGCCACGCATTAATCTCCCTAAGCTCCCACTGCCTTCTTAATGTTGCTCGTGGCACAGGGAATATCTCTGAGAAAATTACCTTGGAAGTCCTCGCCCTCAACTTCTCGCCTAGCTTTTTAAAATCGTTCTTGAGGACTTCCCCCCCTCCTCTAACTTTGTCATTGGTACCTATGTGTACCCCCAACCGCCGGGTCTTCCCCAGCCCCTCCCAACAATTTGTCCACTCGTTCCACCACATGCCGAACCCTAGCACCAGGCAAGCAACACACAGTTCGGCATGTAGGGTCTTTGCGACAAATTACCCTATCCACCTTTCTAATAATTGAATCCCCTACAACTATAGCCTGCCTTCCCTCCCTAGCACTACTCCCCCCACCTGTATTAGAGGTGCCGGCTCCCAGGGGGCTCTGAGAGTCAGCCTGCCCCATACATGCCAGCTCAGAGCTGCCTTCCCTCCCTAGCACTACTCCCCCCACCTGTATTAGAGGTGCCGGCTCCCAGGGGGCTCTGAGAGTCAGCCTGCCCCATACATGCCAGCTCAGAGCTGCCTTCCCTCCCTAGCACTACTCCCCCACCTGTATTAGAGGTGCCGGCTCCCAGGGGGCTCTGAGAGTCAGCCCGCTCCATACATGCCAGCTCAGAGCTGCCTTCCCTCCCTAGCACTATTCCCCCCACCTGTATTAGAGGTGCCGGCTCCCAGGGTGCTCCGAGAGTCAGCCCGCTCCATACATGCCAGCTCAGAGCTGCCTTCCCTCCCTAGCACTATTCCCCCCACCTGTATTAGAGGTGCCGGCTCCCAGGGGGCTCTGAGAGTCAGCCCGCCCCATACATGCCAGCTCAGAGCTGTTTTCCCCAGCATCTTCACCTAAAGTGACAAATCTGTTGGTTTGTACAAGCTGTGAACCAGCCCCCCTACCCCTGTGTCCCCTACTGCCCCTCTTAACTGTCACAAACCTGTCTCCCACATTAACCTCCACTGTCCCTTCTCCACCCCCCACTACACCGGCCCCTGCCAGTGGTTGCTCAGTGAGCCTCCTGTTCTCCCCCATGTTTGCAGCTGCCCTCAGTGCTGCCAGTTCCCCCCTTAGTTCCCCCCCTTTCGACATGATGAAAAATTTTAAAACACGGCTCTCGCATAACTTTTTTGACGCGCACAACTTTTTTTTGACGCAATCACCACTGTTTTGACACAGTGTTGGGATATAATAAGATGCAGGCTACTGTTACCATTCATGGGACTAAGATGTTGAGAGTTTCAGCTTTGTACTATGTGTCATAGAAAGATTATTATAAAAAGTGACTCACCTTTGGATATCCATAGGTTCCAAGTAGTTGGGCTATAGGCAGGGATGTGACACCTGAACGATCGCCAATAAATCCAGCAACTTTCCCCTGGTCCCTACAGGAGTAATTAGGCACCATTTCCCCAGCCCCCGACAATATCTTCAGGATATTCCATACAGCGATACTTGGATTTGCACAAGAATCATACACATGATATCCCAGAGTGACGTTGGGTAACAGATTAGGGCTCTTGTTGATCTGATCAATGGCAAAGAGCAGAGACAGAACGTCCTGGTATTGATTGAAAACAGGACTGGGAACATATTATGCTTGTTAATAGGAATTTATGTAGAAACAGCTTACAAATAAGATATGATTCATGCCCATCTCATATTTCTAAAAAGCTACTGTTGCATATGTGGTTTCTCTCTATATTTAAGCCCTCAGCAACTGTGGTCTGTATAGCACAATATTTAGCACTTTATTCAATATAAGGTATGGAGGAAAGTCACACAGTTTTAAAAATCACCCCTTTTTGTTGGATCAAGTTTTCCCCAGAACCTTGTGTTTTGCTCCACGGGACCCTGATTGTAACTGGCTTAACCCATAGTAATGTGGGGAAGGGATCTGAATTAGCAACTGACAGAGAAATCTTAGATTTGCCCTGAGGTTTCTGTTATAAAACCAGCCTCCCTATTGCCATATAACGTAACTGGACTCTGTTACATGGATCAACACGAAACGCATTTTTATCCATATAAATAAGTAAATATTTTGTGGAATAAAGTTGAAGCACTTACATTATGCAGAGAGGTATCTGCTTCCCAGTCTTATCTGGTATATATTGCACCCCGCTGTTTACAGAGAGGATTCCTCCAATGAGGATGTCTCCATTCTGATAGTATTTGTATTCATACTTAGGCTTGGTCAGGGGAATACGGCACGGTGAGTCTGACCCACTCAGCTCAGTACTGCAGGGTGGTACCCATATGGCTGCCAGGCAGAATATCCCTTTCAGTTGATAAGTTGGAAGAAAGCTGGTTAAAGACCATGTTAAATAATCCATATCTCATGCACAGAAATCTATTGCTCCGTACATCAGTCTCCTTATATATATTCTCTGCCTGGTGATATTTCTCTGGTTCTGTGTGTAGAAACTACAATTACACTATTCCTAAACCCCCCAAAGTCCACTTCTGACTCCTGCAAATAAACTCTGTAATTGTCTCCATTTGTCCTTCTGTTACAGTTATTTGTATCGGATATTTATTCCCTGCCGCTACATTACAGTTTGAAGCACAGTTTTACTTTTATCAAAGGGGAAATAAACCTTCCATGCATTTGTATCACTGCGCCCCCAAAGGGGAAATAAACCTTCCATGCATTTGTATCACTGCGCCCCCAAAGGGGATATAAACCTTCCATGCATTTGTATCACTGCGCCCCCAAAGGGGATATAAACCTTCCATGCATTTGTATCACTGCGCCCCCAAAGGGGATATAAACCTTCCATGCATTTGTATCACTGCGCCCCCAAAGGGGATATAAACTTTCCATGCATTTGTATCACTGCGCCCCCAAAGGGGATATAAACCTTCCAAGCATTTGTATCACTGCGCCCCCAAAGGGGATATAAACCTTCCATGCATTTGTATCACTGCGCCCCCAAAGGGCATATAAACCTTCCATGCATTTGTATCACTGCGCCCCCAAAGGGGATATAAACCTTCCATGCATTTGTATCACTGCGCCCCCAAAGGGGATATAAACCTTCCATGCATTTGTATCACTGCGCCCCCAAAGGGGATATAAACCTTCCATGCATTTGTATCACTGCACCCCCAAAGGGGATATAAACCTTCCATGCATTTGTATCACTGCGCCCCCAAAGGGGATATAAACCTTCCATGCATTTGTATCACTGCGCCCCCAAAGGGGATATAAACCTTCCAAGCATTTGTATCACTGCGCCCCCAAAGGGGATATAAACCTTCCATGCATTTGTATCACTGCACCCCCAAAGGGGATATAAACCTTCCATGCATTTGTATCACTGCGCCCCCAAAGGGGATATAAACCTTCCATGGATTTGTATCACTGCGCCCCCAAAGGGGATATAAACCTTTCATGCATTTGTATCCCAGCGCCCCCCCAACCTTCCCCAACTGCCTCTTGTTTATCAGAGTCACAATTAATACTTGGGGCTCGCATTATTAGTATTATTTATTTATTTTTTATTTGCATTTCATATTTTATTATACAAACAAGTCAAAAACAACTTGACCCAACACCAGTGGGTCAGTTATATTCGCAGTTGAATATTAATATAAAGTATATAAATTAGAAAGAAAAGTGAAAGTAACTACAAAGTAACAAAAGAAAATGAAATAGCAGAAAAGAAAATAAAGGCTGGAAGAGTCAGTTGATGCTTTTGCTATAACTCCGAGGGGGGATCCTCTCCCCAGTTGGATCTTGGACCTTCTCCATATGATCTCACACTTTAGGAGATGCAGAGTGGTCGCACCAGTATATAATGCATAATACATTTGAACGATTTTACATTTTCCTGGATCTGGTCCCCTGAAAACCATAAAATGGGGGTTCTACGGTATTATCCATTAGCAACAATCAGGCTAGATTTTAAAATTCCTAATCTGCTGTTCTATTGCTGGGTTGGATGGTGCTTTTCAAACATAATTTTTGTTGGACTATGCCACCGGATTCCATGCAATTATTGTTCAATTTCGAGTATCCCCTGCCAGCTACAACACAAGGGCCTACATTGTATCAGAGTGCTGGGCCGATTCTTCCAAACAATTTGCTGGCTGCTGCTCAGGAAAGAAAGAACAAGAGGGATCATGTGATTATTTCATGTTCTTTCCCATAAATATACAAGAACATGGTTGGACCCATGGGGTTGTATTAAATGGGAGAGATGAACACATGGAGCCATTCCCACTCCTCTCAGCCCAGAACACAAGCCCAAGTCAACAGTTCATACAAGAGAAGAACAATGCCATATGGATGTAAAAACACTAGTAGACTCACCAGTAGAAACATTGGGTTTGGGTGCCAAGCTCCAAACCAACAGCCAGAGGGAGTGGATTACACTAATTACAGCTAAATGAGTAGGCACTCAAAATTCCATTGTGTCAGGTCAATTAAAATAAAACGTTTCTAAAAGCCTTTTGCATTTTGCACTTAATCAAAGCCTTTAATGAAGTACATTGGAGCACAAAACGCGTAGGGATTTTATGGACGTGTAATTTTATTTGAACTGCCACATTAGAATTTGAGTGCCTGCTCATTTTTCTGATATTCCTGTGCCAGTAGCACATTGCAGGTTGCTGATTGATGCTGGAATCGGCCAATTAGAGAAAGTGATGTCTGTCTGCCCCTCACAGCATCAGTCTATTTGTTGCCGTCAGGAAGAATAGGTTGAGGAACACACAGATACATTAGTGAGTTTTATTTTCACAACAGTTCCCCTTTATTGATTGATAAGAAATATTTATTATAAAATGCTAAATAATTTTACCAGGTAAAGCACAAAACAGATGAGCATTTAAATAATGATTCTAGTCTTTATTATTAGTATAATAGTATATGGCTTCCTTCTGAATGATCATTACACAATATTAAATACTTCCAGTTTGCTGAGTGATAGTTCTTTGTTTACTGTTTCCCAGTAAATATTGCTTTGAGTTCATCTCTGGTTTGAATAAAATAATGTAACATTTGGGTAGGAATATACAGAAGAGAAGGCCACAGGATGAAGAGATGATGGCAAATATTTCCACTGCCACCATGTATTTGCCTTTGGTGCTCAGATAGGCCGGGATCATTGTGATCCAAACACTGCAGAAGAGCAGCATGCTGAAAGTGATGTACTTGGCCTCATTAAAACTGTCCGGTAAGCTCCGAGCCAAGAAAGCTACAATGAAGCTCACAGATGCCAACAGTCCCATGTAGGAGAGGACAATATAGAAGGCAACTACTGAGCCCTCATTGCACTGAATGATGATTTTTCCAGGTTCAAAATGAAAGTTTTTCTCTACATAAGGGGGTGCAATGACCAACCAGATAACACTAATCAGAAACTGAATTAATGAGCAAATAAAAACAAGCCCATTTGCTAGTTTGACTCCAACCCATTTTCTCCAGGGACTCCCAGGCTTGGTGGCTTTGAATGCAATGGAAACCATGAGAGTCTTGGCCAGGACACAAGACACAGCTATGGAGAAGGTGATCCCAAAGGAGGTTTGCCGGAGCATGCAGGTTATATCCACAGGGCGACCGAGGAACAGAAACACAGAGAGGAAGCTCAGCTTGATGGAGACAAGGAGAATAAAGCTCAGAGTGTGATTATGGGCTCTCACTACTGGGGTGTCTCGGAATGAAATAAAGATTCCCAGTATAAGTGTCGTTATTAAAATAAGCACCATAGAGAGGACAATAAAGACCAGAGTAAGGGAATCATTTCTATAGGAAAGGAACTCAGTTTGCTTCTCAATACACATGGTTTTCTCCTGGTTTGGCCACTCATTGTCTTGACATTTTATACAGTTTTCCATATCTAAGAGAAAAGAATATTAAAATTCTTAATAACTTTGTGGCACTGCACATTCCTTCTAAACGTACATTAATTAAACAATAATTGGCACTGGGAAAGTAATGCACGTAAAAAAAAATGGTCGAATAATGCGCAACAATTTTTTTTTTATTACAAAATTGAGTTTTGGCAACAAAAAGCCTAAACTGAAACAATGGAGCATTAATACTTGGGCACGGTGTTGTGGTTACAGTATCCAAAGGGGGCCATTTACTAACTGCTGTATTTGTCTTTCTATTTGGATTTGGACTTGAAAGACCCAACCATGGAGGGGTAAGTAGAGCAAATATGCCCGCAGTGTACGACTTATTACATGATATATTTGTAAAATGATTGAATGTGCTTATCTAGGACTGAAAGTGGCAACTAAAGAGGCTAAGTACCAGCTCTAGATAATTGATAGTTGCAACATTTGGACCAATGACCAATAAAAATAAAATGAATGAAGTGATTTTCAGTGTAACACTACCCATTAATTACCCCATGACTAGTTACCAGTTGCGTTGGAGATCTCCCCTTCTGAGCATCTAATGCAGTCATAGCAGCAGGGCGGCGCTCTTTTTCTTGGGACTTTCCTGTAGCCGGGGGGGCAGCTGGCAGAACACTGGGACTTTAGAGTCTACAAATTATAATATATAAAGAACAATTGTCCCTCTTATTTATAAACCAGTCATTCTTATTGTCATTTCATTTTAAATATACATTTTTTGCTAGAGATGGACAAAGTTATTAAGCTTAAAGGGGCACTAAACCCTTCTGCACAGCGCAGCTCAACCAAACGTTACTCCACTGTTGCCGGACTACAAATCCCAGAATAATGTAACATATAATGAAGGGTGAGGCATGCTGGGAGCTGTAGTCCAGCAACATCAGGGGTGTATTCTTAAAGCAATATTGCACAATAAAACTTTTACAAAACTTTCCACTAAATCTCCAAAACCACCAACTGCTTAAAAATGCAAAAGAATCCCCCAATGAGAATCCCAGCTGATGTGAGTAAATCCGGCTCCCTGTTCTCTGTTCCTGCAATTGGAGTTGGGAGCAATAAGCACAGTTTCCCAGCACTGAACAAGTCTGTCCCTTTATCCCCATGTCTGATTCCTGTGCCATATAATGACGGGAAAATGCCATCATTATCTCTATATGTAAGGTACCAGCAAGGGGCCTGACACAGTGCTGGGAATCAGCATTCTCATTGGTCACTTCTCTTGCATCTTTAATTAAGTTTTCAGTCAGTAGAATTCTCATTGGTGAATTGGTTTCCATGTGTAATTATGTTTTTCATCAACTTCTATAGAGAACTAGGGGGCGCAGTGGGGCAGCTTTACGGTTGGGTTTAGTGTCCCTTTTAACAAAGGAAGATTTTTCCATTTACCTGGTTATTGGTGTTTTTCTTCCAAAATATCTTTTGTAAATCAATTTCGAGGGAACTTTTAGATTCCGACCAAACATATTGGCCAACTTTTACTTGTCTTAATTCAAAGCTCAGATAGATGCACCGGGAGAATATTAAGAACTTCACAGGTAAGTTTAGCAGTTGATTAAAATCTATTTCTGTTCCCCAGGTTTCAGGGAAACGCACGTTTCTGAGATATTGGTGTAACTGGAATGGAATGAAATGTATCACTGATAAGATTAGAATAATTAACTCTTAATGTTTAATGAAAATGACATTACATAAATGAAGCTTCGTCAGCTGAATTGTGAGAATGAAATTAGAGCTCCCCACAGTACAATTGCTCTACTCCTAATTCATTCATATTGGATTTTGAGGCGTATTTATCAAAGGATGAACCCCACACTTCCAAAAATCCCGCAGGAATCAATAGAGAATTGTGGATTTTTACTATGGTGACACCAACACTTAAGGCCACATTTATCAAAGTATGATCCGAATGTTTCCAAATACAAAAAACTCAAATTTTTCTAAGTTTTCGTACTGTGCGTATTTTTTGCGACTTTTTCTCGTACTTTGGGTCAATATGTGCGACAAAATTGTATTTGTCGAAATGAGTATAAAAGTTTCTGATTCATTCAAGCTTCGGTATAGTGACTTTCCTTGGGCCGGGTTGGAGCTGCAGAGTGCCATTGAGCCCTATGGGAGGCTTTCCTTGGGCCGGGTTGGAGCTGCAGAGTGCCATTGAGCCCTATGGGAGACTTTCCTTGGGCCAGGTTGGAGCTGCAGAGTGCCATTGAGCCCTATGGGAGACTTTCCTTGGGCCGGGTTGGAGCTGCAGAGTGCCATTGAGCCCTATGGGAGACTTTCCTTGGGCCGGGTTGGAGCTGCAGAGTGCCATTGAGCCCTATGGGAGACTTTCCTTGGGCCGGGTTGGAGCTGCAGAGTGCCATTGAGCCCTATGGGAAACTTTCCTTGGGCCGGGTTGGAGCTGCAGAGTGCCATTGAGCCCTATGGGAGACTTTCCTTGGGCGGGGTTGGAGCTGCAGAGTGCCATTGAGCCCTATGGGAGACTTTCCTTGGGCCGGGTTGGAGCTGCAGAGTGCCATTGAGCCCTATGGGAGACTTTCCTTGGGCCGGGTTGGAGCTGCAGAGTGCCATTGAGCCCTATGGGAGACTTTCCTTGGGCTGGGTTGGAGCTGCAGAGTGCCATTGAGCCCTATGGGAGACTTTCCTTGGGCCAGGTTGGAGCTGCAGAGTGCCATTGAGCCCTATGGGAGACTTTCCTTGGGCCGGGTTGGAGCTGCAGAGTGCCATTGATTCCTATGGGAGACTTTCCTTGGGCCGGGTTGGAGCTGCAGAGTGCCATTGAGCCCTATGGGTGACTTTCCTTGGGCCGGGTTGGAGCCGCAGAGTGCCATTGAGCCCTATGGGAGACTTACCTTGGGCCGGGTTGGAGCCGCAGAGTGGCATTGAGCCCTATGGGAGACTTTCCTTGGGCCGGGTTGGAGCTGCAGAGTGCCATTGAGCCCTATGGGAGACTTTCCTTGGGCCGGGTTGGAGCTGCAGAGTGCCATTGAGCCCTATGGGAGACTTTCCTTGGGCTGGGTTGGAGCTGCAGAGTGCCATTGATTCCTATGGGAGACTTTCCTTGGGCCGGGTTGGAGCTGCAGAGTGCCATTGAGCCCTATGGGAGACTTTCCTTGGGCCGGGTTGGAGCCGCAGAGTGCCATTGAGCCCTATGGGAGACTTACCTTGGGCCGGGTTGGAGCTGCAGAGTGCCATTGAGCCCTATGGGAGACTTTCCTTGGGCCGGGTTGGAGCTGCAGAGTGCCATTGAGCCCTAAAGGAGGCTTCCAAAATCATGCACTGAAGGATCAAAGTCAGAAAGTTTTTCTCACTGTTTACAATCATTTGGATACAAAAATTTTGTGACTTTCAGATCGCCAATACAATATTATCGTGACTATTTTTTTTGTAAGCATATTCGTGACATTTGCAATCATCAGAAATTATCCTATCTAATCCAAATTTTACCCAGTTTAGGATTCAAACTCGTACTTTGATGAATCTGCCCCTTTGGAATCCAACTATTCGGCAGCTAAAACACGTTGAGATCATAAAGAAGTCGGTAGCAGATGTCCCTTCCCTGGAGGTTCCTTCTTTTCTTTGAAATTTAAGAGATTTTCAGATTTTTGATGCTGGTATTTTGTGCAACAATTCAAAAATTTAGAGGTAGTTTTGCAACTTTTCTGGGACTTTTTCCCATATGTTTTCAGTTCAGACATTTTAGTAAAAGTGGAAATGAGTTTGTTCAACATTTTTTTTTTTTTTTAAAAAGAGAAAAGTTTTTTCGGTTTTCCTGTTCTGGGTGCGATGAACCTTCAGAATATTTGATGAGATATGTTGTTCACACTTAATAATGATTATTTACTACAGAAAAGAACTTTTTGGCTACACTTCCTACGATATATTTAATGTGAGTCCATTATCAAAAGAAACACAGGATTTCTTTTCTTTTGTGTCACATGTTCTTCAGTGTCAGACTTCCTGGTCTTAGAAAAATCCTTCAGGGCACGGGCACGAGTCCAGTCAGTTTGCTTCTCTCTCCCTCTTCCCTTCCCTTCTCCTGCTCCCCCTCCAATCAGAATTAGATCCCCTTCCCATCAGAATTTGCTCCCCCTCCTAACTCTGTATAATCTGAGCTACCAGCAGCCAGAGCTGCAGCAGGAAGCTACAGAGACCAAGCTAAAATGGCAGCTGCTATGTTAAGCAAACAAAGGAGCTTCTAGGGCTGTTACTCAGGTATGGTAAAGCTTTCTGCAGAATAAGGCTGACAAGGCTGGGGGTAATAGTCCAGGGAATCATACAAACAGCACATTCAGTGTATTGAGTCTTTCTCCACCATTCATTCTATTCTTTCACTATATCATCATTTCACCTGATCCCCCGCAATATATCTAAATATTTTAGAGAACCAAACCCTTACGCCCAAATGTTTTCAACATACCAAACCCGTTTTATTTACCTCATGTTTGTGAATGTTGTTATAACTGTCTTTACTATGGTATTTTCCATTCGAGGAAAGCATCATATGCTCTGCATGTACCAATCCATTCACTGCTCTGTACACTTGGAGACTAGGGTAATATCCGGCTGACCATTTTAAACCTGAGCAATTCTGATAAACCTTTTGATAAGCTTGCTGGAACAATCCGTCCTTTTCTTCATCATGTGTCAAACAAAAACCTTCGATTGTCATTAAGTCGTACAGTAACATGTCTTCAGTAATTGCCAGAGAATACTGTTCAAATTCTGTATTGTCTTCGAAATGGTCTCTAGCTTCTCCAAAAAGGAGACTGCCGTTAAACAGCCGGAGGGTATATATTGGCACCCACATTGCTGGAACCACCAAAGTCTTCTCTTGTATCATTGTCTCTAGATAAGACACTAAAGAATGGGTGCGAAAAATGCCCCCACTCAAGATAACAACTTCTGCTGAAGATTGTTTAATTCTTTCTAAAGTTCTTCTATTTGTGTTTATATCCCCTGTTAGAGTGGCAATGAAATCAATGCAGGCATTATGTTTAGTTATCTCATTTCTGAGGTTTTTGCTCTGCCCATGGTCATCATCATCTATTAGAATGATCACCCAGGTCCAACCCAGACGTTCCACCAGCTCTGCTATAGCAATGTGCTGAATGTGCTCATTCAGTCCTGTACTAAAATAGTATGGATATAGGGTTCTGTCATTCAGTAGTGGGTCTGTGGCACCATAACTGACCTAAAAACACAGAAATAGGGTTTATATTTTTTTTTGTAATTCATTAGAAAGGATGTTATATAAAAGAAGAAAAAAGCATTCAGACGTGACCAGTAAGAGGGGACAGAAACTGCATTTCATGAATATAAATACTATAACACTTTTGTAAAACAACCACCAGGACGGAAATAAATAGAAAATGAGGAGCTGATTGTAGCACAGGCTAAGATTAAAGTACATTAATAGTAAAAAGTGAGGCGGGATTAATCACTGAACCCATGTTTTGGAATTTCATGTTCATTTTAAAGGAACACTAACACCAATTACAATATAATATACTGTTGCCCTGCACTGCTTGTTTTACTTCCTCCTTCCTCCTTCCCCTGCCAGCACCGGCCGACTGACCCCAGGACTACAGCATGGAGGACCAGGCATGTGATCCCTGCTTCAGGACAGGTAAGGGGGTTTTTTTTTGCATTTACACACACTTACACACACTTTACATACATTAACACACACATACAGCACACAATATAGCTGTTTTTTTTATTTTGTACACTTATATACACTCATATACACACTTACACACTGTCTCACAACTTTTACATACAGTATGTACACACATGACTATGAAGATTTTCATTCATCCAGGTATATCTAGTATAAATAAATCTAAAGCAACTGGATTTGTTAAGTAATCAATGAAGACGTTTCACTACTCATCCGAGCAGCTTCTTCAGTTCAACACCCCTGGCATTCATATTTAGGGTGTTTTACCTTGGTACCTAATGCTATGTGGGAGATAAGATGCTGCAAAGTGGAAGCTTTGAGGGGATTTTTGGAAATGTCATCAAATTCACTTTAGAAAAGCTTTGCCGCTTGGTACTTCAGAGTAGAAAGACATGGGTACCCATTTTAAATTTGGGGGTATGTGTACTTTCTAAAAATATATTACTTTCTGGGGTGAGCGTACTTTTTATTAGCTTTATCCCACATATAATAATGTAAATATGTTGATTTTGCTAGAGCTAAAATGACAGAAATGATAGATCATATGGGGGTATGTTCACATTGGGGCCCCTACATGCCACATACTTAGGTAAACCCATACTTATTGGGCATCAAACTGTTCATTGAACCCCTGGCGTTCATATTTAGGGTGTTTTATCTTGGTACCTAATGATATGTGGGAGCAAAATGGAAGCTTTGAGGGGATTTTTGGAAATGTTTTCAAACTTTCCAACTTTTGGAATGCTTTACAGCTTGGTACTTCAGAATAGAAAGACATGGGTACCCATTTTAGATTCAGGGGAATGTGTACTTTCCAAAAAAATATGATTTTCTGGGGTGAGTATACTTTTTACTAGCTTTATCCCACATAAAATAATGTAAATGTGTTGATTTTGCAGAAGCTGAAATAACAGAAATGATAGATCATATGGGGGTATGTTCACATTGGGGCCCCTACATGCCACATACTTAGGTAAACCTATACATATTGGTCATCAAACTGTTCAGAGGACCCCTGGCATTCAAATTCAGGGTGTTTTATTTGGTTACTTTATGACTTGTAGGAGATAAGATACTATAGTCAGGAAGATCTGAAGCAATTTTTTAAAAATTTCACAAATTTTGATAAAAAACAATAACTTTAGGAAAGCATTGCAACTTGGTAGCTTAGATTAGGCAGACAGTTCTACTATTCTGGATTCCCCAGAATCTGTTCTTTCAAAAAATGTACAATTTTCTGGGATAAACCTTCTGTTAGTGGAATTTTTGGTCTTGAAATCTAAAGTATGCAGCTTTCTGGAGCAGTGCTTTGGAAATTTGGTAGTGTGGTAGTGTACTGCTGGGAGTTTTTGACCTATACAAGTGAGAAATCTCCATAAAACTATATATATTTGGTATTGGCATGTTCAGAAGTCATGGGACTTTCCAAATCAGTTGTATTTTCGTGCATAAAATATTTTTTGTTTCTGGTATGTGTGTTTATATTATGGAAAATTTGATTTTTTTTTCATTTTTAGACATTTAGAAGCCTATATCTTGTTACAGAATTGGAATTACACAAAAATTCTACCATGTTTTAAAAGCATAGGTTGTCCTGAAAAAAACAATATATTGTTTTCCTGGCTAAACTAAAAGTCCCCCCGAGGAAAGGCCCCTAAAGTGAAACAGAGCAAAATGTTAAAAAACTGTTTGGCTATACAAGTTCCGCTTTGAAAAAAACGTCTGTAGCGTTTAGCAAATGGGGGGTGCTAAGAAGAAGAAGATGAAGAAGAAAAAGTGGAAGAATAAGTCGAAGAACAGTATGTTGGGTTTTTCAAACCAACATAATGATAACTGACTTACCTGGGAATATCCATATATACTCAGTAGCTGGGCTATGGGCAGGGATGTGATTGCTGAGCGATCTCCAACAAGTCCAGAAATTTCCCCTTTGCCCCTACAGGAGTAATTGGGAACCATTTCCCTAGGGCCAGATAATATCTGCAGGGCACTCCCTATAGCGAGACTCGGATCTGCACAAGAATCCAACACGTGGTATCCCAGGGTGATGTTGGGTAACAGGTCCGGGTTCCTGTTAATCTCATCAATGATAAATAAGAAGGACAGGATCTCTATGTAGCGACCTTGAGTAGGACTGGAAGAGTATTGTGCCTGTTAATAAAAATGTATATATTTCCAATATGTGCTCATTGGTCTATTGCTAAACATTTAAAGGGACACTAAACCCAACCATAAAGCTGTCCCACTGCGCCCCCTAGTTCTCTATAGAAGTTGATAAAAAACATAATGACACATGGAAACCAATTCACCAATAAGAATTCTACTGACTGAATTGCTATTGAGTTGTTCTGAAAAAAAGTTGTTCTTCTCAAAATATTTATAGAAGCGATGCCCTGGAACAAAAATGTACACAATGAGTATGGATCTTGTTCTTTTAATGACAAATGAATACAAAAATATTCCCTTCTCCAAATTCACTTTTGTAGAACCCCCATATTCAAACCATTACATAAAGACCAAGAAAATTGTGTGATTATTTGAAAGTGTGATGTTGTGTTAAGTGTAGACCTGGGATGATGAGGAGTGAGTTTAACATAGGGGCCAGCTTAATAAAGGGCTGATTTACCCAAATTTATTTTTTTTCTGGCCTTGGAAGTCGTATAAACTTGGCATTGTATAAATTGTATAAAATCATTGCTGTATTTATAAAATTTAAACATGAATCCCCTTTATTTTTCCCAAACAGAGATTGCTCCAGCAGCCATTTTAGGAACATTGGTGCTCATTCTTGGAAAGCAATGTTTAAATTTCACTTTAAACTGGGTAAAGTAGAAAACAATGAGGGGATTAATTTCTCCTTAAAACTGGGTGAAACAGAAAACAATAAGCATTTAACTTCCGCTTGAAATTGTGTCAAGCACAGGCTGTCACTGACTATTCTATTCCTCTACTATTCTAAGCCTCCAAAGGACTCAATGGTAATAGACAGATCAAATCTGCCAAAGTTTTTTTTTTAAAAACAAAAAGTTAATGAGACGTTAATAAACCACGAATAAGGGGAGTTATTTTTCAGAAAACTTGAATTTTTCCGGGAAAACTCAAATTTTTGGCCAAACAATATCAGAAAAATCGAGTACTGGCAAAAACCAATTTGCAAATCTCGGAAATATCTAGAAGTGACTTTCTTAGAATTGCTTAGTAACTGTGAGCATTACTGTTACCAAAAGTACAACCAACAATCCTTGGTTTTATACATCCTAGAAGATATTATCTCATAGAATTTACTGCAGCACAAAATGATTTAGTAGTGGGGGAATTTTGCATCCCTCAAGCTGCCAGTTGGCAGTCCTGCTTATACATTATTATATGGGTTACGGGGGGGGGGGGTAAGGAGACTTTCTGGCAGAAGTAATTACATCCTGGAGAACATCAACCCTGTTATTTACTTCTTTCCACCTCCACAAGCCTAAACGCTTCAGCCATCATTTTATATGTCAGTTTTGTGATTAGAAATATAGAGAAAAGTAGAGAATGTGCAGTTAATTGCCCTGTTGGTTTTGGCTTAAAACAGCTCTGATAATTGCCAAACAATTAGAAATAAAGGAAATATTTAGAGAAATGCAGGTGATGCTCTTACTTGATGCAGAGAGGTATGTGCTTCCCACTGTGTTCTGGTATATAATATATTGCACTATTCACAGAGAACACTCCTCCAATAATGATGTCTCCATCCTGAATGTATTTGTATTCATACTTGGGCTTGATCAGGGGAATATGGCACGGTGAGTCTGACCCACTCAGCCCAGTACTGCAGGGTGGTACCCATATGGCTGCCAAGCACAATATCACTCTCAGCTGATGGGATGAGAAACCTCTGGTTAAAAGTAATATAAAATGCATAATTTTCTTTGTTCATAGCCACGACAATAAAAACTGTTCCCAGGTCAAATCTTCCAATCTATTGCCCTTGTGATGTGGAAATGTATTAGATCAACGAGCCCTTTTATACACATTCCCTGCCTGGTTCTATTTCCCTTTGTTCTGTATGCAGACTCGGCAGTTATAGGAATCCAAAAACACCCACAAGCCACTGCCGGTTCCTTACTACAAATAAACACTGTAATTGTTAAATATATTTGTGGCTTTCCTTTCAGATCTACAGAGAATTTTACCCTGTGACATTCAAAGTACAAATAACCTTATGGTTTGTAGCAGGTTTTTACTTTTATTAAATTAGAAATCCCTATATGAACTGTAAGTATTGGGGTGCCTCATTCTAGAACCAAGGCACATGTGTGCAAGATACAGTATATTTATAAGTCATGGTTTAAATCACTTGTAATTATTTCTTAGGTACTTCCTGTTATAACGCTCCCTCTGTTGACCAGGTGTTATAATTACATCTTATACTAACCACTCCCCATTCCAGGGCTTAAAGAGACACTAAACCCAACCGTAAAGCTGCCCAACTGCGCCCCCTAGTTCTCTATAGAAGTTGATGAAAAACATAATTACACATGGAAACCAATTCACCAATGAGAATTCTACTGACTGAAAATTTAATTAGAGATGCAAGAAAAGTGACCAATGAGAATGCTGATTCCCAGCACTGTGTCAGGCCCCTTGCTGGTACCTTACATATAGAGATAATGATGGCATTTTCCCGTCATTATATGGCACAGGAATCAGACATGGGGATAAAGGGACAGACTTGTTCAGTGCTGGGAAACTGTGCTTATTGCTCCCAACTCCAATTGCAGGAACAGAGAACAGGGAGCCAGATTTACTCACATCAGCTGGGATTCTCATTGGAGGATTTTTTTGCATATTAATGCAGCCACTGGCTCTGGAGAGCTGGGAAATGTTTCATTAAACAATGCAAAAACCTCCAAAACCCACATTACATTACAGGGCAACACAGGAACCAGTGCAGTCTGCATATTATGATTCTAATTATTAATCAGCTTTGCTGTATCAGCTTCTATGGCAGACGTTATGTGACTTGTGTTGTTTGTTTTGATAATTTACTATGATCCCTAAGCTCCGCCTCCTGACAGCAGTCCAGAGCTCACTGAGCATGTGCAAGCCCTTGGTTTCAAAAAGATGTTCTAACAAAGTAACAAGATGGCAGCCCCCTGAGTAAAACTTTGAAAGCCTAAATCTTTACTTTAATTAGGCTTCTCAACCTCTGGGCTGGTGCAGTATTCTGCTATTCTAGATATTCCTCATTCACGGGGTCCCTGTCCCCGACTTCACCAGAGTGGATTTTAAAGGAGAACTAAAGTCTAAAATTGAAAATCATTAGAAATGCTGTATTTTATATACTGAACATAGATATAAACATTATGAACTTACTGCACAAGCCCAGGGATTAAGAAACCTAATTAAAGTAATGATATATGCTTTCAAAGTTGTCCAGAGGGGGCCGCCATCTTGTTACTTTGTTACACCATCTTTTGTAAGATTTGGCTCTTGCACATGCTCAGTTTGCTGAGAGACACAGGTGCATCATGGGTACTGGCACATATAAACTAGTGCTGCCCTATTGTACACATTTTATGATGTCATATACATCCTTCCCCATACAAGGTTTAGTTGTTTACAAAAGACAAATATTCCCATATCTCCATCACTCAAAATATTAGTTTAGAAGGTAATTGTGGCTTTTTCTAACCAAAAAACATTCTGAATTCTATCATTTTACAAACAACTTTCTCTGATGATATTGAATCATTGCCAGTGAATCCTACCCCAAGGCATGGGCTCTGATGCTCATGTGTCCAAGGCATCAGCCAAAAAACAGCATGGGCAGGTAGGTCCACCTCTGCTGAAGCTAGGGTGAGCCCCACCAGGTTGTTGGACTCCCCTTTGTCTTGCAGCTAGGGGGAATCCGTGTAGGTTTTGGCCTGGGGTCAAGCCCAGAGGACTATGACAATTATCCAGGGTGCACAAATCAAACACAAAAAAGGGGCTGAAGTGTGTGGGGTGCAACGCCATTGATTGCCTTGGTAAGGCTCCAACTTCCCACCCCCCTAACGGCTGGGGCAAAGAAAATGAAGCATTATAAGGCAGAAAGTGCATGTGCAAAGCTCCTAACTAAAAATGAACCCGGTTCTTCTCTTCATGGAAACACAGGTACTCTACTTTCATCAAGCTTCTATTTAGCAACCTGACGGCCAGAGATCCAAGTGTCTCTTTTCTGATATGACAATTGATTTCAGCTAAAAGACCAAGACTTACAAAGGCAAGTCCAGCACAACCAAAACTTGGGACAAAGCAAACATTAGCTGAGCAGACTGGGGGTTCCATACAGCCTGGGGGTTCCATACAGACTGGGGGTGCCATACAGACTGGGGGTGCCATACAGACTGGGGGTGCCATACAGACTGGGGGTGCCATACAGCCTGAGGGTGCCATACAGCCTGGGGGTGCCATACAGACTGGGGGTGCCATACAGACTGGGGGTGCCATACAGACTGGGGGTTCCATACACAGCCTGTTTATAATAGTGAGACACAAACTCTGAGCTCAGTGTCAGTCACTTTGCAAATCAGCATGTCTGGGAAGGAACATAGTGTTTGTGCAGAGGTTCCCCTGTTCCCCAAATAAAAAATAAATAAATAATAATAATAATAATAATAATAATAATAATAATGCGAGCCCCAAGTATTAATTGGGGAAGGTTGGGGGGGCGCAGTGATACAAATGCTTGGAAGGTTTATATCCCCTTTGGGGGCGCAGTGATACAAATGCATGGAAGGTTTATATCCCCTTTGGGGGCGCAGTGATACAAATGCATGGAAGGTTTATATCCCCTTTGGGGGCGCAGTGATACAAATGCTTTGAAGGTTTATATCCCCTTTGGGGGCGCAGTGATACAAATGCTTGGAAGGTTTATATCCCCTTTGGGGGCGCAGTGATACAAATGCTTGGAAGGTTTATATCCCCTTTGGGGGCACAGTGATACAAATGCATGGAATGTTTATATCCCCTTTGGGGGCGCAGTGATACAAATGCTTGGAAGGTTTATATCCCCTTTGGGGGCGCAGTGATACAAATGCATGGAAGGTTTATATCCCCTTTGGGGGCGCAGTGATACAAATGCATGGAAGGTTTATATCCCCTTTGGGGGCGCAGTGATACAAATGCTTGGAAGGTTTATATCCCCTTTGGGGGCGCAGTGATACAAATGCATGGAAGGTTTATATCCCCTTTGGGGGCGCAGTGATACAAATGCATGGAAGGTTTATATCCCCTTTGGGGGCGCAGTGATACAAATGCATGGAAGGTTTATTTCCCCTTTGATAAAAGTAAAACTGTGCTTCAAACTGTAATGTAGCGGCAGGGAATAAATATCCGATACAAATAACTGTAACAGAAGGACAAATGGAGACAATTACAGAGTTTATTTGTAGGAGTCAGAAGTGGACTTTGGGGGGTTTAGGAATAACGTAATTGTCGTTTCTACACACAGAACCAGAGAAATATCACCAGGCAGAGAATATATATAAGGAGACTGATGTACGGATACATTTCCACTATCAGAGGAGCAATAGATTTCTGTGCCAGAGACCTGTTTTTATTAGATATGGATTATTTAACATGGTCTTTAACCAGATTTCTTCCAACTAATCGGCTGAGAGTGCTGTTCTGCCTGGCAGCCATATGGGTAACAGCCTGCAGTACTGGGCTGAGTGGGTCAGACTCACCATGCCGTATTCCCCTGACCAAGCCTAAGTATGAATACAAATACTATCAGAATGGAGACATCGTTATTGGAGGAGTCGTCTCTGTAAACAGCGGGGTGCATTATATACCAGATAAGACTGGGAAGCAGATACCTCTCTGCATAATGTAAGTGCTTCAACTTTATTCCACAAAATATTTTATTACTATACACTAGTGATGAGCGAATCTGTTCCGTTTCGTTTCGCCGAAAAATCCGCGAATCCTTCAAAAGATCCGCGAAGCGGCGAAAAATTTGCGAAACGGCGAAAATGTCGTGCGACAAAAAAAATTTGTCGCCCGTGGCTATTATTTTGTTGCGCGGCTATTGTTTCGTCGCGCGGCTATTGTTTTGTCGCGCGGCTATTGTTTTGTCGCCCGTGGCTATTGTTTTGTCGCGCGGCTATTGTTTCGTCGCCCACGGCTATTGTTTTGTAGCGCGGCTATTGTTTCGTCGCGCGGCTATTATTTTGTCGCACGGCTATTGTTTCGTCGCGCGGCTATTATTTTGTCGCACGGCTATTGTTTCGTCGCCTGTGGCTATTATTTGTGACGCCCGCGACTATTCTTTTTTGACGCCCGCGACAATTTTTTGACGTGCGGCGAATTTTTCTGCGGCGAATTTTTGCATCCGTTTCGCTAAACAATCCGCCAATGGCGAAACGCGGGAATTCGCCGCGAATCCATGCCTGGCGAAATATTTCGCCCATCACTACTATACACCCCTATACACCTCTATACACTCCTATACACTCCTATACACCCCATACACTCCTAAAGTAAGTACTATACACATACTATAAACATTGCTTCTATAAAGTGTACAAACTGAGTGACATGCACATATCCGTAACCCGGGGACTAAATTGAAACACATATTGAGAGAATATCTATTACAAATTCTATTGAAGAGTAGAAAAAGAAAAACAAGGGAGGTCCAACTTTACTAACAAACCTGGTTTCAGAATGAGATGATTGGCCGCTGTCTGTACTCTTTGGGCTATATAATAAATGATTTCATCAAATTCCTTGCTACCCAGTACTATTTTCTATATATCAGAATTAGTTTAATTCACAATTCAGTGAATCGGTGAATCACATCACACTTGCCTATTTATAAACAAATTCCATAATGAAGCTTCAGAAATTTCAGTATCGTAGGTGAATTTACAAATCAATTCAGAAATCACTGTAAATTGATTCCAGAATTGTTATTGTTGATTTTCAGTTAGTCATTTAAAAAAAATTCTTCATGAATTACTAGTAACTATATCAATATCAAGTGAATGCCTTGATAGATACGCTTATCTCTAGATGAATAAGGAAGGATATTGTCAGAGAAAAAAAGAAACCATCTTGTTTCTTTACTCCATCTTGTTCATGTCATTTAATATTAGAGGGGTTGTGAAATACATTGTATAAGAATGTTTCTTCTTGCTGTTGAAAAAACGTTTTTGATGAGTCCATGAACTTGTGAAAAGAGGCCTTTTGGGTGTGTTGGGTGTGATGGTCAACTGGGCCTCTTTGCCTGTTCTGTTCTTAGAGATAACAGAGCTACTACTGATAAGAGTGTTTCAGGACTATAAGACTAACTTGTTTTGTGACATTCAATGTAGGATCAGCTCAGAGACAATTCTCATTAACTAGCACAATATGTTCCCAGTCCTGTTTTCAGTCAATACCAGGATGTCCTGTCTCTGCTCTTTGCCATTGATCAGATCAACAAGAGCCCTAATCTGTTACCCAACGTCACTCTGGGATATCATGTGTATGATTCTTGTGCAAACCCATGTATCGCTGTATGGAATATTCTGAAGATATTGTCGGGGCCGGGAGAAATGGTGCCTAATTACTCCTGTAGGGACCAGGGGAAAGTTGCTGGATTTATTGGCGATCACTCAACAGTAACATCCCTGCCTATAGCCCAACTACTTGGAACCTATGGATATCCACAGGTGAGTCAGGTAATTTTTTAAAATAATCTTTGTATTTCACATAGAACAAAGCTGAAACTCTCAACATTTGCCCATCTTAGTCCCATGAATGGTATTCATTTTTTTTTTTTTTTTAAATGGAACTACACTCTCAGTCTGCATCTTTTTACAACTGATATGCTTTAAAAACATTTTGGGGATTAGTGTTTTCATGTGTAACAATCAGTTCCTTATTTCCTGGGGTTTTACATTATAACAAGTCAGATAACAAGCTGTGTAATATGCTGTAAAGTGCTGTCTTGCATATAAAAGGGCATTGACTCAAGGGATGAAAACTTAATTTTGCCCCTTTAAAGGTCCCTGGTAAGGCCTCAACTTGAGTATGGGGGGCAGTTTTGGGCTCCAGTCCTTAAGAAGGATATAAAAGTGCAGAGACTGCAACTAAACCGATAAAGGGATGGAAGGGTTAAACTATGAGGTTAGACTGTAAGGGTTGGGGTTGTTTTTCACAGAAAAAAGGCGCTTGTGAAGGGAAATGATTACTCTGTACAAGTTTACAGGAGATTCTTGGTCTTCAATATTCTCAGCCCCGTAATGAGCCAAGCTCTGGCCGCACACATATCTTCTTGCACCAACTCCCGTGCTCTCCAAACTAGGAACTCAAAGTCACCAAGACTCGCCATGACTGGAGCTCTCGAAGCACTAGAAGTACATTAGAGGGGGTTATAGGCAGATAGGGGGTGTACTCATTAGCCTTTTGGAAATTAACTTTGATTTGAACCAGTGTAATTGCATTTGAGGTTGGGGAATGCTCCGCAGGGTGATAAGAGGGGCTTGGATGATTTGTTGAACAAGCATAATAAATAATACTGTTGTGATTTAACCTTTTAAGTGCCACAGGACATAGAATCTAAGTCCAGTGGATAAAGGTACCCAAGTGCCACAAAAAGTAGATTCTATGTCCTGCAGCACTTCCGGGCTTGGGAGCGGAGGAGCATCTTTTAAAGGCGTTCCTTCACTCCCCACTTGTTCCTCAGCCCCTAGACAATGAGAAGAGGTGGAGAACGAAAAATTCTGAAAATTGTGATTTTCATAAATGTCACAAAAACCGTTCTGTTTAGCATAGCTTTGTAGTTTGGTAGTTTGCAGTAGAAAGATGTATTTACCCATTTTTGTTTTGTCAGAATGTGTACTTTCGGAAAATATATGGTTTTCTAGGGTCTCCGTACTGTTAGGGGGTCTTATGGCGCATAACGCACATACCGGGTGCAAAAATTGCGCGAGTCGGAGCGTCATATGTGAAAATTCATATGCACTATTTTTATTTGGGTGCCCCTGTACCCCACATAGTTTGGTAAATCTATGCATATAGGGCATCAAACTGTTCAGTAGACCCCTGGCATTCATATTTAGAATGTTTTATGTTGATAAATTACAAAATGAGGGGGTACAAAATGAGGTAAAATGCAATCTTTGTGACAATTTTCAGAAATGTCATAAAAACCATTCTGTTTAGCATAGCTTTGTAGTTTGGTAGTTTGCAGTAGAAAGATGTATTTACCCATTTTTGTTTTGTCAGAATGTGTACTGACTATGGTTTTCTAGGGTGTCCGTACTGTTAGGGGGTCTTATGGCACATAATACACATACTGGTGGCTTATATTGCAGCGTACACTTTGTATGCACTAACTTCAATTTGGGGGTCTCTAAATGCCAGATACATCAGTGATCCTATGCACAATGGGCATCAAACTGTTCAGTGGACCCTTGGCTTTCATATTTAGGATGTGTTTTCTTGATAACTAATATTATGTGGGAGATAAGGGGCTTGAAAGTGGAAGGTTTGATGCTATTTTTAGGTATTTCATCAAAACCAGCAAATTTGGGAAAGAATTGCAACTCTGTAGTTTAGAGTAGAAAGACATGGGTACCAATTTTGAATTCACCTGAATGTGTACTTTCTGAAAATATATGGTTTTGGGGGGGTCAATGCATTTTTTTGTGTTTTTACCCCACAAAATTGAAGTTAATTTGTTGAATTTCCAGTAGCTGAAGAGCAATTTGTATGCACTAACTACCTTTTGGGGTCCCTAAATGCCATATACTTTAGTAATCCTATGCACAATGGGCATCAAACTGTTCAGTGGACCCTTGGCTTTAATATTTAGGTTGTGTTTTCTTGGTACCTAATGTTATGTGGGAGATAAGGTGCTTGAAAGTGTAAGTTTTGATGCAATTTTCAGGTATTTCATCAAAAACCGGCAGTTTTGGGAAAGCATTGCGACTCTGTAGTTTGGAGTAGAAAGACATGGGTACCCATTTTGAATTTACCCGAATGTTTACTTTCCGAAAATATATGGTTTTGGGGGGGTCAATGTATTTTTTTGTCTTTTTACCCCACAAAAATACAGTTATTTTGTTTGGCAATTTGTATGCACTAACTTCTTTTTGGGGTCTCTAAATGCCAGATACATTGGTGATCCTATGCACAATGGGCATCAAACTGTTCAGTGGACCCTTGGCTTTCATATTTAGGGTGTGTATTCTTGTTATGCGGGAGATATGATGCTTGAAATTGGAAGCTTTGAGGTGATTTTTTAGAATTTTCATAATTTTTTATAGAAACTGCTAAATTCAGGAAAGCATTGCAGGTTGGTACTTAGGACTCAACAAAAGGAATTCTGGGAATGAATTCCAAACTCCTTAAAAAAAATCCAATTTACATGGGTTTATCCTATAGGCTTAAGCTCACCCACTGGGTTTTAAAGCAGAAGCCAGGATAATAGCTGATCAGACCGGTTTCGCCTTTCTTGAGGCTCATCAGTGTAGACTCACTGATGAGCCCCAAGAAAGGCAAAACCGGTCTTTAGTTGGGAATCTGATCAGCTATTATTCTGGCTTCTGCTTTAAACCCAGTAGAGGGAGTCTCCTTAACCTTAATGATTTGTTTGTACTTAGGAATTGGAAGACACTGTTACCCATTTTGGATTCGGCAGAATGTGTACTTTTAAAAAATATATGGTTTCCTGGGGTAAACCTAATGTTCCAGGATTTTTGGCTTTGGAATCTAAAGTATGCCGTATTCTGCTGTAATGCTTTGAAAATTTGATTATTTACTGCTGGGAGTTTTTGATCTATAGAAGCCAGAAATCTCAATAAAACTTTACATATCAGGTATTGGCACATTCGGGAGAAAAAGCGGCGAAAATACGAAAGTTACGAAAAAGTTGCGGAAAATACAAACGGTCCGATTCGAACGCACACTCGTGGAGCGTTCGTGGATTAATAAATCTGGTGTAAACCTAATCAATACGAGGAGTGGAATAGTAGAAATCACTAAATGTTTCCTGTAGGACAGGTACTTCAGCCAGATTGTACTGCCCAGTGGTGACCATTGGACACACAAACCAATAGTTAATATATGTTAGGTGGCATTTGATTTAGTTTATATTTTGCAGATCTCATGTATATATTCCAGCTTTATAAGTTATACTGATACATCGAATCCAAAGTACATTATTATGCATCTTTTGGTTTTTGGTGGTTTTTATTTAATATTTTGTACCAATTCTCTTTATTTCAATAACATTTCAAAGCCATGTTCCTATGTTGCAGATCAGTTATGGCTCCACAGACCCAGTACTGAATGACAGAACCCTATACCCATACTATTTTAGTACAGGACCCAATGATCACATTCAGCACATTGCTATAGCAGAGCTGGTGGAACGTCTGGGTTGGACCTGGGTGACCATTCTGGCACTGGGTGATGATCGGGGAGAGAGAGAGTGTAACACCCTCAAGTATGAGATCATCAAACATGGAGCCTGTGTGGACATCATGGGCATCTTAACGGAAGATAGAAGTGAAAATATAAGAACATTAGAAAAAATAAGAACATCAACTGCGGAGGTTGTTATCTTCTGTGGGGAGCTTTTTCGGACTGTTTCTTTATTATCGTTTGTGGAGGCAATGATAGATAAGACGTTGGTTGTTCCAGAAATGTATATTCCAATGCATTCCCCCATGTTGTTTAATGGCAGCCTGCATTTCAAAGAAGTAACCGACCTGTTGGAGAACAAAACAGAATATGATCAATATGCATTGGCTCTCAGAAATCACATGTTATTTAAAGACATTCTGGCATATAGCTATACTTGTTTTACAGATGATCAAGAGAAGGATGCTCTATTGCAACATATTTATAAAAAGAATTATAATTGGAATTGTTCATTCGTACAATTACCACCGGGTGTAAATCATCCCAACCACCGAGTGTTCAGAGCAGTGAATGGATTGGCCCATGCGGAACATGACTTGCTCTCTTCATCTGGAAGATTCCATAATAAATATATCCACAAAAAACAGGTAACAATTCAGACAATTTAGTGGGATTTCCTTATAGAGTAGGGTTTCTGTAGCAAATACCCCAGCTGTACCAGTGCAGGAATGGCTGCCCCCGGGGCTACACAGCGGGGTATTTATATAAACTATAGTAGGGTTTCTGTAGCAAACACCCCAGCTGTACCAGTGCAGGAATGGCTGCCCCCGGGGCTACACAGCGGGGTATTTATATAAACTATAGTAGGGTTTCTGTAGCAAACACCCCAGCTGTACCGGTGATGGAATGGCTGCCCCCGGGGCTACACAGCGGGGTATTTATATAAACTATAGTAGGGTTTCTGTAGCAAACACCCCAGCTGTACCAGTGCAGGAATGGCTGCCCCCGGGGCTACACAGCGGGGTATTTATATAAACTATAGTAGGGTTTCTGTAGCAAAAACCCCAGCTGTACCAGTGCAGGAACGGCTGCCCCCGGGGCTACACAGTGGGGTATTTATATAAACTATAGTAGGGTTTCTGTAGCAAACACCCCAGCTGTACCGGTGCAGGAATGGCTGCCCCCGGGGCTACACAGCGGGGTATTTATATAAACTATAGTAGGGTTTCTGTAGCAAACACCCCAGCTGTACCGGTGCAGGAATGGCTGCCCCCGGGGCTACACAGCGGGGTATTTATATAAACTATAGTAGGGTTTCTGTAGCAAACACCCCAGCTGTACCAGTGCAGGAATGGCTGCCCCCGGGGCTACACAGCGGGGTATTTATATAAACTATAGTAGGGTTTCTGTAGCAAACACCCCAGCTGTACCGGTGCAGGAATGGCTGCCCCTGGGGCTACACAGCGGGGTATTTATATAAACTATAGTAGGGTTTCTGTAGCAAACACCCCAGCTGTACCGGTGCAGGAATGGCTGCCCCCGGGGCTACACAGCGGGGTATTTATATAAACTATAGTAGGGTTTCTGTAGCAAACACCCCAGCTGTACCGGTGTAGGAACGGCTGCCCCTGGGGCTACACAGCGGGGTATTTATATAAACTATAGTAGGGTTTCTGTAGCAAACACCCCAGCTGTACCAGTGCAGGAATTCACTGCGAAATCATGGTGAGCAGCACAAGTATGGGTGCAAATAAGAGCTATAATTGGCTATTTGGTAGCCCCTATGTGGATTGGCATCCTATCGAAGGCTCTGTTTGGCGTTACACTGGTTTTTATGCAACCAAAACTTGCCTCCTTTACAGAAATTCAAAAATTAGCACCTACTTTGAGGCCACTGGGGGCAACATCCCTGTTTCCTTAGTAATCAAGTATCTATGCAAGTGCTTGTATTTTCAAAACTATGGGTTTTTAGTTACAAAGTTATGATCATAAAATAGCCAAGCAACCGTAAACTCCATGTGATGGTCCTAACTATTCACCTCCCAGCATCGTAGCACTTCTTGGGAAAAGTGTCTCCTGCCCTGGTCATTAGTCTCAGTCACAGGCTTAATCCTACCCACCATTACTTTTACAAGGTAAGAGATTGCCAAGACCAAACCATTGGTTTCACAGGCTTAATGTACAACCCCCACACTCATCCCATTAATGGTGAGCTTGTGTTGGCCGGGCTGCCTTAAAAGCTGCACGTGGGGAAGAACCATAACAAAAAAAACCTTTTTTTGAAAATATATGTACTTGGACAGATACTCAATTACTAATTAATCAGGGAACCAATGAATGTGCAGAGATCAGTTGTAGTGAATTAGACCTGTCAAAGCTGTTTTTCTGAAGCTCCTTATATCCCATTATATTAACTGAAAAATCCTAAAGTGGTTTGAAGGTGGGAACAGAATTTGAGTCCTGCAACTGTCTTACAGTCTATATATACGGGGCAGCACGTAGGGAAGCCTGGAAAATCTCCTCGGTAGTGTGGCCACAACTAGAGAAGAGTCACATGTATAGTCAAGTAGGGAATTGTACAGACGATGCTGCTTTAGGGCACTTAAAAACATAGTATATCTAGTATAAATAAATCTAAAGCAACTGGACTTGTTAAGTAATCATTGAAGATGTTTCACTACTCATCCGAGCAGCTTCTTCAGTTCAACTGACTGGTATGGGAAGCCCTCAGCATATGTACTCTTCCACTAATCCAATCACAATGGCACTTTGTAACTCTTCCACTAATCCAATCCCAATGGCACTGTGTAACTCTTCCACTAATCCAATCACAATGGCACTTTGTAACTCTTCCACTAATCCAATCCCAATGGCACTTTGTAACTCTCCCACTAATCCAATCACAATGGCACTGTGTAACTCTCCCACTAATCCAATCACAATGGCACTGTGTAACTCTTCCACTCATCCAATCACAATGGCACTGTGTAACTCTTCCACTAATTCAATCCCAATGGCACTGTGTAACTCTTCCACTAATCCAATCCCAATGGCACTATGTAACTCTTCCACTAATCCAATCCCAATGGCACTATGTAACTCTTCCACTAATCCAATCACAATGGCACTATGTAACTCTTCCACTAATCCAATCACAGTGGCACTGTGTAACTCTTCCACTAATCCAATCACAATGGCACTTTGTAACTCTCCCACTAATCCAATCCCAATGGCACTTTGTAACTCTCCCACTAATCCAATCACAATGGCACTGTGTAACTCTTCCACTCATCCAATCACAATGGCACTGTGTAACTCTTCCACTAATCCAATCCCAATGGCACTATGTAACTCTTCCACTAATCCAATCCCAATGGCACTATGTAACTCTTCCACTAATCCAATCCCAATGGCACTGTGTAACTCTTCCACTAATCCAATCACAATGGCACTGTGTAACTCTTCCACTAATCCAATCCCAATGGCACTGTGTAACTCTCCCACTAATCCAATCCCAATGGCACTGTGTAACTCTTCCACTAATCCAATCCCAATGGCACTATGTAACTCTTCCACTAATCCAATCCCAATGGCAGTTTGTAACTCTTCCACTAATCCAATCCCAATGGCACTGTGTAACTCTTCCACTAATCTAATCACAATGGCACTGTGTAACTCTTCCACTAATCCAATCACAATGGCACTTTGTAACTCTTCCACTAATCCAATCACAATGGCACTATGTAACTCTCCCACTAATCCAATCACAATGGCACTGTGTAACTCTTCCACTAATCCAATCACAATGGCACTATGTAACTCTTCCACTAATCCAATCACAATGGCACTATGTAACTCTCCCACTAATCCAATCACAATGGCACTATGTAACTCTTCCACTAATCCAATCACAATGGCACTATGTAACTCTTCCACTAATCCAATCACAATGGCACTATGTAACTCTCCCACTAATCCAATCACAATGGCACTGTGTAACTCTTCCACTAATCCAATCACAATGGCACTGTGTAACTCTTCCACTAATCCAATCCCAATGGCACTGTGTAACTCTTCCACTAATCCAATCACAATGGCACTGTGTAACTCTTCCACTAATCCAATCACAATGGCACTGTGTAACTCTTCCACTAATCCAATCCCAATGGCACTGTGTAACTCTTCCACTAATCCAATCACAATGGCACTGTGAAATTCTTCCACTAATCCAATCCCAATGGCACTGTGTAACTCTTCCACTAATCCAATCACAATGGCACTATGTAACTCTTCCACTAATCCAATCACAATGGCACTTTGTAACTCTTCAGAGAGGTGACATCTGAAACTCACAGAGGTGTGAATGCTGGGGAGTTACTTTGACTTCCCATACCAGTCAGTTGAACTGAAGAAGCTGCTCGGATGAGTAGTGAAACATCTTCAATGATTACCAAACAAGTCCAGTTGCTTTAGATTTATTTATACTAGATATACCATGACCTGGATGAATGAAAATCTTCATAGACTTCAAAATATGGTGAAAATTTTAGTTGATTTTCTAATTTTGGTCTTAAGTGATGTTTCATAAGTCTTTTAATGGCATGCCATTAAATGAGAATTCAGGAGTTCATTAGTCAATAAAACACTTTAGTGAATAAAGTTGTATCTGTGAGAATCTCATTGTGCTTCTATCAAACGCACGCATGGGAACCTAATGATTCTTATATCTCATTATATCTCAGCCCATTGTACCGTTACACCGATATCTAAGAAATGTGCGCTTCAGTGACCCTTCTGGGATAGAAATAGACTTTAATCATCTGATAAACTCCCCTGTGAAGTACAGAATGTTTTGCTTGTGTTTCACATACTCTGGTGCTAAAAATGTAAAAGTTGGGGAATATTTTTGGTCAAAATTTGAAAGTTCCTTTGAAATGGATATCCAGAACATAACCTGGAAGAAAAACACAGATAACCAGGTAAAAAAAAACGTATTTTGTTATGTATGAAAAAAAAACGTTAAATTCCAAATACATTTCAGTTTTAAGCCAAATCCAAAGAAATGTTCTGATTCAATCAGTGATAAAACTGCTGGAGATATCATCTAATTCATCCCATGACAGAGGTGTTTATACTGCTCCCCCTGACATTACCCAGCATCAACACTAACACCATTTGCATTTTGCTGATGATACACAATCATAAATTATGTAAAACGAGGCTAATGGCGAGCGCCAAAGAGCATTAAAGAGTTGAATGTTGAGCTTCAGTACAAAAGCCGCACTCACAGATACACAATGTTTCAGTGCAACTTGTATTGCCGTCCGGCTTGCTCTGGTCACTTACGACAAGACTTATCCATGAAACCCCACCGGTGTTGGGAGCAGCGGCCAATCCTCTTCCACCCTCTCTTAAACTATACAGACTGATGGGCAAATCTGTCCTGTTTCTCTTTGCCAAAACAAATTGCGAAATGGCAAAATATATGGGAAACGCACTGAGACCATTTGCCGCTTGCTTGTGGTGACTTTTTCCAAACTGCAGAAACTTTTTTTCAGCTCACAATACATTACAGTTGAAGGTTATGGTTTTCCTGCAAGTTCTCCCAGAAGGAAGCAAAGCATTTTCTGAATGTATATTCCAACATGTTACAGATGGTAAAGCGCTGCAATATTTAACTTGCCAATAAATGTAGTTCTGAATCCCCATTGCATTTAATATATAAAGCTCATTAATGCTAAAATAAGAATGACAATTATTTAGTTTTCATTCTGATTTGTAGATTCTTAAGTCCCAGTGCTCTCCCAACTGCCCCCCTGGTTACAGGAAAGTCCCAAGGGAAGGAGCGCCGCCCTGCTGCTATGACTGTGCCAGATGCTCAGAGGGGGAAATCTCCAACATAACTGGTAACTGCTCCCCTGACCCCATACCCTCTCACCTCCTTGCCCAATTTCTGCTACATCTCCATTTTGCTATCTTCTCCTGGATATCACATTTCTCAAGAAAGAAACTCAATCTCTTGAAAACAGAATTCATGATATTTCCTCCAGCATCTTCAGGATCTTCCCTTACAGTCAATTCCAGTTAAACACATATTTATCTGTGCAACATTGCCTGAATAAGCCCTTACCTCAGCTTAGTCACAACAAGAACACTTATTCAGTCAGTTATTTCTGTTTTGGCTACTCCAGGCTTACTTCTTGCAGGCTTTCCTAACTCCAATCTGTACTAAATGCTGCTGCCAGACTTGTTCTTCTCACCACTGCACACCAGCCGCTCCCTATACATATCCCTTAACTGGCTCCCAATCTCCTCTACAATAAAATTCACATTATTAACACTCACATTCATGGCCCTTAACTATGAAGACCCTCCCTAAATCTTAGCTCTGATCTCAACATACACTCCTTCATGCAACTTACACTCTTCTTCTGAACTTCACTTCCCTTCCCCGCTCATTACTTCATCGCTTTCCTGACTGAAAGACTTCTTTCGAGCTTCTGCCTGCCTCTGGAACGTTCTGCCCTGAGCTGTCAGACTTTCCCCTTCCAAATGTTAAAGATCTACTCCCACCTTCTTTTTCCCAGCCTAGACTTTTTTCTCTGGGAATCAAAATAAAGATGGTGGTAGCAGTATCATTGTTTGGACCTGCTTTGCTACCTCTGGCCCAGAATGGTTTGCTATCATTAAATGCACTATATAACTATGATCTGTACCAGCAAATTCTGTGTTAAAATGTAAGGGTATCCACCTATGAACTGAAGCTCAAGTGAAAGTGGGTCATGCAGCAAGACAACAACCCTAACAAACACTTTGATCTACTATGGATTGAGTAAAGCAGAAGAAAGTTCATGTTTTGAAGTTGACGAGTCCTGACCGTAATCCTATAAAAATGCCATGGAAGGACCCTAGGCAGTAAACAGGCAGTAAATACATGAAATCCCACGAACATACCGGAGCTGTAGCTGTTCTACATAGCTGTTCTGCTGATGTGCAGGACTGATCAGTTAATGTTGCCCAAGGGGGGGGAGCACACCAGTATTTGACTAGTTTTGATAGTTTTTAATAGTTTTATTGGGTTCTCATTTAGTTTTAGGAAAACCAGCCCATGTGTAGGTTCAATTTATGCAGAAATACTGAAAATTCTAAAGGGTTGAAAAACTTTCAAGCACCGCTGTAGATGAGCTTCTACCTTATCTCACATCTGAAATAATGGGCATTTTTTCATTAATAATAGCCAAACTTTTTAGGTATGGGTGTGTTTCTTTTTCTGTTGGCATAGCCTTCATTTCTGGTTCTTTATCCTTACAAACTTCATTACACTACATAATTATAGATTTATTCTGTTCTTGCAGATACTGAAATCTGTCTAAAATGCAATGACTTTGATTGGCCAGATCAGAAGAAAATCAAATGTATAAAGAAAAAAACTGAGTTCCTCTCATATGGAGAAGATCCCTTAACTCTTGCCATTATTGTCCTCTCTGTGGTTTTTATTTTAAAAGCAGACATTATATTGGTCATTTTGATTTCATTCCGAGACACCCCATTAGTGAAAGCCAACAATCGCATTCTGAGCTTTATTCTCCTTGTCTCCATCAAAATGAGCATCCTCTCTGTTTTTTTATTTCTTGGTCAACCTATTAATATGACCTGCATACTCCAGAAAGCCTCCTTTGGCATCACCTTCTCCATAGCTATGTCTTCTGTCTTGGCAAAGACTGTCATGGTTTGCATTGCTTTCAAAGCCTCCAAACCTGACAGCCCCTGGAGAAACTGGATGGGGGCCAAGGTGCCTTATTGTATGGTTCTTGTTTGTTCACTCATCCAAATTCTAATCACTGTCACCTGGTTGGCCAGTTCTCCCCCATTTGTGGAGCATGATATACATTCTGAACCTGGAAAACGTATCATTAAATGTAATGAGGGCTCAGCCATTGCATTCTATATTGTCCTCTCCTACATGGGACTGTTGGCATCTGTGAGCTTCATTGTAGCTTTCTTGGCTCGGAGCTTACCGGACAGTTTTAATGAGGCCAAGTACATCACTTTCAGCATGCTGCTCTTCTGCAGTGTTTGGATCACAATGATCCCGGCCTATCTGAGCACCAAAGGCAAATACATGGTGGCAGTGGAAATATTTGCCATCATCTCTTCATCCTGTGGCCTTCTCTTCTGTATATTCCTACCCAAATGTTACATTATTTTATTCAAACCAGAGATGAACTCAAAGCAATATTTACTGGGGAATAATCATAAAATTATAAATGGCAAATACTAGGTATTTTATTATACCATATTGCATGTGGAATAATCTTATTTTTTATTTTTGACTGCTCATCTGTTGGGCTATCCAAACTGAGTTAAACAAGAATAAAAAATATTTCATATACTGTTGGATAACAATGATAGAGAATATAATCCTCAAATCTTATGGAAATGTTTATCATGAATATGTGTCTTGTATTAATTGAACAATATTGATAATAATAAAATGTATATTTGTATTATATATTTTTGCAGTAAAATGTAGTCTTACTAACATAGCCCAACAAAGCCAGTTAATGTGAATAGTCATAGAATAACACAGAGGTGTAAGGGAATTCAGCTAAGATCTCTAACACCCTTACAAAGTTAATGTAGCCTTGTGCATAGATGTAGATGGTTCCTTTGGTGGTATATTAAACAATTAATCTAACTCTGGCCTTTATTGTCCTCTCTGCAGAGTTTATTTTAATATCAATAGTTACGTTGTGAATCTTTTTTTATATTGAGACCCTCCAGTAGTAAAGCCCAAAAACTGGGATCTTTATTCTCATTGTCTCCATTATGTTGAGTTTCCTCTCTGTGTTTTTGTTTCTTGCACATCCTGTTGATTTAACCTGGTCGTTCCTGCAAACCTCCTTTGGAACCAGCTTCTCCATAGCAATGTTTTCTGTCCTTGCAAAGACTTTTTTGGTTTGTGTTGCTTTCCAGTCTACTGCAGCTAAATGTGTAAGAGCCAAAGTAGCTTCTTTAAATGTCCTTCTGCTATTCAAATATTAATTACTGGTATCTCGCTGTCCAGGTCTCCCCAATTTGTAGAGCACAACATTCATTCTAAACCTGGCAAAACCATCATTCAGTGCAATGGGGCCCAGTCATTGCCTTCTGTATTGTCCTCTCCTACCTGGAATTGTGGCTTTGTTGCTTGTATAGTTGCTGACTGCTAGACTTCAGTCCCAGGGGATGGGTTGGCCTTTATTGAGTAAAGCAGACATCTTACACAAGAATTCAATGAACTTAGGCTTTTATTTGGCAGCTCCAACACAGGGGATGGCAACGTACAGTATAGTGTAGTCACACAACTGAACTGACTTCAGTATATCTTCAGTTACACAACACTATATTTATTCTCACAGCATTCTTTCTCTCTCAGAGAAGCCTCCAGTACCCTGGATAAAAGATCTTTCCATTATTTAGATCCATACTTTAAGTCTACTAAAAAATCACTTATATCTTAGTTGGGATCAAGTACAGGTACTGTTTTATTATTACAGAGAAAAGGGAATCATTTAACCATTAAATAAACCCAATAGGACTGTTCTGCCCCAATAAGGGGTAATTATATCTTAGTTGGGATCAAGTACAGGTACTGTTTTATTATTACAGAGAAAAGGGAATCATTTAACCATTAAATAAACCCAATAGGACTGTTCTGCCCCAATAAGGGGTAATTATATCTTAGTTGGGATCAAGTACAGGTACTGTTTTATTATTACAGAGAAAAGGGAATCATTTAACCATTAAATAAACCCAATAGGACTGTTCTGCCCCAATAAGGGGTAATTATATCTTAGTTGGGATCAAGTACAGGTACTGTTTTATTATTACAGAGAAAAGGGAATCATTTAACCAATAAATAAACCCAATAGGGCTGTTCTGCCCCCAATAAGGGGTAATTATATCTTAGTTGGGATCAAGTACAGGTACTGTTTTATTATTACAGAGAAAAGGGAATCATTTAACCATGAAATAAACCCAATAGGGCTGTTCTGCCCCAATAAGGGGTAATTATATCTTAGTTGGGATCAAGTACAGGTACTGTTTTATTATTACAGAGAAAAGAGAATCATTTAACCATTAAATAAACCCAATAGGGCTGTTCTGCCCCCAGTAAGGGGTAATTATATCTTAGTTGGGATCAAGTACAGGTACTGTTTTATTATTACAGAGAAAAGGGAATCATTTAACCATGAAATAAACCCAATAGGGCTGTTCTGCCCCCAATAAGGGGTAATTATATCTTAGTTGGGATCAAGTACAGGTACTGTTTTATTATTACAGAGAAAAGGGAATCATTTAACCATGAAATAAACCCAATAGGGCTGTTCTGCCCCAATAAGGGGTAATTATATCTTAGTTGGGATCAAGTACAGGTACTGTTTTATTATTACAGAGAAAAGGGAATTATTTAGCCATTAAATAAACCCAATAGGGCTGTTCTGCCCCCAATAAGGGGTAATTATATCTTAGTTGGGATCAAGTACAGGTACTGTTTTATTATTACAGAGAAAAGGGAATCATTTAACCATTAAATAAACCCAATAGGGCTGTTCTGAATAACGGATCCCATACCTATAACAGTATTTGGCATCCTTCTATTATGCAATATCAAAGACCAATATGTTGCTCACCATCCCCTTTGATGTTGCTCCCAGTGGCCTAAAAGTAGGTGCCATTTTTACATTTCTGGCTTGGAGGCAAGTTTTGGAGGCACAGGGACACAGTTTTACTGCAAGCAGAGCATGGGGGTTACCAAATAGCCAATCACAGCCCTTACTTAGCATCCCCAAATAACTTTTTTTAATGTTTGTGTTACACTTTTTACATCTGAGTGTGGCCTACGAGTAAGAAAGGTTTAGGTAATGGAAACTCAAAGCCACAATTACAGATATTCACAATACGCAGACTAAAGAAAGACCATTAACTGTGCTTAACCTAACAAGCTATATATATATATATATATATATATATATATAATGGGGTTTTATGCAGAACTGACTTGTGGTCATAAATTACCCTTAATGGGGACTCTTGACTGACTGGTTGCATAGACTGCTTTCTTATTCCCTGAATGTCCATCAGGGCCGGAACTAGGGGTAGGCAGAAGAGGCAGGGTGCCAGGCAGGAGCCTCTCCTGCCTACCCCTAGTGCTATCCCCTAGTTGGCCAACCGGGTTGCCTAGGGCGCCCGGTTGGCTTGGCCCGTCCCTGATATCCATGATAGGAAAATAGCATCATATCTGCTTGAGAAGCCTCTCTATAATAATAACAATAATAATAACAGAAATGGGTACTGAGGGGCAGTAACATGGATAGAAGTAAAGGTACATTCACTGATACAGAAAGGTTTGTTTGGACTTTAAAGAGAACATAAACATTATTGGGCTCATTTATCAGTTTTTGAATTTTTGAATTCTAGTTTGTTTTTCTAAATCAAATAAACTTTCATATCAAATGCTCGCTTATTTATTAATAAGGATAACTCAAACAAAAAACTCGAACACCCCAAATTTTTAGAGTTTACGAACTTTATGAATGTGGCTTGACTTTGCCTATGACAACTCCAATTGACTTATATAGGAACTTACAAACATTTTTGGATTTTTTTTGCACTAAATAAATACCAGATGTTCATGTTTTTGAAACATAATTCAAATTCAAGGTTTTTTTTAGTGCAAAAAAACCCCAAAAACTTGAATCGTGAGAGAAAAATCAAACTCGAATGTTGATAAATCACACCCTATCTGTATCGTTCATTTTCTGGATTAGAGATATAATGCAAGGCGTAAGTTACTTTTCTTTCTAGATTTGGATATAGTTCTTCATTTCAGTGTATTTATGTGTAGATTTCATCCGTTCTGTTCACATTATAGCACTGGATGAGTTTTTATTGGTTAAGAATAAAATATAATTTATTTAAAGAAAATGAATGTTTATTCTAGTTAGTGAGTCAAGAAATACAAATCAAAGAAAATAATTTTAATAATATGTTATACCGAGACAATCACAGAGTTTATTTGTAGAAAGCAGAAATGGACATTGGGGGCGGGGCTATTAATAATATAATTGCAGGTTCTACAAACAGAACCAGAGAAATATTACCAGGCACAGAATATATATAAGGGGACTGATGCGCAGATACATTTCTAGCAGAAGAGCAATAGGTTTATCAATACTTGAGAACAAATATTATGATTGTGGCTCAGTACAAAAAAAATGTTAAGTGTTTCATGGTTTTTCACCAAAGATCTTTCATTGATTCAAATGGAAGTGATATTGTGCCTGGCAGTGATATGGGTGAGACCCTGCAGTACCGAGCTGAGTGGGTCAGACTCACCATGCCGTATTCCCCTGACCAAGCCTAAGTATGAATACAAATACTTCAAGGATGGAGACATCATCATTGGAGGAATCCTCTCTGTGCACGCTGGGGTGTATCATATACCAAATAACACTGGGAAATACATACCTCTCTGTATAAAGTAAGGTTTCATCTTCATTGCACAAAATATGTACTTTCTTCTGATTATTATTATATTTGATTATATATTTATTTATTTGTGTTTATTATTTTTAGATATTTACATGTGTGATATGGAAATGTATTTTATACAAGGACAAAGTTTCCCCCATCAATTACAAGGATTTAGACTTTACTTTGTATATTTTTATAGTTTCCTGTATATTGATATGATTGAGTTTCCCTCATGAGTCATGATGCCCATCATAATGCATAGAGATAGAATATCAAGCCATTGGTGACCCCTTTGGTCTAACCCCTTAGGTTATCATTTCCCTAACTGTACATCCTTATTAACTTGTTTCTTCCCTCAAGGTAAAATCCCCCCTACAAGCAGCCTACCTTCAAGGACATAAGACCTAGCGATGTGTCACTGACCTATAGTTGCTTCTCGCCAACACTTTGCCAAAGTTTGGGGATCTTCTTGCCACAACTTTAGGTTCCTTATTAATCCACTTTTCTCCTCACTCTCAGATATCAGTCAGCTGCCATGTTGGGTAGTTTCTCTTGGGATATCTTTTACCCTCTTGTACGCACTCCTTGCCCATTTTGTTTATATTCCATCTATACATTTTGCCCTTGAGGTGTTGAACATGATATGGAAGAACAAACTTACAGGATTTTTTTTTTCTGCCCACAGCAGAGAACTGGTTACTGTAGGCTTCATAAATACCTCTTCTAGAATAATTTAACCACCTTAATCTTCAAGTGAACTGTACCTTTTTGTACCTTTTGTATGTATAAAAAATATTATATTATAGCTATAGACATTTAGCTCATTCACAAATGCCTGAAGATCCTATAAAGGCCCCTTCCATAACAGTAATATATTGTCAATGAATCTTACTGCTTTGCATGGGTTGCCAAGACTCTCTGAGTCTATTATCTACTATCTATTTATCTATCTATCTACTATCTATTCTACTATCTATCTATCTATCTATCTATCTATCTATCTATCTATCTATCTCTCTATCTATCTATTTATGTATCTACTATCTATTCTACTATCTATTCTACCATCTATCTATCTATCTATCTATCTATCTATCTATCTATTCTACTATCTACTATCTATTCTACTATCTATCTATCTATAGATGTAGGTGGGGGCACAAGTCATCCCCATGTCTGCCCACCTTAATTTCAAGTAAAAGGATCCATCTGTGGAAGAAAAAACATTATTCTAAAGGATAAAAATCAGGAGATTTTACAAATTCTGTATGTTTATTTGGTTGATTTGGCTTGATATACAGCTTCAAATTCACATTTATGGAATGAGTTCCACATCTAAATAAACCAGAAATGTGTTTGGATCCGCGCTTATCTCTTAAGACCAGTTCTTAACATATGGGCATCCCACGTCTCCTTCTTTCTTTTCTTTATTTACATCTTTTTGTTGTGTGTTATTTAAAATATAATTTAATCAGAAATGCAAATTAATCAACAAATCAAATGGAACCTTCCTGTTTACAAGTGAATTCCATGAGGGATCCTAAATGTACAAACTGATTTTAGCTGGTAATTACATGTAGATCAGAATTTTTCATAAATCACCAAAATTGTGGATGTTTTTATTAATTTAAACAGAATTACTAGTCACTAGTATCCAGTCTCCCCAAGGTCAGTGCTGGGACTTACAGTTAATCAGTAGATCAGTTGGTGCAGTTGGAAACTCTTTCTACATAATGCTACACTAACAGGCACAATATTTTCCCAGCCCCAATTCTAATTACTACCGGGATATAATTTCCTTGTTGTTGGTCACTGAGGAAATCAACAGGAACCCTGATCTGCTGCCCAACGTCACTCTGGGATATCATGTATATGATTCTTGTTTGGACCCAAGTCTTGCTATAGGCAATGTACTGCAGATATTATCAGGCCCAGGGGAAATGGTTCCTAATTACTCCTGTGGAGACTATGGGAAAGTTGCTGGATTTATTGGAGATCGCTCAGGTGTCACATCCCTGCCTATAGCCCAGTTACTGAGCCCATATGGATACTCACAGGTACGTTGGCTCATTATTTAATAGTATTAATTACATACAATTTGTTCTTTACACCATACCAACCTATCTATCCACTCACATACAGACCCATACTGACCTATCTATCCACTCACATACAGACCCATACTGACCTATCTATCCACTCACATACAGACCCACACTGACCTATCTATCCACTCACATACAGACCCACACTGACCTATCCACTCACATACAGACCCATACTGACCTATCCACTCACATACAGACCCACACTGACCTATCCACTCACATACAGACCCACACTGACCTATCCACTCACATACAGACCCACACTGACCTATCCACTCACATACAGACCAACACTGACCTATCCACTCACATACAGTCCCACACTGACCTATCCACTCACATACAGACCCATACTGACCTATCTATCCACTCACATACAGACCCACACTGACCTATCCACTCACATACAGACCCACACTGACCTATCCACTCACATACAGACCCACACTGACCTATCCACTCACATACAGACCCACACTGACCTATCCACTCACATACAGACCCACACTGACCTATCCACTCACATACAGACCCACACTGACCTATCCACTCACATACAGACCCACACTGACCTATCCACTCACATACAGGCCCACACTAACCTATCTATCCACTCACATACAGACCCACACTGACCTATCCACTCACATACAGACCCATACTGACCTATCCACTCACATACAGACCCACACTGACCTATCCACTCACATACAGACCCACACTGACCTATCTATCCACTCACATACAGACCCACACTGACCTATCCACTCACATACAGACCCACACTGACCTATCCACTCACATACAGACCCACACTGACCTATCTATCCACTCACATACAGACCCACACTGACCTATCCACTCACATACAGACCCACACTGACCCATCCACTCACATACAGACCCACACTGACCTATCCACTCACATATAGACCCACACTGACTTATCCACTCACATACAGACCCATACTGACCTATCCACTCACATACAGACCCACACTGACCTATCCACTCACATACAGACCCACACTGACCTATCCACTCACATACAGACCCACACTGACCTATCCACTCACATACAGACCCACACTGACCTATCTATCCACTCACATACAGACCCAAACTGACCTATCTATCCACTCACATACAGACCCACACTGACCTATCTATACGCTCACATACAGACCCACACTGACCTATCCACTCACATACAGACCCATACTGACCTATCCACTCACATACAGACCCACACTGACCTATCTATCCACTCACATACAGACCCACACTGACCTATCTATCCACTCACATACAGACCCACACTGACCTATCTATCCACTCACATACAGACCCACACTGACCTATCCACTCACATACAGACCCATACTGACCTATCCACTAAAATACAGACCCACACTGACCTTTCCACTCACATACAGACCCACACTGACCTATCCACTCACATACAGACCCACACTGACCTATCTATCCACTCACATACAGACCCACACTGACCTATCCACTCACATACAGACCCACACTGACCTATCCACTCACATACAGACCCACACTGACCAATCTATCCACTCACATACAGACCCACACTGACCTATCTATCCACTCACATACAGACCCACACTGACCTATCTATCCACTCACATACAGACTCACACTGACCTATCCACTCACATACAGACCCACACTGACCTATCTATCCACTCACATACAGACCCACACTGACCTATCCACTCACATACAGACCCACACTGACCAATCTATCCACTCACATACAGACCCACACTGACCTATCTATCCACTCACATACAGACCCACACTGACCTATCCACTCACATACAGACCCACACTGACCTATCTATCCACTCACATACAGACTCACACTGACTTATCCACTCACATACAGACCCACACTGACCTATCCACTCACATACAGACCCACACTGACCTATCTACTCACATACAGACCCATACTGACCTATCCACTCACATACAGACCCACACTGACCTATCTATCCACTCACATACAGACCCACACTGACCAATCTATCCACTCACATACAGACCCATACTGACCTATCTATCCACTCACATACAGACCCACACTGACCAATCTATCCACTCACATACAGACCCACACTGACCTATCCACTCACATACAGACCCACACTGACCTATCCACTCACATACAGACCCACACTGACCTATCCACTCACATACAGACCCACACTGACCTATCCACTCACATACAGGCCCACACTGACCTATCTATCCACTCACATACAGACCCACACTGACCTATCCACTCACATACAGACCCATACTGACCTATCCACTCACATACAGACCCACACTGACCTATCTATCCACTCACATACAGACTCACACTGACTTATCCACTCACATACAGACCCACACTGACCTATCCACTCACATACAGACCCACACTGACCTATCCACTCACATACAGACCCACACTGACCTATCTACTCACATACAGACCCATACTGACCTATCCACTCACATACAGACCCACACTGACCTATCTATCCACTCACATACAGACCCACACTGACCAATCTATCCACTCACATACAGACCCACACTGACCTATCTATCCACTCACATACAGACCCATACTGACCTATCTATCCACTCACATACAGACCCACACTGACCAATCTATCCACTCACATACAGACCCACACTGACCTATCCACTCACATACAGACCCACACTGACCTATCCACTCACATACAGACCCACACTGACCTATCCACTCACATACAGACCCACACTGACCTATCTATCCACTCACATACAGACCCATACTGACCTATCCACTCACATACAGACCCACACTGACCTATCTATCCACTCACATACAGACCCACACTGACCTATCCACTCACATACAGACCCACACTGACCTATCCACTCACATACAGACCCACACTGACCTATCCACTCACATACAGGCCCACACTGACCTATCTATCCACTCACATACAGGCCCACACTGACCTATCTATCCACTCACATACAGACCCACACTGACCTATCCACTCACATACAGACCCATACTGACCTATCCACTCACATACAGACCCACACTGACCTATCCACTCACATACAGACCCACACTGACCTATCCACTCACATACAGACCCACACTGACCTATCCACTCACATACAGACCCACACTGACCTATCCACTCACATACAGACCCACACTGACCTATCTATCCACTCACATACAGACCCACACTGACCTATCCACTCACATACAGACCCACACTGACCCATCCACTCACATACAGACCCACACTGACCTATCCACTCACATACAGACCCACACTGACTTATCCACTCACATACAGACCCACACTGACCTATCCACTCACATACAGACCCATACTGACCTATCTATCCACTCACATACAGACCCACACTGACCTATCTATCCGCTCACATACAGTGAGTGCAATTGGCTTTTGTTTATCTTTGTTTCTTTAATATTTCAGTGCCATGTTCCTATGTTGCAGATCAGTTATGGCACCACAGACCCAGCGCTGAATGACAGAACCCTATACCCATACTATTTTAGTACAGGACTGAATGAGCACATTCAGCACATTGCTATAGCAGAGCTGGTGGAACGTCTGGGTTGGACCTGGGTGACCATTCTGGCACCGGGTGATGACCGCGGAGAGAGAGAAAGTAACAGCCTCAAGGATGAGATCACTAAACATGGAGCCTGCGTGGACTTCATTGGCCGTCTAACAGAAGATAAAAACACAAATATAAGAACATTAGAAAGGATCCAAAAATCTACTGCAGAGGTTGTTGTTTTGTGTGGGGGGCTTTTCCGTACTGAATCTTTAATATCCCTTGTGGAGACAATGATAAAAGACAAGACTTTGGTCGTCCCACACACGTGGCTTCACTTGTATTCCCTCATGCTGTTTAATGGCAGCCTCCTTTTCTATCATGAATACAATGGATGTTATAAGATAAGTGAATACAAACCTAATAAAGAAGACAATTTAAATAAAGACCTATTCTTTTATACACATAGATGTCTGTCACAGGATAAAGAGAAGGATGAGTTATTTCAGCGGGTTTATGGGAGAGTTTTTCAGAATTGTTCCCGTTTAAAAAATTCACATTGGCCCCATTATCCTACTGACCAAGTGTACAGAGCAGCAACGGGATTGGCTCAGGCAGAACATATCATGCTTTCCTCATCTGGAAAATCCCATAATAAAGATATCCCCAAATATATTCACAGGGAACAGGTAACAAATATGATTCATAAATTCAACATTTCTATGAGATTTTAATAAAATAATAGGAAATAACATGGACGAAGGTAAATCTATAGCACTGAATATGGTGCACATATGAATTATTTTATTGTAGATGCACTAAATCTAGGATTCAATTTTAGATTTGCTTAGAGACTAGGATATTCCCACTATATTATACAGGGATTTGTCCAATGTAGATTGATTTATATTGGACACATATTGGAGATATAATTAACATAAATAAATATTCATAGCAGAGGTGTGTCTCTCCCAGAATGCTCTTTGAGGTAGAACAAACAGTAAATTATATAAAGCTTGATTAATTAATTTATTAATGAGTCAGTTCAGGTGTTGGCAAAGTGCATATTTTGAATGCAGATTGATGTGTTTATTTCCCGCTATCCAGAGGTTTTTCTCTCCCAATTCCAGTATTTCTTGTGCCCCATGCTTAACCTGTACCCACCACAACTGTACCTGTTATATCAAATGAATGCAGTGTGTGTTTTTGTGTTTTTGTGTTTTTGTGTTTTTGTGTTTTTGTGTTTTTGTGTTTTTGTGTTTTTGTGTTTTTGTGTTTTTGTGTGGGCAGATTTATCAACATTCTGAAGATCTGAACTGAAAAAGCAAAAAAGATTTAAAATGCAGAATAAAAATGAAAAGAACTTGAAAACCACAAATATTTTGTAGTTTTTATATTTTCCTACAAATTTTCATGGGCCAATGAAAGAAAAAAACCCCGAAAACCTCTAAAACAACAAATTAGATAAAGATTGTTACAATTAGCCTAGAACAACTCCCATTGACTCTACATGACCTCGACAGCTTTCAGGTGGTGACGTTTTGTATTAGTGTTTGTTGTGGTTTGTACGCATAATAAACGGCAAAAAAAAGTGTTGTTGTACATGAAAAAATCGTGTTTGAGCTAAAAAATAAAACACAAATAGTGAAAATAAAAAGTTAATTGTCTGGGGGCATTTTTTCACAATTTGTGGGTTTTTTTTGCTAAACCTTGATTTTTTCATGTAAAAAACTCAATTTATTTGCTATTTATTATGCATTTATTTGGATCATATATAAAATTGGCACGAGTGAGAGAAGAGAGATGCTGTCTAATTATATATACCTGGTAATTACCCAGGGACACAGCAAGTTTGCCCTGTAGTGTTTACTCTGGACTAGTGATGAGCAAATCTGTCCCATTTCACTTTGCTGAAAAATTTGTGAAACTTTCAACAGATTGTCAAAATGGAGAAAAATTTGCAAAACGGTGAAAATGTCACGCATCAAAAAAAGATTGTTGGTCACATAATATTTTTGATGTGTGTGTAAAAAAATGCCGCACACGTAAAAAAAAAACCACTGTGATCTTTTTGTGTGTGACAATTTTTTTGACGCAGAAAATTTTTCCACGGCAAATGTTGTCGCCCGTTTCGCGAAACAATTCGCCAGTGGTGAAACATGGAAATTCGTGGTAAATCCATGCCTGAGAAATTATTTCCCCCCATCACTACTCTGTACACATTTCTATTCAACATCAGGGGGAGTTTCCTTCTTCTTCTTTGAGGACGTTGATCTGTCTTCCTGCCCTGACTATATTCTTCTGTTTACATTATTATAGTTTAATTAATGTCTACTGTAATGTCCACAAAACGCATTAAAATTCTTCACACAATCTCAGTCTCTAAGCTTCATTTATGAGAGTCTCCTTCTTGTTCTCTCTTGTCAGACTCCATTGTAGAAAAGATATTGCTTCACAGATATTGAATATTTTTGATTGTAAACTGAACTGAGGGTTATGTTGGTGTTTCATAAACAGGAGCTAACAGTAATAATGTTATTGTACAGTTACACCGATATCTAAGGAACGTGCGCTTCCCCGAACCTTGTGGAACAGAAATAGATTTCAGCAAACTCAATAAATCTCCTGTGAAGTACAGAATTTTAACTTGGCCTATTTATTTGAACAAGAAAATTAAGCAAATACCAGTTGGTGAATATTACTGGTCAGATTCTGGAAGTTCTCTTAAAATTGATATCCAAAAGATATTTTGGAAAAAAAACACCAATAATCAGGTAGGAAAAAATCATATGATGTTTGTCTTTTAAAATGTATTACCGTGTTATGCTGAAAAGAAAAAAAAAAGACACATATGTAGTTTTTTTTACATTATTTTTTGGGACATTACACAAGAATGATGCACGCACCAGAGAAAGCGACAATGAAATTCAAATTATTTCACCCATCTCTAATGAATATATCTGATTAAATTCAAATTGTTATAACATTGCTGATAAGTGACATCCCATAGGCCCCCCAATGGTGTTGGATTGCTTACAATGAGAGACTAGTGATTTTTTTTTTGTCAGGCATGGATACGCTGCAAAATTCCGCATTTCTCCATTGGGGAGTTTTTTGCAGTGAAATTTCACAGAGGAAAAGTCACGGTTGTGGCAACAAAAAAATAGCGATCACATAAAAAAAGGTGCAGTTGTGTCAAAAAAAGATGCACACATCAAAAAAGTAGTCTGGTAGCTGCATTTCATGAATTTTTTGCCATTTCACAAATTTTTCAAGTTCTGGAATTTTTTGCCAAAGTAAAAAGGGACAGATTTACCCATCACTATGAGAGACCCATTTTTCTTCTGTATAATAAGTGTGGCAACCTAGCATTGCTCCCCTCTCACCTTCTATAACTGCCCATCGTGGAGCTCAGAAGCCAAATGTTTCCATGGAAAGATCATATTAGATTAGGGCTATGGCTTAAGGGCTCTGGCACACGGGGAGATTAGTCGCCTGCGACAAATCTCCCTTGTCACGGGTGACTAATCTCCCCGAACTACCATCCCACCGGCGAACATGTAAGTCGTCGGTGGGATGGTACACGCTGCGCAGGCGATTTCGGCAAATCGCCGAAGTTGCCTGGCGAGGCATTTTTGGCGATTTGCCGAAAATGCGCCACCACGTGTGCCATCCCACCGGTGACTTACATGTTCACCGGTGGGATGGCAACTGACGGCTCTCTGATGGCAACTCGGGGAGATTAGTCGCCCGCGAACAGGGAGATTTGTCGTGGGCGACTAATATCCCCGTGTGCCAGAGCCCTAAAGGGACAGACAGGCAGTTTGAAAAGCAGAATGGGTTCAGGTATTTTTTTTTTTTTTACAAATTGTGGTTTATAGCACTAAAAATAGTGGATTTTACTAATTATATGAAAGCACAAAAAAATTCTGATTTATTAAGCGGGAAAAAAAAATATGAAAAAAATCAAACTTCCCCATCTAAAGGCTGTCAAGGTCATGTAGAATTAAATAGGAGCTGTCCTAGGAAAATTGTAACAATCTTTATTGTATGCATTTTTTTTTCATTTTTACAAATTGTGGTTTTTAACACTAAAAATAGTGGATTTTAGTAATTATATAAAAGCACAAAAAATTCCCGATTTATTAAGGAAAAAAATGAAAAAAACAAAACAAAAACTTCACCATCTAAAGGCTGTCAAGGTCATGTAGAAGTCAATGGGAGCTGTCCTAGGAAAATTGTAACAATCTTGATTGTATGCTTTTTTTTTTTCATTTTTACAAATTGTGGTTTTTAACAGTAAAAATAGTGGATTTTACTAATTATATAAAAGCACAAAAAATTCTGATTTATTAAGGATAAAAAATACAAAAAAACTTCACCATCTAAAAGCTGTCAAGGTCTTGTAAAAGTCAATGGGAGCTGCCGTAGGAAAATTGTAACAGTCTTTATTTAATTTGTGGCTTTAGAAGTTTACAGGCTTTTTGTTCTTTTTTTAACAAAATCAAAAAAAGGTTGTCATGTTCTTTTAGTTTTGTTCTGCATTTTAATTTGTTTGTGCTTTTCAAATCCGTATCTAGATGACTAGATATATGTGTTTTTTGTGGAAATTAGTTTATTCATGGTTTCAAAAAATACTAAAATCAGAATGTGGATAAATGGGCCTCTTAACCAAGACCAATTTAAAATAATAAAAATTCAATAAGAAATTAATGAAATTAGAGAGATCAGTGGTTACAATTCCACTAACGAGCAATAATGACTAACAATACAATGATATACCGATAAATGCAATAGAATTCTAACTGTTGAACATAGCAAATAAGTAAAATATCTGTAAATGTAATTTAAACTTGAATTTTAATGAACCCTCTGAACCCACTTTTTATGTGTCTAAATACAAACAGCTGGATAATTACTAATGCAGTTAACATTATTTTTATTCTGATTTGTAGATTCTCAAGTCCCAGTGCTCTACAAACTGCCCCCCTGGCTACAGGAAAACCCCAAGGGAAAGAGCGCCGCCCTGCTGCTATGACTGTGCCAGATGCTCCGATGGGGAAATCTCCAACTCAACTGGTAACTAGTAATGTTGCAAACACTCATTCCTTGGGTTACAATGAAAGTTACATAATTAATTTTGTGTTGGTCACTGGTTGAAGTTGGAACCTTCTGTTGGGATACCCAACTTCTTTAGCCTGGTACCCTGATACAAGATTTCAAGTGAACCCACCAACAACCATCCATTTCCGGAATAAGATGTAACCATTTTAATGTTCTATGGGCCAAGATCCATCCAAATCTTGGCAACTCAAAAAAAAAAAGCAGCATATAACTAATATACCTAATACCCTAATCCCCCATCAGTAGATCAGTGCTTAGCATTTAGCTCCTATCGTTATCTTCAATACATTCTTGTAAAAGGTTTATTCAAGTATTCATTCACTATGAAAAATGACTTAGTCCAGGAAAAAATGCAACAATAATAATGCCCCCAGCATACAAACGTACAATGTAGCCTTTTGCCAGGAGGCAGTCCTTAAAGTGATACTGACACGAAAAAACAACTTTTTAAAATATGAATCTACATAAAAAGTTGCCTATAGGTCGTGTTGATCATTTTTTACTGATAGGGCTGCTTTTGTTAGTAATTGTTATTTGAAATCCCAAAACCTGACTGTTTTGCCAGCCTGACTGTCCCTTCTCAGCCTGTCAGTTACAGCTTCTAATGCTAACGGCCTCCTGCTGGACAAATATGGCCGCCCCCTCATAGAGGAACATGGGGGATCAGATTGGGAATGTAAAAGCTTGGACAAATCCTTTTATGGCAAAATTATAAAGCTCATGCAAAGACAATGTTATGACAGATGTAAAAAAAGGTTTCATTTCTGGTGTCAGTATCTCTTTAATCCCAGCTCTTATCCCATAGATTTAGAAGGAATCTGGGATTAAATTAGGGACATTCAAGATCTGTACCTGTAATAGGACTGTCTTATAGCAGCCCTGCCTATTCATTAAGGCATTAGGTGGTATTCTGTATTTCTTTAAACGGGATTCTTTTTAGGATTGGACTACTTCCTTCATAGTAGACCGTCGGACTGGGTCTTGCCGGGTATGAATGGGTCAAAAAGAAAAAAAGAGAATTATGAAGGAAGAGAGAACAGAAAAAAGAAAGAGAAAAGGAAAAAATAGGAAAAGAACAGTTAACCAAAAAAAGAGAAGAGAAAAAAAGGAAACAACAAAAAAAGGGAAAAAAAAGAAAAAGGAGAAATAAAAATGTATATCGAAATATAAAGGGGCGGGGGCTCAAAGGAGATTCATAATATATTAAGTTTTCATACATTTTTCATACACTGTTTGGAGGCCATTTACTAACAAACAGGTTTTTAATGGATTTGGATTTTTTTTATCGCTAAAAGAACTATGGAACAAAACAGCTAAAAATCAGACTCCAACAATTTGCCGCCTAAAACTTGCCGAAATCATGTAGACAACAATGGTAAAGGTCCCTTCTCTTCCCTGGCAGTTCCTTCTTTTGTAAAAAAGTAGAGGTTTCAGTGAGACCAGTTGAAAATGTAAGAGTTTTATGACTTTTTCAGTTTAGACTTTTAAGTAAATGTCGGACATTCGTGGAAATTAGTTGTTTTGGATTTTTAAAAATAAAAAAAAAGAGAAATGTTAGAGTTTTAGTAAATGTGTCCCTTCATCATACCCTTCATCACTTTATGGTGGTCCTATTTGCACTGTTATTTGATGAATGTGTGCAACAGTAAAGGGGTTCTAGTTCCAACATATTTTGGGTCGGTAAAAATGTGTTTGTTTGATCTAATTTACTGATTGTGTGAGTCTTGGGCACAAGTGTGTCTATATACAGTATTTAAGAACACTACACTATATTTTTTTCTTATGTTTTTCCCAATCTGCTGATATTTAGTGCTCTCCAGTGGCATCTCGTTTGACTATGGATCCCTTATTAAGGTACCAGAGTGCACTCTTACCCCACAGCTGAAATATTGTGGTTCTTGTCCATGTTCTTTAAGACACAATCTTCGCTTCTATCCTGAATCTGCCGTAGCTACTTATACACTTATTTTACTTAAATTATCTTAAAATAGGAGCCAGAACTATGTGCTGATGTGTTGTGTCGAAAATTTTGGAAGTGAAAATCGGTTATGGCAGAGGGATGGGTTACTTAAAAGGAGTGTGTTGTTTGTAGAGGAGTATATGTGGGACATGCAGATGAAGTCACTTTGTGAGGTAAATGCATCATGACTCGAGATAAATGGAAGAATTTCCGAATCTCACCATTGGTGGATTGTTTCGTGAAAATTCTGTACAAATTTGGAAAGATTTGGCGCACGTAAAATAAACGTAGGTGGTTCAAAATATGGGTGCGGTTGAAAAAATGGGCACGCCCGTGTAAATAATGAGTGTGGTCGAATAAAAGAAAACAACAAAAAAACTGTGGCGACAAAAAAAAATTGCACAACTAATGCGTTTCGTGAATTTTTTGCTGTTTCGCAAATTTTATGGCGAAGCAAAATGGGACAGATTCGCTCATCACTACATTTAACCTTTCAAAGAGCTACATAAGGCAACTCCTTAATTAGATGGGACTCTGTGAGTTCAATGAGTGTAATTATTCTGTGTTAAACACACAAACCAAAGTGGCTTCATCTGCAACAGATACGCACAATAAAACTCAGAGGGACACTGTCATTTTTAATATGTAAAAAAGTGGTTTAGTCCAACCTTGTAATGGGTCATGATTTATTCTTTGCTTGCAGATATGGAAAACTGTATAAAATGTCACATCTATGAGTGGCCAAATGAGGAGAAAACCATGTGTATTGAGAAGCAAACTGAGTTCCTCTCATATGGAGATGATTCCCTTACTCTGGTCTTTATTGTCCTCTCTTTGGTGTCTGTTTTATTAGTGACAGTTATACTGGGAATCTTTATTTCATTCCGAGACACCCCAGTAGTGAGAGCCAATAATCACACTCTGAGCTTCCTCCTCCTTGTCTCCATCAAGCTGAGCTTCCTCAGTGTGTTTCTGTTCCTCGGTCGCCCTGTGGATATAACCTGCATGCTGCGCATCATCACTTTTGGAATCACCTTCTCCATAGCTGTCTCTTCTCTCCTGGCCAAGACTATCATGGTTTGTGTTGCTTTCAAAGCCACCAAGCCAGGGAGCTCATGGAGAAAATGGCTGGGAGTCAAACTGTCCAATTCTGTAGTCTTGTTCTGCTCATCCATTCAAATAATCATCTGCATGACTTGGTTGGCCATTTCTCCTCCCTTTCAGGAACTGGACATTCACACTTCCCCTGGAACCATCATCATTCAGTGCAATGAGGGCTCAGCTATTGGCTTTTACTCAGTTATTGGGTATATGGGGCTTCTGGCAGCTGTTAGTTTTGTTTTAGCATTTTTAGCTCGGAGCTTACCGGACAGTTTTAATGAGGCCAAGTACATCACTTTCAGCATGCTGCTCTTCTGCAGTGTTTGGATCACAATGATCCCGGCCTATCTGAGCACCAAAGGCAAATACATGGTGGCAGTGGAAATATTTGCCATCATCTCTTCATCCTGTGGCCTTCTCTTCTGTATATTCCTACCCAAATGTTACATTATTATATTAAAGCCAGAGATGAACACAAAGCAATATTTACTGGGGAATAATAAATAAAGTACTCTATCAGCAAATAAGGCTTATTTGATGCCATTTATAGATGTGTGAGGATCTACAATATTTAGACTGTCCATTTGCTTTGTAATGAGAATGCTGTATATTTCAATGAAAGTTAGAATAGTCTCCTATGTTCCTGGATTTGAATAAAAATGATTTATACCCAATAAATGTTATTAGGTAAAAGCTCTGAGTTACATTACTGATTGGTATCAAGTTCCTTGTGTCATTATCACCAATAGTGTGGGATCTTTGGGTACAAGTGTAATGCAGCTCACTATGGCAACCACCATGTTCAGCGTGATGGAAACTCCAGGATACTGGCACAAACTCATAGTATTGTATTTTGAAAAGTATTTGAGAATTACATTTTATATTATTCCTCTCATAACTTTTCTTCCATTAGCAATTCACCAGTGCAAATACTTTGCTGGCCCTTCCAGCTGCTGACCGGCACTGATTGCTAAAGATACGGTTTTTCTCCCCAAGTACTCACAGGTTCTGTTCCACCGAGGGAGCCCAACATTAAGGGGCTGATTTACTAACCCACGAATCCGACCCGAATTGGAAAAGTTCCGACTTGAAAACGAACATTTTGCGACCTTTTCGTATTTTTTGCGATTTTTTCGGCGTCTTTACGAATTTTTCGTTACCAATACGATTTTTGCGTAAAAACGCGAGTTTTTCGTAGCCATTACGAAAGTTGCGTAAAATCTGGCGATTTTTTCGTAGCATTAAAACTTGCGCAAAAAGTTACGCTTTTTTTCGTAGCGTTAAAACTTACGCGAAACTTCGCACCTTTTAAGTTTTAACGCTACGAAAAAGGCGCAGCTTTTCGCGTAAGTTTTAACGCTACGAAAAAATCGGGCGATTTTACGCAACTTTCGTAATGGCTACGAAAAACTCGCGTTTTTACGCAAAAATCGTATTGGTAACGAAAAATTCGTAAAGACGCTGAAAAAATCGAAAAAAATACGAAAAAAAATGCAAAATACCGATCATTACGAAAAAAACGCAATCGGACTCATTTCGACCCGTTCGTGGGTTAGTAAATGTGCCCCTTACTCCTATTAATAGCCTGCTTATTTGTAACCTCCAGTTCCTAACCTCATTTATTAACATTAAATCCCACATACAAATAAGCTACTGAGATTGTAAGAGTTTCCAGATACCCCTGCAAGTGCAAATGGATGCAAATGTTGGCATTATTGGCAAACAATGATATATTGTACTCAATGCCCATATAAAATAAAATTGCACTAACAAATGAGCAGTTTGGCTCAAACAGAACAAAGCTGTCTCGGCACTCATCAGTTGCCTTGCATCCTGCATTTCTAATGGATATGATACAGCACTCTCTGTTTTTAATACATTTATTTGTTTAGATCTCAGGCCTTCTGTTAGGAATATAAATCAATTGACATTAGGTATGTTTGTAAATCAAGACTTATTTGTCAAGGACAAATAACTACAAAAAATAAAATGGTTTATAAAAAGATTGTATTTGCTTCAGAAACACAAAACTAGTCCAAATGATGTCTGGTCTTGATAGTAGGATCTTACTTAAAGGGGACCTGTCACCCAGACATAAAAAGCTGCATAATAAAAGCACTTTTCAAATTAAACACGTAACCCAAAATCATTTTTTTATTACCACATCCATTATAAAAGCATTTAAAAATCTCAGCTGTCAGTCATATATTGCCTGCCCCGCCTCTATGCCTTAGGCATAGGGGTGGGGCAGACAGTTACTTTCACTTTCAATTCAGAACTTTTTAGATGTTGCTGCTCTCCTCACATTCCCCCTCCCTCCTCACCATCTAACTGTGTAACCAGTACATGGATATGGGTATCAGCTCCCCCCATACTGGCACAGAAACAAGATTTTAGCAGGATGCAATGCCTGCTTTCATAACAGTGTCCACAAAATGGCCCCTGCCTGCTTGCTGCAATTGTGAATTCCAAGGCTGAAGAAAATAAGATTAAAATATTGTATATAGTGTAAGTAAAGTTTATTTTGCTTGACAAACACAATAGAAAAGAATTTGGAATTATTTCTTAACGTGACAGGTCCCCTTTAATACTGGATCCGTAATGTGTAACTTTGCCTTTAGACTTTATGTGGGGGTGATTCATCAATGGTCAATCAATTTTAGATTTTTTGCACTTAAAAACCTTGAATTCCAGTTATGGTTTGAAAACTCGAATGTCTGGTATTTATTAAGTGCAAAAAAACCCGAAAACTCGATTGTAAAAATTCGCCATGTAACAGCTTGCAGGTTTCTATAGAAGTCAATGGGAGTTGTCATAGGCAAACTCAACCCATAGGGGCACATTTACTAATCCACGAAAGTCCAAAAAGTGTCCGAATGCGTTTTTTTCGTAATGACCGGTATTTTGCGACTTTTTCGAGCGCTCAATACGAAAAAGTCGCGACAATTCGCGAAAGTCGTAATGGCTATGAAAAAGTCGCGACAATTCACGAAATTTGTAATGACTATGAAAAAGTCGCGACAATTCGCGCAAGTCGCAAAAAATAGGAAAAAGTTGCAAAATGTTCGTTTCCCAACCCAAATTTTTCCCATTCAGATTCGGATTTGTGGATTAGTGCCCCATAGTGTTTAGAACTCAAAAACTTTGAGATATTCTATTTTTTTAATCAGTTGAGTTTTCCTTGACTATTCCATATACAAGTTTATTTGATTTAGAAAAGGAACTCGAATTCACAAACTCATAAACTGATAAATAAGCCCATTAGTGTAGTATTATTAACCACATAACATTTGCATCACCCATACACACTCATATAGAGGAACAGGCTGAGTGTAGCAGGTAAGTGGAGCCTGCAGAAGACAATATATAACTTTGACAAGTGGAATAATAGTCTAACTACTCACCAGAGGTACCTTTATACATATAAGTATCAAATATGTAGATTCTATATTCACCAGTGGGGAAAGGGTCTAATTCAGCAAATCATACATAACATGAAAAACTCTGCAGTAGTGCAAAGTAAAAGTGCCCCTTCAGCAACGCACAATGGGATTTAGTAGTTACACACTATATGGAAGATGCAAGTCCCTTAAATGAATGGGGTTTAATGCACAACTTTTTTCTATCAGTAAAATTACTCTAAACAGCCTCCAGAATTACCTACCTTTGTCCCAGCATTCTCTCTGACCTGGTTCCTCAGTCAGAAGTTGATCATTTTTCTTAGCTTCCTTGTGCAGAGTGAAGCCCCGCCCCCACTTCCTGTTCAGGTCTCTCTTCAATTCGACTACCTGTAGTCGACCTGGAGAGCCTTCTGGGCATGCCCGGAGGTAGCAGGAGCCAGTCTGTGCATTAGCAGGGTTTTTTTTTATGAGAGACCCTAACAGGAAGTGGGGGCGGGCTTCACTCTGCTCAAGGAAGCAAAGAAAAATGATCACGTTCTGACTGTGGAACCAGGTCAGGGAGAATGCTGGGATGAAGGTAGGTAATTCTGGAGGCTGTTTAGAGTCATTTTACTGATAGAAAAAAAAAGAAAAAAAAAAAGGTTTACTTATTCTTTAATGCCTTGTGGATGTTGGAGACTCTTGACTGAATGGTTACACGGACATCTCCTTTATTCCCTGAATACCCATGAGGGGGCAGTTTACAGGACTTACGGGTAAGGAGATAGCATCATCATCTCCTTGAGAAGTCTCTGTGTAATAATAATAATAACAGAAATGGGTACTGAGGGGCAGTAACATGGATGGAAGTAAATGGAAATTCCCTGATACATAAGTAAGGTCTGTGTGGACTTTATAGAATAAAGGCTCATTATCTGTATCTTTCATTTTCTTTATTAACAATATAATGCAAAAAAAAAATAAGATACTTTCCTTTCCAGATTATGATATACTACTGTATTTCAGTCTCTTTATTGTGTTCAATATTGTGTTAAACTATTTAGCACTGGATGGGTTTTAATGTTAAGAGTAAAGTACATTTAATAAAAGAAAAATAATTAGAGATTCAAGAAATGCAAATCAAAGAGAATCATTTTAATAATATGTTATACAGAGACAATCACAGAGTTTATTTATATAAAGCAGGAATGGACATTGGGGGGTTCAGGAATAATATAATTACAGGTTCTACACACAGAACCAGAGAAATATCACCAGGCAGAGAATATATATAAGGAGACTGATGCGCAGATACATTTCTAGCAGAAGAGCAATAGGTTTATCAGTACCGGAGAATATATATTATGACTGTGGCTCAGTACAAAAGAAATGGTAACTGCTTCATGGTCTTTACCCAGAGATCCATCATTGGTTCAGATTAGACTGCTGTTCTGCCTGGCAGTGATATGGGTGAGACCCTGCAGTACCGAGCTGAGTGGGTCAGACTCACCGTGCCGTATTCCCCTGACCAAGCCTAAGTATGAATACAAATACTTTCAGGATGGAGACATCATCATTGGAGGAGTCCTCTCTGTGCACGCTGGGGTGTATCATATACCAGATAACACTGGGAAATACATACCTTTCTGTATAAAGTAAGGTTTCATCTTCATTGCACAAAATATGTCCTTTATTCTGATTGACTTGTGCTGAACTGTCTCAAATAAACTTCCCCCCATCAGTTACACGGATTTAGACTTTTCTTTGGCTCTTTCAGTCACTTGGATGTTTGCCAATATGGCTACCTATAGGCAGAACTAAGTTGCTCTAGTTTGACCCTTGGCCCAGGAGCTAACAATCAAATCAGTAGTTTAGGGATTTATTTTGTAACTTGTATTCATTTTAAAGGAAAAAAATAATGAAACAGATGCAATAAGCATTACCTGTTCAATGTTTTATAATGTCATGCCTGTGAAATATCTTGCAGTTATCTGATTGGACTGATGCACCATGATCATGATGTACTTGTGGCTTGAAATTTATAACCCTTCTACATCTAAACTGAGCAGATATGTATTTGTTTATACACTTCTCCAGTCTCTTAGGAGCAGGCCCTGTGTTCTTAACATATAGAGCCCTCAGTTTCTCATTCTTTCTTTTATAAAATATTTTGAGTGCTTTTCTGAGGGACTTGGTTACAATGCAGTAGTTGAATTCCTAGTAATGCAAATTAATCAACAAATCAAATGAAATCTTCCCGTTACAAATTAATTCCATGATTTTAGGTAGTATTTGCATGTAATTCAGAATTTTTCATAAATCATCAAGACTGGTGAATGGCTTTTATTCATTTAAACAGAATTGCTAGTCACTAGTATCCAGTCTCCCCAAGGTCAGTGCTGGGGCTTACAGTCAATCAGTAGATGAATTTGTGCAGTTTGAAACTCTTTCTACATAATGCTACACTAACAGGCACAATATTTTCCCAGTCCCAAACCTAATTACTACCAGGATATAATTTCCTTGTTGTTGGTCACTGAAGAAATCAACAAGAACCCTGATCTGCTGCCCAACGTCACTTTGGGATATCATGTATATGATTCTTGTTTGGACCCAAGTCTTGCTATAGGCAATGTACTGCAGATATTATCAGGCCCAGGGGAAATGGTGCCTAATTACTCCTGTGGAGACTATGGGAAAGTTGCTGGATTTATTGGAGATCGCTCAGGTGTCACATCCCTGCCTATAGCCCAGTTACTGAGCCCATATGGATACTCACAGGTACGTTGGCTCATTATACAGTGTTTTTATAATTTAATAAGGGTTGGATTTTTTATTTGTACTATTCAACTAACCATCTAAAACTTGTCGAGGTTGAGTAGAAGTCAATGGCAGATGTCCCCCATTACAGTTGGAAGATCTTTCTTTGCTATGAATCAGTTTTTAGATTTTTGAGGCAGGATTTTGTGCGACAATATAAAAAAGCTGCAGTTATCATGCGACGAGTCTAAAAAGTTGCAGTTTCTGCAATCTTTTCATGACACTTTCCCACACATGCTTTGTCAGTTCACACTTTTTGATAAATGTCTGAGTGAGAAAGAGAGAAGAATTGGAGTTTTAGTAAATCTGTCTCTATGGGACAAATTTATCACAATGTGAGTTTAAAGAATGTGGGTGAATTTGTATGTATTAAGGTCACATTTTGATAAAGATGCCCCTAAATTTGTTCTACAGTATCTCAAAAATGCTGGGACTGGCAGCAAGAGGTACAGTGGTTTACATTGGTTCTTTGCTCTGTTCTTGCTGCCAACCCAAGGCAAGTGTAGGGTAAATGGCCTCATGTGACCATGTGGATGTTGCAGTTAAGAGATATGGGGGCACAAACTGGTCAGATTGGTTATTCAAAGTCTTGACAATTTTGTGAATAAAGTTGAATTTAGGATAAAATTCCTATTTTTTTTATGTGGATGGATAACTTCAAAGAAAGTATAGGTTTTGTGTAAAAAGGGTCACATTTAATGACATTCCTTGAGTCATTTCAGTTAAAGAAAAAAAAAGTCAGAATATGTATTGTTAGAAAAACTAGTTATGGTTGAAGGGCTGTGTGGAGTGTGTGAGGAAACCAGAGTAACCCAACCCGGACAGCTGGATAACATACAAGCTCCGTACAGATATTGCCCTAGCTGGAACTGAACTCAGGACCCTTTGCATGACAGAAGTGCTACCCACCGAGGCACCATGCTGCCCCATCTTATATAGAAATATCAGGTCATTATCCGCAGTACATGAAGGGCTAAACTCCATGGGAGATTGTGATCAGATTTTGTTGGTCAGATTTTATCTTGCCATGCAACACAGCAACACCACACAACTGCACAGGATTATACAGGAATTCTGCAAACTTTGATCCCAATAGGCTGTAATGTAAAGTTGAATCAGATAAAGTGAGATGGTAAGTTTTGTTCCTGCATTTAAATCTGGCAGTCATTGTATTTCAATGAATAAAACAAGTCAATGCTCGATTCAACCAATAAAGAAAAAAACCTAATTAGCTCTGTGTGTAATATAACGGCAAGATGCCCATTCATTAAAGTACGATAGGTCTGATTACTAAAAACTCATATTTTTTCTAAAGTTAAGACTTTTGTTTATTTTCTAAAATATTTTTGTTAATTTGCCCAACTTTTTGGTACTGTGATACAATTTGTGTGACAAATCGTATTTGTCGCAATGAGTAGGAAAGTTTTAGGTTCATTCAAGCTTCAGTATTGTGACTTTCCTTGGGCCAGGTTGGAGCTGCAGAGTGCCATTGAGCCCTAGGGGAGACTTTCCTTGGGCCGGGTTGGAGCTGCAGAGTGCCATTGAGCCCTAGGGGAGACTTTCCTTGGGCCAGGTTGGAGCTGCAGAGTGCTATTGAGCCCTATGGGAGACTTCCCTTGGGCCGGGTTGGAGCTGCAGAGTGCCATTGAGCCCTATGGGAGACTTTCCTTGGGCCGGGTTGGAGCTGCAGAGTGCCGTTGAACCCTATGGGAGACTTTCCTTGGGCCGGGTTGGAGCTGCAGAGTGCCATTGAGCCCTATGGGAGACTTTCCTTGGGCCGGGTTGGAGCCGCAGAGTGCCTTTGAACCCTATGGGAGACTTTCCTTGGGCCGGGTTGGAGCCAAAGAGTGCCTTTGAGCTCTATGGGAGGCTTTCCTTGGGCTGGGTTGGAGCTGCAGAGTGCCATCGAGCCCTATGGGAGGCTTTCCTTGGGCCAGGTTGGAGCTGCAGAGTGCCATTGAGCCCTATGGGAGACTTTCCTTGGGCCTGGTTGGAGCTGCAGAGTGCCATTGAGCCCTATGGGAGACTTCCCTTGGGCCGGGTTGGAGCCGCAGAGTGCCATTGAGCCCTATGGGAGGCTTTCCTTGGGCCGGGTTGGAGCCGCAGAGTGCCATTGAGCCCTAAGGGAGACTTTCCTTGGGCCGGGTTGGAGCTGCAGGGTGCCATTGAGCCCTATGGGAGACTTTCCTTGGGCCGGGTTGGAACTGCAGAGTGCCATTGAGCCCTATGGGAGACTTTCCTTGGGCCGGGTTGGAGCTGCAGAGTGCCATTGAGCCCTATGGGTGACTTTCCTTGGGCCGGGTTGGAGCTGCAGAGTGCCATTGAGCCCTATGGGAGACTTTCCTTGGGCCGGGTTGGAGCTGCAGAGTGCCATTGAGCCCTATGGGAGGCTTCCCTTGGGCCGGGTTGGAGCTGCAGAGTGCCATTGAGCCCTATGGGAGGCTTTCCTTGGGCCGGGTTGGAGCTGCAGAGTGCCATTGAGCCCTATGGGAGGCTTCCCTTGGGCCGGGTTGGAGCTGCAGAGTGCCATTGAGCCCTATGGGAGGCTTTCCTTGGGCCGGGTTGGATCTGCAGAGTGCCATTGAGCCCTATGGGAGACTTTCCTTGGGCCGGGTTGGAGCTGCAGAGTGCCATTGAGCCCTATGGGAGACTTTCCTTGGGCCGGGTTGGAGCTGCAGAGTGCCATTGAGCCCTATGGGAGACTTTCCTTGGGCCGGGTTGGAACTGCAGAGTGCCATTGAGCCCTATGGGAGACTTTCCTTGGGCCGGGTTGGAGCTGCAGAGTGCCATTGAGCCCTATGGGTGACTTTCCTTGGGCCGGGTTGGAGCTGCAGAGTGCCATTGAGCCCTATGGGAGACTTTCCTTGGGCCGGGTTGGAGCTGCAGAGTGCCATTGAGCCCTATGGGAGGCTTTCCTTGGGCCGGGTTGGAGCTGCAGAGTGCCATTGAGCCCTATGGGAGGCTTTCCTTGGGCCGGGTTGGAGCTGCAGAGTGCTATTGAGCCCTATGGGAGGCTTCCCTTGGGCCGGGTTGGAGCTGCAGAGTGCCATTGAGCCCTATGGGAGGCTTTCCTTGGGCCGGGTTGGATCTGCAGAGTGCCATTGAGCCCTATGGGAGACTTTCCTTGGGCCGGGTTGGAGCTGCAGAGTGCCATTGAGCCCTATGGGAGACTTTCCTTGGGCCAGGTTGGAGCTGCAGAGTGCCATTGAGCCCTATGGGAGACTTTCCTTGGGCCGGGTTGGAGCTGCAGAGTGCCATTGAGCCCTATGGGAGGCTTCCAAAATCATGCACTGAAGGATCAAAGTCAGAAAGGTTTTCCCGCCATTTATGATCATTCGGATACGAAAATTTTGTGACTTTTGGATCCAACCACAAGATTTTCATACAACCAAGAAAAGAATTTTTGTGCAATTTTTGAACATCAGAAATTATTGTGCTTACTCCAAATTTTTTCCAATCGTGCTTTTAATTAGCAAAAATGTGTGCTTCAATGAATGGGCCCCATAGTGTTGGCGGATTCTTTTGCATTTACAATGACTTTTTTTTGATCAGTAGAATTCTCTTTGGTGATATTTCTTGCATCCATAATTACATTTTCCACTTCTAAAGCAAAACTAGGGAGCACAGTGGGGCAGCTGTATGGTTGGCTTAAGAGTTTTATTTTTCAAATGGTGAACATTAACTTTTACCCGTTGATAAATAATTGTCTATAAAATTGTGGAATTTTACTGTGAGCTCTAATTTCATACTTCATATTTCAATGCCATGTTCCTATGTTGCAGATCAGTTATGGCGCCACAGACCCAGCGCTGAATGACAGAACCCTATACCCATACTATTTTAGTACAGGACTGAATGAGCACATTCAGCACATTGCTATAGCAGAGCTGGTGGAACGTCTGGGTTGGACCTGGGTGACCATTCTGGCACCGGGTGATGATCGCGGGGCAGTTGAAAGTAAGAACCTCAGGAATGAGATCACTAAACATGGAGCCTGTGTGGACTTCATTGGCCGTCTAACAGAAGATAAAAACACAAATATAAGAACATTAGAAAGGATCCAAAAATCTACTGCAGAGGTTGTTGTTTTGTGTGGGGGGCTTTTCCGTACTGAATCTTTAATATCCCTTGTGGAGACAATGATAAAAGACAAGACTTTGGTCGTCCCACACACGTGGCTTCACTTGTATTCCCTCATGTTATTTAATGGCAGCCTCCTTTTCTGCAATGAAAACAACCGATGTTATAGGAGAAATGAATACAAACCATATGCACTGACTGATAAAGAAGACAATTTAAATAAAGACCTATTCTTTTATACACATAGATGTCTGACACAGGATAAAGAGAAGGATGAGTTATTTCAGTGGGTTTATGGGAGAGTTTTTAAGAATTGTTCCCATTTAAAAAAAATTATTTGGCCCCATTATCCTAATTACCAAGTGTACAGAGCAGCAACGGGATTGGCTCAGGCAGAACATATCATGCTTTCCTCATCTGGAAAATCCCATAATAAAGATATCCCCAAATATATTCACAGGGAACAGGTAACAAATATGATTCATAAATTCAACATTTCTATGACAAAGAATTTTAATTGCAAAACGCAGACAAATGTTCTAGCGCTTCTTCGTGGTATGTTATTGAAGTTCCCATAAATCTCAGGTTATTTCTGCAGGATCTATTTTCTATGTCATCGATTTCATTTTGCTATTTTATTTTTCAGCTGTTTTCTCCAAGTCAGAGATTTTTGAGTGGAAGAAAATATTGTAATCTTGTATATCTGATACCCCCCTCATGTCTTTATCATGGGTTGTAATTTGGTCAGTCTGAGTAGTTTAATTGTAGGAGTTACCAGCTTGGCTACTTCAGTAGCAATCATTTGGTATTCCAAGGATAGACATTGTTGTTAAGTTAATGCCATGTTGGATTGACTTTTAAAACCGTTAGTATAATTTGGGGTATCAGTGTTACATTTATAGTTAAATAGTTAAGTTGGGTTGAAAAATGACCAGTGTCCATCAAGTTCAACTCTTCCAAGTCAACCCCAGTGCACACACAAACCTATACTGATCTATCTATCCAATCACAGGTGCCTTTTGTCAAGAGAAAACAACCCCACCCTGACAGTCTAACCTCATAGTTTAACCCTTCCATCCCCTTTCCAGTTCATTAATATCCTTTTTAACTGGTCCTGGATGGTATTGTTTTGTTTTCCTTTTGTCTGTTTTCCCATTCATTTCTGATCTGAAGTTGAATATTCTATCTCTTTTCTATCCATTTTTTTGTGTGTGTATTTTGTTTATTTGTGCGTTTGGTTTATTATTTTCAGATAGCTGGCCTTTTCACTATTGAGGTAAAAGAAGAATTGTTTCTTGCAGCTTCTCAGTTCGGTTTAAAACAAGACTAGTGATGAGCGAATTTGTCATTATTTGCTTCTCTGAAACTGCTGGTGAATTCATAAATGGTGGAAAGTTTGTGAAATGCGGCTACCACACAATTTTTTTGACGCAACTGATACTTTATTTTACGTGAATTTTTTATGCGACTGCAACTTTTTTGACAAGACCGCAAGTTTTTTTTTCACTTAATTTTCACAGCAGTTTCACGAAAATTTTGGCAGTGAATCCATGCCTGGCAAAATTTTTAATTCACCATTTAGCGAATCATATTGTCCTTACATTTCCCAACCAGGGCAGAACATCATTACTCTTTGTTCTTCTGAGGGAGAGGTTCTCTGGAGCTCTTGTCATGTATGTTTGATTTATAACCTTCTTAAACTGAATTGAGGATTATGTTGGTGTTTCATACAGTAAACAGGAGCTAACAGTAATAATGTTATTGTACAGTTACACCGATATCTAAGGAACGTGCGCTTCCCCGAACCTTGTGGAACAGAAGTCGATTTCAGTGAGCTCAACAAATCTACTGTGATGTATCAAATTCTAACTTGGCCGATTTATTTGGACTCAGATATCAGTCGAATAACAGTTGGTGATTATTTCTGGACAGCTTCTAAAAGTTCTCTTAACATTGATATCCAAAAGATATTTTGGAAAAAAAACACCAATAATCACGTAGGACAAAAAATAATCTTGCCATTAAAAAAAACTTTTAAAATAGCAATTGTGTTACTATGTTATGCTAAAAAGAAAAAAAGAAGCTCAGCCCACTGGGGGGGCACCAATCTGATGCCATTCTTCATATAAAATAAATGGAAAACTAGTATTATCATTAGTATAATATCTGAAACAATTTAAATTGTTATAACATTGCTAATAAGTAACATCCTATAGATTCCCTAATGGTATTAGATTGCAGCTGCATAGCCAACCAAAACCGTATGGTAACACATTGAAAATTATACATAATATAATTATTTAGCACTCATCTTATTCTCTTTAATCCCCCAGCTGGTCAAAGGGAATTGTATTATTATACATGAAATATATTCAAGTCAAATTAACAAGCCTCATGGATAGTCAGCTACAGAACGGGGAAATTCTGACACATACAAAATAAGAATATTTATTTCTGCCACAAACTACTAAACAGCAAACCATTTCTAAAGATTTAAAGCTTTAAAGAAATGTATTATAAATATGAATACATAAAAGTTCAATACACAGCCAGAAACATGACTGCAAAAAGTAGGGGCACAGGGCCATAGTGAGTTCCACTCAACATTTATTCATAAGTAGATAAAATTGCACTTGGAAGTCTAATATGATGGGTCCAACTTCCTCAAGGTCAGGTAGGTAGGGTTTAGGAAGTTGGACCAAGGTTCCAATGAAACTAATTGGTCACTAGCAAGCATTCTATCATATTAGACTTCCAATGGGGGCAGCAGTTGGGGATTTTTCTCATCTGCATGGAATACATGTCCCATCATTTGTGAATTTAGAGACTTTAACCACCGAGACCCATGAATTATCTGATGAGCTTCAAATATCTTTTGACTGGAAGAACAATTGTATCTATTTGTGAATTAATGTTGAATGGTACACTCTACAGTATGGGCCTGCACTTACATTTTTTTTAAATGATTGAAGATTGACCCACTATCTAAATACTAATGCAGTTAACATTTCATACTGATTTGTAGACTCTAAAGTCCCAGTGCTCTACAAACTGCCCCCCTGGCTACAGAAAAATCCCAAGGGAAAGAGCGCCGCCCTGCTGCTATGACTGTGCCAGATGCTCCGATGGGGAAATCTCCAACTCAACTGGTAACTATTAATGTTGCAAACACTCATGCCTATGGTTATAATGAAGGTTACACAATTACATTTGTGTTGGTGAGTGGTTGAAGTTGGGTTATCCAACTTCTTTAGCCTGGTACCCTGATACAAGATTTAAAGTGAACCCTTCAACAACCATCCATTTCCTTAATAAAATGTAACCATTTCAATGTTTCATGGACCAAGATCCATCCAAATCTTTGCAGCATATAACTAATATACCTAATACCCTAATCCCCCATCAGTAGATCAGTGCTTAGCATATTTACCTCCGATCTTTGTCTTAAATACATTCATGTAAATGGTTTACAGATATACAGAATTATTCAAAAACTACGAAAAACTCTTAGTCCAGCAACATAAAAAGCCCCCGGCATGCAAACATACAATGTAGCCTTAGACTCAACCAGGAGGCAGTCCTTAATCCCAACTCTTCTCCCATAGTTTTAGAAGGTATCGGGGATTAAATTAATGACATTCAAGAACTGTACCTATAATAGGACTGTCTTATAGCAACCCTGCCTATTCATTAAGGCATTAGGTGGCATTCTGTATTTCTTTAAACTGGATTCTTTGTAGGATTGGAGCACTTCCTTCATATTAGACTGTCGGACTGGGTCTTGCTGGGTATAAATGACTAAAAAAGAAAAAAAGAATGGAGAAAAAAAGAACAGAAAAAAAGAAAGAGAGAACAGGGAAAAAAGAAATAAAAAACAATCCTACAGTTTCCGTCATCGCTTTAATGGCAGTCGCTATGTTCACTGTTATTTTTTCAATATGAGCAACAGTAAAGCATCGTCTTTTGGGAATTTTTATGGTTCGAGGTATTTCTATAGATGTCTGAATCTGACTCTTACTAAAAAGTCTGAACTAAAAACTACATGTGGGGAAAAAGGCACAAAAAAATAACGAAACTGAGTCTTTTTCGAATTGTCACACAAAAAAAAAATCAGAAAACCTCTAAAGTTTTAAAGCGAAGAAAGATCTTCCAGGGAAGTGACATCTGCCATTGACTTCTACATGATCAAGTTTTAGTTGCCAAATTGTCAGATTAGGATTTTTAGATGTTTTGACGCATAGAAAATCTCTAAAAGAGCCACAACTTTTTTAATGCGACTTTTAGAGCTAAAAAATACAAATAGGGAAAAGAAAAACCCTACCCTTAGTAAATGGCCCCCTCATTTTTTTTCCAGTCAGCTCATACTTGGAGCTCTCCAGTGCTGTTTTTTTTATTGGATCCCTTATTAGATTACCAAAATGTTGTTGAGTGTGCCCTAACCCCACAGGCAAAATATTGTGTTCTGCAAAAGAACATTGAAAACAATGTAAAAAAAAAAGGTTCAGCCCCAATGGGTCATGTTTAAATCAATTTAGAGAAATAAGTAGTGTCACAATATTATTAGAATCACTAACTTTGACAACAAATTTATTCTTTGCTTGCAGATATGGAAAACTGTATAAAATGTCCCATCTATGAGTGGCCAAATGAGGAGAAAACCATGTGTATTGAGAAGCAAACTGAGTTCCTCTCATATGGAGATGATTCCCTTACTCTGGTCTTTATTGTCCTCTCTTTGGTGTCTGTTTTATTAGTGACAGTTATACTGGGAATCTTTATTTCATTTCGAGACACCCCAGTAGTGAGAGCCAATAATCGTGATCTGAGTTTTATTCTCCTTGTCTCCATCAAGCTGAGCTTCCTCTCTGTGTTTCTGTTCCTCGGTCGCCCTGTGGATATAACCTGCATGCTCCGGCAAACCTCCTTTGGGATCACCTTCTCCATAGCGATGGCTTCTGTCCTGGCAAAAACAATCATGGTTTGCATTGCTTTCAAAGCCTCCAAGCCTGGCAGTCCCTGGAGAAAATTTTTAAAAATCCATCTGGCTCATTGTATTGTTGTAATTTGTTCATTTATTCAGACTCTAATTAGTGTTATCTGGTTGGCCCTTTCTCCTCCATTTGTGGAGCTCAACATTCTGTCTGATCCTAGAAAAATCATCATTCAGTGCAATGAGGGCTCAGCAGTTGCCTTCTACATTGTCCTCTCCTACATGGGACTGTTGGCATCTGTGAGCTTCATTGTAGCTTTCTTGGCTCGGAGCTTACCGGACAGTTTTAATGAGGCCAAGTACATCACTTTCAGCATGCTGCTCTTCTGCAGTGTTTGGATCACAATGATCCCGGCCTATCTGAGCACCAAAGGCAAATACATGGTGGCAGTGGAAATATTTGCCATCATCTCTTCAAGCTGTGGCCTTCTCTTCTGTATATTCCTACCCAAATGTTACATTATTATGTTAAAGCCAGAGATGAACACAAAGCAATATTTACTGGGGAATAATAAATAAAGAACTCTATCAGCTAATAAGGCTTATTTGCTAGATAGATATGTGATAGATGTGTGAGGATCTACAATATTTAGACTGTCCATTTGCTTTGTAATGAGAATATATTTCAATGAAAGTTAGAATAGTCTCCTATGTTCTTGGATTGAAATAAAAAATGATTTATACCCAATAAATGTTATTAGGTAAAAGCTCTGAGTTACATTGCCAATTGGTATCAAGTTCCTTGTGTCATTATCACCAATAGTGTGGGATCTTTGGGTACAAGTGTAATGCAGCTCACTATGGCAACCACCATGTTCAGCGTGATGGAAACTCCTGGATACTGGCACAAACTTATAATATTGTATTTTGAAAAGTATTTGATAATTATATTTTATATTATTTCTCCAATAACCTTTCTTCCATCGATGTCAGACTAACTGCCCTAAATGTATTTCAGGCTATGAGCAGGATCCCTTTATGAATATTAGGACATTAGTAATACACTGGTACAAATACTTTGCTGGCCCTTCCAGCATCTGACCGGCACTGATTGCTAAAGATACGGTTTTTATCCCCAAGTACTCACAGGTTCTGTTCCACCGAGGGAGCCCAACATTTACTCAGTGATCTTTGTTTCATATCCTTGAATATTCTCAAAGAGCCGTCAGCCAGTTCTTTATCAGCAATTGTATTACAGTTCCTCCTGAGCCATAGAAACCGACCACACAGGATATTGTTATACAATGCAGAGGATGCATATTCTTGGGATACAGGTAAGAAACTGACACTGACAAACTTAAATTGTGTATTAAGAGCAGCATTTTCAACAAATAGCTCCAAATTAGAAAAAACTGTGAAGTTCTAGAAATTGTATATAATATTGTATTATTTATATGTGTAATCCACTCATGGTGCCGCAGCTCCAATCCCCTTCTCCCCTCTAATGGGCTCATGTAGAATATTGTAGAAGTACAAAAATAATACTTAAAGGTTTATTCATCAACAGTCAAGTTTGATTTTTTTTTCACTTAAAAAACTTGAATTCCAGTTATGGTTCAAAAACTTGAATGCCTGGTATTTATTAAGTGCAATAAACCTGAAAACATAAATTTAAATTTTCACCGTGTAAAAGCTTCAGAGTTTCTATAGAAGTCAATGGGAGACAAACTCAAGCCGTATTCTCAAACTCGAAACTTTGAAACTGGAAAAATTTTAGATATTTGTGTTTTTATTCTAATGAGTTTTCCTTATTAATAAATAAGTGACCATTCCATATACAAGTTTATTTGATTTAGAAAAAGGAACTCGAATTCACAAACTCACAAACTGATAAATAAGCCCATTAGTGCAGTATTATTAACCACATAACAATTGCATCACCCATACACACTCATATAGAGGAACAGGCTGAGTGTAGCAGGTAAGTGGAGCCTGCAGAAGACAATATATAACTTAGACAAGTGGAATAATAGTCTAACTACTCACCAGAGGTACCTTTATACATATAAGTATCAAATATGTAGATTCTATATTCACCAGTGGGGAAAGGGTCTAATTCAGCAAATCATACATAACATGAAAAACTCTGCAGTAGTGCAAAGTAAAAGTGCCCCTTCAGAAACGCACAACGGGATTTAGTAGTTACACCAGCATGTAGGTACAATGAGTAACTGAGGGACTGTCTGACTTATTTCTCAAGGTAACGCCATGCTTCCTCAGGAGCTATAGAACTCACTCTCCCATGCACCTTCTCAGAACCACATAATGTCCATTTCAATGACATGTGACCACTGTTACCTCTATATGGAACATGAAAGAACCTTTAATGAATGGGGTTTAATGCACAACTGACTTGTGGTTGTATATTGCCCTTAATGTCTTCTGGATGTGGGAGACTCTTGGTGTCAGGCCTGGCCTCTGGCGAGAGACCAGCAGGTAGGAGCCTATATGCAAATAACCCCCAGAACACCCTTTAAGGGCAAGACAGCCAAGGTGGTTTAATGAAAACAAACAAAACAAAACAAAAGTAAGTACAAGCCTGTGATGAAGGTAAGATAGAGGCAACAGGCAACAGGCAAATCCGTGAAACAGGCAGGGGTCAGTCCAGGCAGAGTTCAAGCAATACTGTAATCAGGCAGGGGTCAGTCCAGGCAGAGTTCAAGCAATACTGTAATCAGGCAGGGGTCAGTCCAGGCAGAGATCAAGCAATAACGATAATCAGGCAGGGGTCAGTCCAGGCAGAGATCAAGCAATAACGATAATCAGGCAGGGGTCAGTCCAGGCAGAGATCAGGCAATAACGATAATCAGGCAGGGGTCAGTCCAGGCAGAGATCAAGCAATAACGATAATCAGGCAGGGGTCAGTCCAGGCAGAGTTCAAGCAATAACGATAATCAGGCAGGGGTCAGTCCAGGCAGAGATCAAGCAATAACGATAATCAGGCAGGGGTCAGTCCAGGCAGAGTTCAAGCAATAACGATAATCAGGCAGGGGTCAGTCCAGGCAGAGTTCAAGCAATAACGATAATCAGGCAGGGGTCAGTCCAGGCAGAGATCAAGCAATAACGATAATCAGGCAGGGGTCAGTCCAGGCAGAGATCAAGCAATAACGATAATCAGGCAGGGGTCAGTCCAGGCAGAGTTCAAGCAATAACGATAATCAGGCAGGGGTCAGTCCAGGCAGAGTTCAAGCAAAAACGATGATCAGGCAGGGGTCAGTCCAGGCAGAGTTCAAGCAATAACGATAATCAGGCAGGGGTCAGTCCAGGCAGAGATCAAGCAATAACGATAATCAGGCAGGGGTCAGTCCAGGCAGAGATCAAGCAATAACGATAATCAGGCAGGGGTCAGTCCAGGCAGAGTTCAAGCAATAACGATAATCAGGCAGGGGTCAGTCCAGGCAGAGTTCAAGCAATAACGATAATCAGGCAGGGGTCAGTCCAGGCAGAGATCAAGCAATAACGATAATCAGGCAGGGGTCAGTCCAGGCAGAGTTCAAGCAATAACGATAATCAGGCAGGGGTCAGTCCAGGCAGAGTTCAAGCAATAACGATAATCAGGCAGGGGTCAGTCCAGGCAGAGATCAAGCAATAACGATAATCAGGCAGGGGTCAGTCCAGGCAGAGTTCAAGCAATAACGATAATCAGGCAGGGGTCAGTCCAGGCAGAGTTCAAGCAATAACGATAATCAGGCAGGGGTCAGTCCAGGCAGAGATCAAGCAATAACGATAATCAGGCAGGGGTCAGTCCAGGCAGAGTTCAAGCAATAACGATAATCAGGCAGGGGTCAGTCCAGGCAGAGTTCAAGCAATAACGATAATCAGGCAGGGGTCAGTCCAGGCAGAGATCAAGCAATAACGATAATCAGGCAGGGGTCAGTCCAGGCAGAGTTCAAGCAATAACGATAATCAGGCAGGGGTCAGTCCAGGCAGAGATCAAGCAATAACGATAATCAGGCAGGGGTCAGTCCAGGCAGAGTTCAAGCAATAACGATAATCAGGCAGGGGTCAGTCCAGGCAGAGTTCAAGCAATAACGATAATCAGGCAGGGGTCAGTCCAGGCAGAGTTCAAGCAATAACGATAATCAGGCAGGGGTCAGTCCAGGCAGAGTTCAAGCAATAACGATAATCAGGCAGGGGTCAGTCCAGGCAGAGTTCAAGCAATAACGATAATCAGGCAGGGGTCAGCAAATCCAGGAATCAAGCAGAAGTCAATCAAGAAAACAAAACAGGGACCAGGCAGGGCAAGGACAGGGAACACAAAATCGGAAGTGGCAAGACCAGGCTCAGTAGCAACGATGATCGAGCAACTGGGTGTTGCCCGGAGAGGGTTTATATGGGCAGGTAATTAATAAAAGAGCAACACATGTGATAAACAGGATTGGATGAGACTGAAGGAAAATGGGTAGCGATGTCAAAAGCACATAAGGGAAACAGACCCCACGTAGCTCAAAGAGCCTCCTGTGGCTCATTAAGCTAGTGCACCAGCAGTCCAGCACCAAGTCCAGGGTTCAATTCCCTGCAGTTCCTGACACTTGACTGACTGCACAGACTGCTCCTTTATTCCCTGAATATCCATTAGGGGGCAGTTTACAGGACTTATGGGTAGGGTATGTATGTATGTATAACTTTATTTATAAAGCGCTACTTATGTACGCAGCGCTGTACAGTAGAATTCATTAATACAGACAGAGGGGTTAAAGATAATGGATAAATACAAAGTACAACAATAAATACAATAAATACAAAGTGCAGTTGCAATAAGAGTCAGAAACACAAGAGGAAGGAGGTCCCTGCCCCGTAGAGCTTACAATCTATATGGGAGGGGTAACTAACAGACACAAATAGGCAAATATAAGTGCTGTAGGTCACAGTGGGTGACATTACAGTATAAGTGCCAGTTTCCAGATCAGGTGTTGGGTGAGTGCTCCAAAAGGGAGTGTTTAAGTTTAGTTTTAAAAAGACTGGGGGAGGATTCTCTCCGGAGGAAATCAGGGAGGGAATTCCAAATGTAAGGGGCAGCCAGGCAGAAGGATTTAAGGCGGGAAGCAGCAGTAGTAGTGGGGGGCGCAACCAAACGGTTGCTCTGCGAGGAACGAAGGAGTCGGCCGGGAACATACGGAGACACCAGGGAAGGGATGTAGTGAGGAGCAGAGGAATGGAGGGCTTTGAAGGTTAAGAGAAGGAGTTTGTAAACTATTCTTTGTTTAACAGGAAGCCACGATAAGGACTTTAGCAGGGGAAGGGCCTGAACTCTCCTGGGTGAGAGGAGGAGAATTCTGGCAGCGGTGATATCATCATCATCTCCTTGAGAAGTCTCTGTGTAATAATAACAGAAATGGGTACTGAGGGGCAGTAACATGGATGGAAGTAAATGGAAATTCACAGATACATAAGTAAGGATTTGATATATTACTTTATTTCAGTGTTTTTATTGTGTTCCATGTGTTCTGTTAAGATTATATCTAGTTCTAGTTATTCTAGTTACAGCATCAAGAAATACAAACCAAATAGAATATTATTAATAATATGTTATACTGAGACAATCACAGAGTTTATTCAGAGAATGCAGAAATGGATGTTAGGGGGTTCAGGAATAATATAATTGTAGGTTCTACACACAGCACAAGATAAATATCACCAGGTGGAAAACAATATATATAAGGGGACTGATGCGCAGATACATTTCTAGCAGAAGAGCAATAGGTTTATCAGTACCAGAGAACAAATATTATGACTGTGGCTCAGTTCAAAAGAAATGTTAAGTGCTTCATGGTCTTTAACCAAAGATCTTTCATTGGCTCAACTGAGACTGCTGTTCTGCCTGGCAGTGATATGGGTGAGACCCTGCAGTACCGAGCTGAGTGGGTCAGACTCACCATGCCGTATTCCCCTGACCAAGCCTAAGTATGAATACAAATACTTTAAGGATGGAGACATCATCATTGGAGGAGTCCTCTCTGTGCACACTGGGGTGTATCATATACCAAATAACACTGGGAAATACATACCTTTCTGTATAAAGTAAGGTTTCATCTTCATTGCACAAAATATGTATTTTATTCTGATTGACTTGTGCTGAGCTGTCCAAGTAAAGTTCCTACCATTCCACCATTACAAGGATTTAGACCTTTCTTTGGCTTGGTCACTAAACAAGTGGATTTTTTGCTGATATGCAAGCCCAAGGTTGGGCTAGTCCAACCTTTGGCTCACAGGCCCACCAGACAAGGACAGCTTTAACATACCAATTGGCCTCACCCAATGGGATTTATTTTGTAACTTGTATTATTTATTATTAAGTCCGCTATCAGATTGCTCTCCTCTTCTCTCTTCATCACATTTCTTTTTATGCTTCTTCTGGGTCTTGAAAAATTTTCTCACCAACTTGTGACATATTTGCCCAGACTTCTTAGCAAATTTAAAGACATATCATACCTTCTCATAATTACATATAATAGATTGTAATTTATTGCCTAAGAAATACCATACAGTTTAATTCACTCATGTACTGAACTCATATACATGAAGCAGTGTAGGGGGTTCCTCTATGTGAGAGCAGTGAGGTTGGGGAATGCCCTGCCGGGGGATGTTGGGTAGGGGTTCCTCACAGTGACGGCAGGGAGGTTGGGGAATGCCTTGCTGGGGGAAGTTGGGTAGGGTGTTCCTCACGGTGAGGGCAGTGAGGAGGTTGGGGAATGCCCTGCCGGGGGATGTTGGGTAGGGGGTTCCTCATGGTGAGGGCAGGGAGGTTGGGGAATGCCCTGCCGGGGGATGTTGGGTAGGGTGTTCCTCGCGGTGAGGGCAGTGAGGAGGTTGGAGAATGCCCTGCCGGGGGATGTTGGGTAGGGTGTTCCTCACGGTGAGGGCAGTGAGGAGGTTGGGGAATGCCCTGCCGGGGGATGTTGGGTAGGGGGTTCCTCACGGTGAGGGCAGTGAGGGGGTTGGGGAATGCCCTGCCGGGGGATGTTGGGTAGGGGGTTCCTCACGGTGAGGGCAGTGAGGGGGTTGGGGAATGCCCTGCCGGGGGATGTTGGGTAGGGGGTTCCTCACGGTGAGGGCAGGGAGGTTGGGGAATGCCCTGCCGGGGGATGTTGGGTAGGGGGTTCCTCACGGTGAGGGCAGTGAGGGGGTTGGGGAATGCCCTGCCGGGGGGTGTCGGGTAAGGGGTTCCTCATGGTGAGGGCAGTGAGGGGGTTGGGGAATGCCCTGCGGAGGATGTTGGGTTGGGTGTTCCTCACGGTGAGGGCAGTGAGGGGGTTGGGGAATGCCCTGCCGGGGGATGTTGGGTAGGGGGTTCCTCACGGTGAGGGCGGTGAGGGGGTTGGGGAATGCCCTGCCGGGGGATGTTGGGTAGAGGGTTCCTCACGGTGAGGACAGTGAGGTTGGTGAATGCCCTGCCGGGGGATGTTGGGTAGAGGGTTCCTCACGGTGAGGACAGTGAGGTTGGTGAATGCCCTGCTGGGGGATGTTGGGTAGGGGGTTCCTCACGGTGAGGGCAGTGAGGGGGTTGGGGAATGCCCTGCCGGGGGATGTTGGGTAGGGGGTTCCTCACGGTGAGGACGGTGAGGGCGGTGAGGGGGTTGGGGAATGCCCTGCCGGGGGATGTTGGGTAGAGGGTTCCTCACGGTGAGGACAGTGAGGTTGGTGAATGCCCTGCCGGGGGATGTTGGGTAGAGGGTTCCTCACGGTGAGGACAGTGAGGTTGGTGAATGCCCTGCCGGGGTTGTTGTGTTGGGCAGATTCTGTTAATGCCTTTAAAAGGAGCTTGGATGATTTCTTTAACAAGCATAATATCCAAGGCTATTACAATTAATATTGATGTTGGTATATATAGTTTATGTATGTGAGTGTATTGATAGGTTGGTAAGAGTGTGTGCACTGGGTTAATTTTGAGAGGCTGAACTTGATGGACTTTTTTCAACCCAACTTAACGACATAACTTTATATATTGAGATGCTCCTCCCTACATACTGCCTGCACTGACACATCAAAGAAATAGATTGTATTATAGAAAAGGTTTGTAACATGTTTTGATACTTAGATTTAGTAGCCTAGTGCCTATTATCTATGTTTCTAAAAAATGGTGGATGTTTTCATTAATTTAAACAGAATTACTAGTCACTAGTATCCAGTCTCCCCAAGGTCAGTGCTGGGACTTACAGTTAATCAGTAGATCAGTTGGTGCAGTTTGAAACCCTTTCTACATAATGCTACACTAACAGGCACAATATTTTCCCAGTCTCAATTATAATTACTACCACGATATAATTTCCTTGTTGGTGGTCACTGAGGAAATCAACAGGAACCCTGATCTGCTGCCCAACGTCACTCTGGGATATCATGTATATGATTCTTGTTTGGACCCAAGTCTTGCTATAGGCAATGTACTGCAGATATTATCAGGCCCAGGGGAAATGGTGCCTAATTACTCCTGTGGAGACTATGGGAAAGTTGCTGGATTTATTGGAGATCGCTCAGGTGTCACATCCCTGCCTATAGCCCAGTTACTGAGCCCATATGGATACTCACAGGTATGTTGGCTCATTATATAATTTATTTTTATTTTAATCATTTTTTTTACCGCTAAAAGTCACAAAAAATTGTGACTTTTCCGAGCTTTACTCTGCAACAAAACTGCGAAAATTCTGAATCCGAAAATACTCCATCTAAAACTTGTCAAGATCATGTAAAAGTCAATGGCAGATGTCTCTTCTTACAGTTGGAAGATCTTTCTTTGATATGAATCTTTAGAGGTTTTTTTAATAATAGAATTGGTAAATTTTCTTCCATCTATAATTACAATATAATTAATATACATTTTCCAGCAACTTCTATAGCAAAACTAGGGGGTGCGGTGGGGCAGCTTTATAGTTGGCTTAATAACCACCTTGAGAGTTGTATTTTTCAAATGGTGAATACTAACTTTAACCCCTGAATAAATACACTTCCAAAAACGGTGGGATTTTACTGTGAGTTCCAATTTCATACTTTGAGTTTTATAATTATATTTTGTATATATTTATTTCTATAATATTTCAGTGCCATGTTCCTATGTTGCAGATCAGTTATGGTGCCACAGACCCAGCGCTGAATGACAGAACCCTATACCCATACTATTTTAGTACAGGACCAAGTGAGCACATTCAGCACATTGCTATAGCAGAGCTGGTGGAACGTCTGGGTTGGACCTGGGTGACCATTCTGGCACCGGGTGATGATCGGGAAGAGAGAGAAAGTAACAGCCTCAGGGATGAGATCACTAAACATGGAGCCTGTGTGGACTTCATTGGCCGTCTAACAGAAGATAAAAACACAAATATAAGAATATTAGAAAGGATACAAAAATCTACTGCAGAGGTTGTTGTTTTGTGTGGGGGGCTTTTTTATACTGAATCTTTAATATCCCTTGTGGAGACAATGATAAAAGACAAGACTTTGGTCGTCCCACACACGTGGCTTCACTTGTATTCCTACATGCTGTTTAATGGCAGCCTCCTTTTCAGTAATGAATACAACCGATGTTATGAGACATATGAATACAAACCTAATAAAGAAGACAATTTAAATAAAGACATATTATTTTATTCACATAGATGTCTGACACAGGATAAAGAGAAGGATGAGTTATTTCAGCGGGTTTATGGGAGAATTTTTCACAATTGTTCCCATTTAGACATTTCACTTTGGCCACATTATTCTAATGACCAAGTGTACAGAGCAGCAACGGGATTGGCTCAGGCAGAACATATCATGCTTTCCTCATCTGGAAAATCCCATAATAAAGATATCCCCAAATATATTCACAGGGAACAGGTAACAAATATGATTCATAAATTCAACATTTCTATGATATTTTCTGAAAATAATAGGAATTAACATGGTAAGAAGGTAAATCTATAGCACTGAATACGCTGCACATGTGAATTATTTTAATGCAGACGCACTAAATCTAGGCTTATATTTTAGATTTGCTCAATCACCAGGGTTTCCCACTTACTGGTATGTAAGGCAGTGGGCAGCTGAGGAAAACAAGGCTTTGTCCAAAGAATTCAAATTAAAATAAAATTAAAATAATTAAATGAATATGGAAACTATATTTGAATTGAATTTTGGTTTCATATTAGCAATGGCTTTGGGTTTGATACTTATGCCTATGGCTTATGGGGTATTTTGACCACCAGAGTGTTCCATCCAGACACAACAACAAGATCAAACTAGAAAGGGAAGTTTGAGAACAAACTTCATGTTGGGTTGAAAAACAGTTGAGTTGAAGTCACTGGATGAAATCTGATCTGTTGTTGGCTCTGCCCACTTTTTCTAACCTTGGACCCACAGTTATATAGTAAAAACTACTGATTGGCGGTTGGTGGCTCCACCCACTTTTTCTAACCTGGAACTGCAGTTACACAGTGACTAACTCTGCAAAGTTTAGGGACCCTAGGATTAATAACTAAAGAAATGCAGCAGTTTAAATTTAAACCAATAAAAGTCAATAGGTAAATTGTGATTGGTGGTTGGTGGGTGTGCCCACTTTTTCTAACCTTGAGTCAAAGTCACCCAGTGACAAACAGTGGGCACCCTGGCATAAATAGTGTGAGGATGTCAGCATTTTAAATTTAAACCAATAAAATTCCATGAATGAAATCTGATTGGCTGTTAGTTGCCCAACCCACTTTTCATATTTTTGAACTGCAGTCCCCCAGTGACAAAAATTGTGAGACTGACAGCATTTTACACTTCACCATTGGAAGTAAATAGGTGAAATGGATTGGCTGTTGGAGGCTCCACCCACTTTTTTCTAACTTTGAATGGCAAATACCCAGTGACTAACTTTGTAAAGTTTAACAACCCTGGAATTAATGCTTAAAGAATGATATTTAATGGGTGGAAATGGATTGGCTGTTGGTGGCTCCACCCACTTGGTCAACCAGTGACTGACTGTGCAAAGTTTGGTAACCCTGACATAAATAGTGTGAGAAAGGCAGCATTTTAAATTTAAACAAAAAAATTCAATAGGTGAAGTCTGATAGGTGAAAGCTGTTAGTGGCTCCACCCACCTAAATATACAGTCCCTTAGTGACCCTGGTGTTAATACTGTGTGAATTTCCCCCTTGAAAATCAATAGTTAAAATCTGCTTGGCTGCTGGTGGCTCCACCCACTTTTTCTAACTCTGAACCGCAGTTACCTGGTGACTAGCTCTGCAAAATAGTATTAATATTTAAAGAATGTCAGCAGTTTAAATTGAAGTTCTATAGGTGAAATCTGATTGACTGTTGTTGGCCCCGCCCACTTTTCTAAACTTGGAACATAGTCACACAGTGGCAGACTCTGCAAAGTTTGGGGACCCTGACATTAAACGTGTGAGAATGACAGCAGTTTAAATTTTCACACCGAAAACAATGAAAGAAATGTGATTGGCTTTTGGCGGCGCCACCCACTTTTTCTAACTTTTAGTACATAGTCACCCAGTGACTGACTGTGCAATGTTTGGGAACCCTGGCATGAAACCAATAAAATTCAATATGTGAAATCTGATTGGCTGTAAGTGGTCACCTAGTGACCAACTGTGAAAAAAAAGTTTGGGGACCCTGGGGTTAATACTATGAGAATGGCAGCAGGTTGAATTTCCCCATTGAAAATCAATAGGTAAAATCTGATTGGCTGTTGTTGGCTCTGCCCACTTTAGAAAAAAAAACTTTAATATGTAGTCACCCAGTGACTAACTGTGCAAAGTTTGGGAACCCTGGCATCAAACCAATAAAATTCAATAGGTAAAATCTGATTGGTTGTTGGTGGCTCCACCCACTTTTCAAAACTAAAACTGCAGTCCCCTAGTGACCAACTGTGAAAAGTTTGGGGCCCTGGTGTTAATACTGTGAGACTGGCAGCAGGTTGAATTTCCCCATTGAAAGTCAATAGGTAAAATCTGATTGGCTGTTGGTGGCTCCACCCACTTTTTCTTACCTTGAACTGCAGTTACCTGGTGCCTAACTCTGAAAAGTTTGGGGTCCCCGGTGTTATTACTGTGAGAATGGCAGCAGGTTGGATTCCCGCTAAGTCAATAGGTAAAATCTGATTAGCCCACTTTTGGGCATCCAACAATCCTCATTTTTTCATTCAGGCTGAGCCCATGACTGTGTGATTCAAGTTTGTGGGGTGTAACCTCAAAGCTGTAAGATTGGCAGCAGTTTCAATTTCCCCATTAAAGTTAATTGGTCAAATTTGATTGGTTGTTGTTGGCCCCTCCCACTTTGGGGTCAGCCAACAAATGTCGCTGTTTCATTCAAGTTTGGGGGGTGTAGCCTCAAAGCTGTAAGAGTGTCAGCAGTTTGAAAATCTTCCCTGTCAAAGTCAATGGGAAAATTGGGGAGTTCGGAGCGGCGCCACAAAAAGATGGGGGGGCAGGATCCCTTAGAAAAGCACAAGCAGCCTGCTCCGCTATAGGGTGAAGATGTGTGGGGAGTTTGGGTGTTGTACCCCTAAAACTGTAGGAGGAGTAGCGTTTAGAAAATGGGGAGAGCTAAGAAGAAGAAGAAGAAAAAGTGGAAGAATCAGCTGAAGCTGAAGAACAGTCTGTGGGGGTTTCACCCCAATATAATGACCGTAACTATATTGATACTTACAAAGCTTGGTAAATGCCCTGCCAATGGGAAACCAAAAGATACTATTTCGGGAAAACAGAACCAACCCTTTCAGTGTAGATTGATTTATATTGGATAAACCTCATATAAATTCAAAGTGACATTCAAATAACATAAATAAATATTCATACCATCGGTATATCTCTCCCAGAACATTCTATGGGGCAGAACTAATGGTAAATAAAACAAAAGATTTATTCATTTATTTAAAAGCCAGTTCAGGTATTGGGACTGATTGGTGAGTAATGGGTTGGGCTTGGAGTGAGCTCTCTGGGCAGGGAGTGTGGGCAAGGTAGTACAGCTTGGGGAGCAGAGGGGAAACATAAAAAGATAATGAGTGAGATACTGTATGTTACTCAGTTATTGGAATGAGTTGACCTAAAACTGGCTCAGACACTTTCAAAAAGAAAAAGGGTAATTTACAAATGCATCACAGTGTGCAACGTGCATATTGTGAATATAAATTGTTATATTTGTTTCCCACAATGCAGAGGGGTTTTGCATTTCTGCTGCCTCCATGCTTGACTTATACCTGCCCCAACTGTACCTATTGCAGCAAATGAATGCAATTTATGTGTATTTATGGGGCAGATTTATTTAAATTCTGATTTTTGTGGTTTTAGAAACCCCACATAAACTCATCACCACTAAAATCATGAATATCTAGTTATTTATAAAAAAAAGATCCCAATTGAAAAAGCATGATCTTATTAAAAGTTTTTTTGTGGTTTTTACATTTTCCTATGAATCTTAGTGGACTCACAAACCAAAAAAACCCCAGAAAACATCTGAAACCACATTTTAAATGTTTGAAGTCTTGAAAGTGTGAGGTTAAGTAAGCTTGGATCAGGAATGTTAAGTCCACCAGTACTTTTAGGCTATTTTAGTTTATCTAATGAGATTTTGCTCTTTGCTCCTTCTAAAGAGATTGCCTAAAATAGAATCTGGTCCTTTAACATCTTTGTGTTTACAGGGACACTAAATCCTAAAAAGAATATGGCTAGAAATGTTTAGCTGTGGGGTTTGAGCCCCTGTGCCAGCCCACCATCCCCAAAGCTCTATAGAAATAAAGCCCCATGCCCCTGAAGATGCCCACAGTAGCTCTCCATCTTTTGCCCAACTACTGCACATGCTCAGTCTGCTCTTGGCTGATGTCACTGAGCTTAGGGATCCACTCACAATATTCTTCTTTCCTATGCTTGCTCTAGTCACTGCCTGTTCCCTATTAAACATGCATACAGGCCAACCAATCACAGTCCTGTCTGGCTGCTCCCTAAAAAACTCAAGTCCTGCTCCTGCAATTATTTAAAAGCATTAAATTCTTAATTAACCCTTTAAGTGCCAGCCGAATTTGTCATTTCATTTCCCCCCAGTGCCAGACGTTTTTAAACCATTTTGTACGCATTCACTTTAACAATGTTTTTTGGTAGGAAAACCTCCATGAAACTAGGGAAATGATATATCGTTTTTTTCAACACTAATTGGGCTTCGGCATACACACTGAATTTTATAACTTTTCTGCAGATATGATGTGTATTTTGGGTGAAATATGTAAAAAAAAAAAATGAAAAATTTCTGTTTATTTTGAGTTTTTTTTCCATAGAAAAGTTGATTTTACACAAAAAAGCCCTGATACTGCCAAGTCCAACGATACCAAATATGTGGTGGTAACCCACTGTTCCTGTCCATAAGTAACCCCCAAACTAAAGCAGTGCTTTGTACAGAGTCAAATTTGAAAGACAAACTTCTCCCGTTCGCGAACTTCCGCCAAAAAGTGTGAAAGTTCGCGAACTTTGCGAACCCCATAGACTTCAATGGGAAGGCGAACTTTAAAACCTAGAAAAGCCATTTCTGCCCAGAAAACTGATTTTAAAGTTGTTTAAAGGGTGCCATGACCTGGCCAGTGACATGCAGGGGGGGGGATCAAGGGCAAAAATGTCTCTCAAAAATACGTTGTTGACACAGCGTTGCGTTTTGTGCTGTAAAGGGCACAAATCACACTACATTTCTAAACTTGTGTAATAAACTGCTTTAAAACGTCCGGCGTCTACATGCCAATCAAGTTGTGTAAAGGTTACAGCCGGTTCACACGCAAAGACAAAACGCCGCGTTTACTGCAACGAAAAAAAATGCAAAAAGCTTTAATGATACCGTCAAGTGTGCGAATAATAGTTTTTACTAGTTGCTTGTCACCTCCAGGATGTTCGTCCTGTCGGTGGGAATATTTCTGTAGTGGTGTGTTTAGCAGTCACCGTGCTTGTGCGCACGTGCATGGTCAGGCAGAGGTAATTCAATGTACAGTGAAGTGACACTGATTCTGCAGTGTGGGCCCAGTTTTGGACTACTTTATTGATCACCTGCGGTGACCATTAAAGATACGATTTTGCCGCTGTTGCAGAACCCTGAAAAATCAGGAATGTGTACATTCCTAAAAAATTATGTTTTTTTTGTTGCAGCCACTGAAGCACAGAGGCCAGAAAAAATATATTAGATAAATGATATCACAACCATTCCCCAGGCAAAACCTTTAAAACAACTAATATAGCGTACCAAGCACAGAGGACAGAAAAACTCAGGATTTACCTGTCCAAAAAGTTTGGCTTAAAATGAAACCAGTAGGATTTGAACCCTAGTTTGTACGGTGGCGGAGGAGGACGCTAAAGGACAGCTGTGAGTGGTGTCATGCGGCGTGCAGAGTAGGACAGCTGCATGGGGAGTCAGAACAAGTCTTCCTGCGTGCAGTAACCCTCTGTGATCCATGCCTCAAACAAGTAGGATTTGCACCCTAGTTTGTACGGTGGTGGAGGAGGACGCTAAAGGACAGCTGTGTGTGGAATCATGCGGCATGCAGAGTAGGACAGCTGCATGGGCAGTCAGAACAAGTCTTCCGGCGTGCAGTAACCCTCCGAGATCCATGCCTCATTCATTTTAATAAAGGTCAGGTAATCAACACTTTTGTGACCTAGGCGAGTTCTCTTCTTAGTTACAATCCCTCCTGCTGCACTGAAGGTCCTTTCTGAGAGGACACTTGAGGCGGGGCAAGACAAGAGGTTTATGGCAAATTGTGACAGCTCTGGCCACAGATCAAGCCTGCGCACCCAGTAGTCCAGGGGTTCATCGCTCCTCAGAGTGTCGATATCTGCAGTTAATGCCAGGTAGTCCGCTACCTGCCGGTCGAGGCGTTCTCTGAGGGTGGATCCAGAAGGGTCCTGGCGCTGCCTTGGACTGAAAAAACTTTGCATGTCTGATGTTACAGAGTGGCCAAAGTGCATTGTCCTTGCAGGTGTGCTCGTGGGAGGATTACCGGCACCTCTGCCCCTGGAATGTGGAGTGACATCACCCTTAAAAGCATTGTACAACATGTTTTGCAGGCTGTTTTGGAAATGCTGCATCCTTTCGGACTTGTGGTACGTTGGTAACATTTCTGCCACTTTATGCTTGTACCGAGGGTCTAGTAGCATTGCCACCCAGTACAGGTCCTTCTCCTTAAGCCTCTTGATACGGGGGTCCTTCAACAGGCATGACAGCATGAAAGACCCCATTCTCACAAGGTTGGATGCAGAGGTATCCATCTCCCCTTCCTCGTTATCAAGGACTACGTCATCCACCACGGTCTCCTCCCCCCAGCCATGTACAAGACCAGGGGTCCCCAAAAGGTGACCACAAGCCCCCGGGAAGCCTGCTCCTGTTGGTCTTCCGCCTCCACAAAGCCACCTTCCTCCTCTGACTCCACTTCTGACACCTTTCCCTGCGTTGCAGCAGGTGCCTGGGCTCGTTCTGGTGATTCCACCCAGAAATCATGCTCTTCATGCTCCTGGTCACGCTGGTCTATGGCCTCATCTGTCACTCATCGCATGGCACGCTCCAGGAAGAACACAAAGGGTATTAGGTCGCTGATGGTGCCTTCTGTGCGACTAACCATATTTGTGACCTCGTCAAAAGGGTGCATGAGCCTGCAGGCATCGCGCATAAGCACCCAGTAACGGGGGAAAAAAATACCCAGCTCTGCAGATCCAGTCCTACCACCCAGTTAAAATAGGTATTCGTTGATGGCTCTTTGTTGTTGCAGCAGACGTTCAAACATCATTAGTGTGGAATTCGAGCGAGTCTGGCTGTCGCAAATTAAACGCCTGACTGGCAAGTTGTGCCGCCGCTGAATGTCAGCAAGGCGTGCCATGGCTGTGTAGGAACATCTGAAATGGCCAGACACCTTCCTGGACTGCCTGAGAATGTCCTGCAATCCTGGGTACTTCGAGACAAACCGTTGGACTATCAAATTTAGAACATGTGCCATGCAGGGCACATGTGTTAAATTGCCCAGTCTCAGTGCTGCCAACAGATTGCTTCCGTTGTCACACACCACTTTTCCGATCTTCAGTTGGTGTGGGGTTAGCCACCGATCGGCCTGTGAGTGCAGAGATGACAGGAGTGCAGATCCGGTATGGTTTTTGCTTTCCAGGCACGTCATGCCCAAGACAGCATGACAACGGCGTACCTGGCACGTCGAATAGCCTATGGGGAGCAGGGGGTGTACAGGTGTGGAGGAGGACACAGCAGCAGAGGAGGAAGAAGCCGAGGAAGAAGCCAAGTTAGAAGACGAGTTAGAAGACGAGTTAGAGAGCAAAGGAGGAGTAGAGGTGGTGGCAGACCCGCATGCAACCCGTGGCGGTGACACCAACTCCACTGTTGTTGGTCCACGCATTCCCTGCTTCCCAGTCATCACCAGGTTCACCCAGTGGGCAGTGTAGGTGACATACCTGCCCTGACCATGCTTGGAGGACCATGTGTCAGTAGTCATATGGACCTTTGCCCCAACACTAAATGACAGAGATGCGGTGACTTGGCTCTGCACATGCTGGTACAGGTGTGGTATTCCCTTCTGTGAAAAACAATTGCGGCTGGGTACCTTCCACTGCGGTGTCCCAATTGCTACAAATTGGTGGAAAGCCTCAGAGTCCACCAGCTGGTATGGTAAAAGCTGGCGGGCTAAGAGTGCAGACAATCCAGCTGTCAGACGCCGGGCAAGGGGGTGACTCGGAGGCATTGGTTTCTTACGCTCAAACATGGCCCTCACAGAAACTTGGCTGGGGGCAGATGAGCAGGAACTGGTGGTCAAGGTGGAAGGCGGAGTGGAGGGTGGTTGAGATGGGTCAAGGACAGCAGAGGTAGAGCAGTAAGATGCTGGACCAGAAGGAGGGTAGCTTAGAGTTTGGCTGCTGCCTTTGAGGTGTTGCTCCCATAGTGCTTTGTGTTTGGCGTTCATGTGCCTTCGCATAGCAGTTGTACCTAAGTGGGTGTTGGGCTTCCCAAGACTCAGTTTCTGACTGCACTCATTGCAAATTACAGCGCTTTTGTCAGAGGCACAAACATTAAAAAAATGCCACACTGCTGAGCCTTTTGATGCGGGCTTTCTAGCGGTAACAGTAGAAGTTGGCGGGTGCATTGGCTGGCTGACCACAGGTGCCGATTCATGTTGTTGCCCTACTGTTCCCTGCGAGCTGTCCCTGCTTCTTCTAAGTCTTATTCTCCTCCTGCCTCTCTGACTCTCCGTCTCTCCATCTGAACTATCCTCCTCTTGCTCTCTTCTTCTGGGCACCCACAAAACATCAATCTCCTCATCATCATTCTCCTCGGATGCATCAATTTCTTCTGACAGCTCACAGAAGACAGCAGCAGCAGGGACCTCATCACACCTTATGTCCATCTCTGTTGTGTTGCCTGCCTGAGTTATGATATCTGGTGTAACGTCCTCATCTCCTTCATCTTCTTCTGGCAATAATGGTTGCACATCACTCAGTTCAACAAACTCATGTGAAAACAACTCCTCTGACTCATCCAGTGAAGAAGGGGCGGCGGTGGTGGAGGAAGTGGTACGTGGGGTGCCCATAGCAGAGGAGGATGAGGATGTTGTGGCAAAGTTAGAAACGGTAGAGGATGGGGTGTGCTGTGTAAGCCAGTCAACTACCTCTTCAGCATTTTTGGAGTTCAGGGTAAGTGCCTTCGGAACACTGGGCAATTTCCTAGGGCCACAGAATATCATAGCAGCTCGGCCCCTAGTGCCTCTGCGTGGCGGCCTGCCTTTGCCTGGCATTTTTTTTATTTTTACAAAACAACAACAACTTGGGTGATGTTTCTGGACACGGAATTATTATTGTTATTTAGACAGAATGTGAAAAAGCTCACACAGCTAGGTGGCACTTGGTTGAAGAAGACAATGGACAACAAGGCCTGCAATGGCAAAGTATACAGTAGTGGATATATTATTGCTGGTGGAAAAACGTCACTCAGGTGGGTGATGTTTCTGGACACGGAATTATTATTGTTATTTAGACAGAATGTGAAAAAGCTCACACAGCTAGGTGGCACTTGGTTGAAAAAGACACTGGCAACAAGGCCTGCAATGGCAAAGTATACAGTAGTGGATATAGTATTGCCGGTGGAAAAACGTCACTCAGGTGATGTTTCTGGACACGGAATTATTATTGTTATTTTTAGACAGAATGTCTAAATAAATATCTAAATATCTATATCTAATATATATATATATATATATCTAATATCTAAATAATAAGATAAAAAAAAATAATAATAATAAAACAAAAGTGATCTCTGGTTGGTGCTGGTGGTGAACTACTAGGAGCAGCACACCAGTCCCCAACACAGCTAGACTAATAGCACTGGGCTCTATAAATTACAGTAGCAAAGTAAAAAAACACAAATAAAAAAAATTATGTGTTAAACGGTGGTTAGTGCTTAGTGCACTACTATGAGCAGCACACCTGTCTCCAACACACACAGACGGAGCTGCAGTACACAATGAAAAGAAATCTAGAGTAACAGTAATCAGAAAATAAAAGCAGTCCTTACAAGGACTATTGGGTTACAGCAGATGATCAGCACAGGGCAGCTGCCTGCCCACAGCAGCTACATACAGAAAAGTAGAAAGTAGATCACTAGTCAGACTCAGCAAAGCTACCTAAACTCTCCCTCAAATCCCTGCACAAATCTCTCCCTATGTGCTGCTAATACAGAGCAGTAGAAAGTAGATTACTAGCCAGCAAAGCTACCTAAACTCTCCCTCAAATCCCTGCACAACTCTCTCCCTATGTGCTACTACAGAGCAGTAGAAAGTAGATCACTAGTCAGACTCAGCAAAGCTACCTAAACTCTCCCTCAAATCCCTGCACAACTCTCTCCCTATGTGCTACTACAGAGCAGTAGAAAGTAGATCACTAGTCAGACTCAGCAAAGCTACCTAAACTCTCCCTCAAATCCCTGCACAACTCTCCCCTATGCTATCTCTTCAAACACACACAGGCAGAATGTAAAATGGCTGTTGGGCTTTGGTTTATACTGTATATGGAAGGGAGTGGTCCATGGGGGGGTGGTTCAGGAGGGAGAGCTGCCTGATTGGCTGCCATGTATCTGCTGACTCTGGGGTGAGAGGTCAAAATTTGGCGCCAGCTAAGGCGAACCCAAATTGCGAACATACGCGGAAAGTTCGCGAACTTGCGGACTTGCGAACACCCGATGTTTGCGCAAATTAGTTCGCCGGCGAACAGTTCGCTACATCCCTACATTCCAAAGTAGGGGCAATGCATAAAAGCAATCACAGCTAGAAATGTGGGAGCTGCGCTCTATGTGCACTTCCTGCAGTTTTTCAGTGTTAACCCCCTCTACCTGTGAAATAACCCCCGCAAACTATTGTGGCCGCAGTCCCTTGCAGAAGTCAGTGCTTTAGTCAGAAATCAAGGAAAAACCAGATACAAACCTAGATTTCACCACAAAATCTCCATGGCAACTACCAAAAACTTACTAACCATCAATCTGCAAGTTCCCCTGAATAAAATGATACCCCATATGTATGGGTGCACATAAAGATGCAGCCACCAAACACCCGAAAACAGGGGCAATGCATAATAATGGGGCTTCAATTTATGTGCACATCTCAAAGTTTTTCAAACAAAATTTCCCCTTACCTGTGAAAAAACCCCTATAAACTATATATTGATTAAAAATACACAACTTCAGCTATTTAGAGACACCATTCTTGGTTTACTACAGGCAAAATTGTGGATGCAGTTCCCTATAATAGCTGCACTTTAGTCTGAAAAAAAAATATAAAGTTAGATTTTTCCCCAAAATCTCAATAGCAACTATCAAAAACTTGCTCAATATCAATTAGCAAGTTCCCCTGAATAAAATTACACCCCATATGTCTGGTTGCACATAAATACATGGCCGCCAAACACCTGAAAACGCATAATATTTGGGCTGCACTCTATGCACCCCTTGCAGTTTTTTACTTTAACCCCCAATCTGTAAAGTGACCCCCCAAAAACTATATTCTTCCTTAAAGCCGACACCTTCAGCTATTCAGGGATGCCAATCTTGCTTTTCTACATGAAGAACTGCTCTATGAATCTGTAAAGTCATAGGTACTATTATCCCAAATAAACCCCTAAATTGTACTTTACTCACCTATTTCTGTTTAGCGGAGCATCTTGTATTTGAGTTCCATCTTTCCTGTGGTGTTATGATACCAGTTTTTTTCTTCTTCCTGCGCTACTTTTGAAATGACAAAATCTGCACCACATTTATAAGGATATTTGCCAAAAAATCCATAGTAATTTGGCCCATAAATGATGCAAGTGTCCTTAGAAGTTGAACTAAAGGTTAGGAATTTAGGTGCCAACAATAAAGCTTGGGGCATTAGCATCAGAGATAAAATTATGTGCACCATCACATGCCGTGAAGCAGTCACCAGTGGCACACCAGTATTACACAAAGTTTTTATATTTTGAGAGCCACTGCAACTTGTGTAACCTAACCAGAACATACAGTAGATATTCAATTTGTACTACAAGCACAAAAAACCATAATGTTTCTGTCATCCTGCGCTCAAGAACCTCTGTGGTGCAAAAAAACGTAAGGCCTACACTTACAGTAGTTAAATGCTGCCCAGAAATACAAAGTGATATACAAAACTATGCACAGATAACTGCACTGACAGGCATGCTTTTGAGGTGCCAGTAAAAGGACTTGTGGCATCAGCTTTAGAGATAAAAACACTTCATGGATTCTTCACACACCACAAGTTCCATCATGCGCCCTGTCAGTCACCCAGCACCTCAGTTCGCTATACCAACAGCACAATATAAGTGCCACCCAAAACCAGAGAAACACTGTAACTAGCCTGAATAACCATAGCTCAAACACAAAAAGTTGAATGCCCAAGAACAAGTCTAAACAACCACAAGCTACAAGCACACATTTTTTATTCTGACAACTTGTGCAAGAAAATAATTACACACCATAAATCCCTACTTTACTAAAAAATAAAACTTTTACCAATAATATGACACACCTTATCAAACTTTTCAGCACATACAGCATATATAACCTGCCTAACTGCTAGTTGATCCAGAGGAAGGGAAAACCCCATCTGAAGCCTCTCTAATTTGCCGCAGAGGGGAAAAAATTCCTTCCTGACTCAAAGATGGCAATCGGACCAGTCCCTGGATCAACTAGTACTAAGAGCTATCTCCCATAACCCTGTATTCCCTCACTTGTACTGAGAGCTATCCCCCCTACCCCTGTATTCCCTCACTTGTACTGAGAGCTATCTCCCCTACCCCTGTATTCCCTCACTTGTACTGAGAGCTATCCCCCCTACCCCTGTATTCCCTCACTTGTACTGAGAGCTATCCCCCTACCCCTGTATTCCCTCACTTGTACTGAGAGCTATCCCCCCTACCCCTGTATTCCCTCACTTGTACTGAGAGCTATCCCCCCTACCCCTGTATTCCCTCACTTGTACTGAGAGCTATCCCCCCTACCCCTGTATTCCCTCACTTGTACTGAGAGCTATCCCCCCTACCCCTGTATTCCCTCACTTGTACTGAGAGCTATCTCCCATAACCCCTGTATTCCCTAACTTGTACTGAGAGCTATCTCCCATACCCCTGTATTCCCTCACTTGTACTGAGAGCTATCTCCCCTACCCCTGTATTCCCTCACTTGTACTGAGAGCTATCTCCCCTACCCCTGTATTCACTCACTTGTACTGAGAGCTATCTCCCCTACCCCTGTATTCCCTCACTTGTACTGAGAGCTATCTCCCCTACCCCGTATTCCCTCACTTGTACTGAGAGCTATCTCCCCTACCCCTGTATTCCCTCACTTGTACTGAGAGCTATCTCCCCTACCCCTGTATTCCCTCACTTGTACTGAGAGCTATCTCCCATAACCCCTGTATTCCCTCACTTGTACTGAGAGCTATCTCCCATAACCCCTGTATTCCCTCACTTGTACAGAGAGCTATCCCCCCTACCCCTGTATTCCCTCACTTGTACTGAGAGCTATCCCCCCTACCCCTGTATTCCCTCACTTGTACTGAGAGCTATCCCCCCTACCCCTGTATTCCCTCACTTGTACTGAGAGCTATCTCCCCAACCCCTGTATTCCCTCACTTGTACTGAGAGCTATCCCCCCTACCCCTGTATTCCCTCACTTGTACTGAGAGCTATCTCCCCTACCCCTGTATTCCCTCACTTGTATTGAGAGCTATCCCCCCTACCCCTGTATTCCCTCACTTGTACTGAGAGCTATCTCCCCTACCCCTGTATTCCCTCACTTGTACTGAGAGCTATCTCCCATACCCCTGTATTCCCTCACTTGTACTGAGAGCTATCTCCCATACCCCTGTATTCCCTCACTTGTACTGAGAGCTATCTCCCCTACCCCTGTATTCCCTCACTTGTACTGAGAGCTATCTCCCATACCCCTGTATTCCCTCACTTGTACTGAGAGCTATCTCCCCTACCCCTGTATTCCCTCACTTGTACTGAGAGCTATCTCCCCTACCCCTGTATTCCCTCACTTGTACTGAGAGCTATCCCCCATACCCCTGTATTCCCTCACTTGTACTGAGAGCTATCCCCCCTACCCCTGTATTCCCTCACTTGTACTGAGAGCTATCCCCCCTACCCCTGTATTCCCTCACTTGTACTGAGAGCTATCCCCCCTACCCCTGTATTCCCTCACTTGTACTGAGAGCTATCCCCCCTACCCCTGTATTCCCTCACTTGTACTGAGAGCTATCCCCCTACCCCTGTATTCCCTCACTTGTACTGAGAGCTATCTCCCCTACCCCTGTATTCCCTCACTTGTACTGAGAGCTATCTCCCATACCCCTGTATTCCCTCACTTGTACAGAGAGCTATCCCCCCTACCCCTGTATTCCCTCACTTGTACTGAGAGCTATCCCCCCTACCCCTGTATTCCCTCACTTGTACTGAGAGCTATCTCCCATAACCCCTGTATTCCCTCACTTGTACAGAGAGCTATCCCCCCTACCCCTGTATTCCCTCACTTGTACTGAGAGCTATCCCCCCTACCCCTGTATTCCCTCACTTGTACTGAGAGCTATCCCCCCTACCCCTGTATTCCCTCACTTGTACTGAGAGCTATCTCCCCAACCCCTGTATTCCCTCACTTGTACTGAGAGCTATCCCCCCTACCCCTGTATTCCCTCACTTGTACTGAGAGCTATCTCCCCTACCCCTGTATTCCCTCACTTGTATTGAGAGCTATCCCCCCTACCCCTGTATTCCCTCACTTGTACTGAGAGCTATCTCCCCTACCCCTGTATTCCCTCACTTGTACTGAGAGCTATCTCCCATACCCCTGTATTCCCTCACTTGTACTGAGAGCTATCTCCCATACCCCTGTATTCCCTCACTTGTACTGAGAGCTATCTCCCCTACCCCTGTATTCCCTCACTTGTACTGAGAGCTATCTCCCATACCCCTGTATTCCCTCACTTGTACTGAGAGCTATCTCCCCTACCCCTGTATTCCCTCACTTGTACTGAGAGCTATCTCCCCTACCCCTGTATTCCCTCACTTGTACTGAGAGCTATCTCCCCTACCCCTGTATTCCCTCACTTGTACTGAGAGCTATCCCCCCTACCCCTGTATTCCCTCACTTGTACTGAGAGCTATCCCCCCTACCCCTGTATTCCCTCACTTGTACTGAGAGCTATCCCCCCTACCCCTGTATTCCCTCACTTGTACTGAGAGCTATCCCCCCTACCCCTGTATTCCCTCACTTGTACTGAGAGCTATCTCCCCTACCCCTGTATTCCCTCACTTGTACTGAGAGCTATCTCCCATACCCCTGTATTCCCTCACTTTTACTGAGAGCTATCCCCCCTACCCCTGTATTCCCTCACTTGTACTGAGAGCTATCTCCCATAACCCCTGTATTCCCTCACTTGTACTGAGAGCTATCTCCCATAACCCCTGTATTCCCTCACTTGTACTGAGAGCTATCTCCCCTACCCCTGTATTCCCTCACTTGTACTGAGAGCTATCCCCCCTACCCCTGTATTCCCTCACTTGTACTGAGAGCTATCTCCCATAACCCCTGTATTCCCTCACTTGTACTGAGAGCTATCCCCCCTACCCCTGTATTCCCTCACTTGTACTGAGAGCTATCTCCCATAATCCCTGTATTCCCTCACTTGTACTGAGAGATATCCCCCCTACCCCTGTATTCCCTCACTTGTACTGAGAGCTATCCCCCCTACCCCTGTATTCCCTCACTTGTACTGAGAGCTATCTCCCATAACCCCTGTATTCCCTCACTTGTACTGAGAGCTATCCCCCCTACCCCTGTATTCCCTCACTTGTACTGAGAGCTATCTCCCCTACCCCTGTATTCCCTCACTTGTACTGAGAGCTATCTCCCATAACCCCTGTATTCCCTCACTTGTACTGAGAGCTATCTCCCATAACCCCTGTATTCCCTCAGTTGTACTGAGAGCTATCCCCCCTACCCCTGTATTCCCTCACTTGTACTGAGAGCTATCTCCCATAATCCCTGTATTCCCTCACTTGTACTGAGAGATACAAGTAATCAGCATGGCTTTATGAAGGACAGGTCATGTCAGACCAATTTAATTGCTTTTTATGATGAGGTAAGTAAGAAGCTGGACAGTGGGGGGCAGTAGATATAATCTATTTGGATTTTGCCAAAGCATTTGATACCGTTCCCCACAAACGACTGCTTTCTAAGCTAAGGTCTATTGGTCTTAGTGAAGCCGTTTGCACATGGATAGAAAACTGGCTACAGGATCGGGTACAGAGGGTGGTTGTTAATGGCACATTCTCTACTTGGAGTAAGGTTCTCAGTGGGGTCCCTCAGGGTTCTGTACTGGGTCCACTTTTGTTTAATTTGTTCATAAATGACTTAGGGGAGGGTATTATGAGTAATGTATCAGTGTTTGCAGATGACACAAAACTCTGCAGACCAGTCAATTCTATCCAGGATGTGACATCCCTGCAGCAGGATCTTGACCAACTGGCAATCTGGGCAGCTAAGTGGCAGATGAGATTTAATGTGGATAAATGTAAGGTCATGCACCTGGGATGTAAAAATATGCAAGCCCCGTATAACCTTAATGGGACTGCACTAGGCAAATCCATAATGGAGAAGGATCTTGGAGTCCTTGTAGATAATAAACTTGGCTGTAGCAAGCAATGCCAGGCAGCAGCTGCAAGGGCAAACAAGGTTCTGAGCTGTATTAAAAGGGGTATAGATTCACGGGAGGAGGGGGTTATTCTTCCCCTTTACAGAGCGCTGGTAAGGCCCCATCTAGAATATGCTGTTCAGTTTTGGTCTCCAGTGCTCAAACGGGACATTACTGAGTTAGAGAGGGTCCAGAGAAGGGCAACTAAGCTGGTAAAGGGTATGGGAAGTCTCGGTTATGAAGAAAGACTGGCCAAGTTGGGTCTATTTACACTGGAGAAGAGGCGCTTAAGAGGTGACATGATAACTATGTATAAATATATAAGGGGATCATATAATAACCTCTCTAATGTTTTATTTACCAGTAGGTCCTTCCAACGGACACGAGGGCACCCACTCCGTTTAGAAGAAGGGAGGTTCCATTTAAATATTCGGAAAGGATTTTTTACAGTGAGAGCTGTGAGGTTGTGGAATTCCCTCCCCGAATCAGTCGTACTGGCTGATACATTATATAGCTTTAAGAAGGGGCTGGATGGATTCTTAGCAAGTGAGGGAATACAGGGGTAGGGGAGATAGCTCTCAGTACAAGCGAGGGAATACAGGGGTAGGGGAGATAGCTCTCAGTACAAGTGAGGGAATACAGGGGTAGGGGAGATAGCTCTCAGTACAAGTGAGGGAATACAGGGGTAGGGGGATAGCTCTCAGTACAAGTGAGGGAATACACGGTTATGGGAGATAGCTCTTAGTACAAGTTGATACAGGGACTGGTCCGATTGCCATCTTGGAGTCAGGAAGGAATTTTTTCCCCTCTGAGGCAAATTAGAGAGGCTTCAGATGGGGTTTTTTGCCTTCCTCTGGATCAACTTGTAGTTAGGCAGGTTAGGTATAGGCATTATGGTTGAACTTGATGGACGTATGTCTTTTTTCAACCCAACTTACTATGTTACTATGTTACTATATCCCCCCTACCCCTGTATTCCCTTACTTATACTGAGAGCTATCCCCCCTACCCCTGTATTCCCTCACTTGTACTGAGAGCTATCTCCCCTACCCCTGTATTCCCTCACTTGTACTGAGAGCTATCTCCCCTACCCCTGTATTCCCTCGCTTGTACTGAGAGCTATCTCCCCTACCCCTGTATTCCCTCGCTTGTACTGAGAGCTATCTCCCCTACCCCTGTATTCCCTCACTTGTACTGAGAGCTATCTCCCCTACCCCTGTATTCCCTCACTTGTACTGAGAGCTATCCCCCCTACCCCTGTATTCCCTCACTTGTACTGAGAGCTATCCCCCCTACCCCTGTATTCCCTCACTTGTACTGAGAGCTATCTCCCATACCCCTGTATTCCCTCACTTGTACTGAGAGCTATCCCCCTACCCCTGTATTCCCTCACTTGTACTGAAAGCTATCCCCCCTACCCCTGTATTCCCTCACTTGTACTGAGAACTATCCCCCCTACCCCTGTATTCCCTCACTTGTACTGAGAACTATTCCCCCTACCCCTGTATTCCCTCACTTGTACTGAGAACTATCCCCCTACCCCTGTATTCCCTCACTTGTACTGAGAGCTATCCCCCCTACCCCTGTATTCCCTCACTTGTACTGAGAGCTATCCCCCCTACCCCTGTATTCCCTCACTTGTACTGAGAGCTATCTCCCCTACCCCTGTATTCCCTCACTTGTACTGAGAGCTATCTCCCCTACCCCTGTATTCCCTCACTTGTACTGAGAGCTATCTCCCCTACCCCTGTATTCCCTCACTTGTACTGAGAGCTATCCCCCCTACCCCTGTATTCCCTCACTTGTACTGAGAGCTATCTCCCCTACCCCTGTATTCCCTCACTTGTACTGAGAGCTATCCCCCCTACCCCTGTATTCCCTCACTTGTACTGAGAGCTATCTCCCCTACCCCTGTATTCCCTCACTTGTACTGAGAGCTATCCCCCCTACCCCTGTTTTCCCTCACTTGTACTGAGAGCTATCTCCCATACCCCTGTATTCCCTCACTTGTACTGAGAGCTATCCCCCCTACCCCTGTATTCCCTCACTTGCTTCTTTGTAGAAAAGATATTGCTTCACAGATATTGATTATATAATATATATTATCATCTTTTTGACCGTAGGCTCCAATGAGCTCAGCCCATTTTACCTCTTATAATGGTCAGAATATCAATGTAATCTGTATGTCTGATATATACTGTAACCTTCTTATACTGAACTGAGGATTATGTTGGTGTTTAGAGATGTAGCGAACCTCGCAAAAAAAGTTTGCAAACCCGTTCGCGAACTTCCGCCAAAAAGTGCGAACGTTCGCGAACTTTGCGAACCCCATAGACTTGAATGGGAAGGCGAACTTTAAAACCTAGAAAAGCCATTTCTGGCCAGAAAACTGATTTTAAAGTTGTTTAAAGGGTGCCACGACCTGGACAGTGGCATGCAGGAGGGGCATCAAGGGCAAAAATTTCTCTAAAAAATACGTTGTTGACACAGCATTGCGTTTTGTGCTGTTAAGGGGAGAAAACACACTACATTCCTAAACTTGTGTAATAAACTGCTTTAAAACATCCGGCGTCTACATGCCAATCAAGTCGTGTAAAGGTTACAGCCGGTTCACACGCAAAGACAAAATGCCGCGTTTACTGCAACAAAAAAAACGCAAAAAGCTTTAATGATACCGTCAAGTGAGCGAATAATAGTTTTTACTAGTTGCTTGTCACCTCCAGGACGTCCTGTCGGTGGGAATATTTCTGTAGTGGTGTGTTTAGCAGTCACCGTGCTTGTGCGCACGTGCACGCTCAGGCAGAGGTAATTCAATATACAGTGAAGTGAACCAAAAAGCATTGATTCTGCAGTGTGGGCCCAGTTTTGGCCTACTTTATTGATCACCTGCGGTGACCATAAAAGATATGATTTTGCCGCTGTTGCAGAACCCTGAAAAGTCAGGAATGTGTAAATTCCTGAAAATTATGTTTTTTTGTCGCAGCCACTGAAGCACAGAGGACAGAAAAAATATGTTAGATAAATGTTGAAAAAGTTTGTTTTTTTTGTTGTCGCAGCCACTGAAGCCCAGAGGACAGAAAAAATATGTTAGATAGATGGTATCACAACCATTCCCCAGGCGGAACCTTTAAAAAAACTAAGATAGCGTACCAAGCACAGAGGACAGAAAAACTCAGGATTTACCTGTCCAAAAACTTTGGCTTAAAATGAAACCAGTAGGATTTGCACCCTAGTTTGTACGGTGGCGGAGGAGGACACTAAAGGACAGCTGTGAGTGGAGTCATGCGGCATGCAGAGAAGGACAGCTGCATCTGGAGTCAGAACAAGTCTTCCGGCGTACAGTAACCCTCTGAGATCCATGCCTCAAACCAGTAGGATTTGCACCCTAGTTTGTACGGTGGCGGAGGAGGACGCTAAAGGACATCTGTGTGTGGAGTCATGCGGCGTGCAGAGAAGGACAGCTGCATGGGGAGTCAGGACAAGTCTTCCGGCGTGCAGTAACCCTCTGAGATCCATGCCTCAAACCAGTAGGATTTGCACCCTAGTTTGTACGGTGGCGGAGGAGGACGCTAAAGGACAGCTGTGTGTGGAGTCATGCGCGTGCAGAGAAGGAAAGCTGTATGGGGAGTCAGAACAAGTCTTCCGGCTTGCAGTAACCCTCCGAGATCCATGTCTCATTCATTTTAATAAAGGTCAGGTAATCTACACTTTTGTGACCTAGGCGAGTTCTCTTCTCAGTTACAATCCCTCCTGCTGCACTGAAGGTCCTTTCTGAGAGGACACTTGAGGCGGGGCAAGACAAGAGGTTGATGGCAAATTGTGACAGCTCTGGCCACAGATCAAGCCTGTGCACCCAGTAGTCCAGGGGTTCATTGCTCCTCAGAGTGTCGATATCTGCAGTTAATGCCAGGTAGTCCGCTACCTGCCGGTCGAGGCGTTCTCTGAGGGTGGTTCCAGAAGGGTCCTGGCGCTGCCTTGGACTGAAAAAACTTTGCATGTCTGATGTTACAGAGTGGCCAAAGTGCATTGTCCTTGCAGGTGTTCTCGTGAGAGGATTACCGGCACCTCTGCCCCTGGAATGTGGAGTGACATCACCCTTAAAAGCATTGTACAACATGTTTTGCAGGCTGGTTTGGAAATGCAGCATTCTTTCGGACTAGTGCTACGTTGTTAACATTTCTGCCACTTTATGCTTGTAACAAGGGTCTAGTAGTGTTGCCACCCAGTACAGGTCCTTCTCCTTAAGCCTCTTGATACGGGGGTCCTTCAACAGGCATGACAGCATGAAAGACCCCATTCTCAAAAGGTTGGATGCAGAGGTATCCATCTTCACTTCCTCGTTATCAAGGACTACATCGTCATCCACCACGGTCTCCTTCCCCCAGCAACGTACAAGACCAGGGGTCCCCAAAAGGTGACCACAAGCCCCCCGGGAAGCCTGCTCCTGTTGGTCTTCCGCCTCCACAAAGCTACCTTCCTCCTCTAACTCCACTTCTGACACCTCTCCCTGCATTGCAGCAGGTGCCTGGGCTCGTTCTGGTGATTCCACCCAGAAATCATGCTCTTCATGCTCCTGGTCACGCTGGTCTATGGCCTCATCTGTCACTCGTCGCACGGCACGCTCCAGGAAGAAAGCAAAGGGTATTAGGTCGCTGATGGTGCCTTCGGTGCGACTAACCATATTTGTGACCTCGTCAAAAGGGTGCATGAGCATGCAGGCATCGCGCATAAGCACCCAGTAACGGGGGAAAAAAATCCCCAGCTCTGCAGATCCAGTCCTACCACCCAGTTAAAATAGGTATTCGTTGATGGCTCTTTGTTGTTGCAGCAGATGTTCAAACATCATTAGCGTGGAATTCCAGCGAGTCTGGCTGTCGCAAATTAAACGCCTGACTGGCAAGTTGTGCCGCCACTGAATGTCAGCAAGGTGTGCCATGGCTGTGTAGGAACGTCTGAAATGGCCAGACACCTTCCTGGACTGCCTGAGAATGTCCTGCAATCCTGGGTACTTCGAGACAAACTGTTGGACTATCAAATTTAGAACATGTGCCATGCAGGGCACATGTGTTAAATTGCCCAGTCTCAGTGCTGCCAACAGATTGCTTCCGTTGTCACACACCACTTTTCCAATCTTCAGTTGGTGTGGGGTCAGCCACCGATCGGCCTGTGAGTGCAGAGATGACAGGAGTGCAGATCTGGTATGGTTTTTGCTTTCCAGGCTTGTCATGCCCAAGACAGCATGACAACAGCGTACCTGGAGGAGTAGAGGTGGTGGCAGACCCGCATGCAACCCGTGGCGGTGACACCAACTCCACTGTTGTTGGTCCACGCATTCCCTGCTTCCCAGCCATCACCAGGTTCACCCAGTGGGCATTGTAGATGACATACCTGCCCTGACCATGCTTGGAGGACCATGTGTCAGTAGTCATATGGACCTTTGCCCCAACACTAAATGACAGAGATGCGGTGACTTGGCTCTGCACATGCTGGTACAGGTGTGGTATTCCCTTCTGTGAAAAAAAATTGCGGCTGGGTACCTTCCACTGCGGTGTCCCAATTGCTACAAATTGGTGGAAAGCCTCAGAGTCCACCAGCTGGTATGGTAAAAGCTGGCGGGCTAAGAGTGCAGACAATCCAGCTGTCAGACGCCAGGCAAGGGGGTGACTCGGAGGCATTGGTTTCTTACGCTCAAACATGGCCCTCACAGAAACTTGGCTGGGGGCAGATGAGCAGGAACTGGTGGTCAAGGTGGAAGGCGGAGTGGAGGGTGGTTTAGACGGGTCAAGGACAGCAGAGGTAGAGCAGTAAGATGCTGGACCAGAAGGAGGGTGGCTTAGAGTTTGGCTGCTGCCTTTGAGGTGTTGCTCCCATAGTGCTTTGTGTTTGGCGTTCATGTGTGCCTTCGCATAGCAGTTGTACCTAAGTGGGTGTTGGGCTTCCCAAGACTCAGTTTCTGACTGCACTCATTGCAAATTACAGCGCATTTGTCAAAGGCACACACATTAAAAAAATGCCACACTGCTGAGCCTTTTGATGCGGGCTTTCTAGCGGTAACAGTAGAAGTTGGCGGGTGCATTGGCTGGCTGACCACAGGTGCCGATTCATGTTGTTGCCCTACTGTTCCCTGGGAGCTGTCCCTGCTTCTTCTAAGTCTTATTCTCCTCCTGCCTCTCTGACTCTCCGTCTCTCCATCTGAACTATCCTCCTCTTGCTCTCTTCTTCTGGGCACCCACAAAACATCAATCTCCTCATCATCATTCTCCTCAGATGCATCAATTTCTTCTGACAGCTCACAGAAGGCAGCAGCAGCGGGGACCTCATCACACCTTATGTCCATCTCTGTTGTGTTGCCTGCCTGAATTTTGATATCTGGTGTAACGTCCTCATCTCCTTCATCTTCTTCTGGCAATAATGGTTGCGCATCACTCAGTTCAACAAACTCATGTGAAAACAACTCCTCTGACTCATCCAGTGAAGAAGGGGCGGCGGTGGTGGAGGAAGTGGTACGTGGGGTGCCCATAGCAGAGGAGGATGAGGATGTTGTGGCAAAGTTAGAAACGGTAGAGGATGGGGTGTGCTGTGTAAGCCAGTCAACTACCTCTTCAGCATTTTTGGAGTTCAGTGTAAGTGCCTTCGGAACACTGGTCGATTTCCTAGGGCCACAGGATATCATAGCAGCACGGCCCCTAGTGCCTCTGCGTGGCAGCCTGCCTTTGCCTAGCATTTTTTTTATTTTTACAAAACAACAACAACTTGGGTGATGTTTCTGGACATGGAATTATTATTGTTATTTAGACAGAATGTGAAAAAGCTCACACAGCTAGGTGGCACTTGGTTGAAGAAGACAGTGGGCAACAAGGCCTGCAATGGCAACGTATACAGTAGTGGATATATTATTGCTGGTGGAAAAATGTCACTCAGGTGGGTGATGTTTCTGGACACGGAATTATTATTGTTATTTAGACAGAATGTGAAAAAGCTCACACAGCTAGGTGGCACTTGGTTGAAAAAGACACTGGCAACAAGGCCTGCAATGGCAAAGTATACAGTAGTGGATATAGTATTGCTGGTGGAAAAACGTCACTCAGGTGATGTTTCTGGACACGGAATTATTATTGTTATTTTTAGACAGAATGTCTAAATAAATATCTAAATATCTATATCCAATATATATATATATATATAATATATATCTAATATCTAAATAATAAGATAAAAAAAAATAATAATAAAACAAAAGTGATCTCTGGTTGGTGCTGGGGGTGAACTACTAGGAGCAGCACACCAGTCCCCAACACAGCTAGACTAAAAGCACTGGGCTCTATAAATTACAGTAGCAAATTAAAAAAATACAAAAAAAAAAAGAATGATGTGCATGTGTGGTTGGTGCTTAGTGCACTACTATGAGCAGCACACCTGTCTCCAACACACACAGATGGAGCTGCAGTACACAATGAAAAGAACAGAAATTAAAAGCAGTCCTTACAAGGACTATTGGGTTACAGCAGATGATCAGCACAGGACAGCTGTCCCCAGCAGCTACATACAGAGCAGTAGAAAGTAGATCACTAGTCAGCAAAGCTACCTAAACTGTCCCTCAAATCCCTGCACAACTCTCCCCTATGCTATCTCTTCAAACACACACAGGCAGAATGTAAAATGGCTGCTGGGCTTCGGTTTATATATGGAAGGGCATGGTCAAGGGGGGGTGGTCCAGGAGGGAGAGCTGCCTGATTGGCTGCCATGTATCTGCTGGTCTGGGGTGAGAGGTCAAAATTTGGCGCCAGCTAAGGCGAACCCAAATTGCGAACATACGCGGAAAGTTTGCGAACTTGCGGACTTGCGAACACCCGATGTTCGCGCGAATTAGTTCACCGGCGAACAGTTCGCTACATCCCTATTGGTGTTTCATAAATAGGAGCTAACAGTAATAATGTTATTGTACAGTTACACCGATATCTAAGGAACGTGCGCTTCCCCGAACCTTGTGGAACAGAAATAGATTTCAGCAAACTCAACAAATCTCCTGTGATGTATGAAATTTTAACTTGGCCTATTTATTTGAACAAGAGCAGTGAGCAAATAACAGTTGGTGAATATTACTGGTCAGATTCTGGAAGTTCTCTTGAAATTGATATCCAAAAGATATTTTGGAAAAAAAACACCAATAATCAGGTAGGAAAATATCATATGATGTTTGTCATTAAAGAAAACTAAAGGATCAATATAATATCTCATTAAACATTAATTGTTATAACATTGCTGATAATACCATCCCATAGTTCCCCCAGTGATATTGGATTGCAGCTGCACAGCCAACCAATGGTGTATGGTAACATCTGTAAGATTATAAATAAGTACAAAACACTCAGAGTCCCTTTGGTTCTATGTACTCTGGCTGACTATATAATGCTTACACTGAGTGGCACATTTATTCCCTCTGTATAATATATTCAGCAACATGGATTTTGTATCTTTACATTTCTGACAAAGCTCACCCTCTATAACTGCCCAGCGTGGAACTCAGAAGCTGAATGTTTCCTTGGGGAGATCATATTAGATAAACAGATTTGCAGATGGTCTTTCTTTTCCAAGGAGGATGCACTGCAGTAAATCAACCCAAACCAACTCATTATGTTACATTTACACACAATCATCTGGGCACAGTGAATATTCCCATAAGACAATCTTTACATTGCAAGGGGTTGGCTGAGTGCATGTTTAAACAAACAGCTGAATAATTACTAATGCAGTTAACATTATTTTTATTCTGATTTGTAGATTCTCAAGTCCCAGTGCTCTACAAACTGCCCCCCTGGCTACAGGAAAACCCCAAGGGAAAGAGCGCCGCCCTGCTGCTATGACTGTGCCAGATGCTCCGATGGGGAAATCTCCAACTCAACTGGTAACTAGTAATGTTGCAAACACTCATGCCTAGGGTTACAATGAAAGTTACACAATTATATTTGTGTTGGTCAGTGATTCAGGTTTGAACCTTCTGTTGGGATATCCAACTTCTTTATCCTGGTGCCCTGATCCAAGATTTCAAGTGAACTCACCAACAACCATCCATTTCCTGAATAAAACTTCTCCAATGAGTTATGGGCCAAGATCCATCCAAATCTTTGCAACTCAGAAAAGAAAGCAGCATATAACTAATATACCTAATACCCTAATCCTCCATCAGTAGATCAGTGCTTAGCATATTTACCTCCGATCTTTCTCTTGAATACATTCATGGAAAAGGTTTAACAATATATCACAGAATCATCCATACACTAAAAAAACTCTTAGTCCAGGAGGAAATGCAACAATAATAAAGCCCCTGGCATACAAACATACAATGTAGCCTTTGACTACTTTTGGTTTTAATCCCAGCTCTTCTCCCATAGATTTAGAAGGAATCTGGGATTAGATTAGTGACATTCAAGAACTGTACCTATAATAGGACTGTCTTATAGCAGCCCTGCCTATTCATTAAGGCATTAGGTGGTATTCTGTATTTCTTCAAACTGGATTCTTTGTAGGATTGGAGCACTTCCTTCATAGTAGACTGTCAGACTGGGTCTTGTTGGGTATGAATGGCTCAAAAAGAAAAAAGAGAATCATGGAGAAAGAGAAAGCAGGAAAATAGAAAGAGAGAAAAGGAATAAAAGAAAGAAAATAGGGAAAACATAGAAAGAATAAAAGGTAACCAAAAGAAGAAGAAAGAAATGAAGAAAAGACAAAAAAGGGAAGAACAATTATTATTCTCAACTTATTCTACAGATGTCTGACACTGACTTAAAAAGTCTGAACTGAAAAAAGTACCTGCAGTAAAAAGTCACAGAAAAGTGTGAAACTGCAACAATTTTTAATTTTTGCACCAAAACCTCTACCTCTCCTAGGAATTTATACAAAAAAACTTCAGAGGGACCCTGTAATTTTTAATTTACCATTTAATTTGATGTTAAAAAATGGTTCAGCCCCAATAATGCGTCATGTTTAAATCAATTTAGAGAAATAAGTCACAATATAATAGGTGTCACAATATTATTAGAATCACTAACTTTGACAACAGATTTATTCTTTGCTTGCAGATATGGAAAACTGTATAAAATGTCACATCTATGAGTGGCCAAATGAGGAGAAAACCATGTGTATTGAGAAGCAAACTGAGTTCCTCTCATATGGAGATGATTCCCTTACTCTGGTCTTTATTGTCCTCTCTTTGGTGTCTGTTTTATTAGTGACAGTTATACTGGGAATCTTTATTTCATTCCGAGACACCCCAGTAGTGAGAGCCAATAATCGCAATCTGAGCTTTATTCTCCTCATTGCCATCAAGCTGAGCTTCCTCTCTGTGTTTCTGTTCCTCGGTCGCCCTGTGGATATAACCTGCATGCTCCGGCAAACCTGCTTTGGGATCACCTTCTCCATAGCTGTGTCCTGTGTCCTGGCAAAAACAATGATAGTTTGCATTGCTTTCAAAGCCTCCAAACCTGGCAGTCCCTGGAGAAAATTGTTGAAAATCCACCTCGCTCATGGTATTGTTGTAATTTGTTCATTTATTCAGACTCTAATTAATGTTATCTGGTTGGCCCTTTCTCCTCCATTTATGGAGCTCAACATTCTGTCTGATCCTGGAAAAATCATCATTCAGTGCAATGAGGGCTCAGTAGTTGCCTTCTACATTGTCCTCTCCTACATGGGACTGTTGGCATCTGTGAGCTTCATTGTAGCTTTCTTGGCTCGGAGCTTACCGGACAGTTTTAATGAGGCCAAGTACATCACTTTCAGCATGCTGCTCTTCTGCAGTGTTTGGATCACAATGATCCCGGCCTATCTGAGCACCAAAGGCAAATACATGGTGGCAGTGGAAATATTTGCCATCATCTCTTCATCCTGTGGCCTTCTCTTCTGTATATTCCTACCCAAATTTTACATTATTATGTTAAAGCCAGAGATGAACACAAAGCAATATTTACTGGGGAATAATAAATAAAGAACTCTATCAGCTAATAAGGCTTATTTGCTAGATAGATATGTGATAGATGTGTGAGGATCTACAATATTTAGACTGTCCATTTGCTTTGTAATGAGAATATATTTCAATGAAAGTTAGAATAGTCTCCTATGTTCTTGGATTGAAATAAAAATGATTTATACCCAATAAATGTTATTAGGTAAAAGCCCTGTGTTACATTGCCAATTGGTATCAAGTTCCTTGTGTCATTATCACCAATAGTGTGGGATCTTTGGGTACAAGTGTAATGCAGCTCACTATGGCAACCACCATGTTCAGCGTGATGGAGGCTCCAAGATGCTGGCACAAACTTATTGTATTGTATTTTGAAAAGTATTTGATAATCATATTTTTTATTTCTCTTCCAATAAATGTGTTTATGTGTTTATATTTAAAATGCTGTCATTCTCACACTATTTATGCCAGGGTGCCCACTGATTGCCATTGGGTGACTTCTTCTCAAGGTTAGAAAAAGTGGGCACACCCTTCAACCACCAATCACAATTCACCTATTGGCTTTTATTGGTTTGAATGTAAACTGCTGCCGTGCTTTAACTATTAATCTTAGGGACTCTAAACAGATCACATTTCATTCAGTGACTTCACATTTTTCAAACCAACATGAAGTTTGTTCTCAAACTTCCCTTTCTAGTTAACACATATTCTCTGTAAGTGATTATTTATATAGTTCTCTAACTATATACAGTCACAAAACAAATAGATCTTAAATGTGACAGCAAATGGGCACGCGGCACTGTATGAAAGGCTTTTTACAAAATCAAAGGAGTTGAATTTCATTTATCCATTGGCACCAGATGAAAGCCCCAAAGCTGTCTCGGCACTCATCAGTTGCCTTGCATCATGCATCTATAATGGATATGATACAGCACTTTCTGTTTTCTATACGTTTATTTGTTTAGATCTCATTCCTTCTGTTAGGAATATAAATCATTTAACTTTAGGTGTGTTTATAAATCAAGAATTAAAATATTCAATATGTAAAGGATAAATCGCTACAAAAATATGGTTTATAAAAAGATTGTTTTTGCTTCAGAAACACAAAACTAGTCAAAATGATGTCTGGTCTTGATGGCAGGATCTTACTTAATACTGGGTCCGTAACGGGTAATGTGTTTCCAACTTTAGACTGTATGTGGGTGCCCCTCAGTATATTTCTGGCCTTGGCTCCAGCTGACTCAGTGATCTTTGTTTCATATCCTTGAACTTTCCTTGAACTATCCATCAGCCAGTTCTTCAAAATAGTAAGACAATTCCTCCTGAGCCATAGAAACCGACCATACAGGATATTGTTAATACAATGCAGAGGATGCATATTCTTGGGATAATGGTAAGAAACTGACACTGACAGATTTAAATTGTGTATTAAGAGCAGCATTTTCAACAAATAGCTCCAAATTAGAAAAAACAGTGATGTTCTAGAAATTGTATATAATATTGTATTATTTATATGTGTAATCCACTCATGGTGCTGCAGCTCCAATCCCCTTCTCCCCTCTAATGGGTTCATGAAACAGTACAAAGAGTAGAAGTACAGCAATAATACTTAGTGGGTTGTTCATCAACAGTCAAGTTTGATTTTTTTTTCCCTCAATTTGAGTTTTATTGCACTTAAAAAACTTGAATTCCAGTTATGGTTCAAAAACTTGAATGTCTGGTATTTATTAAGTGCATAAAACTCGAAAACTCGATTGTAAAAATTCACCATGTAACAGTTTGCAGGTTTCTATACAAGTCAAGGGGAGTTGTCATAGGCAAACCCAAGCCATATTCTCAAACTCAATTTTTTAAATTTTTTTTAAAGAGTTTTTAGAGAGTTTAGAACTTTGAGATATTCTATTTTTTTAATCAGTTGTTTTTTCCTTATTAATAAATAAGTGACCATTCCATATACAAGTTTATTTTATTTAGAAAAGGAACTTGAATTCACAAACTCATAAACTGATAAATAAGCCCATTAGTGCAGTATTATTAACCACATAACATTGCATCACCCATACACACTCATATAGAGGAACAGGCTGAGTGCAGCAGGTAAGTGGAGCCTGCAGAAGACAATATATAACTTTGACAAGTGGAATAATAGTCTAACTACTCACCAGAGGTACCTTTATACATATAAGTATCAAATATGTAGATTCTATATTCACCAGTGGGGAAAGGGTCTAATTCAGCAAATCATACATAACATGAAAAACTCTGCAGTAGTGCAAAGTAAAAGTGCCCCTTCAGCAACGCACAATGGGATTTAGTAGTTACACCAGCATGTAGGTACAATGAGTAACTGAGGGACTGTCTGACTTATTTCTCAAGGTAACGCCATGCTTCCTCAGGAGATATAGAACTCACTCTCCCATGCACCTTCTCAGAACCACATAATGCCCATTTCAATGACATGTGACCACTGTTACCTCTATATGGAACATGAAAGAACCTTTAATGAATGGGGTTTAATGCACAACTGACTTGTGGTCATAAATTGCCCTTAATGCCTTCTTGATGATTGGTTGCACAGACATCTCCGCTATTCCCCGAATACCCATAAGGGGGCAGTTTACAGGACTTATGGGTAGGGAGATAGCATCATCATCTCATTGAGAAGTCTCTGTGTAATAATAACAGAAATGGGTACTGAGGGGCAGTAACATGGATGGAAGTAAATGGAAATTCACTGATACATACAGTAAGTAAGGTTTTGATATATTACTTTATTTCAGTGAATTTATTGTGTTTAATGTGTTCTATTAAGATTATAAATTATTTAGCAGTGGATGTGTTTTTAAGTTAAGAATAAAATAGAATTTAATAAAAGCTCATTGATGTTTATTCTAGTTAGAGAGTCAAGAAATACAAACCAAATAGAATATTATTAATAATATGTTATACTGAGAAAATAACAGAGTTTATTCAGAGAATGCAGAAATGGATGTTAGGGGGTTCAGGAATAATATAATTGTAGGTTCTACACACAGCACAAGATAAATATCAGCAGGTGGAAAACAATATATATAAGGAGACTGATGCGCAGATACATTTCTAGCAGAAGAGCAATAGGTTTATCAGTACCGGAGAACATTTATTATGACTGTGGCTCAGTACAAAAGAAATGTTAAGTGTTTCATGGTCTTTAACCAAAGATCTTTCATTGGCTCAACTGAGAGTGATATTCTGCCTGTCAGTGATATGGGTGAGACCCTGCAGTACCGAGCTGAGTGGATCAGACTCACCGTGCCGTATTCCCCTGACCAAGCCTAAGTATGAATACAAATACTTTCAGGATGGAGACATCATCATTGGAGGAGTCCTCTCTGTGCACGCTGGGGTGTATCATATACCAATTAACACTGGGAAATACATACCTCTCTGTATAAAGTAAGGTTTCATCTTCATTGCACAAAATATGTATTTTATTCTGATTGGCTTGTGCTGAGCTGTTCCTACCATGAGTTACAAGGATTTAGACTTTTCTTTGGCTTGGTCATTAAACAAGTGGATTTTTGCCGATATGTCCACCCATATGAAGAGCCAAGGTTCCTCACCAAGAGGGCAGTGAGGTTGGGGAATGCCCTGCCGAGGGATGTTGGGTAGGGGGTTCCTCACGGTGAGGGCAGTGGGAAGGTTGAGAAATGCCCTGCCAAGGGATATTGGGTAGGGGGATCCTCACGGTGAGGGCAGTGAGGTTGGGGAATGCCCTGCCGGGGGGTGTTGGGTAGGGGGTTCCTCACGGTGAGGGCAGTGAGGTTGGGGAATGTCCTGCCGGGGGATGTTGGGAAGGGGGTTCCTCATGGTGAGGGAAGTGTGTAGGTTAAGGAATGTCCTGCTGGGGGATGTGGGTAGGGGGTTCCTCATGCTGAGGGTAGTGGGAAGGTTGAGGAATGCCCTGCCGGGGGATGTTGGGTAGGGGGTTCCTCACGGTGAGGGCAGTGAGGGGGTTGGGGAATGCCCTGCCGGGGGATGTTGGGTAGGGGGTTCCTCACGGTGAGGGCAGTGAGGGGGTTGGGGAATGCCCTGCCGGGGGATGTTGGGTAGGGGGTTCCTCACTCTGAGGCAGTGAGGGGGTTGGGGAATGCCCTGCCGGGGGATGTTGGGTAGGGGGTTCCTCACGGTTAAGGCAGTGGGAAGGTTGAGGAATGCCCTGTCGGGAGAGGTTGGGTAGGGGGTTCCTCATGGTGAGGGCAGTGAGGGGGGTTGAGGAATGCCCTGCCGGGGGATGTTGGGTAGGGGGTTCCTCATGGTGAGGGCAGTGAGGGGGTTGAGGAATGCCCTACTGGGGGATGTTGGGTAGGGGGTTCCTCATGGTGAGGGCAGTGAGGGGGTTGGGGAATGCCCTGCCGGGGGATGTTGGGTAGGGGGTTCCTCATGGTGAGGGCAGTGAGGGGGTTGGGGAATGCCCTGTCGGGAGAGGTTGGGTAGGTGGTTCCTCATGGTGAGGGCAGTGAGGGGGTTGGGGAATGCCCTGCCGGGGGATGTTGGGTAGGGGGTACCTCATGATGAGGGCAGTGAGGGGGTTGGGGAATGCCCTGCCGGGGGATGTTGGGTAGGGGTTCCTCACGGTGAGGGCAGTGAGGGGGTTGGGGAATGCCCTGCCGGGGGATGTTGGGTAGGGGGTTCCTCATGGTGAGGGCAGTGAGGGGTTTGGGGAATGCCCTGCCGGGGGAGGTTGGGTAGGGGGTTCCTCACTGTGAGGGCAGAGAGGTTGGTGTAGGCACTGCCGGGGATGTTGTGTTGGCAGATTCTGTTAATGCCTTTAAGAAGGGCTTGGATGATTTTTTGAACAAGCATAATATCCAAGGCTATTACAGTTAGTATTGATGTTGGTATATATAGTTTATGTATGTGAGTGTATTGATAGGTTGGTAAGAGTGTGTGCTCTGGGTTAATTTTGAGAGGCTGAACTTGTTGGACTTTTTTCAACCCAACTCAACTACATAACTTCATATATTGAGATGCTCCTCCCTACATACTGCCTGCACTGACACATCAAAGAAATAGATTGTATTATAGAAAAGGTTTGTAACATGTTTCGATATTTAGATTTAGTAGCCTAGTGCCTATTATCTATGTTTCTCAAATGTAGGTAGAACACAAGGTCAGTAACAATGATTTCATGTGTCACTGACCTACAGTATAGTCGCTTCTCACCAACACATGGTATATCTAGTATAAATACATTTAAAGCAAATGGACTTGTTTGGTAATCATTGAAGACGTTTCACTACTCATCCGAGCAGCTTCTTCAGTTCAACTGACTGGTATGGGAAGCCCTCAGCATATGTACTCTCCCACTAATCCAATCCCAATGGCACTTTGTAACTCTTCAGAAAGGTGACATCTGAAACTCACAGAGGTGTGAATGCTGTGGGGTTACTTTGAAAGGATTACCAAAGTATCATACAACTCTTCAAAGCAGGTGTTACTTGTTAGAGTTGCATGAATGGATGTGTGAAGAGTTCTGAAACTGCCGGGGTACAGATGTTAGAACAGCATTGTATGTAGCAGACAGATGGTGTCGAAGTCCCCCGCCTCTGTTTAGGGATGGTTTCTCCACTTTGACATGAATGGCCTCTTTTGCACCTTTTTCAAACCAGCGGTCTTCTTTGTCCAAAATTTGGACGTTGCTATTATCAAAGGAGTGTCCCTTGTCTTTTAGGTGCCAATGTTTGGGGATCTTCTTGCCACTAACTTAGGTTCCTTATTAAGCCATGCAATATCTTATTCCACATAAAGAACCTATGGATCATATCCTAATGTTCTCTTTACTGTCCCTCGCCCATTTTTTTATATTGTTTCTTCTGTTCTTGAGGTGTTGAACATAATTTTTGAATAGGTATTAGCAAACTTTATTTGACAGCAGTGAAGTTTTGTTTTGACCAAAAAAATGTTGCTACCTGCCCACAGGAGAGAACTGATTGGTTTAGGCTTCCTAAATACCTCTTCTAGAGGTCTAACACAATGAACTGTCCCTTTACATATATGTATGTAAATATAATATTATAACTATTGATATTAGGCTTACCCACAAATTCCTGAAGATCCTAAAAAGGCCACTTCCATAACAGGGGCAATCTTTGCAATAGGGGCACCAGGTTCTCCACCTGCTTTGCATGGACTGCCAAGACTTGTTTCCATCAGCCAAAATGTTTACCGGCATCGGTGTTTTGATTTACAGCTTCTAAATATGGAAGTATAATCTTTCCACATCGATATAAACCAGATATGTATTTGGATATACACAATTCCAGTCTATTAAGAGCAGGCCCTGTGTTCGTAACATAGAGGCCACCAAAGCTTCTCCTTCTTTCTTTTAAAAAACATTTGAGTACCTTTTTTTAGGTACTTGGTTATAATGAAGTTGTTGAATCTCCCCTTTATTTGCATCTTTTTGTTGTGTGTTATTTAATGACTAGTTTAACTAGCAATGCAAATGAATCAACTAATCAAATGAAACTTTCCTGTTTACAAATGAATTCCATGAGGAGTCCTAAATAATAAATTGAATTATTCCAAATTTTTCAAAATTGTGGATGTTTTTATTAATTTAAACAGAATTGCCAGTGCTGGGACTTATCAGTAGATCAGTTGGTGCAGTTGGAAACCCTTTCTACATAATGCTACACTAACAGGCACAATATTTTCCCAGCCCCAATCCTAATTACTACCATGATATAATTTCCTTGTTGTTGGTCACTGAGGAAATCAACAGGAACCCTGATCTGCTGCCCAACGTCACTCTGGGATATCATGTATATGATTCTTGTTTGGACCCAAGTCTTGCTATAGGCAATGTACTGCAGATATTATCAGGCCCAGGGGAAATGGTTCCTAATTACTCCTGTGGAGACTATGGGAAAGTTGCTGGATTTATTGGAGATCGCTCAGGAGTCACATCCCTGCCTATAGCCCAGTTACTGAGCCCATATGGATACTCACAGGTACGTTGGCTCATTATTTTTTTTTTATTTTAATCAGATGTTTTTACTGCTAAAAGTCGTAAATTTTTTTTTGACTTTTCTGAGCTTTACTCTGCAACAAAACTGCAAAAAATACAGAATCTGAAAATACTCCATCTAAAACTTGTCAAGATCATGTTAAAGTCAATGGCAGATGTCTCTTCTTACAATTGGAAGATCTTTCTTTGATATGAAAATTTAGAGGTTTTTTTAATAGTAGAATTCTCATTGGGGAATTTTCTTACATCTATAATTACAACATAATTATTATACTGTACATTTTCCAGCAACTTCTATTGCAAAACTAGGGGGTGCAGTTTAAAGTTGGGTTAATAACCACCTTAAGAGTTGTATTTTTCAAATGGTGAATACTAACCCCTCACCCCTGAGTAAATACACTTCCAAAAATGGTGGGATTTTACTGTGAGCTCCAATTTCATACTTGGAGTTTTATCATTACATTTTGTATATATTTATTTCTATAATATTTCAGTGCCATGTTCCTATGTTGCAGATCAGTTATGGCACCACAGACCCAGCGCTGAATGACAGAACCCTATACCCACACTATTTTAGTACAGGACTGAATGAGCACATTCAGCACATTGCTATAGCAGAGCTGGTGGAACGTCTGGGTTGGACCTGGGTGACCATTCTGGCACCGGGTGATGATCGGGGAGAGAGGGAGAGTAAGAACCTCAGGGATGAGATCACTAAACATGGAGCCTGTGTGGACTTCATTGGCCGTCTAACAGAAGATAAAAACACAAATATAAGAACATTAAAAAGGATACAAGAATCTACTGCAGAGGTTGTTGTTTTGTGTGGGGGGCTTTTTAGTAGTGAATCTTTAATATCCCTTGTGGAGACAATGATAAAAGACAAGACTTTGGTCGTCCCACCAACGTGGCTTCACTTGTATTCCCTCATGTTATTTAATGGCAGCCTCCTTTTCTGCAATGAAAACAACCGATGTTATAAGATAAGTCATTCTTATCCATATGCACTGACTGATAAAGAAGACAATTTAAATAAAGACCTATTCTTTTATACACATAGATGTCTGTCACAGGATAAAGAGAAGGATGAGTTATTTCAGCAGGTTTATGGGAGAGTTTTTAAGAATTGTTCCCATTTAGAAAGTTCACTTTGGTCCTATTATCCTAATTACCAAGTGTACAGAGCAGCAACGGGATTGGCTCAGGCAGAGCATATCATGCTTTCCTCATCTGGAAAATCCCATAATAAAGATATCCCCAAATATATTCACAGGGAACAGGTAACAAATATGATTCATAAATACTTCTTTTTGATTTTGTACAGCATAATAAGAAAGAGTTAGAAAGAATACACTTGTGATATTTTACATCTATTCAGGCTAACAATCATTCCTCCTATGGGACCTGCTATATTATTGGTGGCTCTGGTGGTGGCTATATGTCCCAGTTGGATGCTGTCTCCTTCCCGTTAGCTATGATATATAGTTCAGTAGGCTGCGTTGGAATACAGATTTTGTCATGTAGAGTCCACTTGTTAAATTTTACTGGTTATCACACTGCAATCCTGTGTCAGCTACTAATAATATTCTATTATGTCATCGTGTGTGCATCAGAACGAAGATACTATATCATTCAGTAAAATAATTAGACCATATTAACAAATAGGAGAGAGAAGAAGTAAGAAGAGAATAAACATAAGAGGTCGCACATATCTTGACATTTAGTTATTTATTAAAAGATCGCAATTGAAAAAGCATGATCATATTGAAACTTTTTTTGTGGTTATTACATTTTCCTATGAATCTTGGTGGACCAAAGAACCCCCAGAAAACATCTAAAACCACATTTGAGATGTTTTCTGGGTATCTTGAAAGTTTGAGATTAAATCAGCTTGGATCAGGAATATTAAGTCCACCAGAACTTTTAGGCTATCGAGATTTTTGCTCTTTGCCCCTTCCAAAGAGAATTCATAAAATAGAATCTAGTTCTTTAACATTTTTGTGTTTACAGGGACACTAAATCCTAAAAAGAATACGGCTAGAAATGTTTAGCTGTGTGTTTGAGCACCTGTACCAGCCCAACATCACCAAAGCTCTATAGAAATAAAGCCCCATGCCCGTGAAGATGCCCACAGTAGCTCTCCATCTTTTGCCCAACTACTCCACATGCTCAGTCTGCTCTTGGCTGATGTCACTGAGCTTAGGGATCCACTCACAATATTCTTCTTTCCTATGCTTGCTCTAGTCACTGCCTGTTCCCTATTAAACATGCATACAGGCCAACCAATCACAGTCCTGTCTGGCTGCACCCTATAAAACTCAAGTCCTGCTCTGGCACTTTGAGCTTGGGGTGAGACTTTAGCTGAATCCTTAGTGTGGCTTTTCCTTTCCACCTTGTTAGAAAGGATGGAAACATTGACAGAACTTAGAGAAACTGAATTCAGTGCAAATAAAAACACCATATACCCATAGGCTTGTGGTCTAGAATAAATATTTATTATAAGTTTATTAAAGTTTCCAGTGAAGCCAAAAGATTTTAGTTTATGAAATAAATGTGACCAACATACATTATCAAATGCATCACTAGAGATAAATGTATGTGGAAATTTATTTTTCTTAACATGGTATATTATTTCCATTTTGTTCACTGAAAAGTAATTTTGGATAATAGTGGAGAGACGGCCAGCCAAAATCTTTGTTATGAATTAAAGAAATAGGAGGATAAGATTTAGGAAAAGTTACGTCTCTCCCTTGTTTGGGAATTACCTTTAATGTGTGATAAACGGCTATAGGATAACGAAGTTTTACTCTTAAAGAATTTGATAAATAAATCTACTAACAAGGTGATGGCTGTAAGATTTGATTATATATATATATTATTCACCCCTCTTACTAGAGTCACGGTTGTTTTCAGAAGCAGACAAATACATATGTATATAAAATGAATATATTGAATAACAAATCAATCGGTTGTTACAATTAAGTGATCATTTAGAACAAAACAATAGGGCTGATTCACTAAAGGTCGATACGTTAAAATAGACGCTAAAATTAACACGCGATTCTCTACAGTATTACCGTGTGCGTTAAGTCGCATATCGTATGCGTTAATTTGCTTGCCGAAATAACACTAACGCATGATTAACAGACACTTGGAAGCGCTAAATATCGCATTAGTCTGTGCGAAAATTAACCCCTACTTGGGGCAGGTGGTAATTATACAAAAGTACAGTTAATGAGCTTTTGGCAACACAATACGGATTTTGCAGTGGGATTTATTCAGTCTGTGTTGGCTGTAGAGTGATGCAGCCGCCAGTTTGCAGGGAAATGGGCATTTTCAGTACAGTAATTTTCCGAAAAGTATTGTGCGTTTTTCCCGCACGCGGCAAGTATTTGACTAAAATAACGCATGCAGCATTGCGTCTAAATTAACGCAAATATACTTTTAGTGAATCGTGCGTTAAGATGCGAAAAAAAATTAGACGCGATAACATTTTTTGCGCACGTTTAAAGCACTTTAGTGAATAAACCCTAATATATTTACATCTCTAATTTGCCCCAGAGGGGAACAAAATCCTTCCTGACTCCAAGATGGCAATCAGACCAGTCCCTGGGGCAACTTGTACTAATCATTCTTGTTCTCTCTTGTCAGACTCCTTTGTAAAAAGATATTGCTTCACAGATATTGATTATATATCATTATATTTCATCTTTTTGATTGAAGGTTCCAATGAGCTCAGCCCACTTTCCCTCTCATAATGGACAGAATATCAATGTAATCTGTATGTCTGATATATACTGTAAGCTTCTTATACTGAACTGAGGGTTATGTTGGTGTTTCATAAACAGGAGCTAACAGTAATAATGTTATTGTACAGTTACACCGATATCTAAGGAACGTGCGCTTCCCCGAACCTTGTGGAACAGAAATAGATTTCAGCAAACTCAATAAATCTCCTGTGAAGTACAGAATTTTAACTTGGCCCATTTATTTGAACAAGAAAATTAAGCAATTAACAGTTGGTGAATATTACTGGTCAGATTCTGGAAGTTCCCTTAAAATTGATATCCAAAAGATATTTTGGAAAAAAAACACAAATAATCAGGTAGGAAAAAGTCATATGATGTTTGTCATTAAAGAAAAACTAAATGATCAATATAATATCTCATTAAACTTTAATTGTTATAACATTGCTGATAATAACATCCCATAGCTCCCCCAATGATATCGGATTGCAACTGCACAGCCAACCAATGGTGTATGGTAACATCTGTAAGATTATAAATAAGTACAAAACACTCAGAGTCCCTTTGGTTCTATGTACTCTGGCTGACTATATAATGCTTACACTGAATGGCACATTTATTCCTTCTGTATAATATATTCAGCAACATGGATTTTGTATCTTTACATTTCTGACAAAGCTCACCCTTTATAACTGCCCAGCGTGGAGCTCAGAAGCTGAATGTTTCCTTGGGGAGATCATATTAGATAAACAGATTTGCAGATGGTCTTTCTTTTCCAAGGAGGATGCACTGCAGTAAATCAACCCAAACCAACTCATTATGTTACATTTACACGCAATCATCTGGGCACAATGCATATTCCCATAAGACAATCTTTACATTGCAAGGGGTTGGCTGAGTGCATGTTTAAACAAACAGCTGAATAATTACTTATGCAGTTAACATTATTTTTATTCTGATTTGTAGATTCTCAAGTCCCAGTGCTCTACAAACTGCCCCCCTGGCTACAGGAAAACCCCAAGGGAAAGAGCACCGCCCTGCTGCTATGACTGTGCCAGATGCTCCGATGGGGAAATCTCCAACTCAACTGGTAACTAGTAATGTTGCAAACACTCATGCCTAGGGTTACAATGAAAGTTACACAATTATATTTGTGTTGGTCAGTGATTCAGGTTTGAACCTTCTGTTGGGATACCCAACTTCTTTATCCTGGTGCCCTGATACAAGATTTCAAGCGACCCACCAACAACCATCCATTTCCTGAATAAAACTTCTCCAATGAGAGGAAGACTGGTCTCTCATTTGGGGAAATGCTAAAAAAAAATGATAACCTGCTCAAGACAGAAAGAACATATTTACAAGATATTTATGCTTTGGTACAATACCCCAGCTAAATTACATACCCTGTTCCCCGACCACTCCCCATAGTGCTGGAGAAATTGTGGGGAAATCTGCACTCTCCCGAATATTTTCTGGTTCTGCCCAATGATATCCCCATTATGGTAGAAATCTCAGAACTATTAAGTAAGCTATTACAAAACCCTGTACCACTTGATATAATGACCTTTTTGCTAGGCAAACCATTCCCAAAAACCAACAAATCGTACCAAGCATTGATCAATCATGTTTTAACAGCCACCCGAATCTTGATAGCTGCATGCTTGGAAAACTCCAGCCCCCCCCCTAGCTGAGATTAAACGAAGAGTGGATTCAAATAAGGCATTTGAAGCCGGTATCGCCAGATTAACCAACAGAACCCCCCCACTTCCAAAAAATTTGGACACCCTGGGAACTGTTTGCCAATGAAGGCTGAAACCCCATTACACCTTATTATTATACCTATTTAATATGTGTTTTACTACCTACTTTTTCTCTATCTTTCTCTGAACTTTAGACATCATGGCATATACCACCGGGAAAACTTACATATATCTTTAATAACTCTACTACACTGCATTGTTGTTATATATGTGTTTATTTCTTATCATTGTTACTGTACAATCGACATTGTTAAAATTCAATAAAAATATCAGTTACAAAAAAAAAAACTTCTCCAATGAGTTATGGGCCAAGATCCATCCAAATCTTTGCAACTCAGAAAAGAAAGCAGCATATAACTAATATACCTAATACCCTAATCCCCCATCAGTAGATCAGTGAATATCATATTTAGCTCCTATCTTTGTCTTGAATACATTCATGGAAAAGGTTTACAAATATATCACAGAATCATCCATACTCTAAAAAACTCTTAGTCCAGAAGGAAATGCAACAATAATAAAGCCCCCGGCATGCAAACATACAATGTAGCCTTTGACTCAGCCAGGAGACAGTCCTTAATCCCAGCTCTTCTCCCATAGATTTATAAGGAATCTGGGATTAAATTAGTGACATTCAAGAACTGTACCTATAATAGGACTGTCTTATAGCAGCCCTGCCTATTCATTAAGGCATTAGGTGGTATTCTGTATTTCTTCAAACTGGATTCTGTGTAGGATTGGAGCACTTCCTTCAAAGTAGACTGTCAGACTGGGTCTTGCCGGGTATGAATGGCTCAAAAAGAAAAAAGAGAATCATGGAGAAAGAGAAAGCAGGAAAAAAGAAATAGAGAAAAGGAATAAAAGAAAGAAAATAGGGAAAACATAGAAAGAATAACAGGTAACCAAAAGTAGAAGAAAGAAATAAAGAAAAAGACAAAAAATGGAAGAAAAATTATTATTCTCAACTTATACTACAGATGTCTGACTCTGACTTAAAAAGTCTGAACTGAAAAAGTACCTGCAGTAAAAAGTCACAGAAAAATGTGAAACTGCAACAATTTTTAATTTTTGCACCAAAACCTCTACCTCTCCTAGGGATTTATACTAAAAAACCAGCTTCAAAAATCAGAAAACCTCTAGGTCCGAAGCAAAGAAAGATCTTCCAGAGAAGGGACATCTGTGATTGACTTCTACATGATCTTGACACGTTTTAGCTGGCGAATTGGCGAATTCACATTTTTAGCCATTTTCTACTTCGTTAATGAAAGTTTTAGCGCTAAAAAAATTAAAATATGAAAAAGAAAAATCCAACCATTAGTAATGGCCCCCTAAAAGTTTTTTTCTTCTTTTTTTCATATTTGGAGCTCTCCAGTGACATTTTTTTTTAAATTTGGATCCCTTATTAGATTACCAAAAGAAATTTGAGTGTACTCTAACCCCACAGCTGAAATATTGTCCTTTTTTAAATGTTCTTTAGGACACAAGCACAGTTTATTTTCTTGATTTCTTTCCTTCATCTGGCATAGCTACTAACTTTTTTTAAAATTATCTCAAAATAGAGGCCAAAACTCTTTGCTGATATTTTGTGTGGAATGATTTGAAAGTGAAAATTGGTTAAGGCAGAAGGTGGGGTTACTCAAAAGGGGTGTGGTGTTTGTAGAGGAGTATATGTGAGCTATAGCAACAGATACAAAAAAACTTCACAGGACCCTGTCATTTTTAATTTACCATTTCATTTGATGTTAAAAAATGGTTCAGCCCCAACTTGTAATGGGTCATGTTTAAATCAAACGATTTATTCTTTGCTTGCAGATATGGAAAACTGTATAAAATGTCACATCTATGAGTGGCCAAATGAGGAGAAAACCAAGTGTATTGAGAAGCAAACTGAGTTCCTCTCATATGGAGATGATCCCCTTACTCTGGTCTTTATTGTCCTCTCTTTTGTGTCTATTTTATTAGTGACAGTTATACTGGGAATCTTTATTTCATTCCGAGACACCCCAGTAGTTAAAGCCAATAATCGCAATCTGAGCTTTATTCTCCTTGTCTCCATCAAGCTGAGCTTCCTCTCTGTGTTTCTGTTCCTCGGTCGCCCTGTGGATATAACCTGCATGCTCCGGCAAACCTCCTTTGGGATCACCTTCTCCATAGCGATGTCTTCTGTCCTGGCAAAAACAATCATGGTTTCCATTGCATTCAAAGCCTCCAAACCTGGCAGTCCCTGGAGAAAATTGTTAAAAACCCACCTCACTCATGGTATTGTTGTAATTTGTTCATTTATTCAGACTCTAATTAATGTTATCTGGTTGGTCCTTTCTCCTCCATTTGTGGAGCTCAACATTCTGTCTGATCCTGGAAAAATCATCATTCAGTGCAATGAGGGCTCAGCCATTGGCTTCTATATTGTCCTCTCCTATATGGGACTGTTGGCATCTGTGAGCTTCATTGTAGCTTTCTTGGCTCGGAGCTTACCGGACAGTTTTAATGAGGCCAAGTACATCACTTTCAGCATGCTGCTCTTCTGCAGTGTTTGGATCACAATGATCCCGGCCTATCTGAGCACCAAAGGCAAATACATGGTGGCAGTAGAAATATTTGCCATCATCTCTTCATCCTGTGGCCTTCTCTTCTGTATATTCCTACCCAAATGTTACATTATTATGTTAAAGCCAGAGATGAACACAAAGCAATATTTACTGAGGAATAATTAATACAGAGTTTCTAGTGTGATATAAAAATATAAACGATTTCTGTTGTGATAATGTAACTAAAATGTAGGTATTTCAGATGTGTAGGCCCACACAAAAATACAAATATTTCAATTTTATCTCTAACTCCTCCTGCCAACAGGCTTTCATTTAAAAAACAATAGACAGCAGACACTATGGGCAGTATTTTATTTACAGTAAACACTAAGCAATGGGCCCTGGGGTTGGGTGGCGTTGGTTCACACCCAACAATACACCACAGACACTGCTGGTGCCACCAAGAATCTGTTTTAATCTTACTCCCACTATCTAAGTGGGGGGGGGGGTGTAATCTAGATTATTATATAGGAATTTGGGAATTTTGTTCTCCTAGGTCCCCCTTTTACAGATGGAGTTAGCTTGCTCAGGTTGTGATGTTTGATTGGTTACCAAATAAATGATCTTACACAGAATGGTTCAGGAGGATCTCACCTAGGACTGTGAGAGTGCCTAGACATGTAATCTCCCATTGAAGTTGGCTATTTTGACCAAAGGCCCAAAGGATTGTAACTTCATCAAATGACTGCAGCTCTGCAGGAAATCTCTGTTGAACTTCACCACCTAAAGAAGCGAAGTATTACGTGTTATAGATGTTTTACTCACTGTAGTACTGTAACATTGTGTGTATTGTTTACGATTGATAAGGTAGCCATACACGTAAAGATCTGCCCGCCTGGAGATGTCGCCAAGCAAGCGGATCTTCTCCCAATATCCCCACCTACGGGTGGGCGATATCAGGGGAATTCAGGCTATTTTGGTCATTTGGCGATCGAATTATAACGACTGTAATAGGCACAGTCGATTCGGGGACTGCATCAACGAGCCGATGCTGATCCCTGATCCGACTGAATTTTTTAACCTGCCCGATCGATATCTGGCCGATTTCAGGTCGGGCAGGCCAGTCGTTGTTTTCCCTACACGGGCCGATAAGCTGCCGACCAATATCTGCAGCTACAATCGGCCCCTGTATGGGCGCCTTTGGTCTGCTACCATTTTGTTTAGTAAAGTAGTATGTGTGTAATAAACCATATTGTGTGGGTGTTGTTTTCCTTGACATATTACTGCCATTTCTGAACGTAATAGTGCCGTAGCACTACAGCGCAGCATATAAGGCTTATTTGATGCCATTTATATATGGGTGTGAGGATCTACAATATTTAGTCTGTCCATTTGCTTTGTAATAAGAATATATTTTAATGAAATTTAAAGTTGTTTTTGGATTCAAATAAAAATGATATATACCCAATAAACGTTATAAGGAAAATACTCTAGAGCCTCCATAGTTTTGTATTTTGAAGTATTTGAGATTTTTTATTACTCCTCCAATAACTTTCCTTCCATCGATGTCAGACTAACTGCCCTAAATGTATTTCAGGCTATGAGCAGGTCCAGCTGCTGACCGGCACTGCTTGTACTCACGGGTTGTTTCCTATCAAGGAATTCCAAAATTTACTCCTATTAACAGCCTTTATATTTGTAAACCCCAAGTCTTTAACCTCATTTATTAACATTAAGGGGGCCATTTACTAACGACCAGATTTTTTTCCCCAATTTGGATATTTTTAGCACTAAAAGTCGCTGAAATAAAAGCTACAACTTTTTAGAGATTTACTTTCGTATTTCTTTAATAATGTCGTAGTATCTATATACTCCTATGATCCTCCACTAGGGATATATGATTCTCGCCCACAGTGAGTTACTCTTGGACTTGAATAAATACTTGACTAGAACCATTCAGATTCACTCAGGATATTACCCAGACAGCTTTATTAGAGGTATACATTAGTACAGAGTATTACAATACAGAGTATTAAATAATAGCTCATACGTCCTGAAAGCTTGTGAGGACATGAGGGAACATCTAACAATACAGCATGTTACCATTTAACCATTTCTTCCTACATGGGGCTGATCCCATGGCAGCCAATCATCAGCCTTATTTTAGCATAACTGTGTCTCTCTGCCCATCTTTAGGGAAGGATTAAGTGTCTCACTGTCCGAGCTCAATAGCCCAAACAGGTGTCTCTCTGGTAAGAAATCTTCTACATCAGCGCAGTGTCCCAAATGGTATTTGTGCAGTTGGTGATTCTGAGACTATTTGTGACATTCTTAACCTTGCACTAGGGATACTCAGCCGCGCACTAGGGATACTCAGCCCCGCACTAGGGATACTCAGCCCCGCACTAGGGATACTCAGCCTCGCACTAGGGATACTCGGCCTCGCACTAGGGATACTCGGCCCCGCACTAGGGATACTCAGCCCGGCACTAGGGATACTCAGCCCCGCACTAGGGATACTCAGCCTCGCACTAGGGATACTCAGCCCCGCACTAGGGATACTCAGCCTCGCACTAGGGATACTCAGCCCCGCACTAGGGATACTCAGCCCCGCACTAGGGATACTCAGCCTCGCACTAGGGATACTCGGCCTCGCACTAGGGATACTCGGCCCCGCACTAGGGATACTCAGCCCGGCACTAGGGATACTCAGCCCCGCACTAGGGATACTCAGCCTCGCACTAGGGATACTCAGCCCCGCACTAGGGATACTCAGCCTCGCACTAGGGATACTCAGCCCCGCACTAGGGATACTCAGCCCCGCACTAGGGATACTCGGCCTCGCACTAGGGATACTCGGCCTCGCACTAGGGATACTCGGCCCCGCACTAGGGATACTCAGTCTCGCACTAGGGATACTCGGCCCCGCACTAGGGATACTCAGCCCGGCACTAGGGATACTCAGCCCCGCACTAGGGATACTCAGCCTCGCACTAGGGATACTCAGCCTCGCACTAGGGACACTCAGCCTCGCACTAGGGATACTCGGCCCCGCACTAGGGATACTCAGTCTCGCACTAGGGATACTCGGCCCCGCACTAGGGATACTCAGCCCGGCACTAGGGATACTCAGCCCCGCACTAGGGATACTCAGCCTCGCACTAGGGATACTCAGCCTCGCACTAGGGATACTCAGCCTCGCACTAGGGATACTCAGCCCCGCACTAGGGATACTCAGCCCCGCACTAGGGATACTCAGCCTCGCACTAGGGATACTCAGCCCCGCACTAGGGATACTCAGCCTCGCACTAGGGATACTCGGCCTCGCACTAGGGATACTCGGCCCCGCACTAGGGATACTCAGCCCGGCACTAGGGATACTCAGCCCGGCACTAGGGATACTCAGCCTCACACTAGGGTTACTCAGCCCCACACTAGGGATACTCAGCCTCGCACTAGGGATACTCGGCCTCGCACTAGGGATACTCGGCCCCGCACTAGGGATACTCAGCCCGGCACTAGGGATACTCAGCCCGGCACTAGGGATACTCAGCCTCGCACTAGGGATACTCGGCCTCGCACTAGGGATACTCAGACCCGCACTAGGGATACTCAGCCCCGCACTAGGGATACTCAGCCCCGCACTAGGGATACTAAGCCCCGCACTAGGGATACTCAGCCCCGCCCTAGGGATACTCAGCCTCGCACTAGGGATACTCAGCCTCGCACTAGGGATACTCAGCCCCGCACTAGGGATACTCAGCCCCGCACTAGGGATACTCAGCCCAGCACCAGGGATACTCAGCCACGCACTAGGGATACTCAGCCCCGCACTAGGGATACTCAGCCCCACACCAGGAATACTCAGCCCCGCACTAGGGATACTCAGCCTCGCACTAGGGATACTCAGTCTCGCACTAGGGATACTCAGCCCCGCACTAGGGATACTCAGTCTCACACTAGGGATACTCAGCCCCACACTAGGGATACTCAGCCCCGCACTAGGGATACTCAGCCTCGCACTAGGGATACTCAGCCCCGCACTAGGGATACTCAGCCCCGCACTAGGGATACTCAGCCTCGCACTAGGGATACTCAGCCCCGCACTAGGGATACTCAGCCCCGCACTAGGGATACTCAGCCTCGCACCAGGGATACTCAGCCTCGCACTAGGGATACTGAGCCTCGCACTAGGGATACTAAGCCCCGCACTAGGGATACTCAGCCTCTCACTAGGGATACTCAGCCCCGCACTAGGGATACTCAGTCCCGCACTAGGGATACTCAGCCTCGCACTAGGGATACTCAGCCCCACACTAGGGATACTCAGCCTCGCACTAGGGATACTCAGCCCCGCACTAGGCATACTCAGCCCCGTACCAGGGATACTCAGCCCTGCACTAGGGATACTCAGCCCCGAACCAGGGATACTCAGCCTCGCACTAGGGATACTGAGCCTCGCACCAGGGATACTCAGCCTCACACTAGGGATACTGAGCCTCGCACTAGGGATACTCAGCCCCGCACTTGGGATACTCAGCCCCGCAGAAGGGATACTCAGCCCAGCACCAGGGATACTCAGCCCTGCACTAGGGATACTCAGCCCCGCACTAGGGATACTCAGCCCCACACCAGGGATACTCAGACTCGCACTAGGGATTCTGAGCCTCGCACCAGGGATACTCAGCCTCGCACTAGGGATACTGAGCCTCGCACTAGGGATACTCAGCCTCACACTAGGGATACTCAGCCCCGCACTAGGGATACTCAGCCTCGCACTAGGGATACTCAGCCCCGCACTAGGGATACTCAGTCTCGCACTAGGGATACTCAGCCCCGCACTAGTGATACTCAGCCTCGCACTAGGGATACTCAGCCCCGCACTAGGGATACTCAGCCTCGCACTAGGGATACTCAGCCCCGCACTAGGGATACTCAGCTCCACACTAGGGATACTCAGCCCCGCACTAGGGATACTCAGCCTCGCACTAGGGATACTCAGCCCCGCACTAGGGATACTCAGCCCCGCACCAGGGATACTCAGCCCCGCACTAGGGATACTCAGCCTCGCACTAGGGATACTCAGCCCCGCACTAGGGATACTCAGCCCCGCACTAGGGATACTCAGCCTCGCACTAGGGATACTCAGCCCCGCACTAGGGATACTCAGCCCCGCACCAGGGATACTCAGCCCCGCACTAGGGATACTCAGCCTCGCACTAGGGATACTCAGCCCCGCACTAAAGATACTCAGTCTCGCACTAGGGATACTCAGCCTCGCACTAGGGATACTCAGCCTCGCACTAGGGATACTCAGCCTCGCACTAGGGATACTCAGCCCCGCACTAGGGATACTCAGCCTCGCACTAGGGATACTCAGCCCCGCACTAGGGATACTCAGCCCCGCACTAGGGATACTCAGCCTCGCACTAGGGATACTCAGCCCCGCACTAGGGATACTCAGCTCCACACTAGGGATACTCAGCCCCGCACTAGGGATACTCAGCCCCACACTAGGGATACTCAGCCCCGCACTAGGGATACTCAGCCTCGCACTAGGGATACTCAGCCCCACACTAGGGATACTCAGCCCCGCACTAGGGATACTCAGCCTCGAACTAGGGATACTCAGCCCCGCACTAGGGATACTCAGCCCCGCACTAGGGATACTCAGCCCCGCACTAGGGATACTCAGCCCCGCACTAGGGATACTCAGCCCCGCACTAGGGATACTCAGCCTCGCACTAGGGATACTCAGCCCCGCACTAGGGATACTCAGCCCCGCACTAGGGATACTCAGCCCCGCACTAGGGATACTCAGCCCCGCACTAGGGATACTCAGCCCCGCACTAGGGATACTCAGCCTCGCACTAGGGATACTCAGCCCCGCACTAGGGATACTCAGCCCCGCACTAGGGATACTCAGCCCCGCACTAGGGATACTCAGCCCTGCACTAGGGATACTCAGCCTCACACTAGGGATACTCAGCCCCACACTAGGGATACTCAGCCTCGCACTAGGGATACTCAGCCCCGCACTAGGGATACTCAGCTCCACACTAGGGATACTCAGCCCCGCACTAGGGATACTCAGCCCCGCACTAGGGATACTCAGCCCCGCACTAGGGATACTCAGCCTCGCACTAGGGATACTCAGCCCCGCACTAGGGATACTCAGCCCCGCACTAGGGATACTCAGTCCTGCACTAGGGATACTCAGCCTCACACTAGGGTACTCAGCCCCGCACTAGGGATACTCAGCCTCGCACTAGGGATACTCAGCCCCGCACTAGGGATACTCAGCTCCACACTAGGGTTACTCAGCCCCGCACTAGGGATACTCAGCCTCGCACTAGGGATACTCAGCCCCGCATTAGGGATACTCAGCCTCGCAGTAGGGATACTCAGCCCCGCACTAGGGATACTCAGCCTCGCACTAGGGATACTCAGCCCCGCATTAGGGATACTCAGCCTCGCAGTAGGGATACTCAGCCTCCCACTAGGGATACTCAGCCCCGCACTAGGGATACTCAGCCTCGCACTAGGGATACTCAGCCCCGCACTAGGGATACTCAGCCTCGTAGTAGGGATACTCAGCCCCGCACTAGGGATACTCAGCCTCGCACTAGGGATACTCAGCCCCGCACTAGGGATACTCAGCCCGCACTAGGGATACACAGCCTCGCACTAGGGATACTCGGCCCCACACTAGGGATACTCAGCCTCGCACTAGGGATACTCGGCCCCACACTAGGGATACTCAGCCCCGCACTAGGGATACTCAGCCCCGCACTAGGGATACTCAGCCTCGCACTAGGGATACTCAGCCTCGCACTAGGGATACTCAGCCCCGCACTAGGGATACTCAGCCCCGCACTAGGGATACTCAGCCCCGCACTAGGGATACTCAGCCCCGCACTAGGGATACTCAGCCTCCCACTAGGGATACTCAGCCCCGCACTAGGGATACTCAGCCTCGCACTAGGGATACTCAGCCCCGCACTTGGGATACTCAGCCTCGCACTAGGGATACTCAGCCCCGCACTAGGGATACTCAGCCCTGCACAAGGGATACTCAGCCTCGCACTAGGGATACTCAGCCCCGCACTAGGGATACTCAGCCCCGCACTAGGGATACTCAGCCTCGCACTAGGGATACTCAGCCTCGCACTAGGGATACTCAGCCTCGCACTAGGGATACTCAGCCTCGCACTAGGGATACTCAGCCTCGCACTAGGGATACTCAGCCTCGCACTAAGGATACTCAGCCTTGCACTAGGGATACTCAGCCTCGCACTAGGGATACTCAGCCTCGCACTAGGGATACTCAGCCCCGCACTAGGGATACTCAGCCCCGCACTAGGGATACTCAGCCTCGCACTAGGGATACTCAGCCCCGCACTAGGGATACTCAGCCCCGCACTAGGGATACTCAGCCCCGCACTAGGGATACTCAGCCTCGCACTAGGTATACTCAGCCCCGCACTAGGGATACTCAGCCCCGCACTAGGGATACTCAGCCCCGCACTAGGGATACTCAGCCCCGCACTAGGGATACTCAGCCTCGCACTAGGGATACTCAGCCTCGCACTAGGGATACTTGTGACAGGAGACAACAGATGGATTCCTTGTTCTATGTAAACATTCTAAGGCCCAAGTACAGCAAATAGAATGACCTCTGGTCTTCATGTCTAAACTCAACCTACAAGTGCAGTTGTTCTGTGCCTGTGTCCTGTTCTAAATCTTTGTTCTTTGATAATAACTAAAATATAAGTGTTTGTAGCATAAACCTAAAACACCAATATCTACATTTACTATGTCAAAAAATGGCTAAACATCCACCCATTTGCCAGCTAGATTGTGTTGAGATCATGTAGAAGTCAATGGCAGTTGTCCCTTCCCTGGAGGATCCTTCTTTGCTTTTTCAGTAAATGTCAGACATTCCTGGAAATTATTTTTTTCAAATTTTGAAAAAGAAAAAAAAATGATTAAAGTTTGAGATTTAGTAAATCATTAGTCTTTAGCATCATGCATTTGTAATGGATAGGATACAGTGCTTTCTGTTATCAATGTGTTTATTTGTTTAGATCTCAGGCCTTCTGTTAAGAATATAAATAAATGAACTATTTAATGAAATATTCATTACGTAAAGGATAAATAAAAAGGTTTATAAAAAGATTGATTTTGCCATAAGGAGATGCACAGATACATTTATACTATCAGAGGAGCGATTGATATTCAGTATCAGAGAACTGTTTTTCTGTTCTGCCTGGCAGTGATATGGGTGAGACCCTGCAGTACTGAGCTGAGTGGGTCAGACTCACCATGCCGTATTCCTCTGACCAAGTCAAAGGGGTCTATTCATCAAATCACGACGCTCCGAGTGTATTTTCTGCGACAATTTTGTACCTTGCGCGACAATTTCGTGCTTTGCGACAAAATTTATGCAACAAAATCATATTGTCGCGTTGAGTACGCAAGATTCAGATTCATTCAAGCTTCATTATCATGACTTTCCTTGAGCCAGGTTGGAGCTGCAGAGTGCCATTGAGCCCTATGGGAGACTTTCCTTGGGCCGGGTTGGAGCTGCAGAGTGCCATTGAGCCCTATGGGAGGCTTTCCTTGGGCCGGGTTGGAGCTGCAGAGTGCCATTGAGCCCTATGGGAGAGTTTCCTTGGGCCACGTTGGAGCTGCAGAGTGCCATTGAGTCCTATGGGAGACTTTCCTTGGGCCACGTTGGAGCTGCAGAGTGCCATTGAGCCCTATGGGAGGCTTTCCTTGGGCCGGGTTGGAGCTGCAGAGTGCCATTGAGCCCTATGGGAGAGTTTCCTTGGGCCACGTTGGAGCTGCAGAGTGCCATTGAGTCCTATGGGAGACTTTCCTTGGGCCGGGTTGGAGCTGCAGAGTGCCATTGAGCCCTATGGGAGGCTTAACTTGGGCCGGGTTGGAGCTGCAGAGTGCCATTGAGCACTATGGGAGACTTTCCTTGGGCCGGGTTGGAGCTGCAGAGTGCCATTGAGCCCTATGGGAGACTTTCCTTGGGCCGGGTTGGAGCTGCAGAGTGCCATTGAGCCCTATGGGAGACTTTCCTTGGGCCGGGTTGGAGCTGCAGAGTGCCATTGAGCCCTATGGGAGACTTTCCTTGGGCCAGGTTGGAGCTGCAGAGTGCCATTGAGCCCTATGGGAGACTTTCCTTGGGCCGGGTTGGAGCTGCAGAGTGCCATTGAGCCCTATGGGAGACTTTCCTTGGGCCAGGTTGGAGCTGCAGAGTGCCATTGAGCCCTATGGGAGACTTTCCTTGGGCCGGGTTGGAGCTGCAGAGTGCCATTGAGCCCTATGGGAGACTTTCCTTGGGCCAGGTTGGAGCTGCAGAGTGCCATTGAGCCCTATGGGAGACTTTCCTTGGGCCGGGTTGGAGCTGCAGAGTGCCATTGAGCCCTATGGGAGACTTTCCTTGGGCCAGGTTGGAGCTGCAGAGTGCCATTGAGCCCTATGGGAGACTTTCCTTGGGCCGGGTTGGAGCTGCAGAGTGCCATTGAGCCCTATGGGAGGCTTCCAAAATCATGCATTGAGGGATCAAAGTCGGAAAGGTTTTCCCGCTTTTTACAATCGTTCGGTATGAAAATTTCGTGACTTTTGGAGCGCCAATACAATATTATCATGACTATTCTGATTTTTTCATAAGAATTTTCGTTATATTTGCAAACATCAGAAATTATTGTATCCAATCCGAATTTTACCCATTTCGGGATTCGAACTCGTGATTTGATGAATAGGCCCCTAAGTATGAATTTCACCATAAATTTCACCATCAGAAATAATTTTATACACTCAGTAGCTTTCTGCTGGGGGGGGTTGAACCTTAGTAGAACAACAACATTGTAAAAAACAGATGAAAAACCATGTTCAGTTACATGTAATGTAACTGCAGTCTGTAGGCTTAATACTATATATATACTATATACCGCAATGAGCCACATAACCCTGTGCCATACAGGTCAGGGCATTCTATGTAGCTCATAGCACCAATGCTTTGTCATCCCGTACTACTATATATTGGTTGGGTTAGAGCAGAGGACTGTAATATCTGGTAATGCAAAAACTGCTCCAATCCAATTTATTTTAATTCATATTTAATAACTGAAATAAAACAGATCCACACTGGGTTCCCTTCTCAGTTCAGCATCATTCGTGATCTTGTGCTACACTGGATTACGTTGGATCATGTGCTACACTGGATTACGCTGGATCACGTGCTACACTGGATTACGTTGGATCATGTGCTACACTGGATTACGTTAGATCATGTGCTACACTGTATTACACGGGATCCTGTGCTACATTGGATTACACTGGATCATGTGCTACACTGTATTACACGGGATCCTGTGCTACATTGGATTACACTGGATCATGTGCTACACTGGATTACATTGGATCATGTGCTACACTGGATTACGCTGGATCACATGCTACACTGGATTATGTTGGATCATGTGCTACACTGGATTACGATGGATTGTGTGCTACACTGGTTTACATTGGATCATGTGCTACACTGGATTACGATGGATTGTGTGCTACACTGGATTATGATGGATCATGTGCTACACTGGATTACGTTGGATCGTGTGCTACACTGGATTATGCTGGATCACGTGCTACACTGGATTACATTGGATCACGTGCTACACTGGATTACATTGGATCACGTGCTACACTGGGTTATGTTGGATCATATGATACACTGGATTACACTGGATCCTGGGCTACAATGGATTACACTGGATCATGTGCTACACTGGATTACACTGGATCCTGGGCTACAATGGATTACACTGGATCATGTGCTACACTGGATTACGATGGATCGTATGCTACACTGGATTACGTTGGATCATGTGCTACACTGGATTATGTTGGATCATGTGCTACACTGGATTACGTTGGATCATGTGCTACACTGGATTATGCTGGATCACATGCTACACTAGATTACATTGGATCACGTGCTACACTGGATTACATTGGATCATGTGCTACAGTGGATTACACTGGATCCTGGGCTACAATGGATTACACTGGATCATGTGCTACACTGGATTACACTGGATCCTGGGCTACACTTGATTACACTGGATCCTGGGTACACTGAATTACAGTGGATCCTGGGCTACACTGGATTACACTGGATTGTGGGCTACACGGGATCGTGGGCTACACTGGATTACACTGGATCATGGGTTACACTGGATTACACTGGATTCTGGGCTACACTGGATTACATCAGATTGTTGGCTACACTGGATTACACTGGATCATGGGCTACACTGGATTACACTGGATCATGTGCTACACTGGATCGTGGGCTACACTGGATTACATTGGATCATGTGCCACATTGTACAGCCAGACAAGAATGTCATTACAGCCTTTATTTCCCTCTTTCTCTCTGTATATTTATATATATCTATACTCCAGCCGAGGCACAGAGAGCTTTTACCTACATACATGTTTCTCTTTATTTATGGAAATAGTTCTAGTTACAAGGTCCCCATTTAGCTTTGAGGCCATGGCAGGTTTGTACCTTATAATTATCAGGCTCCGGTGACTGTAGGATCTGTGCGTTCAGGTAACTGTATCCCCTGTGCAACATGAGCTCCATTGTCTGGTTCAGATCTAACAGGAATCAGACTGAGACCCTTTCATTAATTTCAAAACAAAGGAACAGACATGGTGACACCTCTGTTACTGCCCTTAATTACTGCCAACCCTGCTCTTTGCCTGAGCTACAGCTATAAACCTGATTAACCCATCTGTTACCCAATGTAGTGTTCTGGCCTGTCTTACACTAGGCCAGATGGGTCTGGACTCCAACCTGCTTTGCCTATTGGTCCTGATAATCATACTGCAAAGTGCAAGTAACCTGTGTGTCGGCCAACTTGAAAGAAGGACTGAGAAGCTATCAGATCTAATTAGTCTCAATTGTAATTATAAAGTGTAACCTGAGAGTAGGTTATTGGCCCTGAGCAACTGTGAGGTTCTTTTCAGAAAAGATTGTTTTGAGGACCAACAGTTGCCTCTTATTATTGGGGAGTCCCTAAGAGCAAGGACTGGCCACTTAGGGCCCAAGGCGCATCTTCTGCTGGGAGGTCACAGGGAATCTCCATTGGGCTGTGAGTGGAAATTTTGCATTGGATTCAGTTGCCCTAATTGTAGCCACCGGTCCCTTCAATAGAGCCAGATTCTTTGTCTGCAGACAGTTTGGTTGACTGAGGAATCGCATGAACTTTAATTCCTTCTGTCTAAAAGGTTTTGTTGCCATTTTCAGAGCTAATAAGTGTCTCTTATGGAAGATGATAAGAAAGGGGTGAAAGCTAAACATACTGATATAGGAGATAATTTATTGCCCCATACAGGTACTCTATAGAATTCTATAAAATTCCACTGTTCTATAAGGTTTTTAGTGTTATATATCAATGGGTAAGTTCAACATTTGATAAATATTCCTCTTTAACCCTCATGGGAATGAATAGACCAGGGGCCACCAACCTTTCTTACTCGGGAGCCACAGTCACATGTAAAAGGACTTGGAGAGCAACATAAGCACCATAAAAGCTCATGGAGGAGCCAAATAAGGGCTGTGATTGGCTATTAGGGGCCTCTATGCACCCTATCAGCTTACAGGGGGGCTTATTTGGTAGAAAATCTGGTTTTTATTCAACCAAAACTTGCCCCCAAGTCAGGAATTCAAAAATAACTACCTGGTTTGGGGGCACTGAGAGCAACACCCAAGGGGTTGGGGAGCAACATGTTGCCCCAGAGCCACTGGTTGGGGGTCACTGGTATAAACAGTGGTGGAATTTTACTGTGGGGAACTCTGATTTCACACCATCTGCCACAAGGGACAAATATTATCCCTAAAAATGGCAGCAAAAATGCAACTGAAGTCTTGAAGTTGCGGCAAGTAAACCCCATTCAAGAAAAATAGTTGATTTTTTGATCTTAACCTTTTGTGATTTATGAACTGGGGAAAACAAAATTATTGGCAACTAAAATCGAGATGCTGTAGAGGTCAATGGAAAAAGCATTTTCAACAGTCGAGTTTATTGTTTTTTCTAAATGATGTTTTTTCCCACAAGGAAACTTAATCCTTTCTCTGGATTAAACAGATTTACGATGCTTGGACAGGATATAAATTAACTTCTAATATATTCATAGTTTAAACAAATATGCCTGTAAATACTACTGATCAGTAGAAAAAAAGGTACTTCTAGGTGTAAAATAATTATTTTGAAAAAAAAAAGACAATTATTTGAGTTTGTTTCCAAATAACTGGGATTTTACATTGATTTCTACTCTAAACACAATAATGTAACATTTGGGCAGAAACATACAGGCTAAAAGGCCGGCGCTTGAGGTGAGTATGGCAAATATCTCCACACACACAGTGTTTTTGCCTTTGGTGCTCAGATAGGCCGGGATCATTGTGATCCAAACACTGCAGAAGAGCAGCATGCTGAAAGTGATGTACTTGGCCTCATTAAAACTGTCCGGTAAGCTCCGAGCTAAAAATGCTAAAACAAAACTAACAGCTGCCAGAAGCCCCATATACCCAATAACTGAGTAAAAGCCAATAGCTGAGCCCTCATTGCACTGAATGATGATGGTTCCAGGGGAAGTGTGAATGTCCAGTTCCTGAAAGGGAGGAGAAATGGCCAACCAAGTCATGCAGATGATTATTTGAATGGATGAGCAGAACAAGACTACAGAATTGGACAGTTTGACTCCCAGCCATTTTCTCCATGAGCTCCCTGGCTTGGTGGCTTTGAAAGCAACACAAACCATGATAGTCTTGGCCAGGAGAGAAGAGACAGCTATGGAGAAGGTGATTCCAAAAGTGATGATGCGCAGCATGCAGGTTATATCCACAGGGCGACCGAGGAACAGAAACACACTGAGGAAGCTCAGCTTGATGGAGACAAGGAGGAGGAAGCTCAGGCTCCGGTTGTTGGCTCTCACTATGGGGGTGTCATGGTTGGAAATGAAGACTACAAGTACTAACAGAGTTATAAGAAAGAAGAAAACTGAGATTGATGACAAAACCACTGCAATTGCATCATTTTTGTATGAGAGAAATTCTTCTAATTTCAAAATGCAGATAGTCCTGTTCTTATTGGGCCATTCAAGGTCTGGGCATCTAATGCAGTTCTCACTGTCTGTGAGGTGACAATAATAAAAAAGCAATCAAATTCCTAAAATAGATTATACACTTTAACACATGATATTCAAGTTCAAAAGGAGTCTTCCATAAAAAAATATGGAATATCTATAAAAACCTCCAAATAGTCATTAATATCAGCCGGGGAAAAAGAAAACATAGGAGATAACTGGCTCCATATAAATCACATCAGTGGAATAGAGTAAAACATAAAGACCATGGGGCTCAATTACAAACATAAGCGCAGTGTGTGAAGGCCAAGTTAAGACACAATTCATTGAGTTTATAGCCTATAATGCAGCTTCTTTTACCAGAATCCCTTTCAGCGCCAGGCAGTATAATATTTTTTTTTAAAGATTTTATTTTGAATTTTTCAAACAAATATCACCTGAGCAGGGTCTGTGAGAATATCTGCCCCATTAGCTATGTTTGTATCCCAGTTCTGGCCATATTGTCCCTAGCTAGGAGCGCTAACAGTTTACCGTTCTTTTCCATACCAGGCGGCTGCTCTATATAACTCTCTTTGCGATTAATTATCTGTCAAAAATCAATGTCTTGTATAGAAAAGGGCATTGACTCAAGGGATGAAAACATGATTTTGCCTCTTTATAGACCTCTTTATAGGTGGGGCCAATGCAATCAGGGAAATGTAGGAGCCTCTCGCACACGCCTTGCTAGCGCCCCACACCACTCGGCCTGCCGCAGGGGCCTGATTTAGCCCCCAGTATTGAGTTAGTTGAGGAAAGGAGTGCTCGCCAACTGTAGGGAATTCTATAGAGTTCACAAATGGCAATATACCTGCTGTGCCTAGACACCAATCAATATGTGACATTGCTATTGTATAGCGTATTGTTTATATTGAGGATGTCTCCACCTCCAGACATCAATAAGCCCAGTGGCACCTACCCAGTTAGCAAAGGTGTTTGTGCCATGGGCAGAAGGGTGCAGCCTGTGCCGGGTCTATTACAAGATTAAAGTGACCTGCCCATATTATAGGGTAATTTCCCATTCCAGCCACTTTTTGCAAAATTCCATTTAATATGTGGATATCAGCTAGGGAAGGTCGATTAACACATTCACTATTATATAAATTGGCCTTTTAGGATTAGGTATCTGCCTATCAGAGATTAATGTCTGGAAGTGAAAGTTTAGGGATTTTCTAATTTTGGTTGAACCCCCCCAGAGTACGTAGAGAAGTCTGCATGAAAGACAGTAGACACTCAGTTTCTCTTGAGGGCCTGGACTCTCTGTCCCACCAAATGAGTCTCCTGTAGTAATATTATGTCTGCAGCTGATTTTTTTAACTGTATCTAGGATTATAGATCTCTTAATCTTGTCATTAATCCCACGTAAATTCCAGGATAATAACTGAAAGTCTTGCTGAGCCATAAGTAACCTTGAGATATAGTACTGTTCTAAAAGGTCACGGTACCACGCAGGAGCCCTCGTCCCAGTGTATTAAATGGCTTACAGCTATGTGTTGGTGTAATAGAGTGGGCTTCAGCCTCTATCTTGGTACCCCTGGGGCCCTCTACTGTTATGCAGCCAACATTTAGAATGTGTTTGCACTTGCCTCATTAAAGAAAGAAAGAAGGAAGGAACTGGAAAGATGGGAGAAATGAACATAAAGTACATCATACAAACCCTACCATATTCCCCCCAGCCACTATCCTCCACCCAACCTGGAGATACATTTTCCCAAAACAGAATTAAATCCAACAGGGGAGTAGCTACAACTAGGAACAGACAAATTTGCCCAAAAAGTAGAATGATTGATTGGGGGCGCTGTACTAGAGACAATGTAATGTTTCCATATCCATTTAAAAAATCGCCTGTGGGGGTAATTCAATCCTCATTACACCTACTTCATGCGGCTTCATGATTGGCATATCCTGATAGTCTGGAGTTTATCTCTAGTACCCCGGGTGCATTGGGAAGTAAGGCAACTTGGGTTTATAATCTAAACAATGTAAACTCTATGGAACTAATGAGATTCATGGCCCTGTATGGGTCAGATAGATCCAATCTTAGACATTGCCTTTTAACGTTGTGCTCTCGGAGGGCTCCTGGCATTGCCCGGTCTATGCTCAAGCCATTCAAGCACCAGGATAGATATAACATTGCGCAGTCTAGCCCAAGGTCACAAAGTTGCGCTTGACCCCCATATATGAGCTGAGTTTCTTCTGAACTGTAGAAGAGTAATTCGGGTAGAGTGAAATTGGGGTACCTGCATATTGTAGGTCACTTTCTTTTCTAGCCTCTCTCAGTGCAGAATCTCTGTCTCTGTAGTTCAGTAGTTTAATTAAGAATGCTCTTGGTGGGGCCCCAGGAGGTAGGGGTCTGAGTGGGACCCGTTGTGCACGCTCTACCACTAATTGTGGGGAGAATACATCCTGGCCTAGGAATTGTTTTTGTCAAGCAAAATAAACTTCACTTACACTATATAAATTGCTTTAATCTTGTTCTCTACCGCCTTGAAACTCACAATTGCAGCAAGTTGGCAGGTGCCATTTTGTGGGTTATTAAGGGAAGCTCTGTATCACCCCAAAATCTTGTTTCTGTGCCAGTATGGGGGGGGGCTGATACCTGTCCATGCACTGGTTACACATTGAGATGGTGAGGAGGGAGGGGGAATATGAGGAGGGCAGTGACATCTAAGATGTTCTGAATTGAGAGTGAAAGTAACTGTTGCCACTCCTGAATTCAAGAATTAGCCCAACCTCCGCATTAATAAGTGCACTTATACACAAGTCATCAGCCCAGCCTGGGGGCAATAGCTCTTGGCTTAAATACCCACACAGGGATCATGTAGAGACACAAATACCTTGAATGAATGGTATCAATATGTGCATCAACCGCCATTTTGTGTGACCGGGATTTTATCTGCAATCTTAAATAAGCCTTCATGTGTCCAACCTGAGAGAACCCCCTACAGCTGTTCCAATACAAATGAGCCCCCCCTATATGCTCTATGTGTCTCTAAAGCACAACAAACTGGGGAAATTCTGTGACAAAAGAAAGTCTGTGAGGGGAATGGAAATACAGCTCTGTATAAAGTCACAGGAGACTGAAGTCCTTGAAGTTAATATTATCCCAAAATTGAGCTGTAATTCTATATAATTGGCAATATTCATTCATTGCAGCTATTTGGCTGTTTGAAAGGAGTGTCCCCCTGGTCCTTCCTATTCTCTGCATTGGTGGGTCCTGAATTCTGCAGAACCAGAGAACAGAAAGGAAAAACAAATACTTCTGTTAATGGGCTCTATGGGCAATGGGCTTCCAGTAATTCCAGTACCTGTTTATGGACAAACGATCCCTGTTTTGTTTAAAGGGAAGGGCCACTTTTGAGGAAACTCCAAGCCTTTTGCACCAGTCTTGAATTTTAACCCTCAATCCTCAGTATCCAAACTATAAGGATTTATGATATGCAACTGCAGAACAACAATATGGTATTCAGATGTAAATGGCCAAATAATGGGATAATGCAGATGTGAGTGGGTTGGTAACAGTACTGGTTATAAAAACAGTCACAGCAAGATCATGATAATGGGAGGGTGAATCTGGGAGAACTAAGGGCTCATTTGTAATCACAAGTGCCAATAATTAGTCCCAATGTGGGTTCCAGAAGTTCCCATAATCATATACATATGTCTTCCATCTTGAGAGTAGCCCTACTGCTCCCACTCAGCCTCCTCTAATGGACTGTGTGTGTGTGACATTCATTCCCTCACATTCTACTCTATGTTCTTACTCTGGGACAAGTAATGGATATTAAGCAAGCAGTTATACCAGTTTTGTTGGAGATTTCCCCCTCAGGACATGGGGCGCAGCTATAGCAGCAGATAAGCTTTCCAGGCTCTATTACCTTCCTCAAGCCGGGGAGACAGTTATCTGTGCACTGAGCTCTTGGAACCTAAAATAAACGGAACAGGAAATGTAGGAACCTGTGAGCATTATGGGGCAGTACAGGGTTTATACAGTAGGTGCACTGGGGGTCACTTGGAAGGGTTGGGCTTGATCAACTTTGGTATAATGTAACTATTATAACATGCATTTTGATCAATAAATTAGATACAATAGTTTCAGGATGGGCATTTAATAAATAATTCTGTATTTAAAACTTGAAAGAGCTTTATTTCAACTACTAAACTGAATAAATGATGTGAATTGAATAAAGTTCTGGTGTGAAACTGAAGGACTTGATATATTCAGTGAGACGGCTGGTTAGAGTTTCAGTTGCACATCAATGCACAACAAATGTAACAGTGAAACCCGCATACATGTTCTATGAGTACATAGCCAACCCCTATGGGAAATGATAACTGGGGCATAATAGGATCTAAGGCAACAGCTATGTGGATAAAATGCATGAAGAAGTTAGGGTAGAAACCAATACTAAGATACAATATTAAAGCACATACACCCTGTTTGTATTGATGAAAGGAAGAAGAAGTTCCTTACCTTATGGTCTGGGGTGTTCCATATTATTTTATCTGGGTTTAATATTAATCTTTGCTCCATTGGAGCCCACGGTACATAGCAACCAACTGTTTTCCAAGAAAACTTGCCTTCAGAGTCAAAGAAAGGATTATTAATGTCGTATTGATGCACAAACTCTCCTTTTTCATTAAAAGAAGATACAGGGCTCCCATCTATTGCATATACAGCGTTTCTCAGGTACCGGTGTAACTAGAAAGGGCAGGTTACAAAGCAGTTAGTAGGGGAGGTGTTTTTAGATGAAGAAAGCAAAGGGACAACAATAATTAGCCAAACTAAGCTCTACACATGAACCCAATGTTATAGTCTGTAGGAATGAGCAGTAGGCACTGTAACAGTATAATCATTAGGTGGGATCCTTACCATCTGATTAAATACTAATTACCAGCAGTGACAGAGGGATAAAGTGACTGAAAGTCAAAGAGACATTTTATTACAAATTTGTCAGAACAGGGAGATTCTGTAAAGTATTAAAAGGTTAAACAAACCTATTTCATAATTGCATTAATTAATAATAGACTACATTATAACAAATGTTCATTCTCTGTTTAACCCAATGCGTTGGGAGGGTAGCAATATTGGGCCTAAAATAAAGCTGGGCACTATACCCGCACATTCCCATGAGATGAAGCACTCAGTTTCCCAACTAAGATATCAAGTTATAGATAATATTGATCCCCTTAGGAGGGGAGGTAACAGCCAGCGGAAGCTGAAGATGTTGGATAAATACATTGGGTGCTCTGTCACCGGGTGGCCATAACAGGGAATATACCCCTATATATTTATATAAGTAAAAGTCACTTTTTTTCAAAATAACCGGAGTGCTGCTGTTTTTTCATCACTGATAAACATAATATCAAGCTACTTTGCAATATATATCAATTAAAAAATGTGCAGCCCTTTCTGTATAAAATGTTAATGTAATAATATGGTTTGGAACCGTTCCCTAAACTTGGCCCCCTGTTCCCCTGCTGATCTGGCATAAACTGGAACAATAGTCGCCTGCCCTCAGCCTGCCTCCAGCCTGCATCCTCTCAATCCCACAATCCCCTGCCCATGTGATGTTAATAAGGAATCCAACGAAGTGGCAGCCTTTTCAGAACACATTAACTCAGTGGACAACAACATCAAGTTCACAAGGGAGGATGTCCATGAGAACAAACTTGCTTTTTTGGACTGTTTGATATCCATTCAAGAGGGGGGTATCTTGAAAACAGACGTATACAGGAAACCCACTCATACGGATCAATATCTGTTGTTTGATTCCCACCATCCGCTGGAACACAAACTGGGTGTCATTAGAACTCTACACCACAGGGCGGAAAGTGTAACAACTGATACAGAGTCCAAGGACAAGGAATGTAAACATCTCAGAGGAGCACTGAAAGCTTGTGGCTACCCAGACTGGGCCTTTGTCAAAACAAGAGCAACTAAGCCCAACAGGAACACCAAAAGGAATAACCGTCCTGAGGCAGAGAGAAGGCGCAATATAGTCATCCCATCTGTAGCAGGAGTGTCGGAGAAACTCAGGAGAATTTTCAACAAACACCACATCCCTGTGTTTTTCAAACCTGGCAACACACTGAGACAAAAACTTGTACACCCAAAGGATCCAACACCAAAGGAAAAACAAAGCAATGTTGTATACGCAGTCCAGTGTAGCGAGGAGAGCACAGACCTTTACATTGGTGAGACAAAGCAACTGCTCTCCAAGCGAATGGCTCAGCACAGGGGTGCGAGCTCTACAGGCCAGGAATCTGCTGTATTTCTACACCTAAAAGACAAGGGACACTCCTTTGAAAATAGCAATGTCCAAATTTTGGACAAAGAAGACCGCTGGTTTGAAAGAGGTGTAAAAGAGGCCATTCATGTCAAAGTGGAGAAACCATCCCTAAACAGAGGCGGGGGACTTCGACACCATCTGTCTGCTACATACAATGCTGTTCTAACATCTGTACCCCGGCAGTTTCAGAACTCTTCACACATCCATTCATGCAACTCTAACAAGTAACACCTGCTTTGAAGAGTTGCATGATACTTGGGTAATCCTCTCAAAGTAACTCCACAGCATTCACACCTCTGTGAGTTTCAGATGTCACCTCTCTGAAGAGTTACAAAGTGCCATTGTGATTGGATTAGTGGAAGAGTATATATGCTGAGGACTTCCCATACCAGTCAGTTGAACTGAAGAAGCTGCTCGGATGAGTAGTGAAAAGTCTTCAATGGTTACTTAACAAGTCCAGTTGCTTTAAATTTATTTATACTAGATATACCATGACCTGGATGAATGAAAATCTTCATAGACATATGTTTGTAACTACTAAAAGTAAATAGTCAAAATAAGAGATAACTGTGGCAGCACCTTGGCATTTCTTTCTGAGGGGGATTCCTTGCTATTGGCTAATGTCAAAAAAGGATAAACAGAAGTTAATGACTGTGCCTGTCTATCCTCTCCTTTCTCCCTACTTGTTGGCAGTTCAGCCATGTTTTGCTCTAAGTAAAGCTTGTTCCACTACAGCTGCTGTGACCTCTTTTATAATACCGAGTCCAGAATCCAACAACATGGCGGCTTATAACTACCAGACTGTGATTGGGCAGACTCTGCTCATTGCCTTGTCCTCTCGAAATGTTCAGCCCCCAGATACAGAGCCCAGACAGGTACAACAGGTGGTTCCATCCCAGTAACTGCACCTACACACAAAGCCACTTACCTGGTAGTTATAATTCCCCACCCATCTGCCCTTCCCATGTGTTTGCTTGCTATGGAAGTTGTGCATATCCTGTAGTGCCATAGCCATCATATCCACTGCTTGTATCAGGCTGGCAGAGTGATAAGCATTGAGATACTCAGGAATATCTGTAAGTTTTTCCTTTCCAGTGCATTTGTCCGGAATAACATCAAAAATAGTAAAATACTTTATATCATCATCTCTGAGCAAACACTGTTTCCATAGCCACATATCATGAAGCAAATCGTCATGTGGGTATTTTGATGGATGGAAAGTGTCTGAGAACTCTCTGAATCTGGCATCGTACTGGTTGTCTAATCTATTCTGCATGAATAATACAGTGCCAGTAAGTAACAAGGCCAGATCCAATGACTCATAATGATTTAACCATTTAGATAAAAAGATACATGTCTTTTCTATAATTATGTAATCTAAATCATATGACTGTACTTTATATTCATAACTGGGATCTCCGCAAATAATAACTACCCTAGTTGTTGTTTTTTTAATAAATTGTCTAAACCCAAATGACTCAGTGAATTCCCATGCAAACTCAATGCAGATGCCTTCCCTTGAGAGATATTTTGTCAGCAGTTGATAATCTCTTTCTCCGCTCTTATTATTCATATAAATAATTCCGACCCAGTTCCAGCCAAAGAATTTCATTAATTTGCATACAGCCATATATTCCTCTTCATCACTTTGTAACGTCCGGAAAAAGTAAGGGAAAGTGGTTCTGTCACTGAGTGCCGGGTCTGTGGCTCCGTAACTGATCTGTGAATAAGGGACACAGTAGAACAGTGACAGTCTCGCTCTATAACTCACCGTATGTCTCTTTTACGAGTTGCAAAAGTTCAATATTTGGAAGCAATTGCACATGTGTGTTTTGACAAACTGGATGCCATTCTACTGGAAAGTGATTGCACCATTTCTAGCACTCTGAATCAAAATGCCAACTGGGGGTGATTCTTTAGGTGCAAGTATGCGGCACCTATTATAGTGAGCCCTGGAGCTACAGACATTTTATTGACTGGTGCAATAACTGTATCTATTGAATAACCAATAACTGTGTCTATTGAATCAACAATAACTGTATCTATTGGAGGAGTAATAACTGTATCTATTGAATGAGCAATAACTATATCTACTGAATGAGCAATAACTGTATCTATTGAATGAGCAATAACTGTATCTATTGGAGGATCAATAACTGTATCTATTGAATGAACAATAACTGTATCTATTGGAGGAGCAATAACTGTATCTATTGAATGATCAATAACTGTATCTATTGAATGAGCAATAACTGTATCTATTGAATCAACAATAACTGTATATATTGGAGGAGTAATAACTATATCTATTGAATGAGCAATAACTGTATCTATTGAATGATCAATAACTGTATCTACTGAATGATCAATAACTGTATCTATTGAATGAGCAATAACTGTATCTATTGAACGAGCAATAACTGTATCTATTGAATGAACAATAACTGTATCTATTGAATGAACAATAACTGTATCTATTGGAGGAGCAATAACTGTATCTATTGAATGAGCAATAACTGTATCTATTGAATCAACAATAACTGTATCTATTGAATCAACAATAACTGTATCTATTGAATCAACAATAACTGTATCTATTGAATGAACAATAACTGTATCTATTGGAGGAGCAATAACTGTATCTATTGAATGAGCAATAACTGTATCTATTGGAGGAGCAATAACTGTATCTATTGGAGGAGCAATAACTGTATCTATTGAATGAACAATAACTATCTATTGAATGAGCAATAACTGTATCTATTGAATGAGCAATAACTGTATCTATTGAATCAACAATAACTGTATCTATTGAATCAACAATAACTGTATCTATTGAATCAACAATAACTGTATCTATTGAATGAGCAATAACTGTATCTATTGAATCAACAATAACTGTATCTATTGGGGGAACAATAACTGTATCTATTGGAGGAACAATAACTGTATCTATTGGAGGAACAATAACTGTATCTATTGGAGGAACAATAACTGTATCTATTGAATGAGCAATAACTGTATCTTTTGGAGGAGCAATAACTGTATCTATTGAAGGAGCAATAACTGTATCTATTGGAGGAGCAATAACTGTATCTATTGAAGGAGCAATAACTGTATCTATTGGAGGAGCAATAACTGTATCTATTGAATAAACAATAACTATATCTATTGGAGAAGCAATAACTGTATCTATTGAATGAGCAATAACCGTATCTATTGAATGAACAAAAGCTGTATCTATTGAATGAGCAATAACTGTATCTATTGAATGAGCAATAACTGTATCTATTGAATGAGCAATAACTTTATCTATTTGAGGGTGACTGGAAATGAGCCTGTATGCCCAGTATTAACAAAGTGGTCAAGTCTCCAGCTTGGTCCCTAGTGTGGGTGGGATGTGGGTGGGATACTCATAGTTAGAGTTGCCACCTGGCCACTATTTTAACAGCCAGGTTGGTAAAATGTATGGTCCTAATAGAAAACAAAGATACAAATATGTTATGGTTGGTATTTTCCTCTAGAAATGGTGGTTTGCTTATTTGCCATAGGCAAGTTCAGAGCCTGTGTTAGTGGGTGGGGGATCATCCGAGCCTAGGGGAAAATACTGAAGTGGGGTGTGCTTTGGCTCTTGCCTAATCAGCACAGATGATTTGATCATGTCCAGTGTATGTCCGGTTAGTAAGCATTATATTAAGGGTGGGGCCACAAAAGAGATAGGAAAAAGTTGGCTAAACTGAGCATGCTCACTGCCCTGGCCAGCAGGTTTTGGGCTGCATCAAAACTAAGGGCAAATGTGAACACGTGGACATTAAAAATCACAGAGCAAAGCTCCCTTCAATCTGTTCCACTTAAGGGCTCACATACCTCATCCATTTGAGTAGAAAAGTAACTGGGAAAATATTATTTTCTTTACTGTCCCTTTAAAAACTAACATAAATCAATGGTTAAAAGCCTATGATTATTGTAGCACTTCACCAAAACAGTTTCATGAAATTAAGTGCAAGTTAATGACTCATCTGAATTATTATTAATCATAAATATAAAAAAAAGTTTCTCACCTGGGAATATCCGAGTGCACTCAGAATATGGGCAATGGATTCAGTTGGTACTGAATACAAATCCCCAATAAAGCCAGCCATCTTCCCTGTATTCCTGCAGGAGTAATTAGGAACCGGCTCCCTGGTACCAGATAATATCTTCAAAAGGCTCATCAGCGCCCTCCGTGTGTCCCCACAGGAATCATGTATGTGGTATCCCAGGGTTATGTTGGGTAACAGGGCCGGATTCTCATTAATTTCCTTTACACGGAAGGCAAAATCCAAAAGATATCTGTATTTCTGGGCACTAGGTCTGGGGAAACGAAATCATTCAATGTAAAATTCATTCTAGTAAATAATAATGCATGTGCAAATAACATGGAAAGAAAAAATTCTCCCAAAATAATTTTTATTAAGACTTGAGGAGGCTAACCTGCCCAAACATTCCTGTTACATAAAACACACACACAAATGGATGCCTTACTGGACTGGTGCAACTTTGTGCCTTTTTCTTGGAGTGGGGGGCAGGCTGTCTAGTTTGTAGCCAGGTCTTACACCGGTGGTTGGTTGCCTTCCTGTCTGCCCCCTCCCCCATAAATGTGAGGGGATGGAGGGAGAAAGCCAGAAGATACGTTAAGGTCAGAAGTTGGGTGAAGAGTTGATGTCACGGATCTTGGCTCTTGTGAAGGGTTTCTAAGTTGGCCAAGAAGCCTTTGCAGCTCACATGGAGGAGAAGCTGTTGCTAAAAAGCCAGGATGCTTCTAACCATCCTAACAGCTGCTAAAAAAAACTTCCCTAGCAGATTTAAGATGGCGAGTCCAACTGAATCTTATTGAAGGCATCTATAACTCAAATTGTTGGAGTTTTATATTCAAATCACCATAAAAAAATATAAATATTCATTGCCAGCCCTTTCTTGGAAAATGGTTGAAGCCAGCACGAATGGTGGATAAAGATGCCTAATATACATACATCCTCCCCAAAATCCATTTGAGTTTGTTAACTATGGATTATCCAGGGCCAATCCCAGAATATTGTTACTCTTGCCCTTATTTATTTCGAAAGAAGGCAACAACAGATTGCAGAGGAGCAGCAAGAGGAGCCACCTGTTCCACTGATGCCTGCTAGGATCAGACAACCTCATCAATTCTGGAGGCCTGTAGCGTCCTTTGACAATCTGTCTGATGATGAGATGTTGAGGATGTATTGCCTGAGCTGTGCCACCATCCCCAAGGCCTATGGTCTCATTAGTAGGGATGTAGCGAACATCGCCAAAAATGTTCGCAGACCCGTTCGCGGACTTTCGGCAAAACTCGCGAATATTCGCGAACTTTGCGAACCCCATAGACTTCAATGGGAAGGCGAACTTTAAAACCTAGAAAAGCCATTTCTGGCCAGAAAACTGATTTTAAAGTTGTTTAAAGGGTGCCACGACCTGGACAGGGGCATGCAGGAGGGGGATCAAGCAAAAATTTCTCTGAAAAATACTTTGTAAAAAAAACGCCAAAAAAAACCGCCAAAAAATAACGTCAAAAAAAACCGCCAAAATATAACGAAAGGAAAAAAAAAAACGCAAAAAAATAACGCAAAAAAAAAATGCCAAAAAAACCGCGGCGAACCCAAAATGGCGAACATCGCCAAAAGTTCGTGAATTTCCGCGTTCGCGAACACCCGATGTTCGCGCGAATTAGTTCGCCGGCGAACAGTTCGCTACATCTCTACTCATTAGCCAGGACCTGGAACCTGTGATGTGTGGTCTCAGGCCCTGCCCAAGATCTGCAAACATCTTGCTGTCTTGCATTTCCAGGGCAGTAGCTGTTTCCATCTCTGCACACCATGTCGGTATGAGCCCACCTTCAGCAGGATACTAACCCAAGTGTTCATGGCACTTCTGCTGGACTTGAAAAGGCCAATTTACTTTCCCTCAATGAGGCAGAGTGGATAAGATTAAAGCAAGATTTTTACCTCATTGGCAATTTTCAGAATTACCTGGGACCCACTGACTGCGCTCATATTCCTCTCACACCACCTAGTCGCCATCAGCAGCGACACCATACTAGGGAGCATTCCCATTATATCAACATCCAGGTGGTGTGTGATTCCCACCTGTGGATCATGAGTGTGAGATCTGGTTTTCCCGGAACTATCCATAGCTTCACTATGCTGCGTCAAATCCACACAAACTTTTTTTTACCTCTCTTTTTGGCGAGTCACTTTGTCCAGCTAAGTGTGTCCAACTAGTCCTTGAACTCAATCAATATACCCTCTGTACCCTGCCAAACAAAGAAGAGGTCCTCTATATAACGCAGCCAAAGCAGAACACATCAATTCCATATACAAACTGATCCTCAAACCAGGCCATAAACAGCGCTGGGGCTACATTAGAGCCTATCGACGTGCCTTGGTTTTGCTCATAGGATTTGCCTCCAAAAAACCTCTAATTCATAAGCATCTCTGGTACATCAAGAGGCAGATCAAGGTTGGCCAGAACCCCACCAATCACCTCCATACATTGTTTGTGCTGGAAGTGACATGTACAGTGAAGTCACGTCAATTGTGCACAGATACTTCCATTTGTCAAATGGAAAAAATCTATTGACTATAATATCTGCTTTAATCACAGTTTTTGTAGTTTATTTGGAGCTGCTCTACCTCATATAAACATCATTATCATGGAACGTGCAGTTTCCAACATATTTATTTCCATATAAAATGCAAAGTATTTCAGGCTTTACCTGCCCCAGATAAAACCAACATGATACTGTGTTTATCTGTTATCCCTGCTCTGCTTCATTGCATTTGTGTCAAATGAGACTTACTTATCACAACCCAATAGAGTCTCGTCAATAAAGGTATCTCTGATACCAACAGTCAGCACTCCTCCAATCATGATGTCTCCTTCTTGTACATATTCATATTCCTTATGTGCTTTAACCTTCATATTCAGGTGACAGGCAGGATTGTTGGACTGATCCACAGATCTACATGGTGCCATAGGAAGGACTGTCAGATAGATCAGTAGTTTCAGACATTGAGGTACAGCTGAACCTCCCAGCATTCTACCCCCATACAGCAACCTTTAGCCAAATACCAGAGTATTCCCCCAGCAGCAGTCAGTAGCACAGAGAGACACAGGGGCCCCAGGGTTGGGCTGTGTGTGTAGAACAGAGTAAGGGGCCCGGCTCATCCAACCCTCATTTTATAGAGAGCAGAGAGAGGATTTGCCCCAGTAACAGTCAGTGGCACAGAGAGACACAGGGGCCCCAGGGTTGGGCTGTGTGTGTAGAACAGAGTAAGGGGCCCGGCTCATCCAACCCTCATTTTATAGAGAGCAGAGAGAGGATTTGCCCCAGTAACAGTCAGTGGCACAGAGAGACACAGGGGCCCCAGGGTTGGGCTGTGTGTGTAGAACAGAGTAAGGGGCCCGGCTCATCCAACCCTCATTTTATAGAGAGCAGAGAGAGGATTTGCTCGGTAGAATGAATATAGGCACCGGCACCTGGGGGAACTTTGGTTCTTTCTCAAAAAGATACAGTTATTTTCTCTGCTCTGGAGACACAGAACAATCAAAATAATTCTTCAGGTCTCTGTACATTTCACATCCCTTCAGGGAGCTCTCTAAGGCTTCAACAACTTCTTAAGTGTAAAGGAGAAATTCACTTACAGTTGGATTTTGTTTCCTAGTTCAGATTTTTTAGCGCTAAAAATTTTTTCGTAAGATTTTGAGATTTACTATCTGGCAAAACCGCTAAAAATCCGAACCTAAGAATTCGTCGGCAAAAACTTGTCGAGATCATGTAGGAGTCAACGAGAAAACGGAGAATTGTTTTCATACTTTCCGTAATTCTCCTTTCCTGGTCACTCTCCATATCAGCATTAAAATTGGGAGGCCACTCCCACCCCCGCCTACAGCCCAGATTATCCCTCCCTCTCAAAACCTTTAAGTACACCCATAGGTACCTACCTACCTCGTCTAATACCAAGTACCAGACTACAAGAATGGGAAATGCTGACATGGAGAGTGACCAGGAAAGGAGAATTACGGTAAGTAAGAAAATAATTCTCCCTTTTCCTGGTCACTCCATATCAGCATTAAAATTGGATCTACCAAGCCATGCTGAACCCAATGAGGTGGGAACAAAAACAGAGACTTGAAGAACTGCAAAAATTAATTTAATGAGGAAAAAGCCAGACGAGAGCCTGAAGCAAAGGCATGACTACTGGACTCAGACAGGTCTAGCTGATAATGCCTGATGAAGGTCCTGGCTGAAGACCATGAAGCCACCTCACAGATCTGCGCCGAAGGTACCTCTGCCCATGCTGCCCAAGAGGTTGACACAGCTCTGGTCGAGTGTGCCCTCAGACCCTCTGGAGCTAGCTTGCCATGGGCTTGATAAGCCTTCTCAATGCAATTGTAATCCATCTGCTAATGGTGGAATTGGCAGCCCCCAGACCTTTCTGACACCCTGCAGGGATGACAAACAACTTGTCCAACCTCCTGAAAGAATTAGAGACCTCCAGATAATGTTTTAGGCAACAAACTGTGTCAGTCTTCTGTAATTCCTCCAAATTCTGCACATCCGCAGAAAAAACGGATAAGGATATCTCCCTTTTTAAATGGAAAGTTGAGACCACCTTAGGCAGGAATGACTTGACCGGCTTGGAGAAAAGAGATATGCCCCGGACTGCATGAAAGGGCTTGTAACTCTCCCACTCTACATGCCAATGCTACAGCCACCAGGAACAGAGTCTTTAGAGTGAGAAGACGGGGGAAATGGTTTCAAGAGGCTCAAAGGGCAATAGAGACAGAGCCCTTAAAACTATAGGGAAACTCCACAGAGGAGGAGACTTTGAGAACTGCTGAGAAGAATCTCTTGACCATGGAGTCTTTGGCCCAGGATCTTCCAGACAAGGCTGACAGTGCTGAGAAATGAACCTTGAGGGTTTTGTACTGCAATCCTTTGTCTAGACCCTCCTGTAGAAAACGTAAGACTTGGGAAAGAGACGCTTCCTCCAATGGCAAGTCACTCTGCATCTTCCAGAGAAGGAACCGCTCCCAAATTCTGTAGTAAGCAGCAGAGGTGGAAGGCTTCCTAGCTTTTAACAGGGTATCAACAACATTTTTGGAGAGACCTAGCTCTGAACGTCTTTTGCGCTCAGCCTCCAGGCCTGAAGGGAAAGAGCAGACGGGTTTGGATGTAAGAGAGGACCCTGATTCAGCAGATCTTTCCTCATGGGAAGGGGCCATGGAGGAGCTACTGTGAGCTTCAGAAGCAGTGGATACCAGGGTCTGCAAGGCCAGTTTGGAGCCACCAGGACTAACTCCGCCATCTCTTGAATGACTTTCAGAAGTGTTCTGGAGATGAGGGGAAAAGGGGGAATGGCATAAGTTAGGCTGAATGACCAATCCTGGAGAAGGACATCCGTGCCCATTGTCCCTGGGCAAAAATTCCTGGAGAAAAACTTTGGCAACTGAGTGTTGAGATGGGTAGCCCATGAGGTTGATTGCCAAAGGTCCCCACTTCCTGGATAATTCCTGGAAGACCTGATGATTCAGACTCCACTCGTGACTCGACACTGAGTTTTCGACTGAGTCTGCTTCTTGGTTTTTCACCCCAGGTAAGTATTCCGCCGTCAGAAGAAACAGATTTTTCTCTGCCCAAGATAATATAGGACGGACTTCCTGAAGCAGTGAACTGCTCTTCATTCCCCCCTGCCTCTTGATGTAAGAGACTGCAGATGTGTTGTCTATTAGAATCCTGACCGCAGAGGCCTGAAGCATCTGGGAGAAGGACTGAAGGGCCAACTTTGCTGCCCTGATTTCTAGGATGTTGGAAGGAACTCCTGATTGTCTGACCGGCCACATCCCCTGAACCCTTTCGGAGCCCAGGTGGGCACCCCAGCCCAGAAGGGGAACAGTCATCTATAGGAAGGGTAGTCTTTTTAGCTAAATGTATGACAGCTGGGTCAACGGAAGGGAAAGTGATCCACTCCTGCAATTTGGACTCCTTAAAAGGATAAAGTTTAAGAAACCTTGGCTTTCCTGGAAGAGGGGAAAGGTCTGGCAACTCCTGGATGGAGTAGGCAGAACCTTAAGAGTCTTGGAACTGTCCGACTCCTGCTCCACTACTAAAGTCAATTTGACTGCTTTGATCAATGGAGAGACTAGAGAAAGATCAAATGAATCCCGAGCTCCCTCAGATTCCTCCTCCGACTCTAGAAAGTCCTCTAAAGGCATAGAGGCTGACAAACATTCATCATCTGAAGAATCCTCTGAAGCCCATGCATCTCCCTGAGTCTGAGATGTAAGGGAAGCCTCAGGTTCCACAGAAGGAGTAAAAGAAGCCTTAAAAAAATCCTTCCAACAGGAGCTACAAAACTTCTTCCCCATAAGCGGAGTGTTGAAACAGCCCACACACTCAGGTGAAGAGTCTTAGCTTGGACTTTGCGCTTTTTAGAAAGACCATCCTGTAGCGAGCTGATGAAAGAAAGAGAAACCCGTAAAGAGGAAGGGAAAAAAGGGAATAGAAGAAGATGAAAAAAGAAGAAGGGACCTACCTAGCTTGGAGGGCAGAGGCATTTGAGGCTGAGGAATCCATGAAGGAAGACAGAAAGTACCCCAAAACTAAGAGAAACCAAACAAAAAATGAGCCAAAGAATGCAATAAAACAAAAAACACTCTTTGGCAAACACCTACCGAGCAGGAGAGTGAGGCAGAAAAGGCAGCAGGAGCTGGAGGCTCCACCAGGCAGGCAAGCAGGGTACACGCTGGCGCTAAAAACGCCAAGAATATAAACCCCCCCCCCGGTAAGAAGAAGGCATCGCAAAGTCACTTCCTCCTTTTGGCACGCAAATTGGAACGCACTTCCGCATATTGCGCCTCACTTCCGGTCTTTGGAACGCAAACCAATAGAAGCTGCAGAAGGACGCCAACTGCAACAAAAAGACTGGAGCCGAAAGAGAAAAGGATTCCCCTGCGACACGAGCAACTTCCAAGTCACCCCCATGCCACTACCTCTGACATCTGACGACCTTCACAGCCACGGGGTTCATCCAAGGACAAGTTACAGGAACGTACTCCGCTGCCTCCCAAACTTTACCAGAAGGGGAGGGAAAACGGAAGCTCTCTGCCAATTCACCCAAGGAACATCAATGCCCCTTAAGGAATATATCCAAACTGAAAGAGACCCTGAAGGAACTGTAGACAAGCACAGAAAGAAAAAAGATGAGGTAGGTGGGTACCTATGGGTGTACTCAAAGGTTTTGAGAGGGAGGGACAGTCTGGGCCTTCCGATTTTAATGCTGATATGGAGTGACCAGGAAATGGCCCTTCCTGTTCCTGAAAGATCTTTCTTTGCTTTGAAACTTTAGAGCTTTGTGATTTTTGATGCTGGTTTCTTGTGCGATATCTAAATAAAAGGAGACGTTTCAGTGTTACAATTGGAAAAACTTGTTGTTTCATGACTTTTCTGTGACTTTTTCCCCACACATTTTTCAGTTCCGACTTTTTAGTAACAGACATTCATGGAAATTAGTTTGTTTGCATTTCTGAAAAGAAAAAATGAGAAAAGTTGTCAGTAAGTATTTTTTAAATATACTAACCAGTGCGGGTATGGATTAATAAGAGGTCCAGAATAGTTTTATGGAAATCCTGGCCTTTTGGGTGCTGTGAGAGAGGCAATGGAAAAGATAGTTATGTGGTGTGTTTCCACCAGGGAATCAGTGTCCGAACCCACGGGCTCGAACAGAGGGGGGAGGTATGTGACAAAAAGGCTTGTCTCAGTGAGACTTGTCTGTTGGATGGCAGGTATATAGCACCCAGGCTGAGTACTGGCTCCTTTAAATCTCCAGGGCAGGAGAGGCTAGTGCCCTGCAGTATGGCTAGAGAATGCTGGAGCCAATTAGGCAACAGCTGAAGCATTTAAGGTGAGCCTGGGTGTGCAGCAAGGGATCAGTTTTCTGAGAGACTTGGAGGTTGAGCCTGGTCTAATTGAAGGTGACTCTCAGAGCAGGGCACAGAGCAGGGGCGCTGCCTGTGTTGGGAACCCCTAGAGGAGCTGGGGGTGCCACCTGCCACTGTGAAGGAGCAGTGGGAGTCACGACCAGAGAGTTCAGTTTCTGAGAGAGACTGAGGGGGGCAGGCTGGACTGACGACAAGCTCCCCTGATTCTGGGACTCCAGAAAAGGACTGCCGGGCATTGGCAGTGAGGATTTGGGTATCCCGTGTGTTGAAACGACAGTCTGGTGAGACTTATGTTTTCTTGAACTGTTTACTTGCAAAATACCAAGTTGTGATGTACTGCTTTACTGTGGAAAATAAAGCACAGGCAGGAGCCTGATCGTTTTGTTGTCTGTCTCGTCTGTGAAGCCCAGATTTCCATCCGCTACCGGCTGCTACCAGCTAAATCCCCACAGTGCATAACAATAAACAATGTAGGGGCTGATTCACTAAAGTGCGCTTAAATTTATTGCACGCTTTTTTGCATTAAATTAGTCGTGACACCTACTACAGTAAATGAGTTTTTGCCAATAAAATATGGACTTACAGTGTTATTTATTCAAGTCTGTAGGCCTGATTCACTAAAGTGCGATAAAAATTATCGCACGCTTTTTTGCGTTAAAAAACGCAAAATAACTTGCGCGCGATTCACCATAGTATTATCGCGTGCGAAAAATCGCTATTTTTGCATGGGTTATTTCTCGCACTAGTTTTACCGCATGCGTTAATTTCCGCGCTGAAAAGAATACGATCACATGATTCACTATAACTTTTGCGCGCTAAATATCGCATTCGGCTATGCGAAAATTAACACCTACTACAGGCAGGCGAAAAATTATACAAAAGTACAGTAAATGATTTTTTGCAATAAAATATGGACTTACAGTGTTATTTATTCAAGTCTGTGTTTCCCCCAGAGTGACGCAGCCGCCAGTTTGCAGCGAAATGTTCATTTTTAATACAGTAATTTTCTGCAAGTATTGGCGTGTATGGCTAACATGGCGTGCATTCATTTGCCCGACTATTTCTATTTGGCTACAAGTGATGAAATGTTTCGCCAGGCATGAATTCGCAGCAAATTTTTGGACGTGCGTTGAATTTTTTGCGGCGGATTTTTTCATGCGTTTTGCAAAACAATCCGCCAATGGCAAAACGCATGAAAAAATTTGCCACGCAAAAATTCACCGCACATACAAAAATTTATACAAGCATCAAAAAATAATAGTCACAGCAACAATTTTTTTGCCCGCACAACATTTTTGCCGTTTCGTGGATCTTTCGAAAGATTTGTTAATTTTCACTAAAGAAACCAGAACACATTTGCTCATCACTAGTGGCTACTATTTATATGCATCTACTATTTATATACTACTATTTATATGCTACCATTTATATGTGGCTAATATTTATATACACCATTTATATGCGGCGACAATTTTTATACACTATTTCTAAGCTACCATTCATATGCAGTGACTATTCGCGGGCGTAATTTAGCACATGTACCAGCAAATACCGCATTGAAATAGTCTTCGCGAGTTAAATAACGCATGCAATATCGCGCGTAAAAAAGCGCAAGTATGCTTATAGGGAATCGTGCGAAAAATCGCCGAAATTAAGCCGCGGTAAAAATTTTAGCGCACAATAAAAATAGCGCACGTTTTGTCACCCTTTAGTGAATCAGGCCCTGTGTCTTTTTACTCAATTTTACTAGGTCTTGGCATGTATGGAATTTCCCTACTAATATACAGTACTATAGCGGTGAATATTTAGTCGCCATAATATACAGTACTATAGCGGTGAATATTTAGTCAGATAATATACAGTACTATAGCGGTGAATATTTAGTCGCCATAATATACAATACTATAGCGGTAAATCTTTAGTCGCCATAATATACAATACTATAGCAGTAAATCTTTAGTTGCCATAATATACAGTACTGTAGCGGTAAATATTTAGTCGCACAAAATACATTACTAGGTATATTTTGGCGATTTCTTTGTCGCAACTTTGTAATCTCGCGACTTGCGGACATTTTGTTGCGATTTTGTAATCTCGTGACATGTGCGACTTGGGGCCATTTTGTGTCATTGAGCCTGCTGTCACCAAACAGAGAGGATCATGCCTGGGGTTTCAGAGCTGCTACCAGGGGAGAGGCGCTATATTGCAACATTCCTTCTGCGCTCAGGATATGACGACCCGCCGCTGGGGGACTTGGGGGTCCACGAGAGGAAGAGGGCAATCCTGGGTGAGCTCCAAGCTGGTTTGCTCGCCGGGTTTGCCCTTGATGTGGACCTCCGCCTGCTCCAGCGCATATGGTCCGACTTGAAGCGCAGGAATTCAGATCTGGTTGCTGAAATTGCGGAAGGTAATTATTGTACTTTATAAAATAAGTAAAATATTTAGCAAGTAATTTGAACTAAAGGTACAAATGTAAGAAATGTCAGGGATGATGAAAGTAACATAGTAACATAGTAAGTTGGGTTGAAAAAAGACATACGTCCATCACATTCAACCATAATGCCAGTGAGGAACTGAAACATTGGTCACAATAAACCTCTGAATATTATTTCACATCTTCGTGGCTCCTTGTCAAAATCCTGTGTGTGCCATCACCCCATGCCTGTCTAGATTTTGTTTTGCCACCGGCACCCAGGTATTATTGTTCCTTATGGTGTGCAGCTTCCCAGCACTTCCTATTGTGTGTGTATATATAATATATATATACAGTGGTGTGAAAAACTATTTGCCCCCTTCCTGATTTCTTATTCTTTTGCATGTTTGTCACACAAAATGTTTCTGATCATCAAACACATTTAACTATTAGTCAAAGATAACACAAGTAAACACAAAATGCAGTTTTTAAATGAGGGTTTTTATTATTTAGGGAGAAAAAAAATCCAAACCTACATGGCCCTGTGTGAAAAAGTAATTGCCCCCTGAACCTAATAACTGGTTGGGCCACCCTTAGCAGCAATAACTGCAATCAAGCGTTTGCGATAACTTGCAACGAGTCTTTTACAGCGCTCTGGAGGAATTTTGGCCCACTCATCTTTGCAGAATTGTTGTAATTCAGCTTTATTTGAGGGTTTTCTAGCATGAACCGCCTTTTAAGGTCATGCCACAACATCTCAATAGGAATCAGGTCAGGACTTTGACTAGGCCACTCCAAAGTCTTCATTTTGTTTTTCTTCAGCCATTCAGAGGTGGATTTGCTGGTGTGTTTTGGGTCATTGTCCTGCTGCAGCACCCAAGATCGCTTCAGCTTGAGTTGACGAACAGATGGCCGGACATTCTCCTTCAGGATTTTTTGGTAGACAGTAGAATTCATGGTTCCATCTATCACAGCAAGCCTTCCAGGTCCTGAAGCAGCAAAACAACCCCAGACCATCACACTACCGCCACCATATTTTACTGTTGGTATGATGTTCTTTTTCTGAAATGCTGTGTTACTTTTACGCCAGATGTAACGGGACACGCACCTTCCAAAAAGTTCAACTTTTGTCTCGTCGGTCTACAAGGTATTTTCCCAAAAGTCTTGGCAATCATTGAGATGTTTTTTAGCAAAATTGAGACGAGCCATAATGTTCTTTTTGCTTAAAAGTGGTTTGCACCTTGGAAATCTGCCATGCAGGCCGTTTTTGCCCAGTCTCTTTCTTATGGTGGAGTCGTGAACACTGACCTTAATTGAGGCAAGTGAGGCCTGCAGTTCTTTAGATGTTGTCCTGGGGTCTTTTGTGGCCTCTCGGATGAGTTGTCTCTGCGCTCTTGGGGTAATTTTGGTCGGCCGGCCACTCCTGGGAAGGTTCACCACTAATCCATGTTTTTGCCATTTGTGGATAATGGCTCTCACTGTGGTTCGCTGGAGTCCCAAAGCTTTAGAAATGGCTTTATAACCTTTACCAGACTGATAGATCTCAATTACTTTTGTTCTCATTTGCTCCTGAATTTCTTTGGATCTTGGCATGATGTGTAGCTTTTGAGGTGCTTTTGGTCTACTTCTCTGTGTCAGGTAGCTCCTATTTAAGTGATTTCTTGATTGAAACAGGTGTGGCAGTAATCAGGCCTGGGGGTGACTACAGAAATTGATATTGAAATTGAAAATTGAAATTGATAAACCACAGTTAAGTTATTTTTTAACAAGGGGGGCAATCACTTTTTCACACAGGGCCATGTAGATTTGGAGTTTTTTTTCTCCCTTAATAACGTAAACCTTCATTTAAAAACTGCATTTTGTGTTCAATTATGTTATCTTTGACTAATAGTTAACGGTTTTTGATGAGCAGAAACATTTAAATGTGACAAACATGCAAAAGAATAAGAAATCAGGAAGGGGGCAAATAGTTTTTCACACCACTGTATATATATATTTTTTTTTTTTCAAATACATATGCATAAATGAGTTTAAAGCAGGGGGGAAGAAGCAAGGAGCGGCCCATAGTATGAGACTTTTGGGGAAGGGACAGTTTCCCCCCAGGCCCTTGAGTTCTCCCCCCAGGCCAAGCGCTGGGCACCAGGTTCTCCTGCAGACGAGGGACCATCACGCTGGTCAGTGCAGGAGGACCTGGATAACATCAAGGCCCAGTTGGCCCAGCTCCAGGGGGAAATTAACGAACTCAGGAGGGACAAACAAGAACTCAAGGGCAGCAAGCCCTAAGTTTTACTTTCCCTATTTTCTTCCCCTTTAATTGTTCAAATAAAAGTTTTAATTTTTCTACTTTTGAACTGGGTAATGTCTAATTATTTTTCCTTCCTTGATATGGTATTCTATACTTTCATGTAGTTTCCCCTACACTCTTACATTTATCAGTAACACATCAATATGCTATATGGGTTACATGTTTGCAAATATTCTGCCAACAATTTTGCCTTTAGCCCATTTTGCTGAATAGTAAAACTTGCGCTAATTAGTACGTAGCGTATTTTCTGGCGAGTGGGATAACTGCCAATCCAATGTTTTGTTGCCAGAATAATTGCAATATTATATTTGTCCCCGTTTAATAAAGTGCCCATAACATATTTGCCATTTATTCTGTGTCTAAAATCTCCCACTTAATTTAAGCCACTTTAGCAAACGGCCCCTAAGTATTTGGCTAAATATTCTTAAATGCCCCCCCATTTTATTATCTCTGGCACTTCTTTTTTTCTTACTTAGATTTTTATTGTTTTTTGGGGGTTTTTTTTGCAAATAAACATTTATACAGCAACTCTCTAGCACTCTGTGCTCTCCCAGGGCAAAATGTCGCCAGTTTTATGCTGCCGATTGCCGCGTGCGTAATGTCGTGACAATTAGCACTTGCGATAATTAGCGTGCATGCGAAAAATACCAAGCACGTTATTTACCATGACAAAAATATTGCATGAAATTTCGCGCATAAAATAGCGCAAGTATGCTTATAGTGAATCGTGTGAAAAGTCGCTAAAATTTAGACGCGATAACATTTTTACTGCACGCTATAAATAGCGCACGTTTTATCGCACTTTAGTGAATCAGCCCCATAATGTAGTTTATAGAGTTAATCCCCACTGTTCAGATAATAATCTTTGAATACTGACACCATCATTTACCAGTCTTGCCCACTGGTTGCACCCCAAAACACCAGACTGACATTATTAAATCAGGGAACACCTCCCACATGGAAATAAAACTTGCGCATGGGACCTCAGGGGCCACCAACTTAGACCAATCTCCAACTATTTTTCCTCCTTTTCTCACCCAACCTCTTTATTCTACTAGTCTCTTTTATTTACATGCTAGTATCTATCCTTTCATCTATTTCTCCTCTTTGTTCTCATTCAGAAATAGGGAATGACCATGAATTAGGCCAAATGGTCAGGAGCAGGAGGGCCCACTTACACCTGGGCCCACCAGGAGTTTTCCTGGTATCCTGGTGGGCCAGTCCGACACTGTACCTGCATTCTGGTTCTATACCGCACTGATATTTTGGTTTTACCCTCAGCCTTTCTTACTGATTACACTCAGCTTTCAGATAAGCTATTGTTTCTGAAGCCCACCCTTAGGTGTTATCAGTAGTAGTGGTGGGTCTAACCCAGTGACACCCCAAGTCCCCAGTAACTAAGTGCACAAGAATGGCAGTGCAACAGGCACAACCCTGAGCTGGAGGATGCTGCAGTGGGGAGCCACCCATAGTATGGGGACACTGGGGGAGGACAATTGAAAGTACTTTTTCCACTGATGAAGAGGGCATGAAGCTCTTAAAAAGTTTTGTCTGTATGTGCACTCCGCACTGAAGATGGTAGAATGTCTGTGGATCTTCACTAAAGCAAAAAAAAAACTCCATCAAAGATATAAAAGCTTCCAAGGCTTGCGGGGATCAAGTATTATGTGTTCCACCTTTTCAGATGAGAGCCGGGAAAGGAACTATACGAGAGAACCCCTTGATAAATTGCCTATAATAGTTGGCAAAGCCAATAAATCTCTGTAAGGACTTGGTGCTGGTAAGAAGGGATCAGTCCTGGATTGCAGAGACTTTGGCATAACTACTCAAGGCATAACTACTCAAAAAGACATAACTACTCAAAAAGACAGTCTCTGGAATTAAAGTCCATCTTCCACTAATCCGCCTCTCGTATTTGGATCAAGTTATAGGCCCCACTGAGATCTAGTTTAATAAAGATTTTAGCCCCTTTCAATTGGTCAAACAGCTCAGGGATGAGGGGAAGTGGGTAATAGGGATGTAGCGAACCTGAAAAAAAAATTTGCAGACCCGTTCGCGAACTTACGCCAAAACTCGCAAATATTCGCGGACTTTGCAAACCCCATAGACTTCAATGGGAAGGCGAACTTTAAAAACTAGAAAAGCCATTTCTGGCCAGAAAACTGATTTTAAATTTGTTTAAAGGGTGCCACGACCTGGACAGGGGCATGCAGGAGGGGGATCAAGGGCAAAAACTTCTCTAAAAAATACTTTGTTGGCACAGCGTTGCGCCAAAAAAAAACGCAAGATATTCTAGCGAAAATACACGGATTTTTTTCTTTCGCGCTAAACACCATGAAAACGGGATTTGTGGAAAAACACCATGTGTGAATTGTGTGATATTTTTTGAGCCGATAAAAACTGCGGAAAACGCCGCGTGAACCCAAACTGCGAACATACGCTGAAAGTTCGTGAACATACGCGTTCGCGAACACCCGATGTTCGCCGGCGAACAGATCACTACATCTCTAGTGGGTAACGGTCCTTTATAGTTATCTTGTTGAGGCCCCTGTAAGTGATAGAAGGATGAAGACCTTTTCTATAAAAAAGGATCCAGCACCTGCATGGAAGGGGTCCGTATGAACCCAAGTTGAAGATAATCTTGAATATACTTCTTCATTGCTTGGGTTTCAGCTGGAGAAAGAGGATAAATATTGACTGTAGGGTGCATGGTTCAATGGGGCAGTCATAGGGGGGATGAGGAGGAAGAGTTTCAGCATATTTTATAAACAAATAAATAAGGTTGAGGAGACTGCCTCATACAGACAAAAGCAAACAAAAGGAATTCTGGGAATGAATTCCAAACTCTTAAAAAAATCCCATTTACATGGGTTTATCCTATAGGCTAAAGCTCACCCACTGGGTTTGAAGCTGAAGCCGGGATAATAGCTGATCAGATTCCCAACTACAGACTGGTTTCGCCTTTTTTGAGGCTCATCAATCTGATCAGCTATTGTCCTGGCTTCAGCTTCAAACCCAGTGGGTGAGCTTTAGCCTATAGGATAAACCCATGTAAATGGGATTTTTTTAAGAGTTTGGAATTCATTCCCAGAATTCCTTTTGTTAGCATATTTTATAGACTTTATATGCAGAGGACAGGCTTGAAGATCAACAAAGGCTACAGGTAGAATACAGGCTGAATACAGGTAGATGGCAGACAATTCTTGAAACAAAAGGGACTCCGACGGGAGATTAGGCTATTGGACCAATAAATGGTAGGGTGGAGCCAAGGTAAACCCAACACCACCACTGGGGAAGAAGGACAATTAATAATATGAAAAAACAATTTCTCTTTATGCAGAGACCCCAACTGTCAAAGGTAATTCACTCATTGTTTCAGATATGGTTTCTGGTGTCAAAAGTCTATCATCAATCACCAAAACCAGCAAGAGAGTAGATATGGAAAAAGGGTAATACCAACATGCTTCGCAAAGACAGAGTTCATGAAATTTCCTGCTGCTTCAGAATCAAGAAAGGCTTACACGTTGACTGCTCTGGAAGCTACCTGAAACTGCACTGGAAGGAGAAATCTATGAGAATTGTTTTGGGAAGAAGGTTTCATGCCTCGCAGATAAGACTCCCTCAATCTTACTTAGGTGTTGACATTTGCCTGCTTCTGAGAGCAACAATTGGCAAATGAGTCTTGTCCTCACAGTGCAAGCACAGGCCATCAGAATACCTCTGGAGTTTCATTTGTGCCTTTCCAATCTGCATAAGTTTCTTAGAGGAAGTGGAAGTGGACTGATGAGTAGAACTCTTAAGTAGAAGTCTTTGAAATCATGGTGGGTTGGAACCTCTTGCTACACTTTTTTTCTTCTTGACATTCCCAAAGGTGGGTGCAAGCCTTGATATGGAGAGTGATCACTTCCTCCAGCTGTTCATCTTACAGCTTACCAGACAGCTCCTCCCAATAGACTCCCACATATGCTTCATTGTTCCAAGCAATCTCTACAGCTACAGCCAGTGTTTAGAATTCAATGGCATACTGGCTAGCATTGTGGTTTCCTTGACAGATCTGAATGAGATGAGATGACGCAGCAGCCACAAGGCCAGCCGCATCAAAGATAGTCTGCAAGGTCTGAAAGTAAGCTTTGGCATTGTTAGGGGAAACTTATTTTCCCATAGAGGAAATGCCCATTCCAGTGCTTTGACTTCCAGCATGGAGATGACATATCCCATCTTAGCTCTTTCAGAAGCATAATGCAGTTAAAACTGTATGAGGCATTGGTTCAAAAAGCTCCTACAGGCCTGAAGATCCCAGTTGTAACATGGAGGTGGAGGGATGTGTTGCCATGGGAGGTGCAGAAGATGCTGTGGCAGGGGGAGTTCCAGACATTGAAGGAGCAATAGGCATCTGAAAGAGTAGGGCCTCCAGGACTTGGCCTATGTGAGCCTGCTGAGCTTCATAAACCTTCATGCAAGTTGGAATGTCAGGTCCATTGCCTGAATATATTGTCAGGGCCCAACAGCCCTTACCGGGGTTGAAGTCAGGACCAAAGAGGAAGCAAAGTTCAGAAAATTCAGTATTCAAGGTGTTAAGGAAGTCTCTTAGTCAAATTCAGGCAGGCAACAATCAACGTAGTCAGAAACAAAGCAAAAAGTCAAGGACCCGTAGATCAAGCAAAAATACTCATATAATTTCACTTTATAGGGAAAGGCGTATATTCGGGCATTGAACCTGGATGGGCCTTTGGCATGCTTTTTGAATTTCCACACTGAAGCACAATGTGGTAAAATCACTTGGCGCGGGCAGGCCAATATGATGCTGCACCCATGGGCGCTGTCATCTTTGGAAAGAAGTGAAGCTCAATTTCTTGCTGAGGAATTTTGAAACTTTTTAATGAATTTTAGTGAATTTTGAGCGTCTCATGAATTATATTTTATATTTTCATATATATGTTCATGAATAAGTAGACTGGCCAATCACCGAATGAATAAACAGTATTTTAATTCCACAAAATCGATTTACATTTTATAATTCCTTGAATTTGTGGTTGGTTGGAGTCACCAACTTGTGAAATTAAAATCTTGCATTAGTTAGTGCTTGATCATTAAAGCTCTCCAGCCTAATACAGCCACCACTCTGCTGAACTTGTGCCCAATCTCTGCCTGGTTAACTCTCTTGCTTCTGGCTTGTTCCTTGCTCTTGGTTTGTTGGCTCCTGAGTCCTTGCCTTGTTTCTGTGCCCTCATTCCTGTTGCTTGCCTTATTCTTGAGTGATCTCCTGGTTCTGATCTAAGCCTGTTTACTGGATTTTTCTTCTGTCCTTAGCCTGCCCTGACATTGGTCTGCCTATCGGACACTCATTATTTCCTGCCTGTTTAATGGACTTCACAGAATCTACTATATTATTTTCTTATTTCTTCATCATTAAATCTTGTTTCTTCATAACAACATGACTTCTGCCTTTCACCAAGCCAATTACATGCATTACCTGGGTTATGCACCTAGGCTCCTACCTGCCAGTCACTCATCTGTGGCCAGACCTGACAGGGTCTATCAAGGGTCTTACTGTCTATAATTGGCTTTCAGACTGGCTGCCATCTGTAAAAGCTGTTTCCGACTGTACAAAAGAAATATGCAATATTCATTTGGTAGGGTCTAGTTGTCACTCAAGCTGGGTCCACCCACAGTTTTGACCATTTACTGTGGGAGAATTAAAGAACACGCCCAGTCCTCAGTTCAGTCTAGACACTGAACAAAAAGTCTCTGCAGCTCTGATATATTGACATTTTTAAGAGGAAAAATTTGATCTAAACCAATTTTTTCTTTGACATTATACACTTAAAAGAAGGTGAAATGTAATAGTAGGAGATAAGGCTGACACTAGATGTCTCCTTTAAATGAGTTTCTCTAAACTTTTGTCATGTAGCTTAATGCTTCTAGTCAAGTCCTTGTTTACATCTATAGTGCTGGTGTGGTTGTGTGTAAAAATTGATATGGAAAAAACACATCAAAACACACAATAGTCAATAGGCTTGGTGCCAATTTAAATAGTTGAGATGATTGGAATCAGTTCTGTCAAGCCCCACCAGCTTCCATATTTCATTAAATACCTGCTAAGGGCAGATCATGACCATTTTCCCTTGGGGACCCAAACAGCAAAAAAGTCTTATGGAGAGACTGGGCAGGAGACTAAAACGGAAGTTAGGTCCTGGCATTGAGATCTGGATCCTACAAAAGGTCTGGAGTAATGTGAAACACAGACTTCCAGAGTAGGTGGAGGAAATCCAAGAGGAGCTGTTAGGTAGAGTTTTTTAATGTAATCTTATTTTTTAAATTGATTACAAAAAAGGTGCTGATTTAATTAAATGAAAATATTAGGCAGAATACATATTTAGCAACAGAATTTTGCTGAATAAAGGTAGCTGAATCAACATAATTAGTGATGAGCGAATCTGTCCCATTTCGCTTTGCCATAAAATTCGCAAAACGGCAAGAAAGTTCACAAAACGAAAAATTCGCAAAACGCATCTGTTGGGTGATTTTTTTTTGTTGCTGCGGCTATTTTTATTGTCACCTGTGCTTTTTTTTCGTGACCACACCCGATTTTACGAGACCGCACCCTTTTTGTTTTCACGACTGTGCACTTTTTTGCCAGGCCCGCGCCCAATTTGAAGCATGACAAAAAATTCCGCGAGACAAAATATTCACTGAAGTTTGGCAAAACAATTCGCCAATGACGAAATGCGGAAATTTGCTGCGAATCCATGCCTGGTGAAAAAATTCGCTAATCACTAAACATTATCCTTAAAGGAGAAGGAATGGCTAGTAAAGAGTTAATCTCAAGCTGCAGGCATACCTTCCGTTCTCTCAATAGTGCCCTTAAGTCTCCCCATATTTCTCCCATTCAGATGATTAGAAGCCAAAGAGGAAGAAAAAATGCTGAGCTGTGTAAAGAAAGTTCCCATAATGCCTAGCTCCTGCACCAAGACCAAGACCCGTGTACATGCTCAGTTAGTAAGACTATGAGGAAGCTTCCTACTGATTGGCTCAGATCCACATTCCTAAGGGGGGAGGGAGTTCTTAGCATTCTTGAGGGAGGAGAGAGCAGGAGAGGGGAGGGAGAAGTGAGCTGAGTGTCTCTGGCACAGGAAAACAAAGAGATAACAAATCTTTTGACAGAGGACTCTGAGTGCTTATGGCTGTATTTACATAGACCTTTCTAATAAAGCTTACTTAGATTTTGCCTTTCCTTCTCCTTTAAATTGTGTTCAGTGGCCATACAATGCTGATGATGAGGTTCATATATCTTGATTTTAGATCCCAAGAGCTCAATGTTCAGACAACTGTCTCCCCGGCTTCATGAAGGCACCAAGGCCCGGAGCCCAGTCCTGCTGCTATGACTGTGTCCCGTGTTCCGAGGGGGAGATCTCCAACACAACTGGTACAAATGCATGTAGAAGTTACTCTAGTCAAAGGGACCTGTGGAAACTCAGTGGTGTAGTCTATAGTCTATTGTCTATTATTTCAAAAGAATAAAGGATTTAGACTTTCAGGTTTAGACTATTGTAACAGAATCGATCCCGGCTTCAGTTGTAATAGCTCAGGTTTTTGCTCTGTTATTCGAAGTACTTGTGACCTGGGGTATTTTTGTATGAATTTGGAGTTAGTAAATTTCCATGGGGTTTCCTTTCTGAACCAGAAGGCTCGAACAATCCTAAACAGGCCCCAAGGCTACTAAAAATACACTAAGATTATTTTGCCACCATTGGGAATTTATGAATATTAGTTTTCATTAAGTACAAGGTACAGTTTTACCATGTGATTCAACACTGGCCTCTTTATTACATCGCAACTTTTATCAGTGGAAAGCTGTAGTTCAGGTTACCCTTACCCGATGCACCTTCCATGAATCTAACACTCTCTCTTGCTCATCCCTTACACACCATTGACTCTAATCCAGTCTTATCCAAGGTCTCAATAACCAAAGACTTGCACCAACATTCTTCCTCTTGCAAAGGGCCCTAGAGAACAAACAACTAATGTTTACTGTAGCCTTAGGAACTTAAATGCATTTATGTCAATTCATTTATACTTATATGGTGTCTCCACATGTCTATTTATATTTATGTACTGAAACAGGACATTCAGAAGTCAAAAAAATAACAAATCAACAGCAGTGTGGCACTTTACATTGACGCTATGTCCAATATTACCATTTGTCTTAGTTTTGTATAAGGGTCCTGTTCCATACATCCTTCATTCTCTACCAACCAATCCAGGGTCGGACTGGGCCACCGGGACACCGGGAAAAATCCCAGTGGGCCCGGCTCTAGTGGGCCCCGGTGGCCCAGACCCGACCCTTGCGGTGCTCCCCCTGCCCGAATGCTCCTGCCCCTAAGTGTTATATTCACGTGCTCCGGGAAGGGCGTCGGATGGGGGGGCCTGCGAGGGGGGTTGGAGGGGCCCTGTGAGGGGGGTTGGGGGGCCCTCTGGGGGGGTATGCTATGGGCGCCCCGGTGGGCCCTCCACACCCCAGTCCGACCCTGAACCAATCTGAATAGGAATAGAGGGTGTAATACAAGAGTTCCCCATTATATTATTGGTATTGGTAGGGGAAGTCCATATTTGCTCAATATATATCAAGTTACTATGAATTCTTGAATTCTGAGCTAGGAATGAAAGCCTTGCTGAAGTCTCTATAGAAGTCGAAGTTGGAAAGCTCTAGGGGGCTTGTTTGATTAAATCTGATCGGTTGGTGCAATCAAAGACAAAATCAAAAGTAACTCAAATTTAGCATCAGCTGACATTGTTTTTGACTTGCCCCATGCTATTGGTCTGGCATGGAATTAAGCTATTGCTAAATAGAATCTCAAGGTTCTATACTAATGGATGCTAAAGATATTCCAACATACTAAATGTCATTTATGACCACAAATGCCATGTTTTTTCCATAATGTGGTATTTTCCCCCAGAATTCCTGGGTTACTGCATCCACCAGGGGGCGTTGCACCAACTGATTTTCAATGCCCAGTTGGTGTAATTTCCAATGTTCAGCGTGTGAGTGATGCCTGCACCCTATTCTTTAGACCCAAGTGCTCGGTGCCCATTGACGCAGGGTGCTGGGGGAACCCTGGAGCTTCCATCTGGTTGGGAGGTGGGAGTAGTTCCAGGCAATAGGCAGAGATCAATTCTGAACAAGAAGACTGTGGCTGTGAGCGGATCTATAAGAAAGTACAAGGAGCCTGTTTTGGCACCTTTAATGAATGGGGTTTTATGCTCATCTGACTATGGGGAAATATGTGTGAGCGCCAATGAGCTTGTAGATGTAAAAGCCCTACAGTATTATATACTAATAACTCTTTAGATTTAGGTCTATAGATTTCAGCCTAACATGACCATGTCCCATGTCTCTTTTCTCCTGAGAGAAAGGCATTTAACTAAATAATGGCAGCAGCTCATCAGCAAAGGAATAAAAAAAATGTAGACGCCAGGGCCATTTTGAGTAAGGAAACTTCTAAGAAAATAAACCCATTTGTAATAAAAGGAACAACCTTTTCCCAGGTGCTGTAACCCAAAGCAACCAATTAGATTAGGTGACCACTAAATGCTACCAGTTGATTGGTTGCTATGGGTTACTGCACCTTGGCAAACATAGTGGGGCTCATTTATAAACTTTGCGCAGAGCAAAATCAGTCTGACAGTGAACATATACGCCCTGCGCATGTTTATATTTATAAAGCTGGACACATGCAAACACCATTAGAGGTATAGGACCCGTTATCCAGAATGCTCGAAACCAAGGGTATTCCGGATAAGGGGTCTTTCTGTAATTTGGATCTCCATAACTTAGGTCTACTAAAAAATGTATAAAACATTTATTAAACCCAATAGGATTGTTTTGCATCCAATAAGGATTCATTATATCTTAGTTGGGATCAAGTACAGGTACTGTTTTATTATTACAGAGAAAAGGGAATCATTTAACCATTAAATAAACCCAATAGGGCTGTTCTGCCCCCAATAAGGGGTAATTATATCTTAGTTGGGATCAAGTACAGGTACTGTTTTATTATTACAGAGAAAAGGGAATCATTTAACCATTAAATAAACCCAATAGGGCTGTTCTGCCCCAATAAGGGGTAATTATATCTTAGTTGGGATCAAGTACAGGTACTGTTTTATTATTACAGAGAAAAGGGAATCATTTAACCATTAAATAAACCCAATAGGGCTGTTCTGCCCCCAATAAGGGGTAATTATATCTTAGTTGGGATCAAGTACAGGTACTGTTTTATTATTACAGAGAAAAGGGAATCATTTAACCATTAAATAAACCCAATAGGGCTGTTCTGCCCCAATAAGGGGTAATTATATCTTAGTTGGGATCAAGTACAGGTACTGTTTTATTATTACAGAGAAAAGGGAATCATTTAACCATTAAATAAACCCAATAGGGCTGTTCTGCCCCCAATAAGGGGTAATTATATCTTAGTTGGGATCAAGTACAGGTACTGTTTTATTATTACAGAGAAAAGGGAATCATTTAACCATTAAATAAACCCAATAGGGCTGTTCTGCCCCAATAAGGGGTAATTATATCTTAGTTGGGATCAAGTACAGGTACTGTTTTATTATTACAGAGAAAAGGGAATCATTTAACCATTAAATAAACCCAATAAGGCTGTTCTGCCCCAATAAGGGGTAATTATATCTTAGTTGGGATCAAGTACAGGTACTGTTTTATTATTACAGAGAAAAGGGAATCATTTAACCATGAAATAAACCCAATAGGGCTGTTCTGCCCCAATAAGGGGTAATTATATCTTAGTTGGGATCAAGTACAGGTACTGTTTTATTATTACAGAGAAAAGGGAATCATTTAACCATGAAATAAACCCAATAGGGCTGTTCTGCCCCCCAATAAGGGGTAATTATATCTTAGTTGGGATCAAGTATGTAGTGTTTCTGACTGTGGAGTTTAACTATTAACAAAGACACAGGACACACTCTTGCTGTTAGGGATCTGTATTACTCTCAGGCTGCACATTTTAAGATGGCTACTGAACCTCCCCTCACCAACAAGTTACATTCCTTAATGCATCAAGCATTATCATGTTATAGCGACATCTAGGGGCTGATTTACTAAGACACGAATTCGAATCCGAATTGGAAAAATTCCGATTGGAAAACGAACATTTTGCGTCTTTTTCGTATTTTTTGCAATTTTTCCGGCGCCTTTACGACTTTTCGGAAATTGTCGCGAGTTTTTCAGTACCAATACGATTTTCGCGAAAAAACGCGACTTTTTTGTAGCCATTACGATTCGCTTGTATCTTTTTCGTATTGAGCGCTTGTAAGCAACGGCCGAAAATTTCAGACTTAGCATGATTTTGGAAGCCTCCCATAGGACTCACTGGCACCCTGCAGCTCCAACCCGGCCCAAGGAAAGTCTCCCATAGGGCTCAATGGCACTCTGCAGCTCCAACCCGGCCCAAGGAAAGTCTCCCATAGGGCTCAATGGCACTCTGCAGCTCCAACCTGGCCCAAGGAAAGTCTCCCATAGGGCTCAATGGCACTCTGCAGCTCCAACCCGGCCCAAGGAAAGTCTCCCATAGGGCTCAATGGCACTCTGCAGCTCCAACCCGGCCCAAGGAAAGTCTCCCATAGGGCTCAATGGCACTCTGCAGCTCCAACCCGGCCCAAGGAAAGTCTCCCATAGGGCTCAATGGCACTCTGCAGCTCCAACCCGGCCCAAGGAAAGTCTCCCATAGGGCTCAATGGCACTCTGCAGCTCCAACCCGGCCCAAGGAAAGTCTCCCATAGGGGTCAATGGCACTCTGCAGCTCCAACCTGGCCCAAGGAAAGCCTCCCATAGGGCTCAATGGCACTCTGCAGCTCCAACCCGGCCCAAGGAAAGTCTCACATAGGGCTCAATGGCACTCTGCAGCTCAAACCTGGCCCAAGGAAAGTCTCCCATAGGGCTCAATGGCACTCTGCAGCTCCAACCCGGCCCAAGGAAAGTCTCCCATAGGGCTCAATGGCACTCTGCAGCTCCAACCCGGCCCAAGGAAAGTCTCCCATAGGGCTCAATGGCACTCTGCAGCTCCAACCCGGCCCAAGGAAAGCCTCCCATAGGGCTCAATGGCACTCTGCAGCTCCAACCCGGCCCAAGGAAAGTCTCCCATAGGGCTCAATGGCACTCTGCAGCTCCAACCCGGCCCAAGGAAAGTCTCCCATAGGGCTCAATGGCACTCTGCAGCTCCAACCCAGCCCAAGGAAAGTCTCCCATAGGGCTCAATGGCACTCTGCAGCTCCAACCCGGCCCAAGGAAAGTCTCCCATAGCTCCCAATGGCACTCTGCAGCTCCAACCCGGCCCAAGGAAAGTCTCCCATAGGGCTCAATGGCACTCTGCAGCTCCAAGCAAACAAATAGCAGTGGCACTCAAGAGCTTCAAACGGGACTAGCCCTTAAAATTATTTATTGCGGAAAAAACATGCAACGTTTCGAGGCAGAACTGCCCCTTTGTCAAGCATAAGTAAAAGTGAGAAAAAACATTAATATATACCCATTCAATTAACATTGATTGACATCAATTAAGTGTGTTACTAGTGATAATTAAATAAAGTTATCACAAAGTCCTTAGTACCTATTACAAAATAAAGGTGAGTCTGCAAAATGCAGGAACATATTAAGGATGTGCAATTAAACATACAAATTGTAGAAACAAATTAAGATATAAATCAATATAATAATAAGTACACAAAATAATACAAACTATTCAGTTATATGAAAAAAGTCCCAGTGCTTGCTCCCAGAGCATCAATACATATCACGATACAGAACATTTCCGTGCTGCAAAAAAGAAACATTTTAGTGCCAGAAAGGTTATACATAGAACACTATGTTGCTAAATTTAAAAAGTTACAAAAGTTAAAAACTATTCATAAGTTACAAAGTAGCAGGGAAAAGAATGAATCTTACCCTATTCCTAGGTGAAAGAATCTAACCCTGCAGAATGACCAGGACATTAATATCTGTAAATAAAATATAAAGACAGTATGCATTAACTACTGCCCTATAAAAAACAGGACATATTGAATTCATCATTTAACCCTTTAGGGTGGCGAGATTGCAAAAACCAAATCCAATAACACTCTCTTTGTGATAATATTTTCTTTTTCTCTTGTCCCTGAGTAGGTGCAACTTTTTCCAAAATTTGCCAACGTACTTGAGAGACCTGATGACCCTGAGTAAAAAAATGCTTTGCCAACAATGTCTCTCTTTTTTTCTCACTCTCATTCCCTTTCTTTTGTTTCTGAGGTGACTGTGGTTGGTAGTTGCGTATAATAGATTTATGCTCGTTCAACCTAACTTTAATGGGTCTAGTAGTCTGTCCGACATATGCTAACCCACATGGACATTTTATGCAATAAATGGCATCCTTAGTATCACAAGTAAAGAAGCCACCCACTTCATGTCGAGTACCTTGTAAAGGATGTGTAACATAGGCACCAGGGATGATGCCATTACAGTGACTACAATTTCTGCATGGATATGTACCTTTCACTCTATCGGCAGTCACTTTCTGTTTTAAATTTGTTCCCTGTTTTATACATTCACCAATATTTTTACCCCTCCTATAGGAGAACATAGGTGGCAACTTAAATAAATGACCATACTTAGGATCAGCAGCTAATATGCCCCAATGCTTTAAAATGATATTTCTTCTCTTTTTAGCATGTATATCATATGTTGTAATAAAGGGAATCCGTTTACCCTTATCAAGCATTTTCTTTTTCTTTCTCAAAGTATCTTTCCTAGAAATAGATTTTACCTCATTTCTTGTTTCCATTAATTCAGTTAAACAATATCCCTTTTCCACAAATTTTTGGACTGTCTTTAGAGATTCATCATCATACAATTCCGGGGTAGATGCAATACGTTTAACACGCAATAGTTGACTCCTAGGCAGCCCCTTAAACACACCCTGAGGGTGAAAACTAGATGGACGTAATAAGTTATTTTTATCAGTGGGCTTACTATATACTGATGTAACAAAATTAGAGTCATTAACTGTTATCATCACATCCAGAAAATGTATCTGAGTCTGATCACATTCCAAAGTGAACTTGATAGTAGAATGACAATTATTTAAATAGAATAAGAAATCATTCAACAAATCCTGAGTGCCAGTCCAAAGAAAAAAAGTATCATCCACATAGCGCATATAGCCTTGAATAAACGGATGGTACTTGGTGTCTGAAAAAATATATGATCTTTCAAAATGGTCCATGAAGATATTAGCATATGCAGGTGCCATGTTAGCACCCATGGCGCAACCCTGCAATTGCATATAATAATCATCATTAAATTTGAAATAATTCCGTGTTAAAACCATCTCTAACAGATCACAAATGAAGTTTATCTTGTAACTACGTTGGCAAATTTTGGAAAAAGTTGCACCTACTCAGGGACAAGAGAAAAAGAAAATATTATCACAAAGAGAGTGTTATTGGATTTGGTTTTTGCAATCTCGCCACCCTAAAGGGTTAAATGATGAATTCAATATGTCCTGTTTTTTATAGGGCAGTAGTTAATGCATACTGTCTTTATATTTTATTTACAGATATTAATGTCCTGGTCATTCTGCAGGGTTAGATTCTTTCACCTAGGAATAGGGTAAGATTCATACTTTTCCCTGCTACTTTGTAACTTATGAATAGTTTTTAACTTTTGTAACTTTTTAAATTTAGCAACATAGTGTTCTATGTATAACCTTTCTGGCACTAAAATGTTTCTTTTTTGCAGCACGGAAATGTTCTGTATCGTGATATGTATTGATGCTCTGGGAGCAAGCACTGGGACTTTTTTCATATAACTGAATAGTTTGTATTATTTTGTGTACTTATTATTATATTGATTTATATCTTAATTTGTTTCTACAATTTGTATGTTTAATTGCACATCCTTAATATGTTCCTGCATTTTGCAGACTCACCTTTATTTTGTAATAGGTACTAAGGAGTTTGTGATAACTTTATTTAATTATCACTAGTAACACACTTAATTGATGTCAATCAATGTTAATTGAATGGGTATATATTACTGTTTTTTCTCACTTTTACTTATGCTTGACAAAGGGGCAGTTCTGCCTCGAAACGTTGCATGTTTTTTCCGCAATAAATAATTTTAAGGGCTAGTCCCGTTTGAAGCTCTTGAGTGCCACTGCTATTTGTTTGCTTGGAATCTGTGGAGGGGGTGCCGATCCCCCTAGGCATTGTGCACCGAGCGGTAATTACCTTGGAGAGCTAAGGGTGTGCGGGTTAAGGTTGAATTTGGACACTCTGCAGCTCCAACCTGGCCCAAGAAAAGTCACCATACTGAAGCTTGAATGAATCCGAACGCTACGAAAAAATCGCAACATTTTGCGCAACTTTTGGAATGGCTACGAAAAAGGCACGACTTTTCTCACGTTTTAACGCTACGAAAAAATCGCCAGATTTTGCGCAACATTCGGATGGCAATGAAAAAATCGGCGAAAATTTTCCGAAAAAATCGCAAAATACCGATCATTCCGAAAAAAACGCATTCGGCCCGTTCGTGGGTTAGTAAATGTGCCCCCTAGTGTGCACCACATTATATTACATCTCCCTTCTTTTAAAGAACATAACCATGAAAGGATAAACACATAGAAAAACATTATGAAAATGTAAATAAGCATAATTATAAGTTCAGTCGTTGGGGTGGCTTCACCATTCGACCACATCTTGTTGTTTTGATGTTCCTGTTCTGTGGTGATGCTCCTGCACCAGTATTTGATGACTCTGTGTCTGATGAAGGAACTTGCAAACTATGTTGCAGTTCAGGCTTCTCCATTGGTGTACTTTCACTCTCCTCCAAATCATCATCTAAACTGTTTGTAGACAGCGGTGCACATTTTTTTATCAAATGTCTACGGTTCCTTCTGTATACACCACCATCATCAGTTTCTACCAGGTATGATCTTGGGGTTTGTAATTTAGTCACATGTCCTGGTTGCCACTTTCCTCCAGGCTTTTGCATCATGACCTGATCTCCCTCCTGTAGAACAGATAATGGCCTGGCACCTCTGTTGTAGTATCTGGATTGTCTTTGTTGTTTATTCTGAAGTCTTGTTCTCACCAGAGCTGATGGTATAATCTGTGGTAGTAATTGGTTGTGTGTGATGGGTAGTGTGGAGCGCAGACGGCGGCTCATGAGCAGTTGAGCTGGTGACCCAATTCCATCTATTGGTGTGTTTCTGTATTCCAGTATGGCGATGTAGGGATCCCCACCACTTTGTTTTGCCTTTGAGAGCAGATGCTTAACAGTTTGAACTATTTTTTCAATCTGTCCATTTGATTGTGGATAGTTTGGACTAGAAGTTGTGTGCTGAAAGTCATAGGCTTTAGTGAACCATGCAAACTCTGCTGATGCAAACTGAGGGCCATTATCTGACACAAATTCATCTGGAATTCCATGTCTGGCAAATATTGCTTTTAGTTTTTCTATGACATTAGAAGAAGAAGTGTTTTCCAAACATTCTAGTTCAAAGAATCGACTGTAATAGTCCACCACAAGAATATAGTTTACATTGTCTAACACAAACAGATCTGAAGCCACTTTTTGCCATGGTCTTGATGGTACACTATGTGGAATCATTGGTTCTTTGCGATTTGCTGCACGATATTGTAAACAAAGTGGGCCTGTGAGTGCAATTTTATCTATTTGTGCATTCATACCTGGCCAGTAGAATATGTCCCATGCTCTGTTTTTACATTTTTCAGCTCCCATGTGTCCTTGATGTATTTGTTTAATCAATTCTGTTCTCATGGATTTTGGTACTACCAACCTGTCACCTTTGCAGATGATGTTGTCCATAAGAACCAGTTCTTCATGAAAATTCCAAAACTCTGCTGCTGCTGGAGGACAGGCATGTTTTGACCTTGGCCATCCATTTAATATGACTTTTCTCACTTCTGCTAGTTGCGGGTCCTCTGCAGTTGCACTTTTGAGCTGTTTCATTTTGCGGTCTAAAATGGGAAGGCTTGACATAACTAAATGTACTTGTGTTTCAAATATCTCTTCTGTAGTAGTTTTTTTCTGGAAGGGGCAATCTGCTTAGGGTATCCGCAACAGGAATCATGCTTCCTGGTTTGTATATCACTTGAATGTTATATTTTTGCAGACGCAACATCATCATTTGTAGCCTGGCTGGGGCAGATGCAAGGCTCTTTTTCATGATTATTTCCAAAGGCTTGTGATCTGATTCTACAGTCACTTTCCGGCCATAGATATACTGATGAAAACGTTCACATCCAAATACAATTGCATACATCTCCTTTTCTATTTGGGCATAATTCACTTCTGTGTCGGTGAGTGACTTGGATGCATAGACAAAAGGTTTCCCTTCCTGCAGCAATACTGCTCCAAGGCCTTGTTTGGATGCATCCACTTGTATTGTTACCTCTTTTTTTGTATCATAATATGTTAAAGTTCCAGCATTGGAAATCACCTGTTTCATTTTGTTAAATGTCTCATTCTGCTGAGATCCCCATTGGAAATCTGAATGTTTCTTTAAGAGTTCTCTTAGGGGTGACAGAATATCAGCAAGATGTGGAATGAATTTTGCCAGGTAATTAGCCAGTCCTAAAACTGTTTCAAGTTCTGACCAACTGTCAGGTGGTCTCATATTAGCTATTGCTGTGATTTGGTCTGGATCAGGTTTTAGGCCTTCTGCTGACAGAATATGTCCAAAGTATTTGACTTCCCCTTTTCTCAGGGTACATTTGTCCGTATTGAATTTAACTCCTTTTTCCCTGGACCTCTGAAGCATGGCTTTTAAGTTTGAATCATGTTCTTCCAAAGTTTTACCATAAACCAGAAGGTCATCCACATAAGCTGCAACACCTTGAAGACCTGTATATGTTTCATCAACTTTTCTTTGGAAAACTTCCTGAGCTGAGTGAATACCAAAGGGAAGACGTGTAAAGCGGTACCTTCCTTATGGTGTGTTAAATGTTGTTAACATTGAACTATCCTGGTCTAGTTTTATTTGCCAATACCCTGACCTGGCATCTAGGACACTGAAATACTTTGCTCCTGCTAGTCTGCTAGTAAAGTCTTCCAGGGTAGGCATTTGATAGTGCTCTCATTTTACTGCTTTATTTAGGTCTGGGGGTCTAGACAAATCCGTAGTTCTACTGTGCGAGGTTTTTCTACTATGACCATTGAATTTACCCATTCAGTGGGCTCATCAACTTCAACAATGACACCCAGTTTTTCCATTCTGTAGATCTCTTTGGAAAGTCTTTCCCTTAGGGCCACTGGGACTCTGCGAGGAGCATGTATAGTTGGACTGATTGTGTTATCCACCTGAATTTTGTACTTTCCTGGAAAATGTCCAAGTCCATGAAAGACATCTTTGTATTCGTTAAGAATATCACCACAATTTTTATCAGGTGTTCCAGTATTATGTGAATCTACCAGAGACAGTACCAGCTGAATTAGCTTTAAATCTAGACAGGCCCTGAGTCCCAAAACAGGATTAGCCATAGTCTTGACAATGTGAAATTGCAGCTTCTGTTTATTACCTTTATAGGTACAGTCCAAAGTGCAAATACCTTTCACATCTAGTTGTTCTCCACCATACCCATACAGCTTGCGATTGGTGTCTCTGAGTGGTTCTGAAAACCTTTTCTGCTGAAATATATGTAAAGGTATCACATTTACTTGTGCACCTGTATCCAGTTTAAATTTTACCAGGGAACGTTTGCTTCCCACTTCTATTTCAGTGAAAACCTTGTCAGGATGATCTTTTGCAATTGCACTTATGAATGTGGATCGGCTGGTTGTAGTTACCATTTCTATCGATAGATCACATGAATCCTCATTTGAAACAACATCAGTGTCCTGTATATACCGTGTTTTACACATTCTGGCAAAGTGATTGCTCTTTTTACATTTATGGCATATCTGGCCTTTGGCAGGACAGTTTTGCAGTGTGTGTGATCTTCCATATCTGCTTCATTTTTGTGGGGTTTTTTCTGCACTTTTATTTATTTGTGACTGTTTGTAGTTAGTGGGAGTTTTGCTCACATTATGTACTTTATCTGAGGCTGCCATTACTCTTAGTTGTGTCCGTGCTGCTTCATATAATCTTGCAATATCACTAGCTTTGCTTAGGTTGAGATCAGCACCTTGATTTATTAATTTCTCTTGTATTTTCGGAGAGCTTGTGCCAAATACAATCCTGTCACGAATCATTTCATCAGCATCAGTGAATGCACAGTCCCTGGCTAGCAATTTCAGATCTGTGACAAACTGTCCCACAGTCTAACTTGCATCTTGAACCCTTTTATAGAATTTATATCTTGCAAAGATTGGGTTTGCTTTTGGGGTCACATAATCACTATATCTTTTATAATAAGCGCTGAGCTGCTTGCTCTCCTCTGCAGACATATCTCCCCATGAGTTGTATATGTCCCTTCCTTTCTCTCCAGCCCACAACAACAAATAACAGCATTTCTCTTCCTCTTCTTTTACCTTGAGAGGACCCTTAAATATTAGTTCTGCATGCTGTTTAAACCTTTTCCATTCCTCTGAGAGATTAATGCTGTCCCAGTCCATGCTGGGTGGCTGCATACCTGTAAACTCCATGCTTTTCCTTATTGCAGTCTTCTCTCTGTGTGCTCAGTGCTGTGGCCTGTAAAATCACCAGCTTCTGGCACCATGTAGTGTTTCTGACTGTGGAGTTTAACTATTAACAAAGACACAGGACACACTCTTGCTGTTAGGGATCTGTATTACTCTCAGGCTGCACATTTTAAGATGGCTACTGAACCTCCCCTCACCAACAAGTTACATTCCTTAATGCATCAAGCATTATCATGTTATAGCGACATCTAGTGTGCACCACATTATATTACAAAGTACAGGTACTGTTTTATTATTATAGAGAAAAGGGAATCATTTAACCATTAAATAGACCCAATAGGGCTGTTCTGCCCCAATAAGGGGTAATTATATCTTAGTTGGGATCAAGTACAGGTACTGTTTTATTATTACAGAGAAAAGGGAATCATTTAACCATTAAATAGACCCAATAGAGCTGTTCTGCCCCAATAAGGGGTAATTATATCTTAGTTGGTATCAAGTACAGGTACTGTTTTATTATTACAGAGAAAAGGGAATCATTTAACCATTAAATAAACCCAATAGGGCTGTTCTGCCCCCAATAAGGGGTAATTATATCTTAGTTGGGATCAAGTACAGGTACTGTTTTATTATTACAGAGAAAAAGGAATCATTTAACCATGAAATAAACCCAATAGGGCTGTTCTGCCCCAATAAGGGGTAATTATATCTTAGTTGGGATCAAGTACAGGTACTGTTTTATTATTACAGAGAAAAGGGAATCATTTAACCATTAAATAAACCCAATAGGGCTGTTCTGCCCCAATAAGGGGTAATTATATCTTAGTTGGGATCAAGTACAGGTACTGTTTTATTATTACAGAGAAAAAGGAATCATTCAACCATGAAATAAACCCAATAGGGCTGTTCTGCCCTAATAAGGGGTAATTATATCTTAGTTGGGATCAAGTACAGGTACTGTTTTATTATTACAGAGAAAAGGGAATCATTTAACCATTAAATAAACCCAATAGGGCTGTTCTGCCCCAATAAGGGGTAATTATATCTTAGTTGGGATCAAGTACAGGTACTGTTTTATTATTACAGAGAAAAAGGAATCATTCAACCATGAAATAAACCCAATAGGGCTGTTCTGCCCTAATAAGGGGTAATTATATCTTAGTTGGGATCAAGTACAGGTACTGTTTTATTATTACAGAGAAAAGGGAATCATTTAACCATGAAATAAACCCAATAGGGCTGTTCTGCCCCCAATAAGGGGTAATTATATCTTAGTTGGGATCAAGTACAGGTACTGTTTTATTATTACAGAGAAAAGGGAATCATTTAACCATGAAATAAACCCAATAGGGCTGTTCTGCCCAATAAGGGGTAATTATATCTTAGTTGGGATCAAGTACAGGTACTGTTTTATTATTACAGAGAAAAGGGAATCATTTAACCATGAAATAAACCCAATAGGGCTGTTCTGCCCCCAATAAGGGGTAATTATATCTTAGTTGGGATCAAGTACAGGTACTGTTTTATTATTACAGAGAAAAAGGAATCATTTAACCATTAAATAAACCCAATAGGGCTGTTCTGCCCCAATAAGGGGTAATTATATCTTAGTTGGGATCAAGTACAGGTACTGTTTTATTATTACAGAGAAAAGGGAATCATTTAACCATTAAATAAACCCAATAGGGCTGTTCTGCCCCCAATAAGGGGTAATTATATCTTAGTTGGGATCAAGTACAGGTACTGTTTTATTATTACAGAGAAAAGGGAATCATTTAACCATGAAATAAACCCAATAGGGCTGTTCTGCCCCCAATAAGGGGTAATTATATCTTAGTTGGGATCAAGTACAGGTACTGTTTTATTATTACAGAGAAAAGGGAATCATTTAACCATTAAATAAACCCAATAGGGCTGTTCTGCCCCAATAAGGGGTAATTATATCTTAGTTGGGATCAAGTACAGGTACTGTTTTATTATTACAGAGAAAAAGGAATCATTTAACCATGAAATAAACCCAATAGGGCTGTTCTGCCCCAATAAGGGGTAATTATATCTTAGTTGGGATCAAGTACAGGTACTGTTTTATTATTACAGAGAAAAGGGAATCATTTAACCATTAAATAAACCCAATAGGGCTGTTCTGCCCCAATAAGGGGTAATTATATCTTAGTTGGGATCAAGTACAGGTACTGTTTTATTATTACAGAGAAAAGGGAATCATTTAACCATGAAATAAACCCAATAGGGCTGTTCTGCCCCAATAAGGGGTAATTATATCTTAGTTGGGATCAAGTACAGGTACTGTTTTATTATTACAGAGAAAAGGGAATCATTTAACCATTAAATAAACCCAATAGGGCTGTTCTGCCCCCAATAAGGGGTAATTATATCTTAGTTGGGATCAAGTACAGGTACTGTTTTATTATTACAGAGAAAAAGCAGATCAGCTTTAAAATTCGGAATTATTTGATTAAAATGGAGTCTATGGGAGATGGGCTGTCAGTAATTCTGAGCTTTCTGGATAACGGGTTTCCGGATAAGGGATCCCATACCTGTACTAACTTTTATTCATGCTGTGATTGTCCTTTAGAACTTTTTAAATACGGCACAAAACTATAAGAATGTACACTCTGGGGCCCATTCACTAAACTTTCTTGAGATCATTTTGTATTTTTTTTAAACTTTTTTTTACTCATAGAACATTTCAGAATGTATGCAAAAAGTTTGTTAAAATTCCACAACTTTTTTGTGGTTTTCGTTAAAAAAACCCCAAAAAAAACGTATTTTGCGCCAAGACTATGAACATTTCGGAATTTGTTAACGCTTTGGTTACACTTTCATCGGGACTATCTTTTCACCAGGTTTGGATCTGTCGAGAACCATTGAGTCCTATGGAAGGCTTCCAAAGCCAGACATAGGAGGCATCAAATCAAGAAAGGTTTTCGTGGCTTAAAGGAGAATGGAAGTCAAAATGTAAAAAGTATACTGCCCAATAGTCCTCCTATTGTTTAGTAAAAACACCACACTTTTGGCTCACCTAATCACATAGTTACTCAGTCACACTTACTTCACATTTTCTAGAACAGGCAGCCATCTCTAAAAAGGTATTCTCCCTTCCTTTCCCTCCTTGCTTCATACTGCACATGTGTTTCATTCCCTCCTCCCTCCCCTCTGCCAGATCCGCTTCTGATTGGCTGGTGGGCATGTGTAGCTCAGAACAGGAGACAGGATCAAGTTACACACATGCTCAGAGAATAGGAAGGCTGCCGCTGGCACCTACAGGAAGGGGAGAGAGATTTCAGTGATGTCACTGTAGGCTTCACACTGCTGTAGGCTGCCAGCACCATATCTCAGAGAAGCAAGCAGGGATCTGGGAATGTAGATATGCAGTAAGTACTTAAACAGAATGCCTTTATACTTACTTATAATTTATATTAACCTTTCATTGTTTCACAAAAATGTTGTGACTTTCGGAACGCAATTGCGATTTTTTCGTGACATTTTAGAACATCAGAAATGATTGTGGTTCCTACAAATATTTACCATATCGTGATTTAAGCCCAGAAAACCATCGGATCTTGGCACAGCGCTGCAATATTTTTGGGGAAAACATGCGCAAAACAAAAATATATTAATAAATATGCGCTGTGCCAACTTTATAAATGACCCAAAGGGTATTTTATCAAATAACCCCATAATGTGTTGCTGCTACTAAAACAACACAAGTAGCACCAGTTTTCCTTGGTAGGAAAAAACATTCAATGTCTGTTGATATTTGGACTATAGTGACTCTACATATCATTCATTTATGGTTGAGCACAGATTATGGACAATTAATTAAGGGCAGCGTTAAATACAGTAATGTTTGTGTCATTTATTTACTGAAAATTTAATGTAGAGTAGCACATTGTGTACATATACCAGGATTGTCTTTCTGTGAAGTTACTGATTTGTTTTTTCAAAATACGTTGCTATAGGAATCCAGCAAAAATATTATTTTTTGCTTTTGCGCCCAAAAGCTCAATGTTACTAGTTAGATAGTGACGTTTTGTTTCAAGGTTCAACATTATAATTTCCAATAATGTAATAACTTTAGTATATATATTTTTTGTTTGTTTATAAATAACTATTTTATTATAACTAGAAATTTGCTAAAATGTATAAATGTCCTTTGAGCACTTTTTTGTTGTTTACTTAATTGTCCTGTTTACAGACAGTGAAAAATGCATCAGATGCTCAGACATGGAATGGCCCAATAAGAAAAGGAATCAGTGCATTGAAAAAATGGAAGACTTTCTCTCATATACAAATGATGTGTTGACTGTGATTTTTGCATCAATTTCCGTTCTCCTTTTTGTTATAACTCTGATGATATTAGGAGTGTTTATTACAAACTGGGACACCCCCATAGTGAGAGCCAACAACCGGAGCCTGAGCTTCCTCCTCCTTGTCTCCATCAAGCTGAGCTTCCTCAGTGTGTTTCTGTTCCTCGGTCGCCCTGTGGATATAACCTGCATGATGCGCATCATCACTTTTGGAATCACCTTCTCCATAGCTGTCTCTTCTCTCCTGGCCAAGACTATCATGGTTTGTGTTGCTTTCAAAGCCACCAAGCCAGGGAGCTCATGGAGAAAATGGCTGGGAGTCAAACTGTCCAATTCTGTAGTCTTGTTCTGCTCATCCATTCAAATAATCATCTGCATGACTTGGTTGGCCATTTCTCCTCCCTTTCAGGAACTGGACATTCACACTTCCCCTGGAACCATCATCATTCAGTGCAATGAGGGCTCAGCTATTGGCTTTTACTCAGTTATTGGGTATATGGGGCTTCTGGCAGCTGTTAGTTTTGTTTTAGCATTTTTAGCTCGGAGCTTACCGGACAGTTTTAATGAGGCCAAGTACATCACTTTCAGCATGCTGCTCTTCTGCAGTGTTTGGATCACAATGATCCCGGCCTATCTGAGCACCAAAGGCAAAAACACTGTGTGTGTGGAGATATTTGCCATACTCACCTCAAGCGCGGGCCTTTTAGCCTGTATATTTCTGCCCAAATGTTACACAATACTACTCAGGCCTGATGTGAATACAAAATCTTTTTTACTTGGCACCAAACCATGATAAGGCTGAAAGATTACTCAAATACTTTGTACTCAGAGGAAAATCTAAATTATTTAGGGCACTAAAATGTCACAGGACTGAAATGCTATTTGTATAGTTGTTTATCTAAAGGTGGTAAATATGTCATGTGTAAAAAAAAAACACACCCGTGTGTTTATATTCAGCAATCGATGTAAATCCTCTCTCTGCTCTCTATAAAATGAGGGTTGGATGTGCCGGGCCCCTTACTCTGTTCTACACATGCAGCCCAATCTCTTCTCTCTTGTACCGGAGCACATTGTGCTGCCTGACTACAATTTATGGCTGTAACTATTCTTTTCCGAGTGCTGATATATATAATGTCAGTCCAGCATGCTGGGTATTGCCTTTCTGGGGATCAGCCCAATAACTCTGCTTGCAAACTGGAGATTCTTAACACACTTGAGGACTATGAATACATAAAAGAAGGAGACATCATGTTTGGAGGAGTCGTAACCGTAAATGCATTTTCACAACCTTATATTTATGGCAGACCTGGGAAACTGTTACTGTGCGTAAAGTAAGTCCCATTCATTGGTTATTTTTTTTTATTTGCTTGGGGCAGATAGGGCAGTTTTGACTGTTTTGGTCTGCTAGGTTAATGGGTGGTGGACAACATGATTACAGCAGCCCCTGGTCACTTTCATTGTCAATCATCTGTGACTCCTTGTAGCTATCCATCAACAGAGAGAAATTCTGACCATTGACATGTTTTATTTTGTACTGATAAATATCATATCTAAGGCTTAGAGGGAAAAATTACAGAAAGTGGACTATTCCATATGTAGTTGGGACTGTGCCTCGGCTACTCATTGTGTCACTAATGCCCCTATCATCATAAGGATCATTTGTGCAACTTCCTAAAGATTCTGCCCTATTTATTAAACAATAAGAAGGAAATGGATTACAAAATGTTTCCAATTCACTTGAAGCCTAAATGGAATTAAACTTTATTAAACTTAAATTGTTTGAAAAACTGTTCTCTGTTTAACACAGTCGCTAACACAAATGGAAGAAATACAAATAAAAGTAAAGGGCTATTATGGACCCTTAGGATTAAACTCTCCTTTGGCTTTGTCCATCCCTTACTGGACTATATCCCCTGTTTATCTGTTTCCTAGTTACGCTGGTGGGATAGTTATTTCCCTCTTGGCCCAGGGAGGTATGACCATTTCCTGTTTAACTTTAATATAGTCATTGGAAACCCAGGTCTGTTCCTCTTTGACTTCCATATTTTGATCAGGTTGTCTGCTGGAGAGCCCCAGGAAGAGTTTACCCCTTTAGTAAAGTCGGGAAACAGAGCCCCATGAACAAGGAGCAGCCTTTTGCTCCAACATAGATTGATAGCTGGAGGTAGCTCTCCCTAGGCAATTAAATGAGTGAAGGGATGACAGAAAAAAAGGCATTCAAGCTAGTATTTACTCCCTTAATCTTTCAACTGGAGGGAACCCAGACCACTAGCTGGTAGCCCTAAAGGTGCATCTGAAGCCTGCCAGTCTGTCCCACTAAGGTGCCACTGTATGTGCCCTGCAATTGATTATTGCTACAATCCATCTACTGCATTGGCACCATGAGTAACAACCCAGTGGGTATTTCAATAAATCTTTTGATTCATGTTTAAGAACCTCTGCTGTCCTATGTGCCTAAATTGTGTATCTGAGAGCTATAGTCCAACAACACCACTTTGTTCCAATATACAGCAATTTAAGGGCCCAGCTGAGAAAAAGAATCTAAATATAACTGTTGTTCATGCCATCTAAGTTAGACATACATCCTTGGCTGAACAAAGGTTTACAGCTGTAACATTTTTAAACCTCATAAGAACATGACTATGAAGATTTTTATCCAGGTCATGGTATATCTAGTATAAATAAATCTAAAGCAACTGGACTTGTTTAGTAATCATTGAAGACATTTCACTACTCATCCGAGCAGCTTCTTCAGTTCAACTGACTGGTATGGGAAGTCCTCAGCATATATACTCACCCACTAATCCAATCATAATGGCACTTTGTAACTCTTCAGAAAGGTGACACCTGAAACTCATGAGAACATTTCATCATATACTATTTTAGTATTTATATGATTTATAGTATGTATAACCCTTTAGATTGTAAGTTCTTGTGTGTAGGGCCCTCCAATGCTAATCTTACTCTGTAGGTCCTTTTTGGTTGAAGTACCGTATAATCCCTGTTCATCATAAATTAATGTAAAATGCTGCATATATATATCTAGTATAAATAAATCTAAAGCAACTGGACTTGTTAAGTAATCATTGAAGATGTTTCACTTCTCATCCGAGCAGCTTCTTCAGTTCAACTGACTGGTATGGGAAGCCCTCAGCATATGTACTCTTCCACTAATCCAGGTGTGAATGCTGTGGGGTTACTGTGAGAGGATTACCCAAGTATCATGCAACTCTTCAGGTGTTACTTGTTAGAGTTGCATGAATAGATGTGTGAAGAGTTCTGAAACTGCCAGGGTACAGATGTAACAACAGCATTGTATGTAGCAGAGAGATGGTGTTGAAGGCCCCCGCCTCTGTTTAGGATGGTTTCTCCACTTTAACATGAATGACCTCTTTTACACCTCTTTCAAACCAGTGGTCTCCTTTGCTCGGATGAGTAGTGAAATGTTTTCAATGATTACCAAACAAGTCCAGTTGCTTTAGATGTATTTATACTAGATATACCATGACCTGGATGAATGAAAATCTTCATAGTCATGCTGCATATATATATAATTAATAATGATGATATTATCTGTGAATGGCCCCCATACATGGACTGAAATGTTTACACACAAGGAGACCAACCTGCAGTATGATTAGTCATACCACAATTGTATATCAATTATTTATCCAAATAACAGAGAATTACCAAGTATTATCTTAATCTTTTTACCCATCGTCTCTTGGATTAATGAGATTGGCCCATAATAACAACTATATCATAGGGTTGCCCAATTGGGGTAAGCCTTATCAGCCAGTCATTTGGTTATCAATGTGCTCACTACAACAATATTTAAGACCACCATATAATTGCAAAAATGGCAAACCTTTTTCAAAATGATGTGGAATTGGATACGTCAGGCCTTGTGATGTTTTCGTAAGGACTGTGTAACTTGTGTGATTCAGATTTTATAATCTGGTGAGACTATGGGTAGACTCTCTACACACAGAGCAGTGATAACTGTTATTTATACTTATAGTTTAATGAGTTTATGTTTTGTGGAAGAGATGGGGGAATGGGGAGGCCTGGGTGCTGACAGTTATATTTGTGTCCTGTGGGAAATGTAGAACATTTTGAGCTAAAGCACCATTATATGTTGGGCTCCTCCTTATTATATTGGGCTCTGAGTGGAACCCGTGTTCTACTGTTTTGCATTCAGTGGGAAATTAATGGGATACTAATAAAAAGAAAAGAATTGTGAATATTTTATCTTTCCAGACCTTCTCCCCAAAATTACAAATATCTTTTGGATTTTCTTAACTTGATAAAAATGTTTAACGACAACCCACGCTTGCCTCCAAACCTGACCTTGGGGTACCACATATCTGATTCCTGTGGGGATGTATATAAGGCTGAGAGGAGCGTATTACAGATATTATCGGGACTCAGAGACCCAGTTCCCAATTACTCCTGTGCTGGGAAGAGAAATATTGTTGGGTTTATTGGGGATTTCACCTCAGAAACAACTATTCCCATTGCCCACATACTCAGTGTGCTTGGCTACTCCCAGGTAAGAAACAGAGGCTCAGATTTACATAGTAACATAGTAAGTTAGGTTGAAAAAAGACATTCGTCCATCAAGTTCAACCATAATGCCTATATATAACCTGCCTAAGTGCTAGTTGATCCTAAGGAAGGTGAAAATCCCCATCACCATTTAAATGGTGGCTCCAATAGTAGTTTGTTCTGCTCTGGGAAAAAGGGGGCAACTGGAGCTGAGGGGTGGAGCTCAAACCGTGTGTAATAGTGTTTGGGACATGGATTGTTGACCGCAAAGTTACCTCTAAGTCTGAGGATATTTACTCACAAGAAGTGGATTTCCTAATAGAAAGGACTGGCCACTGTCTGATGCCCTAAAGTCTTGGGACTGAGGTGCAACTGCTTCTGAGGGAGTACATTTACTTGTATTGGATTAATCTGCCCAAGTGTGGGTCCTTTGAGAAGAACAGTTTCTTGGGACTGAGGTGCAACTGCATCTGAGGGAGTACATTTACTTGTATTGGATTAATCTGCCCAAGTGTGAGTCCTTTGAGAAGAACAGTTTCTTGGGACTGAGGTGCAACTGCTTCTGAGGGAGAACATTTACTTGTATTGGATTAATCTGCCCAAGTGTGGGTTCTTTGAGAAGAATAGTTTCTTGGGACTGAGGTGCAACTGCTTCTGAGGGAGTAAATTTACTTGTATTGGATTAATCTGCCCAAGTGTGGGTCCTTTGAGAAGAACAGTTTCTTGGGACTGAGGTGCAACTGCTTCTGAGGGAGAACTTTTACTTATATTGGATTAATCTGCCCAAGTGTGGGTACTTTGAGAATGACAGTTTATTGGGACTGAGCTGCAACTTCTTCTGAGGGAGTACATTTACTTGTATTGGATTAATCTGCCCAAGTGTGGGTCCTTTAAGAATGACAGTTTCTTGGGACTGAGGTGCAACTGCTTCTGAGGGAGTACATTTACTTGTATTGGTTTAATCTGCCCAATTGTGGGTCCTTTGAGAACGACAGTTTCTTGGGACTGAGGTGCAACTTCTTCTGAGGGAGTACATTTACTTGTATTGGATTAATCTGCCCAAGTGTAGGTCCTTTGAGAAGAACAGTTTCTTGGGACTGAGGTGCAACTGCTTCTGAGGGAGAACTTTTACTTGTATTGGATTAATTTGCCCACGTGTGGGTCCTTTGAGAAGAACAGTTTCTTGGGACTGAGGTGCAACTGCATCTGAGGGAATACATTTACTTGTATTGGATTAATCTGCCCAAGTGTGAGTCCTTTGAGAAGAACAGTTTCTTGGGACTGAGGTGCAACTGCATCTGAGGGAGAACATTTACTTGTATTGGATTAATCTGCCCAAGTGTGGGTCCTTTAAGAATGACAGTTTCTTGGGACTGAGGTGCAACTTCTTCTGAGGGGGTACATTTACTTGTATTGGATTAATCTGCCCAAGTGTGGGTCCTTTGAGAAGAACAGTTTCTTGGGACTGAGGTGCAACTGCTTCTGAGGGAGTACATTTACTTGTATTGGATTAATCTGCCCAAGTGTAGGTCCTTTGAGAAGAACAGTTTCTTGGGACTGAGGTGCAACTGCTTCTGAGGGAGAACTTTTACTTATATTGGATTAATCTGCCCAAGTGTGGGTACTTTGAGAATGACAGTTTATTGGGACTGAGCTGCAACTTCTTCTGAGGGAGTACATTTACTTGTATTGGATTAATCTGCCCAAGTGTGGGTCCTTTAAGAATGACAGTTTCTTGGGACTGAGGTGCAACTGCTTCTGAGGGAGTATATTTACTTGTATTGGTTTAATCTGCCCAATTGTGGGTCCTTTGAGAACGACAGTTTCTTGGGACTGAGGTGCAACTGCTTCTGAGGGAGTACATTTACTTGTATTGGATTAATCTGCCCAAGTGTAGGTCCTTTGAGAAGAACAGTTTCTTGGGACTGAGGTGCAACTGCTTCTGAGGGAGAACTTTTACTTGTATTGGATTAATTTGCCCACGTGTGGGTCCTTTGAGAAGAACAGTTTCTTGGGACTGAGGTGCAACTGCATCTGAGGGAGAACATTTACTTGTATTGGATTAATCTGCCCAAGTGTGGGTCCTTTAAGAATGACAGTTTCTTGGGACTGAGGTGCAACTTCTTCTGAGGGGGTACATTTACTTGTATTGGATTAATCTGCCCAAGTGTGGGTCCTTTGAGAAGAACAGTTTCTTGGGACTGAGGTGCAACTGCTTCTGAGGGAGTACATTTACTTGTATTGGATTAATCTGCCCAAGTGTAGGTCCTTTGAGAAGAACAGTTTCTTGGGACTGAGGTGCAACTGCTTCTGAGGGAGAACTTTTACTTATATTGGATTAATCTGCCCAAGTGTGGGTACTTTGAGAATGACAGTTTATTGGGACTGAGCTGCAACTTCTTCTGAGGGAGTACATTTACTTGTATTGGATTAATCTGCCCAAGTGTGGGTCCTTTAAGAATGACAGTTTCTTGGGACTGAGGTGCAACTGCTTCTGAGGGAGTACATTTACTTGTATTGGTTTAATCTGCCCAATTGTGGGTCCTTTGAGAACGACAGTTTCTTGGGACTGAGGTGCAACTTCTTCTGAGGGAGTACATTTACTTGTATTGGATTAATCTGCCCAAGTGTAGGTCCTTTGAGAAGAACAGTTTCTTGGGACTGAGGTGCAACTGCTTCCGAGGGAGAACTTTTACTTGTATTGGATTAATTTGCCCACGTGTGGGTCCTTTGAGAAGAACAGTTTCTTGGGACTGAGGTGCAACTGCATCTGAGGGAATACATTTACTTGTATTGGATTAATCTGCCCAAGTGTGAGTCCTTTGAGAAGAACAGTTTCTTGGGACTGAGGTGCAACTGCTTCTGAGGGAGAACATTTACTTGTATTGGATTAATCTGCCCAAGTGTGGGTACTTTGAGAATGACAGTTTATTGGGACTGAGGTGCAACTTCTTCTGAGGGAGTACATTTACTTGTATTGGATTAATCTGCCCAAGTGTGAGTCCTTTGAGAAGAACAGTTTCTTGGGACTGAGGTGCAACTGCTTCTGAGGGAGAACATTTACTTGTATTGGATTAATCTGCCCAAGTGTGGGTACTTTGAGAATGACAGTTTATTGGGACTGAGGTACAACTTCTTCTGAGGGAGTACATTTACTTGTGTTGGATTAATCTGCCCATGTGTGGGTCCTTTAAGAAGACCAGTTTCTTGGGACTGAGGTGCAACTTCTTCTGAGGGAGTACATTTACTTGTATTGGATTAATCTGCCCAAGTGTAGGTCTTTTGAGAATAACAGTTTCTTGGGACTGAGGTGCAACTGCTTCTGAAGGAAGTACATTTACTTGTATTGGATTAATCTGCCCAAGTGTAGGTCCTTTGAGAATAACAGTTTCTTGGGACTGAGGTGCAACTGCTTCTGAGGGAGTACATTTACTTGTATTGGATTAATCTGCCCAAGTGTGGGTCCTTTGAGAACGACAGTTTCTTGGGACTGAGGTGCAACTTCTTCTGAGGGAGTACATTTACTTGTATTGGATTAATCTGCCTAAGTGTAGGTCCTTTGAGAAGAACAGTTTCTTGGGACTGAGGTGCAACTGCTTCTGAGGGAGAACTTTTACTTGTATTGGATTAATTTGCCCACGTGTGGGTCCTTTGAGAAGAACAGTTTCTTGGGACTGAGGTGCAACTGCATCTGAGGGAATACATTTACTTGTATTGGATTAATCTGCCCAAGTGTGAGTCCTTTGAGAAGAACAGTTTCTTGGGACTGTGGTGCAACTGCTTCTGAGGGAGAACATTTACTTGTATTGGATTAATCTGCCCAAGTGTGGGTCCTTTAAGAATGACAGTTTCTTGGGACTGAGGTGCAACTTCTTCTGAGGGGGTACATTTACTTGTATTGGATTAATCTGCCCAAGTGTGGGTCCTTTGAGAAGAACAGTTTATTGAGACTGAGGTGCAACTGCTTCTGAGGGAGTACATTTACTTGTATTGAATTAATCTGCCCAAGTGTGGGTCCTCTGAGAAGAACAGTTTCTTGGGACTGAGGTGCAACTGCTTCTGAGGGAGAATATTTACTTGTATTGGATTAATTTGCCCAAGTGTGGGTCCTTTGAGAAGAACAGTTTCTTGGGACTGAGGTGCAACTGCTTCTGAGGGAGTACATTTACTTGTATTGGATTAATCTGCCCAAGTGTGGGTCCTTTGAGAAGAACAGTTTCTTGGGACTGAGGTGCAACTGCTTCTGAGGGAGTACATTTACTTGTATTGGATTAATCTGCCCAAGTGTGAGTCCTTTGAGAATTAAAGTTTCTTGGGACTGAGGTGCCACTGCTTCTGAGGGAGTACATTTACTTGTATTGGATTAATCTGCCCAAGTGTGGGTCCTTTGAGAAGACCAGTTTCTTAGGACTGAGGTGCAACTGCTTCTGAGGGAGAATATTTACTTGTATTGGATTAATTTGCCCAAGTGTGGGTCCTTTGAGAAGAACAGTTTCTTAGGACTGAGGTGCAACTGCTTCTGAGGGAGAATATTTACTTGTATTGGATTAATTTGCCCAAGTGTGGGTCCTTTGAGAAGAACAGTTTCTTGGGACTGAGGTGCAACTGCTTCTGAGGGAGTACATTTACTTGTATTGGATTAATCTGCCCAAGTGTGGGTCCTTTGAGAACGACAGTTTCTTGGGATTGAGGTGCAACTGCTTCTGAGGGAGTACATTTACTTAGAGAAGGACAGTTTCTTCTACAGCGAGACTGCTACTTATTTTTTATATCAGATGTAAGAACCTTAATTTCTTGCAAAACCTGCTGTGTTAAATTAATCCATATGGCAAATCCTATTTGAAACCCTGTGTACCAGTCTCCTATCGGTGTGAAAGGAGCCGCCGTTCCTACCTAAAGAGCGACTCCTCCACAAGTGAGAAAAAATGTACAGAAAAATTCAATGATTGAATAGCAATAAAAATATACATTAAAAACTGTCCTAAAAACCAATTGTTTAAACATTTAGTATGAGTGAAGGATGAGTGGGTGAATGTAGGGTGAGTAGGGTGGAGACAGAAGAGCAAGCTCAGTAGATCCAAATAAAGACTAGATGTAATAAGAGGGAAGAACCTGTTCTAGAAGAGAAGAATAAATTATATAACTGTACGGACCCCAAAGAATTGGGCCCCTTCAGGATTAGTTCCCCTTTAGACAGGCACCATGAGGGTGGCCTATGTGATTTGGACACCTAAAGGTGGTCCTAGCTGTTTATGTGTGAAAAGGGAGTTTCCCTGCAAGGTAACAGCAACCACTAGATGTCGCTGTGCTAAAAGTATAAAAGGGATGACGCCCATGTTCAGCAGCTCTTTCTGCCTGGAACCCCCTCTGTAAGGAGGTCAACAACAGGCTAGTGTTCTAGTACAGGAGGTACTGTAATAGGTCACCCTAGGAGTGACAGGCAGGCTAGAGAGAACGGGCAGCGATAGCCCCAACAGGAGAAAGAGGGGTTAAGACCCCCCAGCACTTATGGCTTTAGTTAAGGACCTGTAGTGTTTAGTAAGAGGAGCCAAGTCAGCACCTGGGAGTGTTCCCAGTGAAGGGGCCCTACGCGTGGGCCGGGGTGAGTTCCTAGGTGGAATCATCCTGCGGGAGTACCGGGGGTAGCCCAAAGAGAGAGTGTGTGACTTGAGCCGTCTGTGTGACATCCTCTGAATGTTCTGCCTGCATCAATAAACAAGTTCATCTGGTTCACCATTTTAACCGGTGTCTTGGCTGTTCACATACTGAGGATCCTCAACTGCCTGGTAAGCAGCTACCCCATGGGAGGGGCAAGGTCCAAGGAGGACCTCATAGAGTTTCCCAGGGAGGAGACATATAGTTCTACCTATACCTACCCTGGGTGGAGGCACACCATTCATATGTATCATACCTGTCCCCCATAATAAGCGGGGGCTCAGGGCTCCTGTAGCGCCACACACAGGGAGTTGCCTGTTAAAAGTACAACCGTAGCCAAAATAGGGTTACATTTGGAGGCACTGCTGAGATGAGAGCAGGAATCATTAAACAGAAAGGGCCCTAAGGGAACTGAGGCATTGTGTGAGTGCTAAACCCTCCCTTCAGTCTGTGCTAAAGTTTGGGCCACATTGATCCACATCAAAAAGGGATTTGGGCGCGAGAGGAGTGAGGAAAGGCTCCTAGCCAACCGGGTTGCAGGGCTGTTGGCACCAAAGGGTGGCACGCAAGAGGAAGCGTGAGAGAGAGGGGTGTAACCAGCGTTTGTATCGGTGCCGCCCAATTTCGTGGAGTGACCGACTGGATCAGCGAGAAAGTGCGCCAAAAGGCCTGGGCATGACCTAAAGAGTGATGTCGCAGCGGCCATTTTGGAGCAGTGTGAGTCAGTGTGAGAGAAAGCGTGTGCACAGTTACTGGTAGCTTTTGCCAGCTAAGATGACGGCTGCATCAGAGAGCAGGGAGATCCTGTGTTGGCCAGAGGAGGATGCCCGGCCGCAAGGTGACCCAGGAGGGTTCGTCAGTCAGAGTGTGGACTGACCAGAGTGCCCAACCCGTTGGTTGGAGGTATCTCAGGGTACTGATTGCCTTGGGACATGGACTCCCTCAAGGAGAGGTGAAGACTTTGATTTTCCAGTTCAATAAGTTTTACATTTGGTTAAGGGCAACAAGTGTCCTTTTAAATTTTTCTTGTGTGGGACTTACACAAAGATTGAAGGGGTTGAAGGGAAATGTTTATTGTGTTTAACATTTTCTTCCAGGTAACCCATTGTATCCTTGACAGACCTCAGGAGAGGCTGTTGAAGTGTGATGTATAAGTACTGTGTAAAGTATTTGAGTGTGTATGAGATGTCAGCCAGTTCCCCTTTAGACAGGCATCATGAGGGTGGCCTATGTGATTTGGACACCTAAAGGTGGTCCTAGCTGTTTATGTGTGAAAAGGGAGTTTCATTGCAAGTTAACAGCAACCACTAGATGTCGCTGTGCTAAAAGTATAAAAGGGAATGACTCCCATGTTCAGCAGCTCTTTCTGCCTGGGACCCCCTCTGTAAGGAGGTCAACAACAGGCTAGTGTTCTAGTACAGGAGGTACTGTAATAGGTCACTCTAGGAGTGACAGGAAGGCTAGAGAGAATGGGCAGCGATAGCCCCAACAGGAGAGAGAGGGATTAAGACCCCCCAGCACTCATGGCTGGAGTTAAGGACCGGTAGTGTTTAGTAAGAGGAGCCAAGTCAGCACCTGGGAGTGTTCCCAGTGAAGAGGCCCTACGCGTGGACCGGGGTGAGTTCCTAGGTGGGATTATCCAGCGGGAGTACCGGGGGTAACCCAAAGAGAGAGAGTGACTTGAGCTGTCTGTGTGACATCCTCTGAAGTGTTCTGCCTGCATCAACAGTAAAACAAGTTCATCTGGTTCATCATTTTAACCGGTGTCTTGGCTGTTCATATACTGAGGATCCTCAACTGCCTGGTAAGCAGCTACCCCAAGGGAGGGGCAAGGTACCGGGAGTTGCTGGGAGTCCGGGTCCAAGGAGGACCTCATAGAGTTTCCCAGGGAGGAGACATATAGTTCTACCTATACCTACCCTGGGTGGAGGCACACCATTTATTTATATCATACCTGTCCCCCATAATAAGTGGGGGCTCAGGGCTCCTGTAGCGCCACACGCAGGGAGTTGCGTGTTAAAAGTACAACAGTAGCCAAAATAGGGTTACATAACAAAGACCAGTTATCAGTAATAGTGTCCCTGGGGATTTAGCACTAAACATAGGAAAATAGACTCAACATGGGGGCAACCAAAGTGGACTTTAAGGTGCAGGGGAGACAAAAGTATAAGAGAACATAATCACAAACACTGTTATTTCTTTCGTTTCAAACTTTTCATTGTTACAGATCAGTTACGGAGCTACAGACCCTTCCCTCAGTGACAGAGACACTTTCCCGTACTTTTACAGGACAGTGCAGAGTAAGGAACGACAGTATTTTGTTATAACCCAATTACTGAAATATTTTGGATGGACCTGGGTTGGAGTTATTACAACTAACGATATAACTGGAGATAGAGATTACCAACTGCTCAAGCATTATCTCTCCACTGAAGGCATCTGCATCGATTTCAGATTAAATATTGAAGATGAAAATGATGCCAAATATATGATATTGCAAAAAGGAATTGTCCAAAAATCCTCAACCAGTGTTGTTATCTTTTGTGGGACAATTAATCTTCAAACCGCAATGACATTAAATGAACTATCAGATACATTAAGAGAAAAGACTTTTATTTTTACGTCTGACTGGTTATATTATAGTCATGTCTTCAAGTATGCATTACAGTTATTCAATGGAAGCTTGGTATTTATGCAGAATAGGAGAGAGTATAATAAAAATTCTTACCGGTACAAACAGTTTCTAGAGAGTATCAACCCATCAAGATACCCAGAAGACATATTGCTGGAGACTATCTGGTTGGAGTACCATTCCTGTATATCAGAAAATATGAGTTTGTCTCCAATACATAAAAGTTTTTATTCACATCTTAAGAAATGCAAAGGAGGAGAAAGACTAACAGATATCGATGCCTTTAAGGTGGACCTTCATACTAGTAATATGCTTTTTGCAGTTGATATTTTGTGTCAGGCAGGTATCCAGCTGCATGTTATGCAATCCTTACTCAGTGAGCAAAGCTTCCAAAATTACAGAAATGAGTTTAATTATAAATTTCAGGTAAGCTGTTTGGATTATGATATTCATACATTATATTATTATCAATGCTCCTGAATTTGTTTTGAATGTTATTTATGGCAGAGGTGACAGACGGTGACAAAGCACTAGAGGCCCCCCCCCTTTGTACTTATGGGACAGAACTTTAACACAAAAAAGGGCAAATGGTTCTTCATGGCGAGGGCAGTGAGGATGGGAATTACCCTACTGGGTATGGGAACTTAGGCAGGCAACATGTAAGGGGGTGGAAAAGGGTGTTAGTTTAATTTTAGGGTAATTTCTAACTGTGTAGAATTAAAGAAAGAATTAAACTCATTTGTGATTATTTGTGGTTGAAATAGTTCTATTGCTCATATTATTGCCCAGTATTGTGTATCCTACATTTTCAGAATGCTAAAATCTGAGACACATAGGCCATTTGTATTAAGTCATTAAAAGTGTCTATGAACTGTAATAACTGTGGCTCTATTTGCAATGGGGGGGAATTCTCATCAGACAAGTAGAGATTTGTTCCTACGTGACAATAATCCAACTCCCAATCAGCTTGGGCTCAACCCCTTATTCCCAAACCCCACTTGTGCTTTCCCATAGTTTCCCTTACAAACATTAATAAAACAGGGATTGTTTGTCCATATGTTGCAATAAACAAGATGGGTAACTGAACAAAATGGTTCCCCTAAATTCCACCTTAGAGACAATATATTAATTTATATCTTGCAGATCTAAAAAGAAGGAATTATACACCAAAACACATCAAATGAGTTTTGGCCGCCATCTTAGATAACTAATAGATCCTTATCTTATTTACTCATTTCCCATGAAATGGAAAAGGATAACAAGAAATGAAATATTTTTTGAGATTTGTAGCACAAATTCCTGTACAGAATTTGTGCTTTATACCAATTATACCAATAATCTTCTGGTTAGTTATAAACGCACAGACTGACAACATGAATCTCTTTCTAACTTACCCTTTACAGATACACTCCTTACTGAAAAACTGGCAGTTCCATGGCAAGAACCAGTCAATAAAAGTTTTTAATGAAAATGGGGAGTTTGTGTCCCCCTTTGGCATTACTAATTTCTATAGCCGGTCTCAGGAGTATATAAGTGAGACCCAAGTTGGATGGTACATACCCTGGGCTCCATCTATTCAGAAACTAAATATCAGTCTGGAGAAGATAAAGTGGAAAACAAAAAACAACAAGGTAGAACCATGTTTCTTCATCTTTTGATCTGATTGAAAATGTACCAGTAATCAATAAAGGGGTAACGAGTGTAAGTGCAGTTCAACTAGAATGGGTGCAGATGTTTCGCATATTGGTACTGACGTCCCTACATTTCTATATAGTTGTATTAAGCACCAATGCATTTTGTCTGATAAATAGTGCCCAAGTGCAGCTATTGACTCTATTGAATGAATGCCACCCTGGTCATGCCAGTAATTCCAAGGTTTCCGCCATAGACTGTCAGTAGGTGCAACAGAGGTACAGCGAAGGAATCCCACACTAACGCCATTGTAACAGAATGGTGCAACCCACACTGCCAATTTTGATAGCAACTTAATCCCAAAAATGCTCACCTGTGATAATGTTGATAAGTATTGCTATTTGCTATTCTAAGTCCTCACTTAATTCCTTCCCCCTCATTAATTCCATGTGGCCTCAGTCTGACAATTATGGGGCTTTATAAGCCTGCCTCTTGCATTAGTTAGTGCTTGATCATTAAAGCTCTCCAGCCCAATACAGCCAGCCATTCCACTGAACCTGTGCCCAATCCCTGCCTGGTTACCTGTTTGGTTCCCACCTTGTTCCTGGTTCCTGAGCACCTGAGTCCTTGCCTTGTTTTGTTCCCTCATCCATGTTGCTTAATTATTCTTCTATGATCTTCTGGAACTGACCTAGACTTGTTCCTGGACTTTTCCTCTCTCTTCAGCCTGCCCTGACCTCAGCCTGCCTATTGGACACTCTTTGTTTTCTGCCTGCCCAGACCTTCTGCCTGTTTAATGGCCTTTTACAGAATCTACTGTATTTATTTCTTGTTTCTTCATCATTAAATCTTCCTTCCTTAAATGTTCCTTCATAACAACATGAATTCTGCTTTTCGCCAGGCCAATTACATGCACCTGGGTTATACAGCACCTAGGCTCCTAACTGCCAGTCACTCATCTGTGGCCAGACCTGACATGGACTATCAAGGGTCATACTGTGTGTAGTTGGCTGTCTGTAGTAAAAGTTGTCTGGCAAACTGCCATCTGTTGGCAAATATGCAATCAGAACCAATAGCATTCTCTTAAACAAGTGACCAATCACTCTGAACTATAGTTGTGGCCTAGCACCACTAGATAAACACTCATTACTTCAATTTGTTTGCATTCTGTAGGGACACCAATAGCTGTCTCTTAAAGGGAACATATACCTTGATGTTCACTTATTCTAATATGATTTATATGTTATAAAAATTGAGTTTAGGATTTATTTAGTTTGTTTGTTTATTTTCTGTATTTTCCCTCCTCATTTCTCTTTGGAAAAGCCTAAAACAAACTGGCCAAAGACCAGATATACTGAACGGAACTGTCCGTGCCTCTACTGTGTAGTGTCTGGAAGTGTACACATAGGTCTATTCCCCACACGGCCCAACTAGCTGAAATCATAACGATTGGTGGAGGATGCGTTGGCACAAACATCTGGGAACAGAAAGTTTATATTTTGCTTTTGCTTTTTGCTTATTGCCAGGATAACGGAAGATATTATTAAGGCTTTGCTACAAGCTGCTGCTGCCCAGCAAGAGGCTACTAGAGCTCAACAAGAAGCTACTAGAGTGCAGCAGTTAGCCACTGAAGAGACCAACCGCAGGTTAACTGCACAACTTGAAGCTAACTGTGCGGAACAAAGGAGAGAAATGGAAGCTACCTGAGAGGCGCATAACAGAAGTGGCACAATACCCACTAGGACTATATTGTCTGCAACTTCAGCCTCATTTGCAAAATCATAAGCCCAAAATTGCTTCTGTCTTAATGCATCAGGCACAATTAGGGGCCCATTCATGAAAGCACGAATGGTTTTTTTTTCAGAAAAAAAAAATCTAAATTTTTCGTAATGTAACCACGATGATATCGTTAAAATTACACAACTTTTTGGTGGTTTTCATTAACTTTCCCAAAGAAATTTTTCACAAAGACTACGACCATTTTGGACTTCATTCAAGCTTCGGTACCATGAATATCTTTTGGCCAGGTTGGTGCTGCAACGAGCTGCCATTGAGTCCTATGGGAGGCTTCCAAAATCATACCTTGAAGGTTTCAAGGCCAGAAAGGTATTTGCACCATTTACAAACGTTCGGTTCTGAAAAATTTGTGACTTTCGGTATGCAACGACGATATTTTTGTACGACCGTGAAAAGAATTTTCATGCAATTTTCGCGCATCAAAAATTATCATGGTTTTAACCACACAAAATTCGTGCTTCTTAGCACTGGACTTTTCTTAAAAGATTGGACTCTCCTCCTTCACATGAATAAATCCAGCTGTAACCGCTTTATTATAGAAACCATGGATGTCCAACCTCTTCCTGTCCAGCTGTTTTTAAATAACAAAACCCATAGTCCCACCTGCCGACCAAGGGCAGTGTAGAGATACTGTGGTATCAATTTTAAAATAATTAGAGATAAACTCATGTTGATAAATGCTGAATAAATGGAGTTGGCTAAACATTGTCCTTTCATTTTTTTCAGTATCCGTAAAATGTTGATGCTGAGTTTCATACTTTGATTTTAGATCCCAAGAGCTCAATGTTCAGAGAAATGTCTCCCCGGATTCTGGAAGGCAATAAACCCCAGAGCCCAGTCCTGCTGCTACGATTGTGTCCTGTGTTCCGAGGGAGAGATCTCCAATATATCTGGTATGAATAAATGTAGAACAGGGGTACCCAGACTCTGTCACCCTGTGATCTACTCTTGCCACCGGCCTCCGTCATGAGATCTTTCTTAATAAAAATAGTGCTACGTCTATCATTTGGCACAAACCGCAAGAAAAAGTATCATTCTTGATGTTTAATACCCCAATACACATAGCAATCTATAAATGTAGAGCCAAATTCACAATTAATGCCCACATAACATTATACAAGTGCCAATACATCAGTATATAAATGCAGTGCCAACTTCAAGTTGAAAAGGATTGTAGTACTTTTTAATTCACTTCTTCATGGCCTACTTTGTAGTTTGTACACAGAAACATATATAAAGTGGGAACAAATGTATGCAGAGGCCAAGCGGGGACAATCTTCTATGCTGGGATTAAACTACAAGGACAGATGGCAAGCCCAGGTGCACTTAAAAGCTCCAGTATGTTAGGGAAAAGTGATGGGATGGAATGCTGCCTTGTAGTCTATCAGAAACTTTAAAATGATCTACTGGTAGGCCACGGTCTACCTCTTGGGCACCCCTGATGTAGAAGTTACTCTCTTACTCTCAGTCTAGTAGAAACTCAGTGGTGTAGTCTATACAGTAGTCATAGGAAAATTTATTTGAGTAAAGAGGAAAGAGTTAAAGAGGGAAAGCTGGAGTAAAGAAGCTGGAGAGATCAGCAAGGGCTTGTTCCAAAACAATAAGGATTTAGACTTCAGTTATTGTAACAGAATGTTCAGATTCCTGTTTCAGTTATAGTTCAGGTTTTTGATCATTTATTCAGAATACTTGTGACCGGAGGTATTTTTGTATGAATTTTTGTGTATTTTAGATAATCATACCTTAAGGGGCCTAATTATAATTGCTCAAGTCTTCGGCCACCTAAAAGATAACAACATTATCCAGAATACTAGCGGCAGTTGGGAGATTCACATGGGGTTTTTTCTATGATTCCTAGAGCCCAAAGGCTCCAACAATCCTAAACAGGCCCCTAAGGCTACTACAACTACATTAAGATTATTTTGCCACCATTAGTGATGAGCGAATCTGTCCCGTTTTGCTTCACCATAAAATTTCGCGAAACGACAAGAAAATTCACGAAACGGCAAAAAATCTGTGAAACGCTTTTGTCTTACGACTTTTTTGTCACCCGCATCTTTTTCAGCATGACCATGATCAATTTTGATGTGACTGTACACATTTTTGAAGCACCACGACTTTTTTTTGACATGCGGCGAATATTTAAGCTGTGAATTTTCATGGAAGTTCCGCAAAAACAATTAACCAATGGCGAAATGCGGAAATTAGTTGCGAATCCATGCCTCGCACAAAAAAGCTGCTCATCCCCTGCCCCCATTATGAATTTATGAACATTAAGTACAAGGTACTGTTCAGGTTACCCTTACCCGATGCACCTTACATGAATCTAACACTCTCTCTTGCTCATCCCTTACACACCACTGACTCTAATCCAGTCTGTCTTATCCAAGGTCCCAATAACCAAAGACTTGCACCAACATTCTTCCTCTTGCAATGGGCTCTACAGACTCACTGTCTCTGTGTCATAATCTCCCTAGTACTTCATGGGACCCTGTGCTCCCTAGGATCATAGTGCTGCCCTAACTACCCCCCATAAGGCAACTTACCTATGACTAAGATTATTTTTAGTTCACTGATTACTCCTAGCCACAAACACGTAACTAATGTCTACCATAGCCTTAGGAAATGCATTTATGTAAAATTACTTTTTATTTATATGGTGTCTCCACATGTCTATTTATATTTATGTACTGCAACGGGACCTTCAGAAGTCAAAGAGTTAACAAATCAACAGCAGTGTGGCACTTTAAATGCAGTCTATGGCCAATTCTTTCTGCAGAATATTAGCATAGATATACTGTATATCTTATTTAGTATATGGATCCTGTTCAACACATCCTTTATTCTCTACCAACCAGTCTAAATGGGAATAGAGAGGGGAATACCAGAGTTGCCCAAGATATTGGTTATATATAGTTGGTTATATATAGTTGGAAAGATCTAGGGGGCTTGTTTGATTAAATCTGATCGTTTGGTGAAATCAAAGACAAAATCAAAGTGACTCATATTTGGCATCAGCTGACATTGTTTTGATTTGCCCCATATGTCTGGCATGGAAGCAAGCTATTGGTAAACAGAATCTCAAGGTTCTACACTATTGGATGCTAACAGTCATTTATGACCACAAGTGCAGTGAGCAAATGGGAAATGCCATGATTTTTCCATAATATGGCTTTTCCCCCAGAATTCCAGAGTCATTGTGCTCACCAGGGGGCTTTGCACCTGTCACAATGCCCAGTTGGTGTAATTTCCAATGTTCAGCGTGTGAGTGATGCCTGCACCCTATTCTTTAGACCCAAGTGCTCGGTGCCCATTGATGCAGGGTGCTGGGGGAACCCTGGAGCTTCCATCTGGTTGGGAGGTAGGAGTAGTTCCAGGATTCCTCTGTGCCAATAGGCAGAGTAGTGATCAATTTGGAACAGGAAGACATTGGCTGTGAGTGCAACTATAGTGAAGTACAAGGAGGGTGTTTTGGCACAAGTACCTTTAATGAATGGGGTTTTATGCTCATCTCACTATGGGGAAATGTGTGTGAGCACAACTGCACTTGTGGACATAAATAAGCCGTACAGTATTTTATACTAATAACTCTTTAGATTTAGTTCTTTAGATTTAGGCCTAACACAACGACATGACATGTCTCCTTTCTCATGAGAGAAAGACATTTCATTAAATAACAGCTCATCAGCAATGGAATAAAAAATGTAGAAGCCAGGGACATAACCCCATTTGTAATAAAAGGAGCAATGTTTTCCCCAGGTGCTGTAACCCAGAGTAACCAATTAGATGTTAAGGTATCAAGCAAGTGACCGATTTCAAAAATTGCAAAGATATATTCTTAAATTAGCAATGGCGCTATAACACGCACAAGGAACACGCATAGTGAGCCATTATAGCACCCATCGTATTTGCAAGTCATTTGTAAGTATTTGTGTGCAATGCTCATTTTAACCTGATTCACACAAAAAAAGGAAAGATGGGCATAGCGGTGCAATATTTAGGCATTTAGGGAAAACATGCGCAAAACAAAAATATTATTTTTTTTCTTATGGGCCCAAAAGCTCAACCAGCGCTACTATTCAGTTAGTGACATTGTGCTTCATGGTTCAGTATTATAGTTCCAATGCTGCAATAACCTTTATATATATATTTTTTGTTGTTTGTTTATAAATAACTATTTTATTATAACCAGGTAGAACTTTGCTAAAATGTATAAATGTCCTTTTAGCACTTCTTTGTTTACTTATTAATTGTCCTCTTTACAGACAGTAAAAACTGCATCAGATGCTCAGACATGGAATGGCCCAATGAGAAGAGGAATCAGTGCATTGAAAAAATGGAAGACTTTCTCTCGTATACAAATGATGTGTTAACTGTGATTTTTGCATCAATTTCTGTTCTCCTTTTTGTTATAACTCTGATGATATTGACAGTTTTCATTATATTTCGGGACACCCCTGTTGTAAGAGCCAACAACCGGAGCCTGAGCTTCCTCCTCCTTGTCTCCATCAAGCTGAGCTTCCTCAGTGTGTTTCTGTTCCTCGGTCGCCCTGTGGATATAACCTGCATGCTGCGCATCATCACTTTTGGAATCACCTTCTCCATAGCTGTCTCTTCTCTCCTGGCCAAGACTATCATGGTTTGTGTTGCTTTCAAAGCCACCAAGCCAGGGAGCTCATGGAGAAAATGGCTGGGAGTCAAACTGTCCAATTCTGTAGTCTTGTTCTGCTCATCCATTCAAATAATCATCTGCATGACTTGGTTGGCCATTTCTCCTCCCTTTCAGGAACTGGACATTCACACTTCCCCTGGAACCATCATCATTCAGTGCAATGAGGGCTCAGCTATTGGCTTTTACTCAGTTATTGGGTATATGGGGCTTCTGGCAGCTGTTAGTTTTGTTTTAGCATTTTTAGCTCGGAGCTTACCGGACACTTTTAATGAGGCCAAGTACATCACTTTCAGCATGCTGCTCTTCTGCAGTGTTTGGATCACAATGATCCCGGCCTATCTGAGCACCAAAGGCAAAAACACTGTGTGTGTGGAGATATTTGCCATACTCACCTCAAGCGCGGGCCTTTTAGCCTCTATATTTCTGCCCAAATGTTACATTATTTTATTGAGACCTGAAATAAATACAAAATCTTTTTTACTTGGCAACAAACCATGAGGCTGAAAGATTACTCAAATACTCAAAAATAGAGGGAATGTTATACTGACAAATAGAATAATTTTCACGTATGTTTGGTTTATTAGAGTCTAACATAGACAGTTTACTAATCTCATCTCAACCAACACATTTTTCATTACATCGGCTCCTTAGTCTCTCTAAGCATCAGCCACACTGCAAGGCTCCTACCCACTGCCTACATACATATACCAAACTAACTGAAGATATTTAGATAACAATAGCTGTGGATATTATGCTTGCTCAAAAAGTTATCCCATCTGCTCATAAAGGCATTAATAGAATATGTCAAGACAGTATTTTATTTGCTTTAGCAGCCACTGAGTGACAATACTGAGTGGAGTTACACAGCTTGTTATCCCTACAAAATCCCCAGTTCCTTCTCAATTAAGGATACCCCCTAACACACTACAATTTTGCATCTAAATTTGCATTTATCAACACTGAACTTTATAGCATTTGTACAACTGCAATAGCAAAAGAGAAGGGACATTCAAGAGAGAGCAACACAGTACAGTGTCCTATCAAAATCTCCAATGGCTATTCTCATATTAAGGGGTAGATATCAATCCCATATCTTACTGCAATTCTTCATGGCAAGATGTCTCAGGCACTGTTATGTTGGATGAAGACCCCACATTGTTAGTCAGATTTAGGACTGAACTTTGCCTGGGCAGTTCTAAAACATTATGTTTTTGATATTAAACCACTCCAGTGTAAGGGGGAATGGGTATCTGTTCTTGACTGTGATGTTACGTTCTCAGGGGCAAGCACCAACTGGCTCCAGGATCAGTTATTACCGGAAGGGTGCTGGAACTGCTTTCCCACTAAAATGAGAGTGTAAGCTTAAGCAAAGGAGCATAATCAAGTCTTTCTGAAATGAACCCCTACCAGGGGAAAGTTAAATAGGACAAGTGTGAAGCAGATGTCCATCCTGCCCAAAATATAGACATAAATTCAGTCTCTGTCGACATAGGCTTTCCTTAGAACAAATTTTCAAAAGGACAACAAGCATTCCGGACTCGAAGGGATCTTGTAAAAAACTTAAACTTTATTCCATCATGGTTAAAAACAAAGGCCTGACGCGTTTCGTGCGCTCAGGGCACTTAATCATAGGCTAATTCTAACAAAGATGAGAGAGTTTAAATAACGGAAGCATAGTGACGTAGGCGTCACATGGGAAGTGAAAATCACGCCTCCTCCCTTATGTTAAAAATCACTAACATGCGGAATAAGCAATGGAAAATACAATTCATTAGATCCCTTTTTACGCATATAATTAAACAATAAATCAAAGTCATAAAACTATGTATTATATGAACATGCATACAGTTATTCCATATATTTACAATTAATATTGCTCCATTGATTTTACCAGGTTGGTAAACATAGGAATGTCAATGTGAAGATCTTAGAGTAAATAAATAAATAAATACTTGAATGAAGTGAATAATAACTTAATACTATAAATTTTATCAATGGCTAAAATAATGCAAATATTTATATGGCTAATCAAAATAAGCTGGATTCAGACATAGCAACTAATGTCAAATACCGAATTTAGACCATTTGGATATCGGGTGCTGAGAACAAAAATCCATTTTATTTCCAAGCGCAACAGTTTAGAGAGCCTATCTGAGTCCCTTTCATCTGGTAGGGCCCTGTCTATTACTTGTATCTGCAACTTGGAAACATCAGAAACGCAACATTGTATAAAATGTCTTGCTATCGGGCTACTTTCATTTTTGGAGACTATATGTCTGATATGTTCTCGCATCCTGTTCTTAAGAGGACGAATTGTACAACCAACATATTGAAGATAACAATTTGAACAGGTTAAAAAGGTATACCACAAATTTTGTGTTACAATTAGCATAGAAGGGCATCTCAAAGATTTTACCAGTAACGGTACTTTGAAAATTAGTAGATTGTTTGATATAAGCACAGGTAATACATTTACTCGCTCCACAAGTATAGGTACCTTTTACTCTTAACCATGTCATTTTATCTTTCTTAGGTTGTGAACTCCACAATGTTGGGGAGAGAATATTCCCCAAAGTTGGGGCCTTTCGTGCTACTACTCTACATCCACCATGCAACAATGTAGCTAAATCTGGGTCATTATATAGTACGGGAATAAGAGTGTTAACAATATGTTTGATCTTATAAAATTGACTACTGAAGCTAGTGACAAAAGTTGGAATTATTTTATCTATTCCAGTAACGTTCAGATTTGTTAGATCATTATTATTAAAATGATCATGTTTCATCTTAATAAAGTCCTTATTGTTAATTGACTTCTTTGTATCCTTACTATTCATAATTTTATCTCTCACCTTGTTGGTGTTAGTGAGTAGATCTGTTCTTTCCGTACGCAGAGCTTTTGTAAAGGCTAGTGATAAGGAATGATGGGTATAGCCTCTTTCCAAAAATCTATCCCGCAATAATAGGGATTGTTCCAAGAAAGCTTTATCAGTGTTACAATTTCTCCGAAGACGGATAAATTGTCCCAAAGGGATACCTTTAAATAAATGGCTCGGATGGCATGAGTCCGCTCTCAAGAGGGAATTCCCAGAGCAGGTTTTTCTAAAAATGGAGGTGTCTATTCTAGTGTTCCTAATGGTTAGAGATAGATCTAAAAACGAAATAGTTTGTTTGTGAAACTCATAAGTGAATTTTAAATTAAGATCATTAATATTTATCTTATCTACAAAGTGAGTGAATTCCCCTTCTGTCCCACACCAAATTAATAAGAGATCGTCAACATATCTTTTATATAAGACGATCTTATGTGCATAACCTGAAGTGTCTCCATAAATGTGGGACTCCTCCCACCAACCCATATATAGGTTGGCGTAGGTGGGCGCAAATTTCGCACCCATCGACGTCCCACATTTCTGGAGATAAAACGTGCCATCAAATTTAAAAAAATTGTGCGTGAGTAAAAAATCTATTGCATTTAAAATAAAGTTCTGTGTAGCAACATCGTATGTACTGTATCTCTCAAGATGATAGGAGATGGCAGTTAATCCCCTGTCATGAGGGATACAGGAATAAAGTGACGCCACGTCAATAGTGGCCCAAGCAAAAGTGTCATCCCATTCAATCAAATCTATGATCTGTAAAACATGTTTGGTGTCTTGTACAAATGAAGTCAGACGTTGAACGAGGGGTTGAAGATACAAGTCAATAAGTTCTGAAAGCCTCTCATTCAACGAGCCTATCCCTGAAACTATTGGTCTCCCTATGGGAGGGCGTTCTTTTTTATGTACCTTCGGTAGATGGTGAAAAATAGGTATCCTAGGATGTTTCGGTAACAAATAATCCCTAATTTTTGCTGAAAAAATACCTCTGGTAAATCCCAGGTCTATAAGACCCACCAGAATCTCCTTATATGCTTGTGAAGGGTTATTAGATAAGGGCTGGTAAGTGGAGACATCTAGAAGTTGTCGCATGGCCTCTGTTTTATAGGTCGCACTGTCCAAGACCACCACCATACCCCCTTTATCAGCATTCTTTATCACTAGTGAGTGATCATCACATAAAGATCGTAAAGCGTAACGTTCTTTTGCAGTTAAATTGGAACGAGGATATTTACCTTTTGTTTCTGCTTGTAGTACCAACAACTTGTTCTCAACTAACTCTTGGAATCTATCAATCACTTCCCCCCTGCAGTGTATAGGATAAAAGTCAGAAGTGAATCGCAATTTTTCTTTAAGTGTGGTAGGACTGATACCAACCCGACCGTAGTCGGAGCCGGATTCAAACTGTAGGGAAATTAAATTTTGCAAGCATTGCTCATCCTTGAATAAGAGATTTGTATCTGTTGTGTTTAATCTACTAATCTCAGATCTTGTCTCAAGGGAACCAGTATTGCTTTTCTCAATTATATGGACGGATTGTGAAGCTTGCAAATCTATATCACCTTCATTATGATTGATAGTTTCGTTCTTGAAATACTTTTTTAGGGTGAGCTTCCGTACAAATCTATTTATGTCTATTAATGTTTCCAAGACATCAAAATTTCTGGTAGGAGAAAATGACAAACCTTTTGCTAATAATGAAGATTGTGCTGCTGTCAGAGATTTACTAGACAAGTTCAGAACATAGGTCTCTTGTCCCTTTTCCGTTCCCTTAGACGATATGTCGGATGATCGTCTCTTCCTAAAAAAGATTGCTGTTCATAGTCATCCAAAGCGTCTCTCCGTTCCATGTGCTGATTAGTCCCTCCTTGGCGCTTGGAGCGTGCTGACCTACGCACATCATTGTTAAAATCGGAAGGGGGAATCTGCTTCACTCGGCGGTCATTAGATCTTAAAGGGAACTTGCGACTTGGCTCCACGGTATTAAATGTCTCAATAGCCCTTCTCTCTCGATCGCGCTGTGAAGAAAAAGAGGAAGAGGCAGAAAGCGGGGAACACACAGAGGCACTATCGTTTGTGACATAGGATTCATCTTCCGTACTAGAGAATCTAACTGATTTATTTAACTGTGGTTTCTTCAAGATGGTTTTTGTTCTTATTTTCTTTTCTTGATACGCATAAGATCGAGAATTGTCAGATTTCCTTAGAACAGACAGGAGTCAAAACCAGAGAAACCACCAAATTATGCCAGGAAACAAGTGGGTTCTAAACTTGATAACTAAGCAAAGGTATTAGGGGGCTTAAAAGCTCAATATAGGGCAACCCTAGATCACCAAGTATGTGGGGAATTCTGTGGAGCCAGGTTAGTATTCTTAAGGTGGCCACACACGTGGCGATTTTCGATGGTTGCACGGAAGATGGTTCCCACACGTTCATGGCTGAATCTTCAGATATTGAGGTAAAAACAATAGGATTTCTACCTCCTTCTGCCGATTCAGCCCTGAAGGTAGATTTTGCTCAGACGCCTTCAATGGCACACAATCAAAATCTTATAACCCGCCCAATTGGCGAGTTGACCCATATTCACAGCCTTCTGCGATATTGGTTGCCGTACATGCACCGAATATCGTATGAAACGAGGTTTTGTATGATATCATTGGTGCGTGTATGGCCAGCTTCACAATCAACTTCTTCTATAATATTTCTCCTTTATCTTTTCTAAATCTCTCCTTTACAAACTTTACAGTACTTTTGTAATAAGGGTTTAAAAATGATGTGTTGTGAGCCGCAGTTCACAATAGACCTACGTAGCATTTGTAAAGCAGCCCTAATTTGTCTGTATGTATGTAAATAAATATATTTATATTTAAGGGGTTGAATAGAAATGATACTAGTTGGAAAAGTTTGGTAATACTATGATGCATATCGTGTAATGTCACACCAAACCCAATAAAAGTTAGTAATAATGTGTTATGGAAACAGTTCTAGGCTTTGTACTCAGAAGAAATGCTGAATTATATAGGGCACTAAATGACAGAGAACTGAAATTCTATTTGTATAGTTGTTTATCCAAAGGTCGTAAATATATCATGTCTAAAAATGCCACAATTGTCTGTGTTTCTATTCAGGAATCGAAGTAAACTGTATCTCTGCTCTCTATAAATGGTGGGTTGGATGAGCCGGGCCACTTACTCCATTCTACACATGCAGCCCAATCTCTTCTCTCTTGTACCGGAGCACATTGTGCTGCCTGACTACAATTTATGGCTGTAACTATTCTTTTCCGAGTGCTGATATATATAATGTCAGTCCAGCATGCTGGGTATTGCCTTTCTGGGGATCAGCCCAATAACTCTGCTTGCAAACTGGAGATTCTTAACACACTTGAAGACTTTGAATACATTAAAGAAGGAGACATCATGATCGGAGGAGTCGTAACCGTAAATGCAGTTTCAAAACATTATAGTGATGGCAATTCTGGGAAACTGTTACTCTGCTTTACGTAAGTCCCTTATATTTGTTATTATTTGCTTTGGGCAGACAGGGCAATTTTTGGTGTTTATGGTAAGTTCATGGGTGGTGGGCAAAAAAATTAGAATGGCCAATAGTGACTTTGAATGTGAATCATCTGTGGCATCGTGACTCCTTCTAAGTATCAACAGGGAAAACATTCTGATCATTAACATCTCTTTATGCAAAAAAAGCCTTGTTTTATTTAACATCCAAGGATAAAGGGCAAAAGAATAACAGACAGTGGACTATTCCGTTTGAAGTCAGGACTGTGCCTCAACTACTCATTGTGGTGTTATCGATGCCCCTATTATGGATAAACATGACCAATTTGTGCTGGGTTGTGCTGCTTCCTAAAGATTCTGCCCTATTTATTCAACAGTCCTCCTCTCCTTTGGCTTTGTCCATCCCTTACCAGACTAATTCCCTGTTTCCTAGTTACCTTGGTGGGATAGTTATTTCCCTATTAGCCCAGGGAGGTATGACCATTTCCAGTTTAACTTTTATGTAGTGACTGGGAACCCAGGTCTGTTCCTCTTTGGCCTCCATATTCTGACCAGGGTGTCTGCTGGAGAGTTGGGACAACAAGGCCCCAGTAAGGAGTTTACCCATATAGTAAAGTCGGGAAACAGACCCCTTGTATGAGGTGCAGCCTTGTGCTCCAATGTAGATTGATAGCTGGAGGTAACATTCTCTAGGCAATAATGGCCTTAAAATTAAGGGAGTGCAGTAAGAAAAGAGGCATTTAAGCTAGTGTTTACTCCCTTATTATTTCTACTGGAGGGAATCCAGACCACCAGCTGGTAGCCCTAAAGGTGCATCTGAAGCCTGCCGGACTTTCCCACTAAAGTTGCATTGGCACTGTAAGTAATAACCCAGTGGGTATTCCAATAAACCTTTTGATTCATGTTTAAGCTCCTCTGGTGTCCTGTGTATGTGAGAGGTATAGTCCAATAACACCACTTCGTTCCACCACACAACATAGTGTGATTAAAGGAAGCTGAAAGTCTAAGGGGGTAATTTATCAATGATTGAGTTTGATTTTTGACTTTTTTTTGCGCTTAAAAAACTTGAATTTGAGTTATGGTTTGAAAACTCGAAAGTCTGTTACTTATTAAGAGCAATAATCCCAAAAACTTGAATGTTAACCTTCACTAAAAGCTTGCGATTTTCTTTACAAGTCAATGGGAGTTTTCCTAGGCAAAGTCCAGCCATACTTGCAGACTCAAATTTTTGGAGTTTTTCATTCACAAACTTGAAAACTGCTACATTCAAACATTTTTTAAGCCTCAAAAGAACATTTCATCATATACTATTTTAGTATTCATATGATTTATAGTTTTATAGTATTTATAAACCTTTAGATTGTAAGCTTTTGTGTGTAGGGCCCTCCAATCCTAACCTTACTCTGCAAGCCCTTTTTGTTTAAGTAATGTAAGATCCTTGTTCACTAAAAATCAATGGAAAGTGCTGTGTAAATTGCTTGCTGTATATGATGATGATGATTGATGATTGATGATTGATGATGATTGATGATGATGATTGATGATTGATGATGATTGATGATTGATGATTATTGATGATTGATGATGATTGATGATGATTGATGATTGATGATGATTGATGATTATTGATGATTGATGATGATTGATGATGATGATAATGATGATGATGATATTATCTGTGAATGGCCTCCATAAATGAATTCAAATTTTTATACACGAGGAGACCAAACTGCAGTATAATCAGTTATATCGCAACTGTATATCAATTGTTCTCCTGATGACAAAGAATTATAAAGTATTAATCTCAATATCAATCTTTTTACTCATTGTTTCTTGGATTAATGAAATTGGCCCATATTATCAATGATAGGTTTGCCCAATGGGGGTAAGCGCTATCAGCACTATAGTTCGTTATGTATTTGCTTACTACAGTAATATTGAAGACCACCATATAATTGCAAAAATGAGCAGTGGGGCCACAAAAAAAAATTCCATTGATTATGACTTTTTAAAGTCATAATTCAAAAGAATTTTGTTTCTTTGGTGGCCCCACTGCTCTTCCGTAAAAATGACTTTTTTAACTGTTTTATGAGTTTTAATGTTTGGTGGAAGAGATATAAATCTGTATATGGGGAATGGGGAGGCCTGGGTGCTGACATTTATATTTGTGAGGAATGTAGAACATTTTGAGTTATTATATTGGGATCTGAGTGGAACCCGGGTTCTACTGTTCAGCATTCAGTGGGAAAGAACCTCCTGATAGTGACAATGATACAAATATAAAGAGTGAACTGTGAAATTATTTTATTATTTTATCTTTCCAGACCTTCTCCCCAAAATTACAAATATCTTTTGGATTTCCTTTACTTGATAAAAACATTTAACGACAACCAACTTTTGGCCCAGAACCTGACCCTGGGGTACCACATATACGACTCCTGCGGGGATGTACATAAGGCTGAGAAGAGCATATTTCAGATATTATCTGGACTCAGAAACCCAGTTCCCAATTACTCCTGTGTGGGAAAGAGAAATATTGTTGGATTTATTGGGGATCTCACCTCAGAGACAACTATTCCCATTGCCCACATACTCAGTGTGCTTGGCTACTCCCAGGTAAGGAACAAAGGCTCAGATTTACTCTCATAGCTGTATATTTGCAGTGACGCTTTTGGGTTTAACTGGTACAGGACTATCTGGTCAAGAAAATATACTTTTATCACGTTTCCCTCTATGGTGAGCCCAATAACAGTGATGGAGTTTTAGAAAATGTATCATTAAAACTCCATTTTGTTGGGCATCATCATAAAATGATATAACTGAGCAGCACAAGATATTGGGCATTTATTGCTACTCTACTAACACTTTTTCTACTAAGACTGTCTTAGTGAGTGTTTATTCATCATTTCCCTAGGTTTTATTATTGCAGTAGCTCTAGAATAATCTTGGAGAAGTTCTTCTGTACAAAAGTGTATTCTATATGGGTGCAGTATAGATACCCCTATAATAATGATACACATTAGCAGGCCTTTTATGCTTTGGTGTGTTCTGTTTCTATACATGTTTGTCTTAATTATTGCAGTAAACAGGAGAGCAAAGAGTGATCTTTCTACCTCTACTGGCAATATATGAAAGGGAAGTTGTATTAAAATGGAATAAATTGAATACATTTGTCTTCTAGTTTGGCATTCACATTACTTCTTGACTGCTCAGGTCATTGATTCTAGAATTCTCATTATAGAGTGTAGCATGGTGGGGTAACTCATAGAAGGAAGGTATATCCCTCCCACAATCCTCTATGAAGCAGCACAGAGGGCAGTGACAATAAGGGGTGCTCAGCTGTGAGCAAGGTCAGACCAGACTCGATCCAGACCAGAGCTTCCCAGGCTGCAGATCTCCCCCCCACTGGTGCAATGAAAGCAAGTTTGATTTACGTGCGCTTGAAGGAAGGGGTCAGGCATTAGGCGGTTGACTTGGGTCCCTGTAGTAAGGGGGTTTGGCCCAGGAGTAACTTTTCTGTTCTGGGAGAGAGGGGAGCAACTGGAGCTTGGATGGGGAGCTCATACTGTGTGGATTGTTTGCTGGACACTTAGCTCTTAGTCTGAGGATATTTATTCACAAAGAGGCAAATTCCCTGGTAGCAAGGACCAGCCACTATCTGCTGCCCTAAAGTCTTTGGAGTGAGGTACAGCTGCTTCCTAGAGGCCACTGGGAACGCTGAAAGGAGTGCGAGTGCCATTTTCACTTGCTTATATCGGATTAATCTTCCCAAGTAGGGCTGTGTGTCTCCTTTGAGAAGAACAGGTTTTTTTTTTCAGCAAGATGGCAACTTATTTGAAACTGTGCTAGAAAACTATTGTTCAAACATTCTAATGTTTTATTTGTATACTGCATTGTTGTCAATGTAAAATCCATACAATTAAAGTATTCAAAATTCAGAGTCCCAATGTGGAAATGGGAAAGTTTACAATGTAACACTGGACCTTAATGGGACTACGCCCAGCAATGTCCCAAAAAATAAACCAAATGTGTCAATTATATGGAAATAGAACAGATCTACTGAAATGTTACTCAAAACCTCAAAACCTGTTACTCAAAACCTTGTGTCGAAGGTTTATATTGGATTCTAATTTGATGTAATTAGATTTCTTTTACCAGTTAGGATGTGGGAGCTACAGTTTTTGAGTTATAGGGAAAGTCTCCCATGCCTACATTGAGAAGAGTGTTGGAGAGGAATTGATAGTGAGAATTGACATTGTGTGTATTTGTATGAAACAATCCTTCTAAGCTCACTACAGATAGGGTAATGCAACCACATATGGCATATATATATACATTCATTGGTTGGTTACATCCTCCCCAACATTCATGAGAGGGATTGGGATTTATTATGGAGAGTCTTACTAGTGTACTAGCTCCCACATCCTAACTGGTAAAAGAAATCTAATTACATCAAATTAGAACCCAATATAAACCTTCAACACAACAAGATAAAACAGACCAGGTCAACAGCCAAGCCCTCTGCAAAAATATAGTGAGAATCTTCACCATAAAACCACATACCATAAAAATGGAACGCTAAGTGGACACATATCAAATACTGTAAATAAATAAGTGATGATGATGATGATGATAACTAGACACTAACAGATGGATACTGCAAAGATTTCTGTTCTCCCAGCTAGTTTTTTATTTAGTGGAACCAATCACTTAAATACATCAAAATAATGTATTGCCCAAGTGCCATTGATCAAGTACCTTGCCAAGCTAATTATATGTCATACTGGGTAGGAGTATAACTGATATTTCTGATTATGTACTGGTGTGCGTCAGTTAATAATTGATAGTGGCCAAGTAAAATCCACTGAAGCCTTTGTGTCACCTTATTTTGCCAAACCCACCATCAGTGATTGGAATTTGTCAAGAACTTATGAAACTGCTGTCATTAATGGGTCCACCAATCTTCTTTAGATCACAATTGCCTTGGATGCTATGTTTGAATAAGAAATCATCCAATCCACTCTAAATGGCATTAATGGAATCTGCCATCACAACATGACTTGGTAGGGCATTCCCCAACATCACTCATTAAACAGAGTAGGTGGTTCTTTAGGGTTAGTTCCTCAAGTCTAACTGGTACAGAATCCTTAGATGCCATTTCCCATCTCCTTCCTGAACAGAGCAACTGACTGACGGCAACTGACCAACAGGGGGCCCTGTTGTTACAAAGTCCATTAAATTAACAGTTACTAAAAAGATAAATAGCCCTAAAACTGAAAAAATAAACAATGTTAAGTGTTTAGAAAAGCACCCTGAGTAGTGATGAGCGAATCTGTCCCGTTTGCTTCTCCATAAAATTCACGAAACCGGTGAAAAATTTACAAAATGTATTTGTAGCACAATTTTTTTTGTCGCCCGTGTCTTTTTTGTCCAAAGTAAATGCTCACCAGATTTGATTGAAATAAGAGCATGTAGAGAAATCAATTCGGCTAAAAATGCATTGGGCTGATGTATAAGCACTTTTAGCGTTTTAGTCACAAAGAAAGTTTTGTACGTATTGCACTAGTTTAGCTTTTGTTTTTCTCTAATTCCATGCGCTTCCATCAACACGATTGTTCTTATGAGGAGGCAGCACACGATCACACAGTTTCTACTATATTGAAGATTTGGTTTCAAAGAACTCCACCAAGAAGCACTGAGTATTTGGGGGACCACCCTATTAACTGTCACACTGATTTTTTCTCTTTTTTGTCACCTGCATGTTTTTGGTCACCCGTGTTTTTTTTCTGAGACAAATGCGCCCTTTTTTGACGAGACCACGCCCATGAAACATTTCACCAATGGCGAAATGCGGAAATTCGCTGCGAATCCATGTCTGGCGAAAAAATTCACTTATCACTAACCCTGAGCAATTTTACATTCATTTCTTAAAGGTTTACTTAAGAAAACTACTGGAATTCCATATGCCATAAGTGCAAGTTCTGTTAATTTTCAAAATAAAAAAAAAACAATAATTTTATCAAACACTTGCAGTTTGGCCCTGATATAAAGAACTTTGTTCATTTCCAGTGATTCACGTTGAAAATTTGGCATCTCCACAAAATTCTACATATTTTATTTTGGAAATATGAGGTTTTGGTAAAATCAGCTGTATTTTCTTTATTATCCCCATAGCATGAAAACAAATATTTTTATATTTTTTTCATATCTATATTATATATTTATATCTAAAGTTTAGCTAGTACATAATGCATTCAATCACTTTAAAAAAAGACATGAACTTTCTGATTGGATGCTGAGCTCACTAAAACTGAGTATATGAATATATAGATCACTTTGAGCTGCTTATATATTACACAATGACTCTCCAACATTGACGTTGGCCTCCTCAAGAAAAGCCAAAACATTCATCTCAGTAGACAGGATTATTGGGCACTTTTTAATTTATTTTAGAACACAGAACTTATTTCATTTGTGAAACTCTTTTGCGTGATTGTTCCAAAGTAAGTATATTCATTAACGTTCAAATTTATGGGGCGGGGTTTCCAAGTTTTGGTGGGAAAAATAGAAAATTAAAATATGAGTTTCCAAAAACTGAATGTTTGAGAATTATTAATCAAAAAAACTTGAAAACTTAAATATAAAAGTCCATCTAAAAGCTGGCAAGTTGATGTAGAATTTAATGGGACTTGTATTAGTAAAATTCAAGCTATTTTTCAATTCAAGTTTTCAAGACATATTCTAGATCTGGCAGGGAATGGAAATGATGGGTTGAATGTGATTTTTTTTTTATAATATGCCTCTAAGAGTCCTAGCTGTTCTGATTATTGTTGTGTAAAAAACACAATAAATGTCTATGAAAGTTCTCAGTAGGGATGCACCGAATCCACTTTTTTCGGATTTGGCCAAACCCGAATCCTTCGTTAAGGATTCAGCCGAATATCGAACCAAATCCTAATTTACATATCTTTTTCACATAACAGAGGCCTCATGAAGGTAGGGTGTTGATTGTATTAGACTGATTATAGGTATGAGGTGTTATTAAACCACCCTGGGAAAGGTCCCAAAACAGCATTGTATGTGGCAGACAAAAGATGTTGCACCCCTTTACATTTTCATATATTTGACTTCTTTAACACCTTTATAGAACCAGTCCACCTCCCTGTCCAGAATATGACCCTGCCAGTCTTCAAATGTGGGTCCTTTTTCCTTTTAGATGTAGGTACCCAGCTGAGCTGACCCGAGGAGCTGGCACTTCTGTGCCGTCCCATAAGCTGGTGTAACTGTTGTTTTTCCCACATATAAGTCAGATCACTCCTCACTGCACTGCATACACCATGTTACTCCTCTTATGATTTGTAGTTGCTTCTTCCGGGTGAACCAGTTTCTTGTTAAAGCAAGTAGGAATTTGGTGTTTATTAAAAAATCTTTCTAAGTTTTTTGAACACCCCATCTACATGTGGGAGAATTAAGTTCTTTTACATGTCACGTATCTTATCTGGATACCCACAAGTTTAAGGGCCCCTCTGAGATGTTCCAACTCTTTCTTCTTGCCTTCTGTGCTAGTGGGGTTCATATCTGCACTGTGGTGTGGGGTTCTGATAACTCCCAGTTTGTAATCTAGTAGATGGTGGGAGTCAGACAGCAGGTACTGGTCCCTTTGGGTTGGTTTCCTGTAGACCTCTATTTCCAGCTTTCCAGCCTCTCTGACTCTTACCAAGCAGTCCAAAAAAACAGTGTGTTATCTAGCACATCTTCCTATGTCAACGTGATGTTGTAGTCTACTGTTTTGATGTGTTTTTGATAAACACTGCATCCCTGTCTGCTTTAAACCCGGCGACACACTGAGACAGCAACTGCTTCACCTGAGACACCAACTCCAATGCATAAAATGTTCACATCATGTATGCAGTGCAGTGAGGAGTGCTCTGTAGTGATGGGTGAAATGTTTCGGCAGGCATGGATTCGCGGCGAGTCAAAATAATATTTGCACGTCCAAAAATTAGTCTCGGGTGACATATTCACCGTTTCGCAAATCTTTTGAAAGCGAAACGGGACAGATTCGCTCATCACTAGTGCTCTGACTTGTGTGTGGGAGAAACAGTTCCCCCAAGGTATGGTGCAGCACAGAAGAGCCAGGACTTCTACATGTTTGAAGACTGCCAGGTCTATATTCTGGGAAGGGAGGGGGACTGGTTCAAAAGAGGTGTCAAAGAAGCCATATATGTGTAAATGGAAAAAACCAAGCTTGAATAGAGATGGGGGTGTAACATCTTTTGTCTGCCATATACAATGCTGTTTTGGCACCTCTCCCTGGATAGATTAATAACACCTCAAAGCTCCAATCATGCTAATAGAATCAACACCTTACCTTCATGAGATCCCTGACCCCATGTTGGTTATAATAAACAGATGAAGCTGATTAGAGCAACATTCCTGGGTATGTATTACAGAAATATCCTTGTACAAGTCATTCTGATTTAAAAAGGCCAGTCTGAGGACTAGCGAAACGTCTTCAAGAATAAAAATAAAATCTACAAGTCCAGTTGATTTGACTTATTACTACAGATATACTATGAAAATGGGAAGGGTGAGTGGGTAAAAATATCATGAATATGGTTGAAACAGAAATGCAAGCTCAGTAGATCCAAATAAAGACTAGATATTATAAAGGGGAAACGCCTAATGTAGAAAAAAAAATATCAATATCAATAGAGATGTAGCGAACTGTTCGCCGGCGAACTAATTCACGCGAATATCGGGTGTTCGCAAGTCCGCAAATTTGCGAACTTTCGGCGATGTTCGCCATTTTGGGTTCGCCGCGTTTTTTTTGGCGGTTTTTTTTTTGCCATTATTTTTTGGCGTTTTTTTTTCATTATTTTTTGGCGGTTTTTTTTGGCGTTATTTTTTGGCGGTTTTTTTTTTGCCGTTTTTTTTACAAAGTATTTTTCAGAGAAATTTTTGCTTGATCCCCCTCCTGCATGCCACTGTCCAGGTCGTGGCACCCTTTAAACAACTTTAAAATCAGTTTTCTGGCCAGAAATGGCTTTTCTAGGTTTTAAAGTTCGCCTTCCCATTGAAGTCTATGGGGTTCGCAAAGTTCGCGAATATTCGCGAGTTTTGCCGAAAGTCCGCGAACGGGTCCGCGAACATTTTTGGCGATGTTCGTTACATCCCTAAATATCAATATATGTCTATGAAGATTCTCATTCATCCAGGTCATTTAAACTCTTGATGGTAGTACAGTCACAAACATCCAATCACAATGGTTCCATTGAACTTGTTCAGTTAGGTGTTAGCTGAAACTGACAGGTGTAAGAAGGTATGATCCAATCACAATGGTACCCTGATTCTCATTGATGAAGGTGTTAATCCTTCAAAGTACATGACTGGAAGTGTGAACTGTTGTGAAACCGCCTGGTTAAGGATGTAACAGCAGGATTGTATGTTGATGACAAGTGGTGTCGCAGGCCCCCTCCCCTGTTCAGGGATGGTTTTTCCAGGTTGGCATAAATGGGTGCACCAGTTTTTGTTTCAGGGTGTTGCTGGGTTTGAAAAACACAGGAATGCAATGTTTGTAGTTTTTCTGATGTTCCAGCAACATATGGGATGACTATGCTGCTTTGCCTGCTGTGTTCCTCCTTTCTGTTTGTTGGTCTGGTCTTTTTGCTGGTCTTTGATTTGGTTTTGATAAAGGCCCAGTCTGGGTACCCACAAGTTTTCAGAGCTCCTTTTAGGTGTTTATATTCCTTCTCCTTAGCCTCTGCATTGGATGCCACAGTTTCAGCCCGATGATGTAGAGTCCTAATGGCACCCAGTTTATGTTCCAAAGGGTGGTGGGAATCAAACAGCAAGTACTGGTCTGTGTGAGTGGGTTTCCTGTATACTTCAATATCAAGGTCCCCCCCCCTCTTTGATAACTATAGCACAGTCCAAAACTGGCTTTTTTGGATGAGCGGTGAAACGTTTTCAAGAAAAAACTCAGAAAAGTCCAGTAGTTTTAGACTTAATTCTACTAGATACTGAATATCAATATAGGACTTCAAGGTGCAGGGGAGACAAAAATATAAAGGAACATAATCACAAACACTGTTATTTCTTTTGTTTCAAACTTTTTATTGTTGCAGATCAGTTACGGAGCTACAGACCCTTTCCTCAGTGACAGAGACACCTTCCCGTACTTTTTCCGAACTGTACAAAGTAAGAAAGGACAGTTTTATGTTATAACACAATTACTGAAATATTTTGGATGGACCTGGGTTGGAGTTATTACAACTAACGATATAAATGGAGAAGGGGCTTACCAACTGCTGAAGCATTATCTCTCTAGTGAAGGCATCTGCATTGACTTCACATTAAATATTCAAGTAGAAGAAATTGATGCTGAAGAAAATATCTTGCATAAAGGAATCATCCAAAAATTCTCGAGCAGTGTTATTATTTTTTGTGGGACAATTAATCTTAAAACTGCAATGACATTAAATGAACTATCAGATACATTAAGTGAAAAGACTTTTATTTATACATCTGACTGGTTATATTATAGTCATGTCTTCAACTATGGATTTCAACTATTTAATGGAAGCTTGGTATTTATGCAGAATAGGAAAGCGTATAAAAAAAGTAATCCCCAGTTTACAATGTTTCTAGAGAGCCTCCACCCATCAAGATACCCAGAAGACAAGTTGCTGGAGACTATCTGGTTGCACCACCATTCCTGTATATCAGAAAATATGAGTTTATCTCCATTCCATAAAATTCATTTTTCCCATCTTAAGAAATGCAAAGGAGAGGAAAGATTAACAGATATTGAAGCCTTTAGGGGGCACTTTCATACTAGTAATATGATTCTTGCAGTTGATGCTTTGTCTCAAATAAGTATCAAGTACCATTCTATGCAAGCCTTACTCAGTAAGGAAAGTCCTAAAAACTACAGAAATGAGTTAAATTATAAATTTCGGGTAAGCTGTTTGGATTATATTGATATTCATATATTATTAGCATGTGATGTTTTTTTAATGTTATTTATGGAAGAGGTGGAAGACGGTGACAAAGTACTAGAGGTCCCCTCTTTATACCTATGGGACAGAAATTTCACATCAAACAGGGCAAATGGTTCTTCATGGTGAGGGCGGTGAGGGCAGTGAGGATGGGATTTACCCTACTGGGTGATGTTGCAATGGCTGAGTCTGTTTTTAAGAGTCACTTGGATGAGTTCATGGATAAATATATCTATGTGAGTGTATCAACTGTATATGTATGTATATATTTGATAATATAGTAGAAAGTACTGGGATTAATAATGAGCAAGTTTATCCCGTTTCGCCAAAAAATTCACAAAAACGGTGAAAAATTTGGGGAATGCAAATAATTACGCACATCAAATGTTTATTTTATGTCTCTGCACTCTCTCCAGCTCATTAATCTCCTTTTAAAGGACTGGAGACCAAATAATGCCCCCCATACTCAAGATGAGGCCTTACCAGGGAGCTATAAAGAGGCAAAATTATGTTTGCATTTCTCCATCCCTTTTTAAGAAGTAGAGAATTGTATTTGCTTTAGTAGCCCCTGACTGACACTTTTGTGTAGGGGCAGATGTTTTTATTTTTTTAATAGAAAAAACTAAATAACTCACCTTACTCACATACTGTATGTGCTTATTTATAAAGAAAAAAACCTTGAAACACAAACATTCAATTGTGTGAAAAGCTGAAGAATCAACTTGAATCTTGAATTTGAATTTGCTGCGTGAATGTAGCAAAATCCCATCATTTTCAATGAATCTGCCTAATCTTGAATTAGAAGGTACCTGTCTCTGGTATCAGATGGATGACTTAGAGTATCTGGAATTGGCACTGTGATGGAGGGCATATTAGGCAGGGTCAAGCAGACCTTGAAACCTGTTGTAAGGGATACAAGACACTGAGGGGCCCATTCATGAAACCACAATCTTTGGGTGGTTAAAATCACGATTGGAAAAAAATTCAGCATAACCACGACAATTACTGATGTTCAAAAATGTCACAAAAAGTCTTATTGTGGTTGCGCCCTGAAAGTCACAAATTTTTTAGATCCAAACTTTCGACGTGAAATGGGGCGAAAACCTTTCTGCCTTTGAAACCTTCAATGTATGATTTTGGAAGCTTTCCATAGGACCCATTGGCACTCTGCAGATCCAACCTGGCCCAAGGAAAGTCTCCCATAGGGCTCAATGGCACTCTGCAGCTCCAACCCGGCCCAAGGAAAGTCTCCCCTAGGGCTCAATGGCACTCTGCAGCTCCAACCCGGCCCAAGGAAAGCCTCCCATAGGGCTCAATGGCACTCTGCAGCTCCAACCCGGCCCAAGGAAAGTCTCCCATAGGGCTCAATGGCACTCTGCAGCTCCAACCCGGCCCAAGGAAAGTCTCCCATAGGGCTCAATGGCACTCTGCAGCTCCAACCCGGCCCAAGGAAAGTCTCCCATAGGGCTCAATGGCACTCTGCAGCTCCAACCCGGCCCAAGGATAGTCTCCCATAGGGCTCAATGGCACTCTGCAGCTCCAACCTCGGCCCAAGGAAAGTCTCCCATAGGGCTCAATGGCACTCTGCAGCTCCAACCCGGCCCAAGGAAAGTCTCCCATAGGACTCATTGGCACTCTGCAGATCCAACCTGGCCCAACCTGGCAACATTCCACACAAGAATGGTATAGCCATCCACAAAGTAATTCTGGAAAAGCATAGCCTACCATCCCATGCAGTTACCTTAACTACTACTATAACCAGAAGACGACTTCCTCTCCACCTGCAGCACCAAACCTTTGAGGTACCTCCATTATATAGATTATATATTTATAATCTGGACAGGTACTGAACAAGAACTTATTCAGTGACTTTCAATTTGAAATTAAACTAATCCCCCGCTCACATTCACTTTCTAGACACAACCTTTCATATCATATCAGGAAAAATATTATACAAACCACCATTAGTGATGAGGGAGTTTTTTTGCCAGGTATGGATTTTGCAGCGAATTTCCACATTTTGCCATTGACGAACTGTTTTGCAAAAATTGGCAGCAATAAAATTTGTTGCGCGTCAAAAAAATTGGGTGTTGTCGCATCAAAATAGGCATGGTCACATCACAAAAAAATTGTGCATAACAAAAAAAGTTTGCACGGCAAACGAGTTTGTGAATTTTTTGCCATTTCGCGAATTTTTCTGTCGTTTTGCAAATTTGACGCCAAAGCAAAATGGGGCAGATTCAATCATCACTAATTGGGCATGGTCACGTCAATTTGGGCGTTGTCATGTGAAAACTGGTGTGGCCACGTCAAAATAGGAACGGTCGCATCTCAAAAATATTGCACACAACAAAAAAAGTTGCATGACAAACAAGTTCGTGAAATTTTTGCCATTTGGCAAATTTTTCTGTTGTTTCACAAATTTTTTGCCAAAGCAAATCGGGACAGATTCACTCATCACTAACCACCATATATTGAAAGGCAACAGACTAACCATCATATTTAATGTATGACAGCTTTTAGCCTGACCACACCAAACTCCATCATCTACAGCCAGGATTTATGATATAATCATTTACGTTTTGACACTCCTGAAAGGAATCACCACCTCAAAACATTTAAATCAGACTGCATCAACAGGGGCTTCAACCCAAGGATTGTGGATCAATACATTCATATAGTCACTAGCATTCCCACAAGTCAACTTCTACAGAACAAACAAAAACCTGAAATAAATCTGGTTCCTTTAGTGGTCATATACAATCCACATTATTATCACGGGGGGGTAAGTTGGTTGATGAGAACAGGGAAAAAGCTGAAATTTTGAACTCTTATTTCCCATCTGTCTATACATCTGAGGAGGCAGATAATGAAGGCTTCCCTTGTAATATGCCCAGTTCTAGTAATTTAGCTACTGACGCATGGGTCACTCGGGGGGGAAATTCAAAAGAGACTTGAACATGTAAAGGTAAACTAAGGTCCAGGGCCGGATGGGATTCATCCCAGGGTATTAAATGAGCTGAGCGCTGTGATTGCCAAACCTCTTCACTTAATTTGTTGAGGTCTGGCATGGTGCCAAGAGACTGGCAAATTGCTAATGTGGTGCCGTTATTTAAAAAGGGATGCCGTTCTCAGCCTGAAAACTATAGGCCTGTTAGTCTGACATCAGTAGTAGGGAAGCTTTTGGAAGGGGTAATAAGGGATAGGGTACTTGAATACATTGCAAATCCCAATACTATACGTTTGTGCTGCCTTGCTGCAAATGGATTGTCAGCTTTAGAGAGAAATCTTTGCATGCAACAGAACAGACACATAGGGGCAGATTCACTAAAGTGTGATAAAGCGTGCGCTATTTATAGCGTGCGGTAAAAATGTTATTGCGTCTTAATTTTCGCAACTTTTCGCACGATTCACTATAAGTATACTTGCACGATATTTCATGCGATATTTTTGTTGTGATAAATAACGTGCGCGGTATTTTCCGCATGTACGCTAATTATCGCAAGCGCTAATTGTCGCAACATTACACACGCGACAATCGGCAGCATAAAACTGGCAACATTTTGCCCTGATAGAGCACAGAGTGCTAGAGAGGTGCTGTATAAATGTTTATTTGCAAAAAAAAAACCCCAAAGACCAATAAAAATCTAACTAAGAAAAAAAAAGAAGTGTTAGAGATAATAAAATGGGGGGGGCATTTAAGAATATTTAGCCAAATACTTAGGGGTCCATTTGCTAAAGTGGCTTAAATTAAGTGGGAGATTTTAGACACAGAATAAATGGCAAATATGTAATGGGCACTTTATTAAACGGGGACAAATATAATATTGCAATTATTCTGGCAACAAAACATTGGATTGGCAGTTATCCCACTCGCCAGAAAATACGCTACGTACTAATTAGCGCAAGTTTTACTATTCAGCTAAATGGGCTAAAGGCAAAATTGTTGGCAGAATATTTGCAAAAATTTAACCCATATAGCGTATTCATTACAAAATCGCTACAAAATGTCCACCAGTCGCGAGATTACAAAGTCGCAACAAAGAAATCGCCAAAATATACCTAGTAATGTATTTTGTGCGACTAAATATTTACCGCTATAGTACTGTATATTATCCGACTAAATACTCACCGCTATAGTACTGTATATTATCCGACTAAATATTCACCGCTATAGTACTGTATATTATCCGACTAAATACTCACCGCTATAGTACTGTATATTATCCGACTAAATATTCACCGCTATAGTACTGTATATTATCCGACTAAATATTCACCGCTATAGTACTGTATATTATCCGACTAAATACTCACCGCTATAGTACTGTATATTATCCGACTAAATAGTCACCGCTATAGTACTGTATATTATCCGACTAAATATTCACCGCTATAGTACTGTATATTAGTAGGGAAATTCCATACATGCTAAGACTTTAGTAAAATTGAGTAAAAAGACACAGACTGAATAAATAACACTGTAAGTCCATATTTTATTGCCAAAAACTCATTTACTGTACTTTTCTATAATTTTTCGCCTGCCTGTAGTAGGAGTTAATTTTTGCATAGACCAATGCGATATTTAGTGCGCCTAAGTGTTTGTGAATCATGCAATTGTATTCTTTTCAGCGCAAAAATTAACGCATGTGCTAAAACTAGCGAAAAATAACGCATGCGAAAATGGCGACTTAACGCACGCGATAATACTATGGTGAATCGCGCGCTAATTATCGCGACTAATTTAACGCAAAAAAGCGTGCAATAAATTTTATCACACTTTAGTGAATTGGCCCCATAGTCTCTTTGTTCTGTCCTGATTGGTGGGCAGATCTTTATTTATATTCATGTTATACAAATCATGTTAATGTTATACATAAGGTGGTTCCACTACATGACCAATCAGGATTAAGCACGTTTTAATTACATCAGTATCACACAATGGTTTGTTCTAAATTGAAAAAAGATGTTTACCCTAATTATTGTGCCTTGAAGAGTAAGTCAGTAGTTTGTTTAAACAGAGATCTTTGCTTCACCAAAATGACATTTTTGTGGTCCTTGATAGATCAGCTCATATTGATTTTCTAGATACACACTTTTACCCTTTATTGTCATTAGTTTTTCTGTTTAATTTAAGAGCTTATGTGCCGGTTGATGAATATACATATCCTTATGTTGGTATAACCTTATCAGTGCCAATATGGTTTCATGCATAACCGATCTTGCCAGACTAATATAATTACTTTTTATGAGGAGGTATCAAACCAATGTCAAAACTAATGTAAAAGCCGCCAGACATTCAGAAATTGAATATTTTTTCATGCACGTGACATTTTTTTTCTTACACCCAACATTTCACGTGTTTTGCTAATTTTTCGGCAAAACGAAACAGGACAGATTCACTCATCACTAATTATTAGATTTTGGTTGGTTGTAAGCACACAAACCAATAGCATTTGTTGATTTGTTGACTTATTCTTTGCAGATACGCTCCTTACTGAAAATATGGCAGTTCCATTACAAGGACACATTAATAAAAGCTTTTAATGAACATGGGGAGTTGGTGTCCCCTTTTTGGATCACCAATTTCTATAGCAGGTCCAAGGAGTATATAAGTGAGACCCAAGTTGGATGGTACATACCCTGGGCTCCATTGGATCAGAAACTAAACATCAGTCTGGAGAAGATAAAGTGGAAAACAAAACACAACAAGGTAGAACCATGTTTCTTCATCTCTTGGTTTTGATTGAAAATGTACCAGTAAAAAATGAAGGAGTCATTTAGGGCTACAGTTGAGCTAGAATGGGTGCAGATGTGGCGCATATTGATGCCATTTTCTAAAGGGGCAGTTGGAGCCCACCAATAAAATTTTGCCCAGGACCTTTTATTATAAGGTTGCTGAATCCTTATATCTGCCTTATTCTAGAATCCATGGGTATCCAACAGCCGTCATTTTTTGAAGTTGAGAGTTAAGACCATGGAAATGAATGCTGAATAAATGGAGCTTAATCAACATCACCCCTTATTTTATATATATATATATATATATATAAAACAGTCCACACGACAGCACCACACTCCAAAAATCTGCTGCTCTGCAGCTGCCCCTGTGCACGGGATATCACATAAATATCAAAATAAAACAGCCAGCACCAAGGGTCTTTGTGTTTCAAAAAATCTCTTGTGTATTATAATTGCATGTACAACCGACGTTGCGGTCCCTTTTGGGACCTTGAAAAAGGTCCCAAAATGGACCGAAACGTCGGTTGTTTTTGAAACACAAAGATACTTGGTGCTGGCTGTTTTATTTTGATATATATATATATATTTTTTTTTTTTACTTTAGATCCCAAGAGCTCAATGTTCAGACAAATGTCTCCCCGGCTTCAGGAAGGCCCCAAGGCCCAGAGCCCAGTCCTGCTGTTATGACTGCGTCCAGTGTTCCGAGGGTGAGATCTCCACTATAACTGGTATGAATGCATGTAAAACTTACGTAGCCAATTAGAATAAGAAAATGCAACCTTTGACGTGGTGGTTGGGGAAGGAAGAAAGGGGAAAGTTAAAAAGAGAAGCTATAGGGACCCAGCAAAAATATGATTTCCATTATGCACCCAAAAGCATAACCAGCGTTACTAGTCAGATAGTGACATTTTGTTTCAAGGTTCAGCATTGTAATTTCCAATGCTGTAATAACCTTTATATATATTTTTGTTTGTTTTTAAATAACTATTTGGCCACTATTTTGGCAATTTATAAATGTCTTTTGAGCACTCCTTTGCTGTTTACTTAATGGTTCTTTTTACAGACAGTGAAAACTGCATCAGATGCTCCGACATGGAGTGGCCCAATGAGAAAAGGAATAAGTGCACTAAAAAAATGGAAGACTTTCTCTCATATACAAATGATGTGATGACTGTCATTTTTTCATCAATTTCCGTTCTCCTTTTTGTCATAACTCTGATGATATTAGGAGTGTTTATTACAAACTGGGACACCCCCATAGTGAGAGCCAACAACCGGAGCCTGAGCTTCCTCCTCCTTGTCTCCATCAAGCTGAGCTTCCTCAGTGTGTTTCTGTTCCTCGGTCGCCCTGTGGATATAACCTGCATGCTGCGCATCATCACTTTTGGAATCACCTTCTCCATAGCTGTCTCTTCTCTCCTGGCCAAGACTATCATGGTTTGTGTTGCTTTCAAAGCCACCAAGCCAGGGAGCTCATGGAGAAAATGGCTGGGAGTCAAACTGTCCAATTCTGTAGTCTTGTTCTGCTCATCCATTCAAATAATCATCTGCATGACTTGGTTGGCCATTTCTCCTCCCTTTCAGGAACTGGACATTCACACTTCCCCTGGAACCATCATCATTCAGTGCAATGAGGGCTCAGCTATTGGCTTTTACTCAGTTATTGGGTATATGGGGCTTCTGGCAGCTGTTAGTTTTGTTTTAGCATTTTTAGCTCGGAGCTTACCGGACAGTTTTAATGAGGCCAAGTACATCACTTTCAGCATGCTGCTCTTCTGCAGTGTTTGGATCACAATGATCCCGGCCTATCTGAGCACCAAAGGCAAAAACACTGTGTGTGTGGAGATATTTGCCATACTCACCTCAAGCGCGGGCCTTTTAGCCTCTATATTTCTGCCCAAATGTTATGTAATTATGTTTAGGCCTGAAATGAACCATAAATCTGGTATACTTGGGGGAAACAACTGATAATTCAAATATCATTGGTTCAGAGAACTGCTTGTTTGACTTACCCTTTATGTTACTCTACTAGGAAGTAATATGTTCCTGGGCGCAAAAAGATATGTTTTTGGACTTTGATCATTTTTAATGAATGTGTTCTTTAACTGATATCTGTTGACAAAGCTGATTATTTCATGGTGCAAATTATTAGAATCTAAAGGAGCCCAGTTGGAAATTTCCAAGAATTATATTAAGATAGTGATTTCAGTGATTGAAATTATTATATATAGGTTCATTTAAAAAGAGACCCCCTCGATATCTTATGGAGTTGCCCAGCGCTACTTTCCTTACAGGGAAAACTGGAACATTATATAAAAGGAAATTGGGACAGTTGTCCATAACACCAACCCTACTGTTATTGGGATTGACTCCCCCAAGCATCTGCTAATAATTCCTCACTATCATTTTTCATGCAACTAATCGCTTGTAGATGAAAATCAACTAAGATCCTTAATGTCCAATATGTTGTCAATGAATTGGAATTTCACTATAAATATAAAAAACTGCATATACAATTACTGAATCCACTTCTATTTTCTATAGATGATGGGAAAAATGGACAATGCTCAGACAGACACTTCTTATCAAAATTTTGCTAGAGGGCAAATAAAAATCTAAAGCGCATACCAAGAACCCCCTGTTTCACCACCCCAATATTCTTAGTTATGTCGTATTACAAAAACATTTGTTATTCTCAATAACCAAAGCAGCAGATTTCTGACAAGATTTGTAACATTAAAAGAGTTCCATGACCATATACCCTAATATTTGTGCTGCTCATATAGAGACTCTGGGCAAAGAGGTTAAGTGTGTGGATTCATTTGCCACTCGCACAGAGCTTGCCCTGAAGCTCTACACACATAATATCTGTCAGAGTTGGACTGATTGGGAAGAGAAGATGGCTATGGAAATTGAGGAGATTAGAAAAGAGCTCCATAAATGCCTGCTCCCAGCCCAAGGGTCAGATTCCCATCAATCCAAAAACTAGCCTTTACTGGTTGCTAAACCACCCAACCCCTTTTCTTCCCAACTCCAGCCTGCCCCATTACCTGAGAGGCAGCGTTCCAAGTACTCACTTTCCAAATCTATTTCTTTTGCTCCAAAGACTTTTTAACAATCATCGGTCCCTTTTGATTAAAAGGAGTGGGTGGAAGTTAGCATAAGAAAGAAAAGCCTGATAATCAGCCACTTAAAACACCCAAAACTAATCCCATCAGTGCAAACTGACTTATTAAACAAATGTAATCTCTCGAATAGGCAAAAATCTTGAGGGGGGTGTAATGGAGGAACAGAATGAGCTGCAAAGAATCTCAAGGGAGGAGGAGAGAGGGGGAAATAGGCTGATTAGGATAATATTCCATTGGAAACTGATACATAGCCTTCTGGTCAAACTCTTGGTGAAGAATCTGATAGTGGAATAGAGGGTGATTCTGAGAGCAAGGGCAATGTAAGGGCAAAAATGGATACAGGAAAGCCTTCAGAAGTGCAGGGTGGGAACCAGGTAATGAAAAGTAGTGGGGGAGGTGATCTACTTGGTGACACTGATGAAATTATGTCTATTGGAGATGATGAGCCTATGCCTTCAGTGTAAAAATCATGGGACCTGGAAGGAGATACCAGTCAGGAGGACAAGAAAAAGATGAAGAGGAGAAAGAAAAGATCTGAAATTAAACTTTACAATGTTTTTTTCTCCACTCAAGATCATGTCCACCAACGTGTCCACTATGTATCCACCCTATGCCATGTTTGAGTTGTACCAGAACACTGAACACTCCTTGGGGGAAACCAGATTGAGATCTTCTGTGGATCTTGGGAGAGCATTCCAGAGTGATGTTATAGTCCCCATTTCTCTTAATTGCACCAGAACCAAGTTCTTATTGGGGGTTTCCTCAGTTCTGACTGGTGGACTGAGCGATGAGTCCTTGGAGGGAGAGGCAGTGAGGAGTTTCTTTGTGGCACTTCTTTAGCTTGAGTTGACAATGACTATATATTTTTTTTCCCTTTATGTCACAGTGATGCACGGAGGCTAAGGAGTCGTTCTGTACCTTCCTCAGCACCTTCTTCTTTTCTATATATTACAATTTTTCAACAAAAAACAAAACAGTTTTTAGGTTTTTAACCTTTAATGGGGAATTTTACATCTGTAATCCAACAACTGTGGCCAAAGTCAATCTACAAATATGTATTTTAACATGATGAAATATTTTTGAAATTTAGTATTAATTATTATAATATCATACAATACAATTCTGTTATTCAATACAGTATATTTCTATAGTATAGTAAATGAAGTATGAAAAAAAAACAAAAATAAAAACATTGCATGATTATTGAACAGATACAGATGGTGTTAATTGGTCTTTATTGGCTTCTTTATTATTCCCCAGTAAATATTGCTTTGTGTTCATCTCTGGCTTTAATAAGATAATGTAACATTTGGGTAGGAATATACAGAAGAGAAGGCCACAGGATGAAGAGATGATGGCAAATATTTCCACTGCCACCATGTATTTGCCTTTGGTGCTCAGATAGGCCGGGATCATTGTGATCCAAACACTGCAGAAGAGCAGCATGCTGAAAGTGATGTACTTGGCCTCATTAAAACTGTCCGGTAAGCTCCGAGCCAAGAAAGCTACAATGAAGCTCACAGATGCCAACAGTCCCATGTAGGAGAGGACAATATAGAAGCCAATGGCTGAGCCCTCATTGCATTGAATGATGATTTTTCCAGGTTCAGAATGTGTGTTGTGCTCCACATAAGGGGGTGCAATGACCAACCAGATAACACTAATCAGAAACTGAATTAATGAGCAAATAAAAACAAGCCCATTTTCCAGTTTTACCCCAACCCATTTTCTCCAGGGACTCCCTGGCTTGGTGGCTTTGAATGTAATGGAAACCATGAGAGTCTTGGCCAGGACACAAGACACAGCTATGGAGAAGGTGATCCCAAAGGAGGTTTGCCGGAGCATGCAGGTTATATCCACAGGGCGACCGAGGAACAGAAACACAGAGAGGAAGCTCAGCTTGATGGAGACAAGGAGAATAAAGCTCAGAGTGTGATTATTGGCTCTCACTACTGGGGTGTCTCGGAATGAAATAAAGATTCCCAGTATAACTGCTGCTATTATAAGAAACACCAGAGAGAGGAGAATAAAAGCCACAGTTAGGGAATCGTCTCTGTATGAAAGGAATTCATTTTGTTTCTGGATACAATGGGTTTTCTCCTGGTTTGGCCATTCATACTCCCCACATTTTAAACAATTTTCCGCATCTGCCAGAAAATAAACCTCATCTAAATAAGAACTTCACTATTCTAGTATCCCCATAGGTTTTTATAACATTTTCTTTCACAATTTTTCATCATGGTACTAAAGGTGCCCCAGCCCTATACACCAACACCCCAAAATCAAAGTGTATGTAACACTTATGATGTAATGGTGTAAGTTAGAGAAGATCCAGAACATGTGATATATGGGATTCTGTTGTCATTTTTATGGTATAGTTTTATTACTGTATTACACTGCTCACATTACAAATAATTGATTCTACCATTAAAAATGTTATTCTTGAACCAACAAATGTATTTGTAGCTGTAATATCGGTGTGTAGGTGCCATCTCAGTGCATTGTTCTCTAGCAAACATCATTTTTACCAGTGCAGGGCAACTATATATTACATTGCAATTACTTTTATACACTTTTGTTTTTTGGTGTTACTGTTCCTTTAAGTCTTGCATCAGAATTCCAGTTTAGAGAATAGCATAGTACAGGTATCGGACCCCTTATCCGGAAACCCGTTATCCAGAAAGCTCCGAATTACGGAATGCCCGTCTCCCATAGACTCCATTTTAATCAAATAATTCAGAATTTTAAACTGATTTCCTTTTTCTAAATAGAAATAAAACAGTACCTGTACTTGATCCCAACTAACATATAATTACCCCTTATTGGGGGCAGAACAGCCCTATTGGGTTTATTTAATGGTTAAATGATTCCCTTTTCTCAGTAATAATAAAACAGTACCTGTACTTGATCCCAACTAAGATATAATTACCCCTTATTGGGGCAGAACAGCCCTATTGGGTTTATTTAATGGTTAAATGATTCCCTTTTCTCTGTAATAATAAAACAGTACCTGTACTTGATCCCAACTAAGATATAATTACCCCTTATTGGGGCAGAACAGCCCTATTGGGTTTATTTAATGGTTAAATGATTCCCTTTTCTCTGTAATAATAAAACAGTACCTGTACTTGATCCCAACTAAGATATAATTACCCCTTATTGGGGGCAGAACAGCCCTATTGGGTTTATTTAATGGTTAAATGATTCCCTTTTCTCTGTAATAATAAAACAGTACCTGTACTTGATCCCAACTAAGATATAATTAATCCTTATTGGATGCAAAACAATCCTATTGGGTTTAATTAATGTTTTATTGATTTTTTAGTAGACTTAAGGTATTGAGATCCAAATTACAGAAAGACCCCTTATCCGGAATACCCTTGGTCCCGAGCATTCTGGATAATGGGTCCTATACCTGTATAATAATTTACTAACCAAAAATTACATTAGTTATACTGCATTATTGGCAGCTTCAGTTATTATTAACTTACCAGTCACATTGGAGATTTCCCCCTCGGAGCATCTGGCACAGTCATAACAGCAGGGCGGCGCTCTTTCCCTTAGAAGTTTCCTGGAGCCAGGGGGGCAGTTGGGAGAACACTGGGACTTTAGAGTCTACAAATCAGATTAGTAAAAGTGAAGTTTGGGAATGGGAAAAACTATTCAGCGAGTGGGGGAAGGGAATTAACAGGAGCCTGGTTGTACTCACATCAATTTAGTAATACCTGTATATAGATGCTATAGTGTCACCCCCAGCTGCCAGATACTGTGTGATGTTCTGTAGCATTAAAGGACTTGGGAAGCATCAACTGCCCCATATTTACAGTGTTGGTGAGAAGAATGTACAAGGGGTCATTTACTAATGTTCAAATGTGCAGTAAATGGAAGTGTGGCTCTTTGCTACCCCGTGCCCCTCTGCATCTTTAAAGGGGTTGTAAACCCAACCAAAATGCTGCTCCACTGCGCCCCCTGGTTTTGCTATAGAAGTTGTCAGAAAACATAATTATGGTTGCAAGGAAATTCCCCAGCGAGAATTCTACTGATAAAAACTTCATTAGAAATGCACAAGACTTGACCAATGAGATAATGTCATATTTGTTTTCTATATGAGAAACAAGAAGTTTTCTCTCCCTACCTGGTTGTGGGTGTCTTTTTTCCATACTATCTTTTCGGTATTGATTTCAAGAGAGCTTCCAGATTCTGACCAATAATATGTCCCAACTTCCGTCTCATTGAAACCAACGTCCAGTTGACTATACAAGCTGAAAATGACGTAATTCTCCTGAGCCTCCATAAGCTCATTAAAATGAACATTTCTCAGATATTTGTGGAACTGCAAAACAAAATTAAACATAAGATAAGACTTCTATTCCCCACGTGAGTTCCTATAGGCAAGGCTTTGGCTGCTAAAGTCTGAGACTTTTTTCAACATGGATTAGCAGCAAATTTCCGTATTTCGGCATTGGTGAATTGTCTCGCAAAACTTCAGCAAAAATTAGCAGCGGAATATTTTGCAGCGTGTCAAAAAAATTTTGCGGTCGCGTCAAAATACGTGGTTGTGTCAAATCTGGTGCGGATGCATCTAAATAGGCGTGGTAGCGTCAAAAAAACTCATGCATGTCTGAATAGTCGTGTGTCAACCACATCTCAATGATTTTTTGTAGCGATGAGTGAATCTGTCCTGTTTCGCTTAGCCGGAAAATTCGCGAATCTTTCAAAAGATTCTCGAAATGGCAAAAATGTCCCGTGGCAAATTTTTCCGTGGCGAATTGTTCCATCTGTTTCGAGAAACAATCCGCCAATGGCGAAATGCAGAAATTCGCCGCAAATACATGCCTGGGGAAACATTTCCCCCATCACTAATTTTTTGCTGTTTTGAGAATTTTTTGGTTGTTTTGAAAATTTTCCACCGAAGCGAAAATTGACAAATTTGCCCATCACTAAGGGGCCCATTCATAAAAGCACGAATTTGTGGTTGTGGATGTGCAAAAATATCACAAAAATTTTTTTACCGGTTGTACGAAAATATTGTGGTTGCGTTCCAAAAGTCACAAATTTTTCAGATCTAAATGTTTGTAAACGGCGCAAAAAATTTTCTGGCTCTCTGCAGCACCAACCTGGCCAAAAGATAGTCATGATACCAAAGCTTGAATGAATTCCAAAATGGTTGTAGTCTTTGCAAAAAATAAGACTTTTTTGTGGAAGTTAATGAAAACCACTAAAAAGTCGAGCAATTTTACCGATATTACAAAAAGTCATTACAAAAAGTTCTATAAATTAGAAAAACGACTATTTTTTTTATTTGTTCTTTAAAGGAGAATGCAAGTCAAAATTTAAAAAGCATACTGCCCAATAGCCCTCCTAGTGTTTAGTAAAAACACCACACTTTTGGCTCACCTAATCACATATTTACTCAGTCACGCTTACTTCATATTTTCTAGAACAGGCAGCCATCTCTAAAAAGGTATTCTCCCTTCCTTTCCCTCCTTGCTTCATACTGCACATGTGTTTCATTCCCTCCCCCCTCCCCTCTGCCAGATCCGCTTCTGATTGGCTGGTGGGCATGTGTAGCTCAGAACAGGAGACAGGATCAAGTTACACACATGCTCGGAGAATAGGAAGGCTGCCGTTGGCACCTACAGGAAGGGGAGAGAGATTTCAGTGATGTCACTGTAGGCTTCACACTGCTGTAGGCTGCCAGCACCATATCTCAGAGAAGTAAGCAGGGATCTGGGAATTTAGATATGCAGTATGTACTTAAAAAGAATGCCTTTAGACTTACTTTTAATTTATATTAACCTTTCATTGTCCTTTAATGAATGGGCCCCTAATTGTGTGATAAACTTACATTTTATGGCCCCTTTTAAGTGTTTTTTTTAAACCCCCTAGTGTTAACCCCAATACAGAGCATATCAGGGATCCTCGGGAAGCATCCTGGGACAGAAAGAGTTCCACTACTGCAGTTCAAAGAATGTACAATACCTGGTCACAAGACTCCTGGGGGCTCATTTACTAACCATCTTTTTTTTGCTTAAACAAATAGAGTCTGAATGGTTAAAGATCAGAATTTGCCAGGTTAAACTTGCCGAGTTCATGTAGAAGTCAATGGCTTCCCTTCCCTGAAGATTTTTATTTTGTCTCGAAACTTTAGAGATTTGGGTTTTTAAAGCTGTGTTTTGACTTTTTTGAATTGTTGCATGAAAATTTGAAAAAGTCTTTTCTTGCGACTTTTCTTGCAGCTACTTTTCCTCGTGACTTTTTTTGTTTTAGTAAATGTTAGCCATTCGGGAAAATGGGTTTAGTTGAGTTTGAAAATTTTAAAAAATGGGAAATTATAGAGTTTTAGTAAATCTGCCCCTGGTGTCTCTACAAATACTCACTCATAGGTACAACCTATGTCTTAAAGGGACACTAAACCCAACTGTAAAGCTGCCCCACTGCGCCCCCTAGTTCTCTATAGAAGTTGATGAAAAACATAATTACACATGGAAACCAATTCACCAATGAGAATTCTACTGACTGAAAACTTAATTAAAGATGCATGAGAACTGACCAATGAGAATGTTGATTCCCAGCACATTTACAAAAACTTGATTTTTTCAGTTCAGGGTTTAAAAAAATAAAGACCCAGAAAAATTGAGTTTCATTAAATCCCCTCCCTAAAATTCTCAACAAATGTCATTGTTACCTCTTTTCTGTGAGAGTTTATGTGAGTAGCCTTATTACGGTGGGTAGAAAGCAGGTCATGTGCTGCATGGGCCAATCCCATCACTGCTCTGTGCACTCGGTGACTCGGATAAAATATCCTAGGAATTAACTGTAATTTCGAGCAGTTGAAATATATAAATTTATTAACCTTTTGAAATAATTCATCCTTCTCTTCATCTTGTGTCAGGCAATAACTAGCAGTCGCCATTAGGTCTTTCAGTAACACGTCGTCTTCGATTGCCATTACGTGCGTAGTAAACTTCGTTGTGTAACCAAATTCTACGATTTTTTCTTCAAAGCGGAGACTTCCATTAAATAGATAAACGAGATAACTGGTAAACCAGGTGACTGGAACCAACAAAGTCTTATCTTTTATCATTTCCTCTACATGTACTGATAAAGCTTTAGTCTGAAATTGTTCCCCATACAAGATAACCACCTCCGCAGTAGACATTTGTATTCTCTCTAATGTCTTTCTATCTGTTTTTCTATCTTCGGTTAGAGTGCCAATGAAGTCTACGTAGACGCCATGTTTGGTGATCTCGTTCCTGAGGTTCTTACTCCCTCTATCTTCATAGTCACCACTAGCTGCCAGAATGATCACCCAGGTCCAACCCAGACGTTCCACCAGCTCTGCTATAGCAATGTGCTGAATGTGATCATTGGGCCCAGTACTAAAATAGTATGGGTATTGTACTCTATCATTTAGCGCAGGGTCAGTAGCACCGTAGCTGATCTGAAACATAAAACAAAGCTTTGAAATTTTATCAAACTGAATTAAAACAAAAGCAGGTTTCAGATAGTTTTTATAAACACTTAATTCAGGGGCTCGTTCACTAACCACTGATTTTTTTATTTTAAACTCAATTCAGATTTTTTTGGAAAACCATGCAACTATTTTGAGATTTGCTATGCGCTACAAATCCAAATTCAATAATTTGCCAGATTAAACTTGCCGAGTTCATGTAGAACTCAGTGGCAGAGGTCCCTTCCCTTTCCTTGAATTTTTTTCATTAGGTTTTTTACAAAAACTCGACTTTTTCAAATTGTCCCGGTGACAATCCAATTAAGTCGCGTTTTTGGGGTGCCAATTCAAAAAAGTCATGTTTTTTTAAGACTTTTCTCGCAGTGACTTTTCCGCGTTGCTTTTTTTTTTATAAATATTAGACATCGAATTAAGTTGAATTTGAAAATAAAAAAATGTGAGAAGTTATGAGTTTTAGTAAATTTGCCCCTAACTGTAGATCAGGGAGGCACAGTCAAATGTAAAAAAAACTTGGGGAGCAACACAATCATAAAAAACACATCATAAAAGTTCATAGAGGAGCCAAATAAGGGCTAAGATTGGCTATTAGGGGCCTCTATAGCTGTATCTATATCTATAACACAAATACACAGTATTTTACAGAGATTATACATCATCCACATGACGTTACAGAACATGATGATTTGCTGACACTGTAATCATTTTACTGTATTAGTTATGTTAAAGGTAAAATAATTCATTGATATACCTGTGAGTATCCATATGTACCCAGCAGCTGGGCTATAGGCAGGGATGTGAGTGAGGACCGATCTGCAATAAATCCAGCAATTTCCCCTTTGCCCCTACAGGAGTAATTAGGCACCACATTCCCAGGGCCAGATAATATCTGCAGGGCACTCCCTATAGCGAGACGGGGATCCCCACAGGAATCATATACACGGTATCCCAGGGTGATGTTGGGTAACAGATCCGGGTTCCTGTTAATCTCATCAACGGTAAGTATTAAGGCCTGGATCTCCAGGTAGCGATCAAGAATGGGGCTAGGGAGATATTATTTCTGTTAGTGAGAAACTAGAGATATGTAATATTTGAACGTTCATGGCTATTAATGATCCTATAAAATCTATTCTCACAAATTTCACAGCCATCTATCATTTTGTGTCCAGTGAGCACTGAATTGTGTTTAGTGTCTCTGATTGAACCTCATAGACAGTAAGTAAAGGGATGGCTCTTGTATGTCCAAAACTTGCCCCATCTGATCACCTCCTACTAAATGCAGGCAGTGCTGTATCTACAGGCAGGCATAGCATTTTGTTATGTTATATTCAAGCTGGCCAACAACGTCAAAGTCATCCCCAGTCTGGGATATTATTAATACATTGCAATTTGCCCTGTAGCTTCGTACATAACACATTTGATAAGTCTCACATCACAGTGATAAGCACGTGGCCCCATAAATGCATAAAGATATTAATAAATAAGACCAGTTACATAAATAAAAAAACCTTTTAAATGAACAAAAAAAAATTCATTCTAAGATAAAACACATATAAATCAGTATAAAACTGCTATGTTATTGCTCGTTTTTTATGGAATGAAGGTGAAGTTTTTACTTTACGCAGAGAGGTGTGTACTTCCATTTGTTATCTGGTATATAATACACCTCACAGCTTACAGAGAAGACTCCTCTGATGATGATATCTCCATCCTGAATGTATTTGTATTCATACTTGGGCTTGGTCAGGGGAATATGGCACGGTGAGTCTGACCCACTCGGCTCGGTACTGCAGGCTGTTACCCATATGGCTGCCAGGGAGAATATCACTTTCAGCTGACCAAATAGGAGACCACCGGTTGAAGACCACGTATAAGTAAAATGAATCACTCCCATTTTTTGAAGCTGTAGTTAAAAAGAAAAGTTATCTTTTACAGTGTATGTTACACCTGCAATCACAATATTTCAACATAAATCAGTTCCTCGTTACAAATAATGAGAGATGAGGCAATGCAGAAAAGTAATAAAAAGTGCAAACTATTGATATTCAGTCCTTCATAATGGGCCCATGTAAACCTTTCTGCCCTCCACTAACACCAGCCCCAAACACTATAATTGTCCCTTTATGATGCATTATTGTCATTATTTAACTGTTTTCTTTTAGCTCTAAACATGATCCTATTGTCCAGCCGTCTGCCCAGAACTAACAATATGGATTAAAGAAATGAAAGAAATTGCTACTTATCTAATTGAAATGTTAATTAATATGAAATGTTCATTTTGCCTAAATTTTACTCTTTTAATAAGAGATACAGTATTATAGGCTTTAGTGGCACCTAAACTTGATAAGGTTGAATTAGATATGGGATTCTGCTCCTTCTGTGTACAGCAGTGTGTCACCCATATACAGATGCAGCCAGTCATTTTTCACATTGTTTCAACATGTCCAGACATCAATTATTTGAGTGTTACATCCTGCCTCTAGATGGTGCTAGAGTGCAAAGACTGGCCAGCAAAACACAACAGAAAACTCCATAGACCATTCAGCACCTGATGGTGAATTCTGTTATATTCCCCCCTGTGTTACTGAAAGAGACATTACTTGCATCTGTAGTTACAAGGAAGAACATTACATGTAATAGACGAGACCAGTGACTTCTTGTTGAGAAAGATTGAAAATGGATCATTTCTCCTGCTGTATTTCTGTAGTTGCTGTTGCTCAGTGTGCCCCGTGGTACAGACAATCTATTGCTCTTTTCATTAGGATGGCGAGGCTGTGTATTATGCTGCCCATATTTATATAGTTAGATGCTTGCTGATGTTTTTTTATATCATCCTTGAAGCTGCTGGAAAGAAGTGATTCCTAAAATACCCAGTGCTTAATTCTAGCTCAGTGATACTGATTCGGATATAATGATTCCCCTACACATTCATAATATTTTTAACACTGGGTCTATAAATATTTTTAAGAAGAAATAGTATAGCAATGCTAAAACTTTTTGAAATACTTGAATTTACTTTGAGATTCAACCACATTCTACCTGTTGAATATTCAGCTGAATGAAATTTTTTTTTTTTTTTTAAATAGAGAAACATTTTTGATTTTTCTCTTTAGTGAGAATTGCCCCTTCAGGTTTAAACTAAAGTGAAAAAAGGAATAAATTATAGGAGTAAATTATAAACTGAATGCATAGCACCAATTTCTCTACAAGGGGTAGCCATTTTGACAGATTGTAAGACAATCTTTTTAAAGGGACCCTAAAGCCTATGAAAGAATATAACAAGAAATGCTTGGTCGTTATCAAGGCCTGACAGCCCTTACTTATGGTTGAGGTCAGGACCAAGGAGGAAGTTGGCTTCAGGAAGTCCAATATGTGGTATCCAAGGGGTTAAATAAGTCAACGAGTCAAAACTGGTAGATAATACAGTAAAAACAGTTTAGGTACACCCAGGAGCTTTCCAAGGAAAGGACCTATATTCGGGCATTGGACCTAGGTCTTTGGTGTTCTATTAAGTTCGTATCATGCTCTGGTACATTGATATGTGGCGTGATGATTTTCTAGTGTTGTGGCCATGGTTACCTTTAATTTTTACACAAAGTGGAGCACTTTTAACTGGAGTGTTCCTCACAGTACCTCCTTTCCTGGAGGGGCCAAAGGACCACCATAATCAGGTTTTTGTAAAAACTGTCTGCAAAACTCTGCTTGACCCCAGAACATTCATTAGGCCCAAACCCTTTCCACTGGATGAGAAATTGTAAAAAGCCTCCGGAGTCCAGAATTTTCTCAACCTTATATTCTTGCTGACCATCCACAATAACAAGAGCAGGAGGGTATTGGGAGGTAATTCTTAGCATAAAGAAGTTTTTCCTCTTGAGTTAAATATATCCCCAAATATTTGATCTCCTCTTTGGCCCATTTAAATGAGAAAGTTTTTTTAAGGTGTTGAACTTTATATTGGGGTATGGTAATATTTAGAATTTCAGACTTCTTATAGTTAATCTTAAAATTGGATAATTGGCTAAATGTATTAATAAGGATCATTAAATTAGGTAGAGTGATGTGTGGTTGAGTTACATAAAATAATAAATCATCAGCAAATGCTGAGACTTTATGTTCCCTGTTGGAGATATTAATTCCTTTAATGTTCTTATTTTGTCTAATTGCTATCAATAAAGGGCCTGATTCACTAAAGGGCGATAAAAATTATCGCACGCTTTTTCCCGTTAAAAAACACAAAATAACTTGCGCGCGATTCACCATAGTATTATCGCGTGCGAAAAATCGCCATTTTCGCATGGGGTATTTCTCGCACTAGTTTTACCATTTTGCGTTAATTTCCGCGCTGAAAAGAATACGATCGCATGATTCACTATAACTTTTGCGCGCTAAATATCGCATTCGGCTATACGAAAATTAACACCTACTACAGGCAGGCGAAAAATTATACAAAAGTACAGTAAATGATTTTTTGCAATAAAATATGGACTTACAGTGTTATTTATTCAGTCTGTGTTTCCCCCAGAGTGACGCAGCCGCCAGTTTGCAGCGAAATGTTCATTTTTAATACAGTAATTTTCCGCAAGTATTGGCGTGTATGGCTAACATGGCGTGCGTTCATTTGCGCAACTATTTCTATTTGGCTACAAGTGATGAAATGTTTCGCCAGGCATGGATTCGCAGCGAATTTTTGGACATGTGTTGAATTTTTTCGCGGCGGATTTTTTCATGCGTTTCGCAAAACAATCCGCCAATGGCAAAACGCATGAAAAAATTCGCCACGCAAAAATTCACCGCACATCCAAAAATTGATACAAGTGTCAAAAAATAATAGTCACGGGCAACAATTTTTTTGCCCACACAACATTTTTGCCGTTTCGGGGATCTTTCGAAAGATTTGCTAATTTTTCACTAAAGAAACCAGAACACATTTGCTCATCACTAGTGGCTACTATTTATAAGCATCTACTATTTATATGTGGCTAATATTTATATACACCATTTATATGCTTCGACAATTTTTATACACTATTTCTATGCTACCATTCATATTCGGTGATTATTCGCGTAATTTAGCGCATGTACAGGCAAATACCGCATTGAAATAGTCTTTCGCGAGTTAAATAACGCTTGCAATATCGCGCGTAAAAAAGCACGAGTATGCTTATAGTGAATCGTGCGAAAAATCGCCAAAATTAAGCGGCGGTAAAAATTTTAGCGCACAGTAAGAATAGCACACGTTTTATCGCCCTTTAGTGAATCAGGCCCTTTATGTTCCCTGTTGGAGATATTAATTCCTTTAATGTTCTTATTTTGTCTAATTGCTATCAATAAAGTTTCAATCATTAAAACAAACAAGAGGGGTGATAGTGGGCAACCTTGTCTAGTACCATTTTTAATTAAGAATTTGTCCGATATTGTTCCATTAATTCTTATTTTTGCACTCGGGTTTTGATATAGGGACATTATTTTCTCAATTAGTATATTACCAAACCCCATTACATGCAGTACATTCTCCATAAATACCCAATCAATCCTATCGAATGCTTTTTCAGCATCCATCGATATGATTAAAGCTTCTTTCTTTCTAATTTTCATAACCTTTATTATATTAAGTGTTCTAACTGTATTATTTTTTCCTTTTCTTCCAGGTATAAATCCGGATTGATCCGGGTGCGTTAAAGTTGGTAAGTGTATTTTTATTCTATTTGCTATAAGTTTAGCAAAAAAATTTTGATCGATGTTTATAAGTGAAATAGGTCTATAACTAGAGCACTCATGTGGGTCTTTACCTGGTTTAGGAATTAAAGTTATATGGGCTTCCTGTGATTGATCTGGCAATGGAATACCTCTCTTTTGGGTATTGTACTTATTAAGTAAAATAGGATTGAGAGTGTTTTCGAATATTTTATAATAACTGGCTGTGAAACCATCCGGGCCTGGACTTTTACCTAATGGTAGTTCCTTAATTACTTTAGAAAGTTCTTCTTTGGTAAAAGGCATATCAAGGTTTTTAGATGTATCATTATCTATTTTTGGTATTTTCAGTTGTGTTAAGAAATTTTTTATTTTAACTTTCATTTTTTCTTTTACTCTATCACTTAGTTGTTGTTTATTTATGTTGTAAAGATTAGCATAATAAGTTTGGAAACATTTTGCTATATCTGAAGTTTTGTATACCAATTGTTGTTTGTGGTTTTTCATTTTCAATATATACGATTTAGCAAATTGTGTTTTCAGCATATTAGCTAAATGTTTGCCACATTTATTGCTATATTCATATATATTCCGTTTAAATCTCGTAAAGGCTTTATTTGAGTCTATATCTAAGATATTTTTCAATGCTTTCCTTTTATCTGTTAGTTTTTGATATAATTCTTCTACTTGTGTGAGTTTATGTTGTGTTTCTAGTATATTAATTTCATTTAGCAATTGATTTATTTATTTTCTTCTTTCTTTTTTACAGCGTGCTCCCATTGAGATCAAATACCCTCTCATCGTGCATTTATGTGCTTCCCATCTTATATGCTGAGATGTATCTTGTTCTGAATTTTCAATAAAAAATAATTTTAATTTTTTCAATTCTTCTTCTCTTTGTGTTTCTTTATGGATAAGGTTTTCGTTCATTCTCCAGTTATAGTTTTTGTTTATAACTGTTGGTATCTTGAATATTATAGTTACTGGACAATGGTCTGATTGGAATGAATTTTCGATGCTGGATTTATGGACTAATTCTAACCATTTATGTTCCATAAATATATAGTCAATCCTTGCGTAACTCTTATGTACACACGAATAGTGTGTATAATCTTTTTCTTGGGGGTGGAGAATTCTCCATATATCAGATAGTAAGTTTGTATGTAATATTTGATTTATACCTCTTATTAATGAAAAAGGTAAGTATGATTTTTTTGATGAGGTATCAATTATGGGATTAAGTGGAGTATTAAAATCTCCTCACAGGATTACTATGCCCTCTTTGAAAGATCTTAATTTGTTCAGTATTTCTTTTAAAGTTTTTAACTGGTTCTTGTTGGGTAAATAAATATTACACAAAGTTACTTTCTGATCAAATAATACACCTTTTACCATTACATCTCCCATCTTTTCTTATATAGGTATCAGATGCTGAGAAGGGAGTATTTTTATGAATAGCAATTAGTACACCATTTGTTTTTTTTCCATATTGTTACCCAAGAATATTTTGTCATAGTATCTATGATGAATTTTGAAAGTGGTATTGTCTAATAGATGTGTTTCTTGCATGAATATTATCTTTGCACCTAAATTATTGCAGTGATTGAACATCTGTGATCTTTTAATAGGTTCATTTAATCCATTTACATTAATGGATGTGAGTTTTATTTTAGCCATTGTCTATTTTTGAGTATTTTTTTTATACACTTTGATTTATGTCTCTTTAATTTGTTTTCAGTTGTGTTTGTCATGTATACCTTACATGGTAGGGGAAAGTAATAGAAATAAACTATATACAAAAAATAATTAGCATTTGCTAAAACTGCAATAAACCATATATTTGTAATTGGTGATAGCGTATATTTATAGGCAGTCGATTTTCTATAAGATAAGTACATTGTCCTATCTTAATAGTAGAGGGGTTGTGGAAGATACACCTGTATCTTATTAGTGGAAGTTTAAACAACGTTTGACCATTTTTCTACCCAGAGTTATTTTGTAAAAGCCATAAATAACGAGATGAGAACATAAATCCATCTCTTGCCCTGTTGGATATTATTTTAAGAAAGTTAACTAAGTGAGAAGAAGAAAAAAAAAAAAAAAAACAACCTTTGTAATAACTTTGTAATAACCAACCAATTGTTTAAATGAGTGTTTTGGTATTGATCTCATACCTTAATTTATCATACTATGAGTAAAAGTATAACCTTTAACAACCGTATATGCTGGGTTAGTATGTCATAGAGATGGAAAAAAAAAAAACCCTTTGTAATAACTTTGTAATAACCAACCAATTGTTTAAATATATTTTTTGGTATTAGTCTCATAACTTAATTTACCATACTATGAGTAAAAGTATAACTCTTAACAACCGTATATGCAGGGTTAGTAAATCATAGAGATGGAAAAGAAAACAAAAATGTTAGCATTAATAACATCAGCATTAATTATAAGCATATTTTCAGGTATCATTTCTATTGAATGAAAAGGATATCTCTTTTTCTCTCATTTTAGGAGTGTGTGGGGATCTTCTTATGTGTTTCATGGGAGTACTCCAGAAGTCAGATGTTTTAAGTGCATTAAAGTCAGAGTTGGTATTAAAGTCCCATCCAGGCAATGGAATCCTTTCTATATCCAATTTTTTACAGAAGTCATCTGTGTCTTTAGGTGTTTTCAGCATGAGAAGTTGTCCATTGTGTCTCACTGTCATGTTGAATGGGAATCCCCATCTAAATTGTATTCCTTTCTCTCTTAGTAAGTCAGTGAGAGGTTTAAGTAGTCTTCTTTTGTTCAATGTTTTCCATGATAAGTCTTGGAACAGTAATATTTTGCTTTCCTCAAAGGTAATGTTTTCAATTCTCTTGACTTAAGTAGGATTTCTTCTTTTAGTGTATATTCATGTAGTGCACAAAGTAGTCTGGCGGTGTGTTTTTAGTTTTGGCCACTCTGTGGAATCTGTCCATTTTTATTTCAGACATTTGTTCTCTGCCAAGTATGCCATTAAATATTTGTAATAAAGCTCCTTTGAGCTCTCCTTGGGATATCCCTTCAGGAATTCCCCTTATTCTTAAGTTTATTCTTCTACTTCTATTTTCGAAATCCTCCATCTGTCTTTCTAATTCATTGATCTGTTCTGCTTGACCAATAATCGTTTTGTGTAGGTATGTGTTATGTTTGAGTAGTTTCTCATGATTTTTTTCAATGGCATCTGTTCTGGCTGCAACGCTTATAATGTCTATTTTGAGATCCCTCATCTCATCTCTGAATGCTGTAGTAAGCTCCTGCAGCATATTTTTAATTTCAGTTTTTGATGGCAGGCATTTTAAGTATGCTCTAATGTCTCCCTCGCCTTCACTGTCTGAATCAGACAGTTCGTGCTGGCTTTCAGTGTCTTTCTCTATGACACGCTTTCTAGCCGGCGCCATCTTTGATTTATTTTTCTCCTCCCTTGTGTGTGTGAGTAAATCACTTTCAGCTTCTAAATCTGTGGCGTTTTTATTTGTTTTAACCTTGGGCGTCTGTGTGGGAGCCTTACCATGCCTTTTCATTCTTACTGCAGGGCTGCTTTTCCCTCTGGGTAGAATCGGTCACGGAGCTCTCTCAATCTGCATCCATGCAGGCAGACAGCAAGCCACGCCCCCTGCAACTGGACTTGTTAAGTAATCATTGAAGACATTTCACTACTCATCCGAGCAGCTTCTTCAGTCTTCATCTCTCTGCTACATACAATGCTGTTCTAACATCTGTACCCCGGCAGTTTCAGAACTCTTCACACATCCATTCATGCAACTCTAACAAGTAACACCTGCTTTGAAGAGTTGTATGATACTTGGGTAATCCTTTCAAAGTAACTCCCCAGCATTCACACCTCTGTGAGTTTCAGATGTCACCTTTCTGAAGAGTTACAAAGTGCCATTGTGATTGGATTAGTGGAAGAGTACATATGCTGAGGACTTCCCATACCAGTCAGTTGAACTGAAGAAGCTGCTCGGATGAGTAGTGAAACATCTTCAATGATTACTTAACAAGTCCAGTTGCTTTAAATTTATTTATACTAGATATTGGTTCTAACTTGTTTTTGCTTGTGCTTTGAATTTTTAGTTTTATATTGCTATTCATTACTGGTTCTCTTGATTGTTTAGTGATTTTATTGCATTTTGACCACTAGTTACTACTAATTGCATTTTATTTGATTGTAAGTTCTTTGGCTAGTCTGATAGGGTTTTTGTTCCAGAAAGTTCCAGAGGGTTCAGGGAGTTGAAGAGTTCAGGGGGTTGAGCTTATAGCAGTTTTGGTTTTTTTTGGGTCTCTGCCTATTTTATTGGATTTATTGTATTTCTGTGAATTGTATTGCATTTTATTGTTCATTTTCAGTTTTGTATTGCTGTTTATCACTGATTCTTTTCTGATTATTAGTGATTTCATTGGTGTTCTGATTACTTCTGACTAGTTCTTGCTTGTACTTCCAGTTTTATATTGCTGTTCATTACTGGTTCAATTGATTTTCAGTGATTTTATTGCATTTTGAGTCTTGCTTAGTTCTATTTACTCAGTAATTCAGTTTATATTACTGGTCATTGTTTGATTTTGCTCTAATTACTGGTTGTAACTTGTTCTTCTTTGTACTTTGGATTTTCAGTTTTATATTGCTGTTCATTGCTCTTGATTTTCAGTGATTTTATTGAATCTTGATTTTGCATTGTTGCTATAACTGGCTCTAACTTGACCACTAGTTACTAGTTCTTTGGCTAGTCTAATAGGGTTTTTGTTCCAGAAAGTTCCAGGGACTTGGGAGAGTTCAGGGGGTTGAGCTTATAGCAGTTTTTTTTTTCTTGGTCTGATTTGTTTATATTATCAGTTTTTTTTTCTCCAGTCTCTGCCTTGCCTGATCCCTTTTCTCTGGCTTGATTGTTAGTTCTTTGTCACTGATTGTGAGTTTTAGATTAGCCTGTACATATTTTGTTTGCAACATGGCAAATAGGTTTTATTCTGCTGAAGAGGCTGCTGCACTGTGCATGGCCTCTAGCTCAGAGGAGTTCAGTGACTCTGATTCTGAGTATGTGCCCCCTGGGTCAGAGAGTGACTCGCCTACTGAGGAGTTGGGGTGTAGCAGCAGCACTGTTAGTGCTCTCCAGGAGCCTATGGAGGTAGATGAGGATGTGGATGATTTGGAAGATCAGGAAGCGGGTGATAGGGCAGATGCTGCAGCTGGAGCAGAGCCTGTGTGGGGGCCTCCTTGTAATTTTCCCCCTGAGATCCCCCATTTATTGCAGTCCCTGGCATCAAGGTGGACACCAGTAATTTTGAGCCCATACATTTTTTTCAATTATTTATGACAGAGGCCATTCTACAGGATATGGTCCTCTATACCAATGTATACGCCGAGCAGTATCTTACACAAAATCCCCTACCTTGGTATGCTCAAGCTCATCATGGCATCCCTCTGATATTAACGAAATTAAGAGGTTTGTGGGACTCACTTTAGCTATGGTCTCATAAAAGCCAATTCTTTGGAGTCCTACTGGGATCCCACTACTGTGTTGTCTATCCCTGTCTTTTCTGGCACAATGTCTAGAAACTGGTATCAGCTACTGCTCTGGTTTCTGCATTTCAATAATAATGCTACAGCTGTACCCCTGATGTGCCCGGCCATGACAGGCTGCATAAATTAAGGCCCCTAATAGACAGCCTGTCTGAGCACTTCGCAGCAGTATACACTCCCTCCCAAAATTTTTGTATTGATGAGACCACTATCAAGGAACATATAGTTTGTGGGGGTATTTTCCAGGTAAGGGGGTTGTTAAGACTCAAAATCTAACAGATGTGCACTTATAGCTTAGCCACCAAATTTAGCTATTGCCCCAGTTTTAGGGTGTTTGGTGGGTGTGTCTTTTGATACTCCCATATATGTGGGGTATTGTTTCATTCAGGTGAAGCTGCAGATTGATGTTGAGAAGGATTTTTGTAGTTGCCATGGCAATTTTGGGGAGAAATTTAACTTTGGATCTTTTCTTTTCTTCATTTCAGGCCAAACCGCAAACTTCTATGAAGAACTGCATCCACATTTTCCATGTAGGGAAATGAGGATGGCACCTCTGTATAGCTGCAGGTTTGTACTTTCAAAAAATATATGGTTTGTGGGGGCTATTTCACAGGTAGGGGATGTTTTGACTAAAAAACTGCAAGGAGTGCACTTAGAGAGTAGCCCCAAACGTTCCAGCTGAAATTGCTCGTATGTATTGCCCCTGTTTTGGGGTGTTTGGTGGCCCCGTCTTTAGGTGCACACTTGCATGTAGGGTATCATTTTGTTCTGGAAATTTGCAGATTGATAGGGAGCAGGATTTTTGTAGTTGTCAGGCAATTTTGGGGAGAAATTTAACTTTGGATCTTTTTTTTTCTTCATTTCAGGGCCAACCGCAAATTTCTATGAAGAGCTGCATCCACAGTGTTCCATTTAGGGAAATGAGGATGGCACCTCGGAATAGCTGCAGGTGTGCACTTTCAAAAAATATATGGGTTGTGGGGGATATTTAACAGGTAGGGGGTGTTTTGACTAAAAAACTGCAAGGAATGCACTTAGAGAGTAGTCCCAAACTTTCCGGCTGAAATTGCTTGTATGTATTGCCCCTGTTTTGGGGTGTTTGGTGGCCCCGTCTTTAGGTGCACACTTGCATGTGGGGTATCGTTTTGTTCGGGAGAAAATGCAGATTGATAGTGTGCAGGTTTTTTGTAGTTGTCATGGCAATTCTGGGGAGAAATTTAACTTTGGATTTTTTTTTTCTTTATTTCAGGCCAAACCGCAAACTTCTACAAAGAACTGCGTCCACAGTTTTCCATGTAGGGGAACAAGAATGGAACCGCTGTATAGCTGCAGGTTTGCACTTTCAAGAAATATATGGTTTGTGGGGGCTATTTCACAGGTAGGGGGTGTTTTGACTAAAAAACTGCAAGGAGTGCTCCTAGAGAGTAGCCCCAAACTTTCCAGCTAAAATTGCTTGTATGTATTGCCCATGTTTTGGGGTGTTTGGTGGCCCCGTGTTTGGGGGCACACTTGCATGTGGGATATCGTTTTGTTTGGGAGACAAACAAAACGATACCTCACATTCAAGTGTGTACCTAAAGATGGGGCCACCAAACACCCCAAAACAGGGGCAATACATACAAGCAATTTCAGCCAGAAAGTTTGGGGCTACTCTCTAAGTGCACTCCTTGCAGTTTTTTTTAGTCAAAACACCCCTACCTGTGAAATAGCCCCCACAAACCATATATTTCTTGAAAGTGCAAACCTGCAGCTATACAGCGGTGCCATCCTTGTTCCCCTACATGGAAAACTGTGGACGCAGTTCTTTGTAGAAGTTTGCGGTTTGGCCTGAAATAAAGAAAAAAAAACCCCAAAGTTAAATTTCTCCCCAAAATTGCCATGACAACTACAAAAAACCTGCTCACTATCAATCTGCATTTTCTCCCGAACAAAATGTTACCCCACATGCAAGTGTGCACCTAAAGACGGGGCCACCAAACACCCCCAAAATAAGAGCAATACATACGAGCAATTTCAGCTAGAAAGTTTGGGGCTACTCTCTAAGTGCACTCATTTCAGGCCAAACCACGAACGTCTACGAAGAGCTGCATCCACAGTTTTCCATGTAGGGGAACCAGGATGGCACCACTGAATATCTGCAGGTGTGCACTTTCAAAAAATATATAGGTTGTGGGGGATATTTCACAGGTAGGGGGTGTTTTGACTAAAAAAGTGCAAGGAGTGCACTTAGAGAGTAGCCCCAAACTTTCCAGCTGAAATTACTTGTATGTATTGCCCCTGTTTTGGGGTGTTTGGTGGCCCTGTCTTTAGGTGCACACTTGCATGTGGGGTATCGTTTTGTTCGGGAGAAAATGCAGATTGATAGTGAGCAGTTTTAACTTTGGATCTTTTTTTTTCTTCATTTCAGGCCAAACCGCGAACTTCTACAAAGAACTGCGTCCACAGTTTTCCATGTAGGGGAACAAGAATGGCACCACAGTATAGCTACAGGTGTGCACTTTCAATAAATATATGGGTTGTGGGGGGTGTTTTGAATAAAAAATTGCAAGGAGTGCACTTAGAGCGCAGCCCCAAACTTTCCAGCTGAAATTGCTCGTATGTATTGCCCCTGTTTTGGGGTGTTTGGTGGCCCAGTCTTTAGGTGCACACTTGCATGTGTGGTATTGTTTTACTTGTGAGAACTTGTTCTTTCATATTTTACTTCATTTGAAAGGTTTTATTGGAGATTTTTTTCTCAAATTCACTTTTGTCTCTGTGACTTTGATGGCAATTAATAAAAAAATCCCAAAAAGTATTGTTGCATTTCATAGTGATCTGTATGATGCCAACTGCATTTAGAGCAAAAATCTACCCCAGACCCAAAAACCGTGTAGTTTCTAAAAATACCTAACTTATGGAGGTCTTTCACTTCTATCATTAGATATACCATGTTAACATAGCGATGCGCTTATCAGTTTTGTGTCAATGTAAAATTATAGAAAATTTTGTTTAATTATTGGGGTGTCTTCTGGGCAAGAAAAGTGGGATACCAATACATATTAGGTATTGGTGGATTTAGCAGAATCGGGGCTTTTATGAATAATAAAATTATTGTCAGTAAATGTAATTTTTCTTGAAAAAACAAAATAAAAACAGTTTTCTTTATTTTATTTTTTTTTACATATTTCACTCAAAATTTTTGTTACATCTCCTGAAAAAGTACATTTTTTTTACAGTGTTCAAGTCCCATTCGCTCCGGAAAAAACAATATGTAATTTGCCTTATTTCATGTAGGCCTTCTTGACAAAAAACCTAAGCAAATGTAATGAGTGCAAAATGTCTCAAAATTGCTTGGCAGTAGATGTTCGCTTTTAGGACAAATTGGCTGGCAGTGAAAGAGTTAATGCAGATCTACTTCACTCCGGTCAAACTGAAGAAAATTGGCTGCAGAGACACTGACAAATGCCATAGGTGCCAAGCTGATCAAGCAGGCTTCCTACACATGGTCTGGAGCTGCCCCAAGATACAGGAATTCTGGGTAGATATTACCACTGATATGTCAGCCCAACTAGCTTGTCCTCCCCTCCTCTCACCACATACCTGTCTACTTGGGATTATAGAGGACCAAGTTCAAGGCATAGCCTCTAGACTGTTCACCTGATCATTACTCTACTATGCCTGAAAATGTATTATACTCTGCTGGATGGGGCTGAAGCACCCCCCCAAAAGAACAGTGGATTAAGCTAATTAATGGGGCCTTACCCTCTGTCAACCTGACATACCTGGCTAGAGGATGTACAGCAAAGTTTGACAAAGTATGGAATAGGAGATACTTGAGAACCATCAGAAGCCTAACTAGTTCTACAAAGAGATGTATGCTTCTCTACCCTCTTCTCTACCCTCTTCTTCCTTCTCTCTTTTTCTTCCCTCTCTCTCTTCTTTCACCATCTATATTTTGTTTTGTTGAAAAAAGGATTCTGTTAAAAAAAGGGTTCTGACCCAGGCACAGTTTGTGTTCTCCCTTAAAGATAATAAGCTGAGCATGAATCCCATTCACTTTGCTTTGACCACAATAAGCTATTTTTGTTTGTTTGTTAGAACTCATGTTATAAAGCATGTTGGAAGGCCAGATTCAATTAGAATGATGATGTAATATAGTGAAGTCTATACAGCCTCTGAGCCAACTGGGGACCATAAAAATCCTCTGAAGGGCCACATCCGGCCCTTGGGCCTCCAGTTGGACAGCCCTTACAGCCCACGGTTTAGCTGACTCATTCCGGTAGCAGATTTACTCTGGTTGTACAGTAACGTAACACTAAATCCAATACAACCTCTAGGAAACAGGTCTTGCAATTTCACATTACAACTGTTTCGAGAGAAAAACACAGCCATAAGGAGCTCTACGTTAACTGGAATGCTATTTGTGTGGTTGTTTATCTACTACTGATTAGGATTTACATCTGGAATAGCCCAAATCTCCCCTGGGTGCCGGTGCCTATGTTCATTCTACTGAGCAAATCCTCTCTCTGCTCTCTATAAAATGAGGGTTGGATGAGCCGGGCCCCTTACTCTGTTCTACACATGTTGCCCGACCCTGGGGCCCCTGTGTCTCTCTGTGTCACTGACTGTTACTGGGGACCTGCTCTGAGTCTTTGCTTTGTACTGGGGGACATGGTGCTGTATGGATACAATTATAGAGAATATGGCTTTGATTATTCTTTTCAGATTCCTGATTTATATCATGTCAGTTAATAGTGTTGGGTATTGCCTTTCTGCTGTTCCACCCGTTAGCTCTGCTTGCAAATTGCAGATCATTAAGACACTTGAGGACTATGAATATATACAAGAAGGAGATATCATGATCGGAGGAGTGATAACGGTCAACGCATTGGCGCATCATTATGACTCAAAATCTGGCAAATTCGTATTGTGTTACAAGTAAGTCTTTTTGTGTACAAAACTATATATACAATGTACAGATCCAGTGAAGAAGTATTTATCATCAGACTCACAGCCATCAGGCAAAGCTACAGGATAACATATAGTACAGGCGTAGGTGACTCAGGGTTTTCTTACCCTTTGTCGCAGCAACGTGGGGTCCTCATTTACAGTTGGGAAGGGGAGATGTTTCCAAATGCTGGGTTTATATATTTTCCTAGAAAATATAGGTCAGTGGAGGGCACAGTAATATAGTAAGTAACAAACTGGAAAAGGTACTGAAAGCCCAAATGCAAACCCATGAAATATAGCTTTAAATAGACAATGTTCCAATACTGAGCTTGCACACTAAAAAATACAGAAAAGGGGGTACAGGTATGGAACCCATTATCCAGAATGCTCGGGACCTGGGGTTTGCCAGATAAGGGATCTTTCTGTAATTTGGATCTGTGTCCTACCAATGGTTAGACCTGTGTCCTACTAATGATTAGACCCATGCCCTACCAATGATTACACCTGTTTCCTACCAATGATTAGACCTATGCCTACCATTGATTAGACCCATGGCCTACCAATGATTAGACCTGTTTCCTACCAATGATTAGACCTGTGCCCTACCAATGATTAGACCTGTGTCCTACCAATGACTAGACCTGTGTCCTACCAATGATTAGACCTGTGTCCTACTAAAGATTAGACCTGTGCCTACCATTGATTAGACCCATGCCCTACCAATGATTACACCTGTTTCCTACCAATGATTAGACCTGTGCCCTACCAATGATTAGACTTGTGTCCTACCAATGATTAGACCTGTGCCCTTCCAATGATTAGACCAGTGCCTGCCATTGATTAGACCCATGCCCTACCAATGATTAGACCTGTGCCCTTCCAATGATTAGACCTGTGTCCTACCAATGATTAGACTTGTGGCCGACCAATGATTATACCTGCGTACTACCAATGATTAGACCTGTGTCCTACCAATGATTAGACTTGTGTCCTACCAATGATTAGACCTGTGCCCGACCAATGATTAGACCTGTGTACTACCAATGATTAGACCTGTGCCCTACAAATGATTAGACCTGTGTACTACCAATGATTAGACCTGTGCCCTTCCAATGATTAGACCTGTGTCGTACCAATGATTAGACCTGTGCCTACCATTGATTAGACCCATGCCCTACCAATGATTAGACCTGTGCCCGACCAATGATTAGACCTGTGCCCGACCAATGATTAGACTTGTGTCCTACCAATGATTAGACCTGTGCCCAACCAATGATTAGACCTGTGTACTACCAATGATTAGACCTGTGCCCTTCCAATGATTAGACCTGTGCCCTTCCAATGATTAGACCTGTGTCCTACCAATGATTAGACCTGTGCCCTACCAATGATTAGACATGTGCCCGACCAATGATTAGACATGTGCCCGACCAATGATTAGACCTGTGTACTACCAATGATGAGACCTGTGTACTACCAATGATTAGACCTGTGCCCTACCAATGATTAGACCTGTGTCGTACCAATGATTAGACCTGTGCCTACCATTGATTCAAAGAAGTATATTGTAATGAGGGGGATCTAGGTAAATTTAAAAATAATGAGGATATATTGGGACCGAGAGTCCTGGGCTATGAGAATGATTCTGACACTAATAATAATGTGATCAATTTGTCATCACGGATACTCACCTGAGATGAGACTAGACTTTTATCGAAAGGACTGAACTGCATACCAAGTAACAAATTAGACACATTTAATATGACCTTAGAATTGAATAAATTTGTGAGATTGCTTACTTTAAAAAGGCACTTTGCTAAGGAAAATAGTAATGATGGTGGGCATGCTAATGATGAGTGTCTTGATGGTGATAGTTTTGAATCTAATGATAGGAATACTATTTTAGAGGATTCTAAGCCTTCTTTTCAGAATGTAGTGTGGGGATTTAGCTGGTAGCAGCCGGTAGCGGATAGTAATCTGGGCTTCACAGACGAGACAGACAACTCTGGTTTGCAACCAAAACGATCAGGCTCCTGCCTGTGCTTTATTTTCCACAGTAAAGCAGTACATCACAACTGGGTATTTACAAGTAAACAGTTCAAGAAAACATAAGTCTCACCAGACTGTAGTTTCAACACACGGGATACCCAAATCCTCACTGCCAATGCCCGGCAGTCCTTTTCTGGAGTCCCAGAATCAGGGGACTTTGTCGTCAGTCCAGCCTGCCCCCCTCAGTCTCTCTCAGAAACTGAACTCTCTGGTCGTGACTCCCACTGCTCCCTCACAGTGGCAGGTGGCACCCCCAGCTCCTCTGGGGGTTCCCAACACAGGCAGCCCCCCTGCTCTGTGCCCTGCTCTGAGAGTCACCTTCAATTAGACCAGGCTCAACCTCCAAGTCTCTCAGCAAACTGCCCTCTTGCTGCACACCCAGGCTCACCTTAAATGCTTCAGCTGTTGCCTAATTGGCTCCAGCATTCCCTAATTGGCTCCAGAATTCTCTATCCATACTGCAGGGCACTAGCCTCTCCTGCCCTGGAGATTTAAAGGAGCCAGTACCTCAGCCTGGGTGCTATATACCTGCCATCCAACAGACAAGTCTCACTGAGACAAGCTTTTTGTTACATACCTCCCCCCTCTGTTCGAGCCCGTGGGTTCAGACACTGATTCCCTGGTGGAAACACACCAAATAACGATATTTCCCATTGCCTCTCTCACATATCCCCCCCCCCCCTTTGTTTTGACCCAGGGGCGAAACACCTTGCAATCCCAGCAGAAACTCTCTCTCTCTTAAAGGGATTTCTATTTCAAGTCTCTCCACTTTGTGTTTCGTTAAAGGGATAGGGAGAAGCTTTTCACTACACCAGCAGGTGCCAATCATACCCCCTTTTAAGCATGACTTTTCCCCAGCATGGAAAAAATCCAACACCCTCATCTCAGTCTGAGAGTACACACACATGCTTTTCTGCAAGTCCTTTCTCTCAGGCACTAGTGACCCTCTTTCATACTCCTGCGTCACTTCACTCAACAGGGTTATCACATCTGAGTTAGTTAAGTCATCTTTATCATGCACAGACACGCATTCTGCCAGTAAACTTGCCTCTGTAGTTTTAGGCTTATTTTCCACTTGATTACCATCAATGGAAAGGGGTGGGTCACCTTTGAAAGAACCCTTTAAGGCAGCCTTATTGCCTATATCACCGGGATCTAACACATGTGTATCTATGTGTGTAACCACACACACTTTCTTTTCCTGTTTCTCATCCAATGGGGAGGAAACAGCGGCCAGACTTTTGCTAACTCTGTCAGACACACATGCCTCGCCATTTTTGTCAAAATCATGCACGCACAGCATTTTATCACTCACCGCTTCAAAACCTACAGTGGGCTCTTCCTCGGCCTGCAACACTAGGTTTTCTAGCAAACATTTGTCTTTGCCTTTAAGCTTTTTCTCACCAGATGCACCCTGCCATCTGGTAGCATTTGTCACTTCTCGCACACTGTCTTGTGACACACAGCCTGGTACACACTCAGTGTTCACATCTAGCACATATTTGGCATCATTTGTATCAACACTCTCTGCCAAACTCACATTGTCGGTCTGAACATCTCCTTCCACAGAATTTGGCAAAGACCTCACTACTTTGCCTTTAAGACATTCCTCAGTCACTTGATTCATCACAAGGAACTCACTGCAGACAGAATCTGGGGGCCCAGAACCTCACAGCGCTGATTAGGGGGAAGCTTCAAAGTAACTGCACTTTCCTCCACAGTCACTCCATCTGGCTTACTCTCATTGGCAATGTGGCTGCCACTTACCTCAGAACACTCAGTTCCATTTTCACTCAAAACCTGACACTCCGTCGGCTCAACCCATTCACCTGTCTCATCAGGTACCTCTAAGAGTTTGCTATCAATGGAATGGGAACCTCCGCCTGCAGCATCTTGCGCACACAATGACTCTTTAGTTTTAAAGTACCGTTCCATTGTCTCCACCAGCTGGGCAGCTACAGTGGCAGACTGCTCAAAAGCACAAGAGTCAGCAGTATGACCTGGGGCACAGCAATAGGTGCAATTTACCGGTTCCACTTTGCACACACTCTCAGACAAGTCATACATGGTGCAGGGCTTGTCTTTCACCTCACCTTTAAGGTACTCCCAGGTGGACTCACAACCACACAACAGGGAAACATTCTCACTTTGCATTAACCCTTCAGGTAGCAAAGCACACTTTTCAGTCATGACATTTTTCTCTCCAGCACATTGTGTTCCCACTCTCACACAATTCAGCTCACTGGAGCCCAGTTCAGTGGCCGACACATCCTCACACACAGAATCAGGAGGTAGTTTTACCTTTTCCTCATTTACCTCCTCAGACACACTGTTTGGCTTACCACCCTTCACTGCCATGTTACCATTTTTCAGTTCAACATTTCCAACAGCTCTGTTCACACACACAGCTTGACCTTTAATAAGTGCAGGAAGTTCACCTGACTTCTCACTGAACTCACTTCCAAGTGCCTTACTGCCCCAGCACTCCTTATAGGCTTCTAGTGACCTTTGCATTGCGGCATATACAGGACAGTTAGCAGTAACATGCCCAGTAACATAACAGTGGGTGCATCTTTCCCTTTCAATTAGCTCAGCCAATTTAGCTATAGCAGTTGACAGAGATATCTCATTAGTACACTCATCCCCTTTAAGACCTTCAGGAGATGAGCTGCGGCTGGGCAACAAAGAGTTACTCTCAACACATGGCTTTAACCCTTTGTTCACTGAAGAACTTGAGCACACTTTGCTCAGCAGTTCTACATGCAGACTCTCATTTGCATCAGTTGCAACATCTTTTTGCAACAAAGCTGCACAATCATTACCATTCACACAGGTAACATTTTGTTCTGTTTTAACAGACTCAGAGCAGTTTACACTCACTGCATCAGTCACACCTGCTAGGGACACATATACATTGGGGGTCACACCTGCTAGGGACACATATACATTGGGGGGCCCCCCTACTCCCTGTACCTCAGGCACAACGCTAGCACACTTTTTACTTAAGAAATCTTCTTGCAAAAATTCCTCCTTTACATTCAGCTGTTTCCCACTGTGAATTCCCTCATTCCCACTCTCTAGGGGAACATTAATACCAGGGGTCACCCCTAAACGTTGTACCATGGGTGTTACCCCACACCCCACAGTCACACTCTCTAGGGGAACATTAATACCAGGGGTCACCCCTAAACGTTGTACCATGGGTGTTACCTCACACCCCACAGTCACGCTCTCATTACCCACATCTGGACATTTCTCAGCAGAATTACAGTTAACATTTTGCATAGAACAAACATTAGCCAACTGGTTTGTTTGCCCCTCAACCAAAGATTTGTCATTCCCCCATAACTCCCAGAATAATTTCCACATCAATGTCCTCAACAACCATAAGTGAGTGGTCAACTGTCCCTCTTGTTGTTTCAAAAGTCACACAGACAGTTGGTTTATTAGGAAGCTCTTGTATCTCTTGCGGGGATAAAACAAACATCAGGGTTTCATGCAAAACCTTAGACATGGGTAACTTAGCATCCAGTGTGACCCATAATTGGATCCCATCCACTTTTACTTCAATTGATTTTTCAACCTTCCCTTTAAGAGACACAGTGCACTCTGACCAGGCACTTAACTCTTTGCTTTCTTCCTTTACATCAGCTCCCAGTACCTTGCCTTTAAGCACACAGTCCCAGTCCTTCACCCCACCAGCATACCGTTCCCTTTCCACCACCCCTTTAAGAACAGTCTTACCATTCCTGTAGGGTATACTTTCTGGAACTGCTGGGGATGAACTCTGGCAAACCTTTCCAGACCAGAATCCAGCATAGCCTCTCTCCTTGGCATGCTGCACTTGTGCCAACTGCACAGGCTCCAACCTTGGGGCCCCATCTCCTTGGCCTTTTCCAAAACCTTGTTGGAACGCCTTTCCAAGCTTGCATCCAGATGAAGCGGTCTCCTTTACCACTCGCGAAGTCTTCCTCACTTCCTTTGCCATCTGTTGCAAGTCCACACGCCGCTGTCCCTTTAAGGAATCCTGGAACAAGTCTCGCTGTAGAACACAAAACTCAGTCTCTTGGTTAGAAAACACACCGGGAGCCTTTCCTGCTCCTTGCAATGCAACACTTGTTGCCTCTTTCCCTCTGGGCTCACAGACTCTCATCCAGTCTGCTAGAAACTGCGACCACCAGTCATCATGGTGCAGTTTTGCCCCTCTATGGCACATCTTGCCGCTTTAGTACAAATGTGTATGTCTCTTTAAGGATCTGTCTGCCCGCATCCGAGCACCAATTGTGGGGATTTAGCTGGTAGCAGCCGGTAGCGGATGGTAATCTGGGCTTCACAGATGAGACAGACAACTCTGGTTTGCAACCAAAATGCTCAGGCTCCTGCCTGTGCTTTATTTTCCACAGTAAAGCAGTACATCCCAACTGGGTATTTACAAGTAAACAGTTCAAGAAAACATAAGTCTCACCAGACTGTAGTTTCAACACACGGGATACCCAAATCCTCACTGCCAATGCCCGGCAGTCCTTTTCTGGAGTCCCAAAATCAGGGGAGTTTGTCATCAGTCCAGCCTGCCCCTCTCAGTCTCTCTCAGAAACTGAACTATCTGGTCGTGACTCCCACTGCTCCCTCACAGTGGCAGGTGGCACCCCCAGCTCCTCTGGGGGTTCCCAACACAGGCAGCCCTCCTGCTCTGTGCCCTGCTCTGAGAGTCACCTTCAATTAGACCAGGCTCAACCTCCAAGTCTCTCAGCAAACTGCCCTCTTGCTGCACACCCAGGCTCACCTTAAATGCTTCAGCTGTTGCCTAATTGGCTCCAGCATTCCCTAATTGGCTCCAGAATTCTCTATCCATACTGCAGGGCACTAGCCTCTCCTGCCCTGGAGATTTAAAGGAGCCAGTACCTCAGCCTGGGTGCTATATACCTGCCATCCAACAGACAAGTCTCACTGAGACAAGCCTTTTTGTCACATACCTTCCCCCTCTGTTCGAGCCCGTGGAAACACACCAAATAATGATATTTCCCATTGCCTCTCTCACAGTAGATAATATAGACACTTTTCGTGAACATTGTGCTTTACAAGATTTACAGGAACTAATGGAGGAAAATGTTGATAAGGAGTTTAGTTCCCCAAATAATATGGTAAAAGTTAAAGGTATGAATAAATCTTCTAGGTTCTATCCATTGAATTCGAAGAGCCCGCAGATTAATATTTTTCATAGATTGGTACAGAAAGAGTTTGATTTATTTAATGGGAAACGGAGAACTTACAAAAGTGAGAATATTACCCCTGGTGAAAAGAAGTCTCTCTCTATATTGAGTTCAGATAAAAGTATTGTCATCAAGAAGGCTGATAAGGGGGGTTCAGTTGTAGTACTAGATGCTCCCCAGTATTTTAATGAAGTGATGAGACAATTAAAGGATAAAGAGACATATGAGTGATTGGATAGTGATCCCACTAATTTATTTAAACAGAAGTTAACTGACCTTTTACAGTCAGGTTATTTGAATGGAGTACTGACTTTGGGTGAATGGGAATTTTTGAGATGTGATTATCCTGTGATCCCTATTTTTCATGTTCTACCAAAGGTACATAAGTCTTTGGTAGATGTTAAAGGGCGACCGATAGTAGCCAGTATAGGGTCTTCGGGCCAGAGACTATCGGGTTATGTAGATAAATTGTTACGCCCTATAGTGGAATCTTTACCTAGCTACTTAAGGGATACAACTATGTGCATAAATAGGATGAGGAATCTGCAATGGAGTACTACCTATCGGTGGTTTACAATGGATGTAGTACCATTATACTCGTCCATTGAACATGAATGTGGTTTACAGGCTATACGTTTTTGGTTGGATAGGGTGGATTTTTTTCCATCTACACAGAAAGAGTTTATTCTATTGTCTATAGAATTCTTACTTTATTCAAATTATTTTATGTTTGATGGGCAGTTCTACCTCCAAAAATGTGGAGCCGCAATGGGTGCTTCCTTTGCCCCTACTTATGCCAATCTCTTTATGGGATGGTTTGAATGGCTCCACGTTTTTGGACTGTCTAACCCCCATAGATCACGAATAGTTTTTTTTTTCCGTTACATAGATGATTGTCTGGGTATATGGGATGGGGATGATACTTCACTTGTAGAATTTGTCAATTATTGTAACACTAAAGTAAGAGGTCTCACTTTTACTTGTGAGTCACATTCTCATAGGATCTCTTTTTTAGATATTTTATTCACGTCTAGTGACACTGGAGTGCACATGGATTTATATAGTTATATTTATATATTTATATAACCCATTACATGTAATACGTTATTGCACTATGAGAGTTCTCACCCAGTTACTTGTAAGAGGGGTGTGCCTATTGGACAGTTCCTTCGGTTACGTCGGATTTGCTCAACATGGGACACCTTTCATTATCAAGCCATGCAGTTATGGGATTGTTTCCTCGAAAGGGGATATAGCACTGATGTTATTAAAGTAGCCTATGAACGAGCAGTAGCAAGCAATAGGGAGGATCTATTGAGAAATGATGTAGGTTGTAAATTTGGTAGGAAGTCCTTCAAAAAAACTGAAACATCGAAAATGCGATTTTGTATGACTTATAATAGGGATTCGCATCTTATTAAACGGAGTGTTTTAAAGTACTGGGGTATCCTCTTGGAGGACCCCATTCTAGCGAATGTTTTGGATAAAAGACCTTCTTTTGTATATAAGAAGGATAGGGACATCGCATCTCAACTTTCTCGAAGTCTATATGTCTCCAAACATTTGGATGGCAATTCATCTTGGCTTAAATACAAGGGGAATTACCATTGTGGTAGGACAAGATGTAAAGCATGTCAATTTCTGAAAGTTTCAAAAGAATTTTATAGCACTTATACTGGGAATACTTATACTATTAAACAATATTTTAATTGTATTTCACAGAGAGTGATATATTTGATTACATGTGAATGTGGAGCTCAGTATATAGGAAAAACTGTTATAGATACTGGTGGCTCTAATTTAAGGAAAGGTGATTTTGAGAATAGACTTTTACGTAGGGAAGCCTTTTGGATCTATCGCTTGGGTACTATAGATACCTTGGGAGGTATGAATAGAGAGTGGGAACTTACTTGCTTTTTCTAATTAGGTTTTTCTAATAAGGTCTCTCTAATTTGGTATAGATCTCATAAACCATTAGCCTCTAAACTATAGCTGCTAGATGTTTTCTGTTATAAATAAATCCCTTTGTTTATGATTATGATGTCATTTTGCTTTAGGTATTGTTTTTATAATTGTGTTTGATATGTATATATGAAGGGGTTAATTATATATGGGTGGAGTTATGGGCGTGAATAAAAGGCAATTCTGGGAAAACTGTACCATACAGCTTTTGATAAAGTGGTGTGACACCACGAAACGCGTCAAGAGTGTGGTTTTCTTTGTATGTGCACGATATGCTTTTAAAGAGATGTGAATAAAGTGGAAGATTTTTTAACAGCAGTGGTTAGTTTGTTCCGTACAAATCTTCTTATCCTACCAATGATTAGACCTGTGCCCTACCAATGATTAGACTTGTGTCCTACCAATGATTAGAGCCATGTCCTACCAATGATTAGACCTGTGTACTACCAATGATTAGACCAGTACCCTTCCAATGATTAGCCCTGTGTCCTACCAATAATTAGACTTGTGTCCTACCAATGATTAGTAGGGATGTAGCGAACCTAAAAAAAAATGTTCGCGAACCCGTTCGCGAACTTTCGCCGGAAAGTGCGAACGTTCGCGAACTTTGCGAACCCCATAGACTTCAATGGGAAGGCGAACGTTAAAACCTAGAAAAGCCATCTCTGGCCAGAAAACTGATTTTAAAGTTGTTTAAAGGGTGCCACGACCTGGACAGTGGCATGCAGGAGGGGCATCAAGGGCAAAAATTTCTCTGAAAAATACGTTGTTGACACAGCGTTGCGTTTTGTGCTGTTAAGGGGAGAAAACACACTACATTCCTAAACTTATGTAATAAACTGCTTTAAAAAGTCCGGCATCTACATTCCAACCAAGTCGTGTAAAGGTTACAGCCGGTTCACACGCAAAGACAAAACGCCGCGTTTACTGCAACGAAAAAAAACGCAAAAAGCTTTAATGATACTGTCAAGTGTGTGAATATTAGTTTTTACTAGTTGCTTGTCACCTCCAGGACTTTCGTTCCGTCGGTGGGAATATTTCTGTAGCGGTGTGTTTAGCAGTCACCGTGCTTGTGCGCATGTGCATGGTCAGGCAGAGGTAATTCAATGTACAGTAACGTGAACCAAAAAACACTGATTCTGCAGTGTGGGCCCAGGTTTGTCCTACCTTTTCGATCACCTGTGGTGACCATAAAAGATACGATTTTGCCGCCATTGCAGAACCCTGAAAAATCAGGAATGTGTACATTCCTAAAAAATTATGGTTTTTTTGTTGCAGCCACTGAAGCACAGAGGACAGAAAAAATATGTTAGATAGATGGTATCATAACCAATCCTGAGGCAGAACCTTTAAAAAATCGAAGATAGCGTACCAAGCACAGAAGACAGAAAAAATATCTTAGATAGATGGTATCATAACCATGCCAAAGCAAAACCCTTCCAAAGAACTCAGATAGGGTGACAACAAGCACAGAAGACATTAAAAACATCAAAGCTAGATGGTATCATAACCATGCCCCAGCCAAACCCTTTCAAAGAACTCAGATAGGGTGACAACAAGCACAGAAGACATTAAAAACATCAAAGATAGATGGTATCATAACCATGCCCCAGCCAAACCCTTTCAAAGAACTCAGATAGGGTGACAACAAGCACAGAAGACATTAAAAACATCAAAGCTAGATGGTATCATAACCATGCCCCAGCCAAACCCTTTCAAAGAACTCAGATAGGGTGACAACAAGCACAGAAGACATTAAAAACATCAAAGCTAGATGGTATCATAACCATGCCCCAGCCAAACCCTTTCAAAGAACTCAGATAGGGTGACAAGCACAGAAGACATTAAAAACATCAAAGCTAGATGGTATCATAACCATGCCCCAGCCAAACCCTTTCAAAGAACTCAGATAGGGTGACAAGCACAGAAGACATTAAAAACATCAAAGCTAGATGGTATCATAACCATGCCCCAGCCAAACCCTTTCAAAGAACTCAGATAGGGTGACAACAAGCACAGAAGACATTAAAAACATCAAAGATAGATGGTATCATAACCATGCCCCAGCCAAACCCTTTCAAAGAACTCAGATAGGGTGACAACAAGCACAGAAGACATTAAAAACATCAAAGCTAGATGGTATCATAACCATGCCCCAGCCAAACCCTTTCAAAGAACTCAGATAGGGTGACAAGCACAGAAGACATTAAAAACATCAAAGCTAGATGGTATCATAACCATGCCCCAGCCAAACCCTTTCAAAGAACTCAGATAGGGTGACAAGCACAGAAGACATTAAAAACATCAAAGCTAGATGGTATCATAACCATGCCCCAGCCAAACCCTTTCAAAGAACTCAGATAGGGTGACAAGCACAGAAGAGTAGAAGAGAGAAAAATTCAGGATTTACCTGTCCAAAAAGTTTGGCTTACAATTAAGCCAGTAGGATTTGCACCCTAGTTTGTACGGTGGTGGAGGAGGACGCTAAAGGACAGCTGTGTGTGGTGTCAAGCGGCGTGCAGAGAAGGACAGCTGCATGGGCAGTCAGAACAAGTTTTCCGGCGTGCAGTAACCCTCCGAGATCCATGCCTCATTCATTTTAATAAAGGTCAGGTAATCAACACTTTTGTGACCTAGGCGAGTTCTCTTCTCAGTTACAATCCCTCCTGCTGCACTAAAGGTCCTTTCTGAGAGGACACTTGAGGCAGGGCAAGACAACAGATTTATGGCAAATTGTGACAGCTCTGGCCACAGATCAAGCCTGCGCACCCAGTAGTCCAGGGGTTCATCGCTCCTCAGAGTGTCAATATCTGCAGTTAATGCCAGGTAGTCCGCTACCTGCCGGTCGAGGCGTTCTCTGAGGGTGGATCCAGAAGGGTCCTGGCGCTGCCTTGGACTGAAAAAACTTTGCATGTCTGACGTTACAGAGTGGCCAAAGTGCATTGTCCTTGCAGGTGTGCTCGTGGGAGGATTACTGGCACCTCTGCCCCTGGAATGTAGAGTGACATCACCCTTAAAAGAATTGTACAACATGTTTTGCAGGCTGGTTTGGAAATGCAGCATCCTTTCGGACTTGTGGTACATTGGTAACATTTCTGCCACTTTATGCTTGTAACGAGGGTCTAGAAGGCGTTGCCACCCAGTACAGGTCCTTCTCCTTAAGCCTCTTGATACGGGGGTCCTTCAACAGGCATGACAGCATGAAAGACCCCATTCTCACAAGGTTGGATGCAGAGGTATCCATCTCCCCTTCCTCGTTATCAAGGAATACGTCCTCATCCACCACCGTCTCCTCCCCCCAGCCACGTACAAGACCAGGGCTCCACAAAAGGTGACCACAAGCCCCCTGGGAAGCCTGCTCCTGTTGGTCTTCTGCCTCCACAAAGCCACCTTCCTCCTCTGACTCCGCTTCTGACACCTCTCCCTGCGTTGCAGCAGGTGCCTGGGAACGTTCTGGTGATTCCGCCCAGAAATCAGGCTCTTGGTTACGCTGGTCTACAGCGTCATCTGTCACTCGTCGCACGGCGCGCTCAAGAAAAAAAAGCAAAGGGTATTAGGTCGCTGATGGTGCCTTCAGTGCGACTAACCATATTTGTGACCTCGTCAAAAGGGCGCATCAGCCTGCAGGCGTCGCGCATAAGCACCCAGTAACGGGGGAAAGAAATCCCCAGCTCTGCAGATCCAGTCCTACCACCCAGTTCAAATAGGTATTCATTGATGGCTCTTTGTTGTTGCAGCAGACGTTCAAACATCATTAGCGTAGAATTTCAGCGAGTCTGGCTGTCGCAAATTAAACGCCTGACTGGCAAGTTGTGCCGCCGCTGAATGTCAGCAAGGCGTGCCATGGCTGTGTAGGAACGTCTGAAATGGCCAGACACCTTCCTGGACTGCCTGAGAATGTCCTCCAATCCTGGGTACTTTAAGACAAACCGTTGGACTATCAAATTTAAAACATGTGCCATGCAGGGCACATGTGTTAAATTGCCCAGTCTCAGTGCTGCCAACAGATTGCTTCCGTTGTCACACACCACTTTTCCAATTTTCAGTTGGTGTGGGGTCAGCCACCGATCGGCCTGTGAGTGCAGAGATGACAGGAGTACAGATCCGGTATGGTTTCTACTTTCCAGGCACGTCATGCCCAAGACAGCATGACAACGGCGTACCTGGCACGTCGAATAGCCTATGTGGAGCTGGGGGTGCACAGGTGTGGAGGAAGACACAGCAGCAGAGGAGGAAGAAGCCGAGGAAGAAGCCAAGTTAGAAGACGACTTAGAAGACGACTTAGAAGACGACTTAGAAGACGACTTAGAAGACGAGTTAGAGAGCAAAGGAGGAGTAGAGGTGGTGGCAGACCCGCATGCAACCCGTGGCGGTGACACCAACTCCACTGTTGTTGAACCACGCATTCCCTGCTTCCCAGCCATCACCAGGTTCACCCAGTGGGCAGTGTAGGTGAGAGTCCACCAGCTGGTATGGTAAAAGCTGGCGGGCTAAGAGTGCAGACAATCCAGCTGTCAGACGCCGGGCAAGGGGATGACTCGGAGGCATTGATTTCTTACGCTCAAACATGGCCCTCACAGAAACTTGGCTGGGGGCAGATGAGCAGGAACTGGAAGGCGGAGTGGAGGGTGGTTGAGACGGGTCAAGGACAGCAGAGGTAGAGCAGTAAGATGCTGGAGCAGAAGGAGGGTGGCTTAGCGTTTGGCTGCTGCCTTTGAGGTGTTGCTCCCATAGTGCTTTGTGTTTGGCGTTCATGTGCCTTCGCATAGCAGTTGTACCTAAGTGGGTGTTGGGCTTCCCAAGACTCAGTTTCTGACTGCACTCATTGCAAATTACAGCGCTTTTGTCAGAGGCACACACATTAAAAAAATGCCACACTGCTGAGCCTTTTGATGTGGGCTTTCTAGCAGTAACAGTAGAAGTTGGTGGGTGTGTTGGCTGGCTGACCACAGGTGCCGATTCATGTTGTTGCCCTACTGTTCCCTGGGAGCTGTCCCTGCTTCTTCTAAGTCTTATTCTCCTCCTGCCTCTCTGACTCTCCGTCTCTCCATCTGAACTATCCTCCTCTTGCTCTCTTCTTGTGGGCACCCACAAAATATCACTCTCCTCATCATCATTCTCCTCAGATGCATCAATTTCTTCTGACAGCTCACAGAAGGCAGCAGCAGCGGGGACCTCATCACACCTTATGTCCATCTCTGTTGTGTTGCCTGCCTGAATTATGATATCTGGTGTAACGTCCGCATCTCCTTCATCTTCTTCTGGCAATAATGGTTGCGCATCACTCAGTTCAACAAACTCATGAGTAAATAACTCCTCTGACTCCAGTGAAGAAGGGGCGGCGGTGGCGGAGGAAGTGGTACGTGGGGTGCCCATAGCAGAGGAGGATGAGGATGTTGTGGCAAAGTTAGAAACAGTAGAGGATGGGGTGTGCTGTGTCAACTACCTCTTCAGCATTTTGGGAGTTCAGGGTAAGTGCCTTCGGAACACTGGGCAATTTCCTAGGGCCACAGGATATCATAGCAGCACGGCCCCTAGTGCCTCTGCATGGCGGCCTGCCGTTGCCTGGCATTTTTTTTATTTTTACAAAACAACAACAACTTGGGTGATGTTTCTGGACACGGAATTATTATTGTTATTTAGACAGATTGTGAAAAAGCTCACACAGCTAGGTGGCACTTGGTTGCAGACACCGGGCAACAAGGCCTGCAAGGGCAACGTATACAGTAGTGGATACGGAATATATTATTGCTGGTGGAAAACCGTCACTCAGGTTGTGTTTCTGGACACGGAATTATTATTGTAATTTAGACAGATTGTGAAAAAGCTCACACAGCTAGGTGGCACTTGGTTGCAGACACCGGGCAACGTATACAGTAGTGGATACGGAATATATTATTGCTGGTGGAAAACTGTCACTCAGGTTGTGTTTCTGGACACGGAATTATTATTGTAATTTAGACAGATTGTGAAAAAGCTCACACAGCTAGGTGGCACTTGGTTGCAGACACCGGGCAACAAGGCCTGCAAGGGCAACGTATACAGTAGTGGATACGGAATATATTATTGCTGGTGGAAAACCGTCACTCAGGTTGTGTTTCTGGACACGGAATTATTATTGTAATTTAGACAGATTGTGAAAAAGCTCACACAGCTAGGTGGCACTTGGTTGCAGACACCGGGCAACGTATACAGTAGTGGATACGGAATATATTATTGCTGGTGGAAAACCGTCACTCAGGTTGTGTTTCTGGACACGGAATTATTATTGTAATTTAGACAGATTGTGAAAAAGCTCACACAGCTAGGTGGCACTTGGTTGCAGACACCGGGCAACGTATACAGTAGTGGATACGGAATATATTATTGCTGGTGGAAAACTGTCACTCAGGTTGTGTTTCTGGACACGGAATTATTATTGTAATTTAGACAGATTGTGAAAAAGCTCACACAGCTAGGTGGCACTTGGTTGCAGACACCGGGCAACGTATACAGTAGTGGATAAGGAATATATTATTGCTGGTGGAAAACCGTCACTCAGGTTGTGTTTCTGGACACGGAATTATTATTGTTATTTAGACAGATTGTGAAAAAGCTCACACAGCTAGGTGGCACTTGGTTGCAGACACCGGGCAACAAGGCCTGCAAGGGCAACGTATACAGTAGTGGATACGGAATATATTATTGCTGGTGGAAAACCGTCACTCAGGTTGTGTTTCTGGACACGGAATTATTATTGTAATTTAGACAGATTGTGAAAAAGCTCACACAGCTAGGTGGCACTTGGTTGCAGACACCGGGCAACGTATACAGTAGTGGATACGGAATATATTATTGCTGGTGGAAAACCGTCACTCAGGTTGTGTTTCTGGACACGGAATTATTATTGTAATTTAGACAGATTGTGAAAAAGCTCACACAGCTAGGTGGCACTTGGTTGCAGACACCGGGCAACGTATACAGTAGTGGATACGGAATATATTATTGCTGGTGGAAAACTGTCACTCAGGTTGTGTTTCTGGACACGGAATTATTATTGTAATTTAGACAGATTGTGAAAAAGCTCACACAGCTAGGTGGCACTTGGTTGCAGACACCGGGCAACGTATACAGTAGTGGATAAGGAATATATTATTGCTGGTGGAAAACCGTCACTCAGGTTGTGTTTCTGGACACGGAATTATTATTGTTATTTAGACAGATTGTGAAAAAGCTCACACAGCTAGGTGGCACTTGGTTGCAGACACCGGGCAACAAGGCCTGCAAGGGCAACGTATACAGTAGTGGATACGGAATATATTATTGCTGGTGGAAAACCGTCACTCAGGTTGTGTTTCTGGACACGGAATTATTATTGTTATTTAGACAAATTGTTATTTAGACAAAATATACAGAGCAGTAGAAAGTAGATTACTAGCCAGAAAGACTACTTAAACTCTGCCTCAAAATAAATACACAGCTCCTCAGTCCTCTCCCCACACAAATACAGAGCAGTAGAAAGTAGATTACTAGCCAGAAAAACTACTTAAACTCTCCTTCAAATGAATACACAGCTCTCTCCCTACACTATCTCTTCAAGCACACACAGGCAGAATGTAAAATGGCTGCTGGGCTTCGGTTTATATATGGAAGGGAGTGGTCCAAGGGGGGGCGGGTGGCCCAGGAGGGAGAGCTGCCTGATTGGCTGCCATGTATCTGCTGGTTTGGGGTGAGAGGTCAAAATTTCGCGCCAGCTAAGGCGAACCCAAATGGCGAACATACGCCGAAAGTTCGCGAACTTCCGCGTTCGCGAACACCCGATGTTCGCGCGAATTAGTTCGCCGGCGAACAGTTCGCTACATCCCTAATGATTAGACCTGTGCCCAACCAATGATTAGACCTGTGTACTACCAATGATTAGACCTGTGCCCTTCCAATGATTAGACCTGTGTCCTACCAATGATTAGACCTGTGCCCTACCAATGATTACACCTGTGCCCTACCAATGATTAGACCCATGCCCTACCAATGATTAGACCTGTCCCCTACCAATGATTAGACCTGTGCCCTAACAATGATTAGACTTGTGTCCTACCAATGATTACGCCTGTGTCCGACCAATGATTAGACCTGTCCCCTACCAATGATTAGACCTGTGTCCTACCAATGATTAGACCTGTGCCCTACCAATGATTAGACCCATGCCCTACCAATGATTAGACCTGTCCCCTACCAATGATTAGACCTGTGCCCTAACAATGATTAGACTTGTGTCCTACCAATGATTACACCTGTGTCCGACCAATGATTAGACCTGTGCCCGACCAATGATTAGACCTATGTCCTACCAATGATTAGACCTGTGCCCTTAAATGATTAGACCTGTGTCCTACCAATGATTAGACTTGTGTCCTACCAATGATTAGACCTGTGCCCGACCAATGATTAGACCTGTGTACTACCAATGATTAGACCTGTGCCCTACCAATGATTAGACCTGTGCCCGACCAATGATTAGACCTGTGTACTACCAATGATTAGACTTGTGTCCTACCAATGATTAGACATGTGCCCTTCCAATGATTACACCTGTGCCCTACCAATGATTAGACTTGTGTCCTACCAATGATTAGACATGTGCCCGACCAATGTTTAGACCTGTGTACTACCAATGATTAGACCTGTGCCCTTCCAATGATTAGACCTGTGTCCTACCAATGATTACACCTGTGTCCTACCAATGATTAGACATGTGTCCTACCAATGATTAGACCTGTGCCTACCATTGATTAGACCCATGCCCTACCAATGATTAGACTTGTGTCCTACCAATGATTAGACCTGTGCCCGACCAATGATTAGACCTGTGTACTACCAATGATTAGACCTGTGCCCTACCAATGATTAGACCTGTGTCCTACCAATGATTAGACCTGTGCCCTTTCAATGATTAGACCTGTGTCCTACCAATGATTAGACCTGTGCCCTTCCAATGATTAGACCTGTGTCCTACCAATGATTAGACCTGTGTCCTACCAATGATTAGACCTGTGCCCTACCAATGATTAGACCTGTGTCCTACCAATGATTAGACCTGTGCCCTACCAATGATTAGACCTGTGTCCTACCAATGATTAGACCTGTGACCTACCAATGATTAGACCTGTGTCCTACCAATGATTAGACCTGTGCCCTACCAATGATTAGACTTGTGTCCTACCAATGATTAGACCTGTGCCCGACCAATGATTAGACTTGTGTCCTACCAATGATTAGACCTGTGTCCTACCAATGATTAGACCTGTGTCCTACCAATGATTAGACCATTGCCCTACCAATGATTAGACTTGTGTCCTACCATTGATTAGACCTGTGTCCTACCAATGATTAGACCTGTGTCCTACTAATGATTAGACTTGTGTCCTACCAATGATTAGACCTGTGTCCTACCAATGATTAGACCTGTGTCCTACTAATGATTAGACTTGTGTCCTACCAATGATTAGACCTGTGTCCTACCAATGATTAGACCTGTGTCCTACTAATGATTAGACCTGTGTCCTACCAATGATTAGACCTCTGTTCTACCAATGATTAGACCTGTGTCCTACCAATGATTAGACTTGTGTCCTACCAATGATTAGACCCATGTCCTACCAATGATTAGACCTGTGTCCTACCAATGATTAGACCTGTGCCCTACCAATGATTAGACCTGTGCCCTCCCAATGATTAGACCTGTGTCCTACCAATGATTACACCTGTGCCTACCACTGATTAGACCCATACCCTACCAATGATTAGACCTGTGTCCTACCAATGATTAGACCTCTGCCTACCATTGATTAGACTCATGCCCTACCAATGATTAGACCTGTGCCCTACCAATGATTAGACCTGTGCCCTACAAATGATTAGACTTGTGTCCTACCAATGATTAGACCTGTGCCTACCACTGATTAGACCCATACCCTACCAATGATTAGACCTGTGTCCTACCAATGATTAGACCTGTGCCCTACCAATGATTAGACTTGTGCCCTACCAATGATTAGACCTGTGTCCTACCAATGATTAGACCCGTGCCCTACCAATGATTAGACTTGTATTCTACCAATGATTACACCTGTGTCCTACCAATGATTACACTTGTGTCCTACCAATGATTAGATACATGTCCTACCAATGATTAGACCTTTGCCCTACCAATTATTAGACCTGTGTCCTACCAATGATTAGACCTGTGCCCTACCAATGATTAGACGTGTGTCCTACCAATGATTAGACCTGTGTCCTACCAATGATCAGACCTGTGTCCTACCAATGATCAGACCTGTGTCCTACCAATGATTAGACTTGTGTCCTACCAATGATTAGACCTGTGCCCTACCAATGATTAGACCTGTGTCCTACCAATGATTAGACTGTGTTCTACCATTGATTAGACCTGTGTCCTACCAATGATTACACTTGTTTCCTACCAATGATTAGATACGTGTCCTACCAATGATTAGACCTGTGCCCTACCAATGATTAGACCTGTGTCCTACCAATGATTAGACCTGTGCCCTACCAATGATTAGACTTGTGTTCTACCAATGATTAGACTTGGGTCCTACCAATGATTACACCTGTGCCCTACCAATGATTAGACTTGTGTCCTACCAATGATTAGACCTGTGTCCTACCAATGATCAGACCTGTGTCCTACCAATGATTAGACCATTGCCCTACCAATGATTAGACTTGTGTCCTACCAATGATTAGACCCGTGCCCTACCAATGATTAGACTTGTGTCCTACCAATGATTAGACCATTGCCTTACCAATAATTAGACTTGTGTCCTACCAATGATTAGACCTGTGTCCTACCAATGATTAGACTTGTGTCCTGCCAATGATTAGACCTGTGTCCTACCAATGATTAGACCTGTGTCCCACCAATGATTAGACCTGTGTCTCACCAACGATTAGACCTGTGTCCTACCAATGATTAGACCCATGTCCTAATAGTGAATATACCTGTGTCCTACCAATGATTAGACCCATGTCCTAACAATGAATATACCTGTGTCCTACCAATGATTAGACCTGTGCCCTACCAATGATTAGACCTGTGCTCTACCAATGATTAGACCTGTGCCCTACCAATGATTAGACCTGTGCCCTACCAATGATTAGACCTGTGTCCTACCAATAATTAGACCTGTGCCCTACCAATGATTAGACCTGTGCCCTACCAATGATTAGACATGTGTCCTACCAATGATTAGACCTTTGCCCTTCCAATGGTTAGACCTGTGTTCTACCAATGATTAGACCTGTGTCCTACCAATGTTTAGACCTGTGTCCTACCAATGATTAGACCTATGCCCTACCAATGATTATACCTGAGTCCTTCCAATGATTAGACCCGTGTCCTATGAATGATTAGACCTGTGCCTTACCAATGATTAGACCTTTTCCCTACCAATGATTAGACCTGTTCCCTACCAATGATTAGACTTGAGCCCTACCAATGATTAGACCTGTCCTTCCACATCCAAGGCAGGGGATACTGCTACCTCTACAGATAACTTGTGTTAATTGCCAAAACATAAAGTTTTTAGATTGTTTATCATTTGCTGTAGAAAAGATACTGCAAAAATGTTTATTTGTCTAAATTCTAATTACTTATTTCTTTTGAAAGCAAAGGCTGGGGTGTTACACCAGTCTCCTGTTTGCGGTTGTTACAAATATTACTTTATTTTACCAGGCCTAATCTCCAAAATTACAAATATCTCTTGGATTTCCTTTATTTGATAAGTGAATTCAACAAAGACCAATACTTGTCACAGAACCTGACCCTGGGGTACCACATATATGATTCCTGTGGGGATGTATATAAGGCTGAGAGTAGCGTATTACAGATATTATCTGGGCTCAGAGACCCAGTTCCCAATTACTCCTGTGCTGGGAAGAGAAATATTGTTGGATTTATTGGGGATCTCACCTCAGAAACAACTATTCCCATTGCCCACATACTCAGTGTGCTTGGCTACTCCCAGGTAAGAAAGAAGGGCAAGTATGTTTACTCTTTTTACAGGGGACACTAAACCCTGCTGCACAGCGTGGCGCAACCAAACATTACTCAGTTGTTGTTGGACTACAAATCCCAGAATAATGTAACATATAATGAAGGGTGAGACATGCTGGGAGCTGTAGTCCAGCAACATCAGGGCTGTATTCTTAAAGCAACATTGCACAATAAAACTTTCCCCGAAATCTCCATTAAAATGCAAAAGAATCCTCCAATGGGAATCCGGCTCCCTGTTCTCTGTTCCTGCAATTGGGAGTTGGGAGCAATAAGCACAGTTTCCCAGCACTGAACAAGTCTGTCCCTTTATCCCCATGTCTTATTCCTGTGCCATATAATGACGGGAAAATGCCATCATTATCTCTATATGTAAGGTACCAGCAAGGGGCCTGACACAGTGCTGGGAATCAGCATTCTCATTGGTCACTTCTCTTGCATCTATAATGAAGTTTTCAGTCAGTAGAATTCTCATTGGTGAATTGGTTTCCATGTGTAATTATGTTTTTCATCAACTTCTATAGAGAACTAGGGGGTGCAGTGGGGCAGCTTTACAGTTGGGTTTGGGTACAATTTCAGGTGCTATAGTTATGGGGCTTTATTGTTATATGTAGCACTGAAAATACAACTATTGTGGCAAAACAATGTGCCGTCCCCAGGACTCCTGTAGCTGCCAACAACACCTTTACTGAATATTTAATGGAGGGTGTCAGAATGCCTTTAAATAAAGGACAAGTAAGAGAATGGACAGCAAATTTAGCCCCTCCTATGCTTAAATCACATGTCTGACAAGTAACCAATGACAGGCAGGACGTTAATATGTAAACGAGTTGTACTAAACGAATATGCGACACAATGGTAATCTTTTGTCTTATCTAAAATAGTTTGTAAATATAAAGCTCAGAATTGTACAAGAAATTAAAAACTCTCTCTATGCCCACTGGCCAACACCTGCGTATCTTTCAGTACAAGTTTTGCTCATCTAAGAGAGAGCAATGTCTATGAGATTAATTTTATTTTCCACTAAAACAGGTCCTTTAATTGTAGCCCATATTAAAGGCAAAGGCATGCTGATTACTACAGATTGGTCCTCCAATAGAGATGCACTTATTCTTAATTAGATACATTATTGAGATTTTTTAAGATTCATGGTTACATATACCAAAAGAACCACAACGTGCCCAAAGCACCAGGGAGCATATATGTTGGCCTCCATTTTGTTAGTAACCTTCTTTTTGTTGCAGATCAGTTATGGAGCTACAGACCCTTTCCTCAGTGACAGAGTTACCTTCCCTTACTTTTTCCGGACAGTACAAAGTAAGGATGGGCAGTATTTTGCTATAAGTCAGTTGCTAAAATATTTTGGTTGGACCTGGGTTGGGATTATTACAACTGATGATATGAATGGAGACGAAGCTTATCAACTGCTATCAAACTATCTCTCCAGTGAAGGCATCTGCATTGAGTTCTCAATAAAGCTCAATAATCAAAATGTATATAAAGAACTCATGCAACACAAATCTTCCAGTGTGGTTATCTTTTGTGGGACCATTAATTTAAAAACAGCGGTAAAACTACAGGAACTGTCAGATATGTTCAGTGACAAGACGTTTATCTTTACATCTGACTTAATCTATTATAGTTATCTAATCTATCATGCACTTACATTGGTTAATGGAAGCTTGATAATCACGCAGAACAGGGCCGACTATATTAGAAGTAATACCAGGCTCACGCAGTTCATAGCAAGTGTCCACCCATCACGGCACCCAGAAGACAAGTTGCTAGAAGCTATTTGGATGCTGCACCATTCCTGTATGGCAGAAAATATGAGTTTGACTTTTACACATAAACTCATTTATTCACCGCATCTTCCGAACTGCACAGGGGAGGAACGACTAAGTGATATTGAAGCCTTTAATGAGGAATTCCATACTAGGAACATGATTATTGCAGTCCATGCCTTGATCCTAGAGTGTAGCAAGATGCATTATCGGCAAAACTTCATTACTGAGCAGAAGTCTGGAAAAAACAGAAAGGTTATTCATTTTAAGCATCAGGTAAGATGTACAGGTCATGATGGCTTTCATATATTACCCTCGTTGCTTCTGATTTCTCTCATGTTATGTGTGGCAGAAGTGGGGTTTTGGTACTGAGCTATACAGGTATCGGACACCTTATCTGTAAACCCGTTATCCAGAAAGCTCCGAATTACGGAAAGCTCGTCTCCCATAGACGCCATTTTAATCCAATAATTCAGAATTTTAAAACTGATTTCCTTTTTATCTGTAGTAATAAAACAGTACCTGTACTTGATCCCAACTAAGATATAATTACCCCTTATTGGGGGCAGAACAGCCCTATTGGGTTTATTTAATGGTTAAATGATTCCCTTTTCTCTGTAATAATAAAACAGTACCTGTACTTGATCCCAACTAAGATATAATTACCCCTTATTGGGGCAGAACAGCCCTATTGGGTTTATTTCATGGTTAAATGATTCCCTTTTCTCTGTAATAATAAAACAGTACCTGTACTTGATCCCAACTAAGATATAATTACCCCTTATTGGGGGCAGAACAGCCCTATTGGGTTTATTTCATGGTTAAATGATTTCCTTTTCTCTGTAATAATAAAACAGTACCTGTACTTGATCCCAACTAAGATATAATTACCCCTTATTGGGGCAGAACAGCCCTATTGGGTTTATTTCATGGTTAAATGATTCCCTTTTCTCTGTAATAATAAAACAGTATCTGTACTTGATCCCAACTAAGATATAATTACCCCTTATTGGGGCAGAACAGCCCTATTGGGTTTATTTCATGGTTAAATGATTCCCTTTTCTCTGTAATAATAAAACAGTACCTGTACTTGATCCCAACTAAGATATAATTACCCCTTATTGGGGCAGAACAGCCCTATTGGGTTTATTTCATGGTTAAATGATTCCCTTTTCTCTGTAATAATAAAACAGTACCTGTACTTGATCCCAACTAAGATATAATTACCCCTTATTGGGGCAGAACAGCCCTATTGGGTTTATTTCATGGTTAAATGATTCCCTTTTCTCTGTAATAATAAAACAGTACCTGTACTTGATCCCAACTAAGATATAATTACCCCTTATTGGGGCAGAACAGCCCTATTGGGTTTATTTCATGGTTAAATGATTCCCTTTTCTCTGTAATAATAAAACAGTACCTGTACTTGATCCCAACTAAGATATAATTACCCCTTATTGGGGCAGAACAGCCCTATTGGGTTTATTTCATGGTTAAATGATTCCCTTTTCTCTGTAATAATAAAACAGTACCTGTACTTGATCCCAACTAAGATATAATTACCCCTTATTGGGGCAGAACAGCCCTATTGGGTTTATTTAATGGTTAAATGATTCCCTTTTCTCTGTAATAATAAAACAGTACCTGTACTTGATCCCAACTAAGATATAATTACCCCTTATTGGGGCAGAACAGCCCTATTGGGTTTATTTCATGGTTAAATGATTCCCTTTTCTCTGTAATAATAAAACAGTACCTGTACTTGATCCCAACTAAGATATAATTACCCCTTATTGGGGCAGAACAGCCCTATTGGGTTTATTTAATGGTTAAATGATTCCCTTTTCTCTGTAATAATAAAACAGTACCTGTACTTGATCCCAACTAAGATATAATTACCCCTTATTGGGGCAGAACAGCCCTATTGGGTTTATTTAATGGTTAAATGATTCCCTTTTCTCTGTAATAATAAAACAGTACCTGTACTTGATCCCAACTAAGATATAATTACCCCTTATTGGGGCAGAACAGCCCTATTGGGTTTATTTCATGGTTAAATGATTCCCTTTTCTCTGTAATAATAAAACAGTACCTGTACTTGATCCCAACTAAGATATAATTACCCCTTATTGGGGCAGAACAGCCCTAATGGGTTTATTTAATGGTTAAATGATTCCCTTTTCTCTGTAATAATAAAACAGTACCTGTACTTGATCCCAACTAAGATATAATTACCCCTTATTGGGGCAGAACAGCCCTATTGGGTTTATTTCATGGTTAAATGATTCCCTTTTCTCTGTAATAATAAAACAGTACCTGTACTTGATCCCAACTAAGATATAAATAATCATTATTGGATGCAAAACAATCCTATTCAGTTTAATTAATATTTTATTGATTTTTTAGTAGACTTAAGGTCCAAATTACAGAAAGACCTCCTTTCCGGAATACCCTTGGTCCCAAGCATTCTGGATAACAGGTCCTTGTAGTCTGGGAGGCTGGGTTTGTTTGGGAGTAAGAGTGGCCTTTTCTTTAAGCATTTACTTTTTATATTGGGGAATGAACCCATGTACTATCTACAAGCTCTTAATGTAATATTTTTTGCAGCAAATAAAGACATTTTTCACATATGGGAGCAATGGCACATAAACACAAGCAAAAAACTGTTTGGGCACAAGGGAACAAAATTAGTGACAATGAACAGAAAAAGAGCTGAACGATCTGCACCATTCCCAAAAAATCAGCATACTTGTTTTACTCCAGTATAAACACATTTACCATACGGCAATATTAAATAATAAAAAATGGGTGGTCACAAAAAGGAAATGTATCTTCTGACTGCATTCAGTACTATAGGATCATTTCCTACATCAGAGAATTATCCATTCTCATGGAAAGTTCAACGCAATGGGGGGTTGATTGGTCCCGAAGAAATCACAGTAGTTAATTGTTTCCCTTTTGTTTTAAAGGAGAAGAAAATATACAGTCACTGGGGGTGCACCCCTCTGAATTGTTATCACTTACCTAATACCCTGGGCCAGTGCTCCTGTTAGTACAAAACTACCCTGGCCTGGGGTACCTGTGAGAAAGTGATCCTCTTCCTCTCAATGTTCTTTGCGTTGGGGACTGATGCATCACAGTGAAAAAGTTGGCTTTTTTGTTAAACGTCAGCTCTTCACTCTACTGCGTAAGCAAAGGAAGAAGGAAGAGTAAGGCTTGCCCTTAGGGACCCCAGGCTGGTGCAGTTATTTGCCAACAGAAGCCCTGGCCCGGGGCATCAAGTGAGTGATTACAATCAATGGGAGTGCACCTCCCAGTAATTCTCCATTAAGGAAATGATATATTTATCAAAGCTTGAGCTTGATGCCAAATGATAGTGCTTGGGGCTAGTTAGCTGGGGTGCTGAGCTCTATCTTTAGTCTGAATCTCTGCTCCCCAATACATTACATTAACATTTATTTATAAAGCGCCAACATATTCCGCCGCGCTGTACAATAAGTGGGTTACATACATTGGGCATACAGAGTAACATATAAAGCAATCAGTAACCGATACAGGAGGGGAAGGGAGCCCTGCCCAAAAGAGCTTACACTCTACAAGGAGTAACATATAAAGCAATCAGTAACCGATACAGGAGGGGAAGGGAGCCCTGCCCAAAAGAGCTTACACTCTACAAGGAGTAACATATAAAGCAATCAGTAACCGATACAGGAGGGGAAGGGAGCCCTGCCCAAAAGAGCTTACACTCTACAAGGAGTAACATATAAAGCAATCAGTAACCGATACAGGAGGGGAAGGGAGCCCTGCCCAAAAGAGCTTACACTCTACAAGGAGTAACATATAAAGCAATCAGTAACCGATACAGGAGGGGAAGGGAGCCCTGCCCAAAAGAGCTTACACTCTACAAGGAGTAACATATAAAGCAATCAGTAACCGATACAGGAGGGGAAGGGAGCCCTGCCCAAAAGAGCTTACACTCTACAAGGAGTAACATATAAAGCAATCAGTAACCGATACAGGAGGGGAAGGGAGCCCTGCCCAAAAGAGCTTACACTCTACAAGGAGTAACATATAAAGCAATCAGTAACCGATACAGGAGGGGAAGGGAGCCCTGCCCAAAAGAGCTTACACTCTACAAGGAGTAACATATAAAGCAATCAGTAACTGATACAGGAGGGGAAGGAGGCCCTGCCCAAAAGAGCTTACACTCTACAAGGAGTAACATATAAAGCAATCAGTAACTGATACAGGAGGGGAAGAGAGCCCTGCCCAAAAGAGCTTACACTCTACAAGGAGTAACATATAAAGCAATCAGTAACCAATACAAGAGGTGATGAGGGCCCTGCCCAAAAGAGCTTACACTCTACAAGAGAGCTTACAATCTACATTTCACAAATAGGTGGGAAAGTGGAAATTCGGGCAATTATTCGCTGCTTTGGATCAAGTCATCCCAGTAAGGAAAGTAAATTTTTAAATATAAAAGTCATAGTAATGTTATCAATAGTAGCACCTATTAAGGTCATCATGTAACAATGGCGCCGGTACTGATTTTCTATTTATGTTTATAGCAAAGGTTTCTGTAAAAAAAAAACAATCCAAAGTAATCCAGGTTTACATCTCAGAATGAATATGAAGATTTGCTTTCAAAAATTGCAAAAACTTAAATATATTTTGGTGAAAACTGGGAAAACATATATTTCATACTTTTTAGACATAATATTCTTTCCCTCTTAATTATGTCTAAATTATCCATTCTCAGGGAAAGTTCAACCTCCCAGCCAGGCCCAAGAAAATGGGGGCTTGGTTGATTCACAGCAGTTAATATTTTCCCTTTTTTATTTTTTTTTTTAAAGAAAAAGGGAAAGGTGCAATCACTGGGGGTTCGCCCCCATTGATTGTTATCACTTACCTGCACATAATTCCATAACATCTTTGGTCTTTTGCTTTACAGTTATACCACCTTCTGAATAAAATGCTTTATCCGTATGAGGGACAGTTTATGAAGTCTTTCAATGAAAATGGGGAGTTGGTTTCTCCCTATCATATAAATAATCTATTTATTACAAATGATTATGTAAGTGACAAAAAAATTGGATTGTATATACCCTGGGCTCCTCCAAATCAGAAGCTAAATATTACACACAATGCAATAAACTGGAAAACCAAATATAACAAGGTAGGGCAAACGTTCCTCCTCCATATGTTCTACTTAACTGATACTGGAAAAAAAATAGAAAATTCTCTCTTTCTTTGTGAAGGTCCTCATTCATTTAGGTCAAGGTATATCTGTAGCAATAAATCAAATCTACTGGACTTTCTGTGTTTTTATTGAACATGTTTCACTAGTCATCCAACTGGCTTTCTCAATTCAAAACCGAGAAAGGTCTTCAAGAAAAACTTGGAAAAGTTTACTTGGAAAGATGAAAACTAATCCTGGTTGTTTACCATTCAATCTTTATTATTATAAAAAATATAATCTCTGTCCAGGGTTTAACTTTGCAACCAAAGAGTCCATGTTCTTTTTGTAAACATAACCCACTGATGGTTGCCAATCAATAGAGCAATGTAAAGATGCCAACAAGGATCTGATTCAGCAGAAAGTTGTCTAGAAGTGTGGTTGCTTCATAAGTAATCCCCTGCAACTGTATTATTATTATTATTATTACAAGTATCACTAAAGTTCCAAAGCTTAAACCTTAAGGTGGTTGGATAAGAGCATGTTCATGAATACTGAGGACACTGAGCTGACTCAGCATAGTTCTATAATTGTTATTAGGTACCAACAAAATGCTAATAGATTTATATATTTTGATTTTAGGTCCCAAGAGCTCAATGTTCAGAGAACTGTCTTCCTGGATTCAGGAAAGCACCAAGGCCCAGAGCCCAGTCCTGCTGTTATGACTGTGTCCCATGTTCCTCAGGAGAGATCTCCAATACAACTGGTATAAATGCATATTGAATAGTATCAAGTAAGCATCGCCTGTAAACTGTTGCAGTGTTGCCTGAGAGTCCATGAATATGAGGCCTATGGCAAGCAGGTGGATAAGGACAGGTAGTTGGAACTAATGGAAGCTCAATCAAGAAACTAAAGAGAGAGAGCGTGCAATGAAGGAAAAAGGTCTGGTAGACTAGCAATGACACCAATGCTGAGCAATGCTTAGGGGGTGGTACTGCTCTGTAACTACATATATTTTTTAGATTTAGAAATATCTGTTTCTATATAATTTAATTAGATAACTGTTAAAAGATAAGGAAAGGCGTAAACACCAAGGTAAGGATGCTAATTTGTTAGATAACCCCCAGTAACAATAATTATAATCACCTAACCAGCTATAGGGGCACTACATTGCCATCTTCTTCACCTTTTGAACCCACCATATGGCCCTTGGCCTTTGCTTTTTAATCTAATGGTCATGTCCACCTAGCCCCTAATTGTATAGAGGATCAACAAAAAGGAAGAAGGTGGTGATATATTGCTCCTACCCTAGTACCACAGGCCAGTGCAGTTTACAGCAAACAGGTTGACTGGCCCAGTGTCTAAGGTTTATAATCACTGGGGGTTGCCTAACAAATTGGACCCCCTGTTATTTTGCCTGCCCTTACTTACTTAATATAATATATTTCTAATGTATTTATTTGTCAACTTTATAGACAGTGAAAATTGCATCAGATGCCCAGACACAGAATGGCCCAATGCTAACAAAAGTGCTTGTGTTGTAAAAGGTGCAGAGTTCCTTTCATACACAAATGATGTGATTTCTGTGTTTTTTTCATCAATTTCTGTTCTCCTTTTTGTTATAACTCTACTTATATTGGGAATTTTTATTATATACCGGGACACCCCCATAGTGAGAGCCAACAACCGGAGCCTGAGCTTCCTCCTCCTTGTCTCCATCAAGCTGAGCTTCCTCAGTGTGTTTCTGTTCCTCGGTCGCCCTGTGGATATAACCTGCATGCTGCGCATCGTCACTTTTGGAATCACCTTCTCCATAGCTGTCTCTTCTCTCCTGGCCAAGACTATCATGGTTTGTGTTGCTTTCAAAGCCACCAAGCCAGGGATCTCATGGAGAACATGGGTAGGGGTCAAACTGTCCAATTCTGTAGTCTTGTTCTGCTCATCCATTCAAATAATCATCTGCATGACTTGGTTGGCCATTTCTCCTCCCTTTCAGGAACTGGACATTCACACTTCCCATGGAACCATCATCATTCAGTGCAATGAGGGCTCAGCTATTGGCTTTTACTCAGTTATTGGGTATATGGGGCTTCTGGCAGCTGTTAGTTTTGTTTTAGCATTTTTAGCTCGGAGCTTACCGGACAGTTTTAATGAGGCCAAGTACATCACTTTCAGCATGCTGCTCTTCTGCAGTGTTTGGATCACAATGATCCCGGCCTATCTGAGCACCAAAGGCAAAAACACTGTGTGTGTGGAGATATTTGCCATACTCACCTCAAGCGCCGGCCTTTTAGCCTGTATATTTCTGCCCAAATGTTACACAATTTTGTTTAGACCTGAAATCAACACAAAATCTATTTTACGTGGAAACAAATTCTGTTAAGCTCTTTAAGATCTGTAATAGGGTTAATAAAACTTCTCCAGATAGTTGAATGATAACTATACATATTTATTTGCTTCTTTTATAGATTGAAATAACATAATAACCAATAAAGCATTCTAAAAACCAAACTCTAGTCTTGCCAATTAATCAAGGGTATTTCGAAGCCAAGCGGTGGTCATTGTAGATTAATATCTTCTAAAGTCCTTATCGTGGCTTCCTATTAAACAAGCAATATTTTACAAACTCCTTCTCTTAACCTTCAAAGCCCTCCATTCCTCTGCTCCTCACTCCATCCCTTCCCTTGTGTCTCCATACGTTTCTGGCCGACTCCTCTGCTCCTCACTACATCTCTTCCCTTGTGTCTCCGTACGTTCCTGGCCGACTCCTCTGCTCCTCACTACATCTCTTCCCTTGTGTCTCCGTACGTTCCTGGCTGACTCCTTCGTTCCTCACTACATCCCTTCCCTTGTGTCTCCATACGTTCCTGGCCGACTCCTCTCCCCTCACTACATCCCTTCCCTTGTGTCTCTGTACGTTCCTGGCTGACTCCTCTGCTCCTCACTACATCCCTTCCCTTGTGTCTCCGTACATTCCTGGCCGACTCCTCTGCTCCTCACTACATCCCTTCCCTTGTGTCTCCGTACGTTCCTGGCCGACTCCTTCGTTCCTCACTACATCCCTTCCCTTGTGTCTCTGTACGTTCCTGGCCGACTCCTCTCCCCTCACTACATCCCTTCCCTTGTGTCTCTGTACATTCCTGGCTGACTCCTCTGCTCCTCACTACATCCCTTCCCTTGTGTCTCCGTACGTTCCTGGCCGACCCCTCTCCTCCTCACTACATCTCTTCCCTTGTGTCTCCGTACGTTCCTGGCTGACTCCTCTGCTCCTCACTACATCCCTTCCCTTGTGTCTCCATATGTTCCTGGTCGACCCCTCTGCTCCTCACTCCATCCCTTCCCTTGTGTCTCCGTACATTCCTGGCCGACTCCTCTGCCCCTCACTACATCCCTTCCCTTGTGTCTCCGTACATTCCTGGCCGACTCCTCTGCCCCTCACTACATCTCTTCCCTTGTGTCTCCGTACGTTCCTGGCCGACCCCTCTGTTCCTCACTACATTTCTTCCCTTGTGTCTCTGTACGTTCCTGGCCGACTCCTCTGCTCCTCACTACATCTCTTCCCTTGTGTCTCCGTACGTTCCTGGCCGACTCCTCTGCTCCACACTATATCTCTTCTCTTGTGTCTCTGTACGTTCCTGGCCGACTCCTCTGCTCCTCACTACATCTCTTCCCTTGTGTCTCCGTACGTTCCTGGCCGACCCCTCTGTTCCTCACTACATTTCTTCCCTTGTGTCTCTGTACGTTCCTGGCCGACTCCTCTGCCCCTCACTACATCTCTTCCCTTGTGTCTCCGTACGTTCCTGGCCGACTCCTCTGCTCCTCACTACATCTCTTCCCTTGTGTCTCCGTACATTCCTGGCTGACCCCTCTGTTCCTCACTACATCTCTTCCCTTGTGTCTCTGTACATTCCTGGCCGACTCCTCTGCTCCTCACTACATCTCTTCCCTTGTGTCTCCGTACATTCCTGGCCGACTCCTCTGCTCCTCACTACATCTCTTCCCTTGAGTCTCTGTACGTTCCTGGCCGACTCCTTCGTTCCTCGCAGAGCAATCGTTTGGTTGCGCCCCCCACTACTACTGCTGTTTCCCGCCTTAACCCTTTCTGCCTGGCTGCCCCTCACATTGGGAATGCCCTCCCTGATTTCCTCCGGAGAGAATCCTCCCTTAGTCTTTTTAAAACCAAACTAAAAGACTCCCTATTGGAGCACTCGCCCAGCACCTGATCTGGGAACTGGCACTTATATTGTAATGTCACCCACTGGGACCTACAGCACTTATATTTGCCTATTTGACTTGTTGCAACTGTATCTTGTATTTTTTTTTGCTTATTGTAATACCCCTGTTTATATTAATGTATTCTACTGTACATCGCTGCGTACATATATAGCGCTTTATAAATAAAGTTATACATACATACATACAATTTTGTCATAAACGCATTATACCAAGTAAAGGTTACTCGTGTGTTTTTTCTTAGGATGGTCAGTAAGAATCTAGATCCGAATTTACCTAGAAAATGCTTCATTATGTGTACGTTGTAAAGGACAGCTGATGAGTACAACCCACTATAACTGGAGCAATTCTGGAGGGTCTCCTGTAGCAGGGACTGAATCTGTAATTCAGTTTAAAAATAAATGTGGTTATGGAACCATACCGGAATATAAAAGCATAGAAACTGGTATTCTGTCTTCAGTTTTGTTTAACTGCTGAACCCAAATTAAAGGGGTGCTCCAAACAAAAATGCTTTTGTCTGATGAAAGAAATTGTAAATTTAAGCAAATTGTCAACATCAATTAATTGAATAGTAACAATGGATTTGATGTTATTTGCCAAATATAGAAATTCAGGACAATGTACATGAAAATGGCATGAAAAATATTCCATTGGTTCCATTTTTTCTCCACAAGTTCTCAGAACTGATACAACGATAAATAGTTCTACCAAAACAAATTTGCACATCATATTTTACGTTCAAACAACCTCTATTTATTAGGTTTCCACATATAACATACTCAGTCTTTATCAAGATGTCACATTGTCCCTGATTTCAGAAACCCCCAAGTACCCTTGGGGAGAAGTAAATGGCATTCAGTGGAGCAGTATTGATCAGGTAAGCTACCATAGCTTCAAAACATTATTGCTGTTGACTCTTGAGATACATTGAGCACCCCCATGATTTCCATTTGGGGTAAGTGCTAGTTGCAATATGATTAACCAATTTCTGGGCTCGATGTTTAAGTTTTGTAATGGGTTGCCCAAGCAGAAGCTGTGGTGTTGATATTGAGCAGCAATGCATGGAAAGAACAGATAATATCCCATCCCGCATTCCAATAACGAGTGGACAAATTAGAGAGGAGGGCTGGGAAAGACCCAGGGGTCTTGGAAAACATAGGTATGACAAAGTGAGAGGAGAAAAGGAGGGGGGAAGTCCTCAAGAAAAATTTTAACAACATAGCCAAAAACCTAAGGGTAAGGACATGCAAGACCTTATGGAGAATAGGGAGATTAATGTGGGGTTTAGGCTCCTATGCAAGTTAAATGCTGGGCAATAGTGATGAGCTAATTCGCCAGAATTCACAAAATGCTAGAAATGCACAACTTTTTTTTTACACGACTGTGCACTTTTTTACACCACTATACTATACGCAACGGGACCACAAGCTGGAAATACATTATTAACAGGCTGATCTCACTATTAATTATATGCTTACTAATGTGAGAAGCCTGACTGGTAAAATAGGAGAGCTGGAGGTACTGGCTCTAGAGTCAAAATATGATTTGATTTGTATTGCTGAAATATGGCTAAATGAGTGACATGACTGGGCAGTAAATGTAACATGCTATACGGAGGGACAGAGGTAATAGGAAAGTGTGAAGAAGTGGAAAATGGAGAAAATTAAAGATTTATGGGTAAAGCTTTCCACATATTTTAAAGAGTTCAGCAAATTAATTGTATGGGTATGCTGTACAGACCTCCTTATGTAAGTGAAAAGGAAGAGGTTGCTCCTTTTGGGGCAAGTAACAATATTGGTATTGATGTAACAGTACTTCCAGGATAGTTAACGGGAGCAACTTAATAAACTTGTTGCATGACAGCTTTATGTCATAGGCTATTGAGGAGCCAACCAGTTTTGAGCTGTATTAAATGGGCAATAGCTTCACGGGTGGGGGGGGTTATTCTTCCCCTTTACAGAGCGCTGGTAAGGCCCCATCTAGAATATGCTGTTCAGTTTTGGTCTCCAGTGCTCAAACGGGACATTATTGAGTTAGAGAGTTGTCCAGAGAAGGGCAACTAAGCTGGTAAAGGGTATGGGAAGTCTCAGTTATGGGGAAAGACTGGCCCAGTTGGGTCTGTTTACACTGGAGAAGAGGCGCTTAAGGGGTGACATGATAACTATTTATAAATATATAAGGGGAGCATATAATAACCTCTTTAATGCTTTATTTTCCAGAAGTTCCTTCCAACTGACATGAGGGCACCCATTCTGATTAGAAAAGTCTGAGCCACCCGGGTATTTGAGAACTGTGAGTTTGATTATAAGCTGCTGGGAAACCACACCTTGTCCTTTAACTCCTGCTGCAGGATTCTTGCATTGATGTTATACAGTATGCCAGCAGGAGGGTTAGCCCCATCAGCCCATTGCTATATCCAGTCAAGGAATGAAATGTGATTCCTGTTTTTATGGCAAGTTCTTATGATAAGCAAAATTTTTCACCAGGTTTCACCGCAAAAAAAATGCCCATTTTACCGGCAATGGCCGGTAAAAAAACATTGTCTTAATCAGCGGTATTGGCTAAAACATTAGATAGCTTCAAGCAGGGCTTGGGTGGCTTTTTAGCAAGTGAGGGAATACAGGGTTATTGATAAATAGCTGGTACAAAATGATCCAGGGACTGGTCCTATCTTGTAGTCAGGAAGGGGTGCTTTTCTCTCTCTGGGGCAAATAAGAGAGGTTTCAGAAAAGTCTTTCCTCTGGATCAGCTAGCAGCTAGGCAGGCTTTATGTAGACATAAATGGTTGAACTTAATGGATATGAATCTCTTTTTGCCCTAACTTACTGTGTTCATTCGTTACTATAAAACATTTCTACCCTGAAGAATATATGCAACTGCCTACAGTTGTTACTGGATGATAGTAGATATGTGGAAAGCTAAGGCCTCAAAAAACATCTAGAGGGGAGCAGCCTTCAATTTGGTTCCGATTGGCCTGACTCTTGATTGCAGTGGAACCATAAATAAACATCTGAGCTGCTAATGCCAGTTGTCTCATAATCTCGGCATAATGTATAAACACTCTTGGGAAGATGTCAGATACTGTCAGGTCAACAAAAACCTGGACACAAATGCTAGAGAACCGAGGGCTGGAAAATTGTTACATCTCCACGGCCTCTGTGCAAATTCTCACTGCAAAATAAACAAATTGGGGAGCTCTGTGCTGATGGGCAAATTAACTGTGGGTGCAGAAGCAATTGGAATAGTTCTTGCACCATTTAGGGAGTTCAGGGGCAATAAAACCAACCTCTAATAGGAGCAGGGAGTTCAGGGGCAATAAACCAGCCCCTAATAGGAGCAGAGAGTTCAGGGGCAATAAAACCAGCCCCTAATAGGAGCAGGGAGTTCAGGGGAAATAAAACCAGCCCCTAATAGGAGCTGGGAGTTCAAGGGAAATAAAACCAGCCCCTAATTGGAGCAGGGAGTTCAGGGGCAATAAAACCAGCCCCTAATAGGAGCAGGGAGTTCAGGGGCAATAAAACCAGCCCCTAATAGGAGCAGGGAATTCAGAGGCAATAAACCAGCCCCTAATAGGAGCAGGGAGTTTAGGGGCAATAAAACCAGCCCCTAATAGGAGCAGGGAGTTCAGGGGCAATAAAACCAGCCCTTATTAGGAGCAGGGAGTTCAGGGGCAATAAAACCAGCCCCTAATAGGAGCAGGGAGTTCAGGGGCAATAAAACCAGCCCCTAATAGGAGCAGGGAGTTTAGGGGCAATAAAACCAGCCCCTAATAGGAGCAGGGAGTTCAGGGGCAATAAAACCAGCCCCTAATAGGAGCAGGGAGTTCAGGGGCAATAAAACCAGCCCCTAATAGGAGCAGGGAATTCAGAGGCAATAAACCAGCCCCTAATAGGAGCAGGGAGTTTAGGGGCAATAAAACCAGCCCCTAATAGGAGCAGGGAGTTCAGGGGCAATAAAACCAGCCCCTAATAGGTAGACATCATGGATGGTATGCCCATATATCTTTATTAAAGATTCACTGAGCGAATATCCCTATCCAAGAATGGATATGAAGCCCTTGCACTGAGCCTTGTACCCCCGTGTTTGTCTGAAGCCAGTGTAACTCTGTAGGCAAAACCTTTAAATGATGCAAAACGTTGAGCCCTCAAGTTATAGGACAAGAAGTCCAAGTGGTAACTCTGGGCAGTTTACCCCACGTACTAACTCTAGGGTTATGGTGTTTATCGCTAGGAGCAAATTATTTCAACAGGCGTGGATTTGCAAAATGATGTCTGCCCCCAATTCTTAAGGCACAAAAGCCTTTGGGGGTCATTTATAAAATTACAAAATTTTGCAAACAGAATCCCAGGTCATCTGAATCCACCCCCTGGCGTATAGAGGAAGCAGATACCCCGCCCAGATGTAGGGTCTCTATATTCCTCTATAGCAGTGATCCCCAACCAGTGGCTCGGGGGCAACATGTTGCTCTCCAACCCCTTGGATGTTGCTCCCAGTGGCCTTAAAGCAGCTGCCTATTTTTGAATTCTTGGCTTGGAGGCAAGTTTTGGTTGCATAAAAAACAGATGTACTGCCAAACAGAGCCTTCTGTAGGCTTCCAATCCATATAGGGGCTGCCAAATAGCCAATAACAATCTTTATTTGGCACTCCAGGAACATGTCTTATGCTTGTGTTGCTCTCCAACTCTTTTTACATTTGTGTGTGGCTCATGGGTAAAAAAAGGTTGGGGATCCCTGCTTAGTAGGTATGCCCCTGTATAACTGGGCCAATAGAAACACATACTGCTTTACATGTAAAGCCAATGTACTTCTATAGAGAACTAGGGGGGCACAGCGGGACAGCTTTATGGTTGGGTTTAGTTGAAGAGTTGAACCGGCCCTTACAAGCCCATGATAGAAGCACCAATAAAGTAATATAACTAATACAGGTCAAACTGATGTATTTATTAAAATATTTAGCAATTGGTAAACAATAAAATAGTTAAGAGTTGAATAATAAAACATGTGCAGCTGAATGTAATAACTGAAGGGAATATTGGTATAGCCCAATGAATGATGAATTCGCTATACTATTGTATTTAATTTGCTTAAGAGTTAACAGTCTCTTTCCTGAAGTTCAGTTTTTCCAGTACTGTAAATACACGGAGTCCTTAGTGAATTTCTCTAATTACTATAAACAGCCCCATGAATAACATGAATAACATGAATAACGTCTCAGTATCCGGCTGTCAGTAGGTGAGACCCCCGGGGGGATCTATATCCAACTTATATAATTACAGGGATCACTCACATAACTGCTCAGCAAACTTTTGTTTAGAAATAACAGCCGGCTGGGTTTAGCCTGACTGCTTCCCATAAGGGACGGATTCTGAAATTGCATGAAAAAATACCTACAGCCGGTCTGCCTCTCATAGGGACAATGCTGAGAGCTGGTTTAAAGTGACACAAAGCATTTTATTTCCCATTCACATCAACTGGTCTCTGTACCAATGCTTATTCTGCTAAAATAATAATAATAATAATAATATAGATTGTAAGCTCTACGGGGCAGGGACCTCCATCCTCTTGTGTCTTTGACTCTTAACTTATTGCAACTGTATGTTTGTATTAATGTATTCTACTGTACAGCGCTGTGTAAATAAGTAGCGCTTTATAAATAAAGTTATACATACCTATATACATAATAATAATAATAATAATAATAATAATAATAATAATAATAATAATAATAACCACAGTAATAATAATAATAATAATAATAATAATAATAATAACCACAGTATTGATGATGATGATGATGATGATGATGATGATGATGATGATGATGATGATGATGATGATGATGATGATGATGATGATAATTAATTATTATTAATATTGTAATAATATCCAGAGAGAGGGCTTAAAACTGGAAAAAATATAAAAATAGAAACAGTTGGTACATACATTTCTTTTTCCTGAATTTTTTACTGCCTGAATTTTTTTTGCAATTTCTTTCTATAACAAAATACAGGCCGCTAAGTATAACAAAAATGAACAATGAACTGTTTACATAATATAGAAAAATGATTTAGAGATACAGCGTGTTTTATGAATGCAACTCCAGCAACAAATGGCCATTTTCTGCCACTGGCACATTGCCTTCCACTTTTCTACAATTGCCACAGGTCCCAGTGCTCCAAAATTGAGAAGATGTAGTCCAGCAACATCAGGGGTGTATTCTTAAAGCAATATTGCACAATAAAACTTTCCCCCAAATCTCCATTAAAATGCAAAAGAATCCCCCCATGAGAATCCCAGTTGATGTGAGTAAATCCGGCTCCCTGTTCTCTGTTCCTGCAATTGGAGTTGGGAGCAATAAGCACAGTTTCCCAGCACTGAACAAGTCTGTCCCTTTATCCCCATGTCTGATTCCTGTGCCATATAATGATGGGAAAAATGGCTTCATTATCTCTATATGTAAGGTACTAGCAAGGGGCCTGACACAGTGCTGGGAATCAGCATTCTCATTGGTAAATTTTCTTTGATCAATAAATACATTTTTGTTCAACTTTATTGTGAATTAGGGCAAGTCCCATTAGGATGAAGACACACAGAGCTTCTAGTAGCAGCTACTTTTTCATGGCTACTAAACACCAGAAAATCCCCTGCCGTAGACAATACTGAGAATTGCATCTGCTAAACACACGTAGAGACAATTATCAGCATTGTCTATCTTAGTAGCCACGACTGCTACTAGTAGCTCCGTGTGTCTTCCCCTAAATGATACTAAGTTAGACTGAGCATAGAGCGACATTTGTATCATACAAGCCCATATAAACCATGCCTGGTCTATTATAAGTATAACCTGCCACTTTAACACATCTACATTAACTACATATCAAAGATCATCTTTTCCTCTTTTTCTGTTTAGAATTTTGCTTTTTATATGGAAAGAGCTTCTCAGCCTTTTGGCTCAGATCAGTGAGTGTCTGGGTCATTGGGTGCTCGAGGACACATCTTTTGGCATCGGTGGTTTCTGCTTTAGGGGGGAAGTCATTCCTTAAAGCAGTGATCCCCAACCAGTGGCTCAGGGGCAACATGTTGCTCACCAACCCCTTGGATGTTGCTCCCAGTGGCCTCAGACAAGGTGCTCATTTTTAAATTTCTGGCTTAGAGTCAAGTTTTGGCAGCATAAAAACCAGGTGAACTGCCAAACAGAGCCTTCAGTAGGCTGCAAGTCCACATAGGGGCTCCCAAATAGCCAATCATAGCTCTTATTTGGCACCGCCAGAACTTTTTCCATGCTTGTGTTCCCCAACACTTATTTCTGTTGCTCACAGGTATAAAAGGTTGGGGATCTCTGCCTTAAAGAGACACTTAGGGCCCGATTCACTAAAGTCCGAAATAAGGAGTGCTATTTATAGCATGCGTTAAAAATCTTATCACTTCTTATTTTTCGCTCGATTCACTAAAAGGACACTTGTCATAATTAAGAAGCGATGTTCTTGGCATTATTTATTATGCGACGACATATTTTCAAGCAATATATTATGCAGCGCACAACATATTACGCGGCACGTTGCTTCTTAATTATGACAAGTGTCCTTTTAGTGAATCGAGCGAAAAATAAGAAGTGATAAGATTTTTAACGCATGCTATAAATAGCACTCCTTATTTCGGACTTTAGTGAATCGGGCCCTAAAGCTTAAAAATGACTATGGCTAGAAATGTTCAGGCTACATGTTGTGGGCACTTGTACCGGCCCAAAGCCCCCAAAGCTCTATAGAAATAAAGCCCCATGCCCCTGAAGATGCCCACAGTAGCTCTCCATCTTTTGCCCAACTACTGCACATGCTCAGTCTGCTCTTGGCTGATGTCACTGAGCTTAGGGATGCACTCACAATATTCTTCTTTCCTATGCTTGCTCTAGTCATTGCCTGTTCCCTATTAAACATGCATACAGGCCAACCAATCACAGTTCTGTCTGGAAAACTGAAGTCCTACTCTGGCACTTTGAGATAGACTTTGGCTGAAACCTTAATTCAGTTCAGCCCTGTCTAATGCGGCCCCTAACGAGCCGATGCGGTCCCCAATCTGACTAATTGTCAATCCAATCGAGATCTGGCCAATTTCAGGGCAGATGTTGGTCAGGCAGGCCCGTCGCTGGTACCCAAACATGGGCGGATAAGCTGCTGAATCGGATATTGGCCCCTGTATGGCCACCTTAAGTCTATTGGGCCATTTAAAGTTCTTGAAATTGTAAGCCCTATCAAGGTTCGTTTAGAGCTGCCAGCTTATGTTAAAATGTATTTCATGTTTCTCTGTTAAGCAGATCCAGGCAACCAATAAAGGGGCCCAGTGGCCCCCATTGAGGAGGGTGGGGGTAATGTAACATCCTGCCTGGAATTGAACCAGTGACCTGCTGTGCAGTAGCATTACCCCAGCTCTATATGAGCAGACAGCTAAGGGGTTGGTTCCCAGTGATGGTAGCCGGGTATATACATGTAGGGAGGGTTCCACCTGTTGTTAATCTGCTCACAGGGGCTCAGTGTAACAACCAACCTGCCTATATACCCCCTGTACCCCCTGCTCTGCCCTCATTGCCCAGGATAGGGCTTTATAGCAAAGTTCTGGCTGTGCTGCTATTCTGTGTATTTGGTTCTGACCCATTTGGTTCTGACCCTGCCTGTATCCTAACTTTGAGGGAACTCCACCTGGACTGACCCCTTGCCTGTTTGACGTCTCTTCCGGACCCTGATTCTGTACTGTGCTACTGTTCTGGTTCTGACCCGGCCTGCCTCTGCCTGACTCTGATTCTAATGAGCTCCCTCAGTCCTTCTGGTTCCCTTTCGCCCTCAGAACACCCAGTCACATTTCTTTCATTGATTTTATCGGGGAAATTTTAATTGCTGCCATTATCACACGTTTAATGCCACTGTCCCCTCAGGGGTTGGAACTAAGGTTTAAGGTTAGAAAAAGTGGGTGGAGCCACCAACCACCAATCAAAATTTACCTACTGACTTTTATTGGTTTACATTTAAACTGATGCTGTTCTTTAACCTTTTTGATGCCAACGACGTATGGGATACGTAGTGGCAGAAAAAGGGCTTAACTGCCAACGATGTGTCTCATACGTCGTCGGCATTTGAAGGTTTCTCTCTGCAGCGGCGGCATGTTTGTTTTTAGTTTCTTTTACCTAAAAACTGTTTATTTTGACAGCGTGACTATTGGATCAGATATTCTGACCACTAATTACATTGTCATGTGACTTATTTTGTTGTTTCACTGATTTGCACAATTTTTCTGGTATTATCGCATTTTATCCCTGTATAAGTGTTCCTAATCTGTTTTTAGCGTAGCTTTGCCAGGTGTAACTTTGGTGTACAAAAATAACTTTACCTATTTTGAATTCATCAGAATGTGTACTTTCCAAAAATATATGGTTTTCTGGGGGTCTCTGTATAGTTAGGGGGGGTTACAGCACATAATACGCTGACAGGGGGCTCTGTGGGCAAAAGCTGAGTTGGCAGGCGAGAAATCCATTTGCGCTATTTTCATTTTGGGGTCAGTACATAACACAGACTTTGGTATATCTATGCATATTGGGCATCAAACTGTTCAGTAGACCTTAGGTGTTCCTATTTGGGGTGACTTGCCATTGTACGCAATTGTGTGAGATAAATGCGGAAAATTGCAACATTTTTATGCGATTTTCTGAAATGTCATAAAAACCAATAACTTTACGAAAGCTTTGCAGATTGGTACATTGGTGTAGAAAGGACTCTTTACCCTTGTTGGATTTGTTAGAATGTGTACTTTCCAAAAATATATGGTTTTGTGGGGGTCTCTGTATAGTTAGGGGGTCTTACAGCACATAATACGCATGACAGGGGGCTCTGTATGCAAAGGCTGAGCTGGCAGGTGAGAAATCCTTATGCGCTATTTTCATTTTGGGGTCAGTACACACCACAGACTTTGGTATATCTATGCATATTGGGCATCAGACTGTTCAGTAGACCTTAGGTGTTCCTATTTGGGGTGATTTGCCTTTATCTGATTTTTATGAAGAAATTGTGAGAGATAAATGTGACAAATTGTAACATTTTTATGCGATTTTCTAAATGTCATAAAAATCTGCAAACTTAGGAAAGCTTTACAGCTTGGTACTTTGGAGCAAAATAAATGTTTACCCATTATAGATTTGGGGGGATGTGTACTTTCCAACAATATATGGCTTTCTGGGGTGAGTGTACTTTTTTTGTAGCATTATCCCACATAAAGGATGTAAATTGATTTTGCTGGAGCTGAAATGATAGATCATATGGGGGTATGTTCACATTGGGGCCCCTACATGCCAAATATTTAGGTAAACCTATACATATTGGGCATCAAACTGTTCAGTGGACCCCTGGCGTTCAAATATAGGGTGTTTTATCTTGGTACCTAATGCTATGTGGGAGATAAGATACTGCAAAGTAGAAGCTTTGTGGGGATTATTGGAAATGTCATCAAAATTGCTAACTTTAGAAAAGCTGTGCGGCTTGGTACTTTGGAGTAGAAAGACACGGGTACCCATTTTAGATTCTGGGAAATGTGTACTTTACAAAAATATATGACTTTCTGGGGTGAGCATACTTTTTACTAGCTTTATTCCACATATAATGATGTAAATGTGTTGATTTTGCTGGAGCTGAAATAACAGAAATTATTGCTCATATGGGGGTATGTTCATACTGGGGCCCCTACATGCCATATACTTAAGTAAACCTATACATATTGGACATCAAACTGTTCAGTGGACCCCTGGCGTTCATATTTAGGGTGTTTTATTTGGTTACTTTATGACCTGTAGGAGATAAGATACTATAGACTGGAAGCTTTGAAGCGATTTTTTAAAAATTTCACAAATTTTGATAAAAACCAATGCTTTAGAAAAAGCATTGCGACTTTATAGTTTGGAGTAGACAGACAGTTGTGCCTATTCTGTATTCCCCAGAATCTGTTCTTTCCAGAAATGTACAATTTTCTGGGATAAACCTTCTGTTAGTGGAATTTTTGTCCTTGAAATCTACAGTATGCAGCTTTCTGGAGCAGTGCTTTGGGAATTTGGTAGTGTACTGCTGGGAGTTTTTGACCTATACAAGTGAGAAATCTCCATAAAACTATATATATTTGGTATTGGCACGTTCAGGAGACATGGGACTTTCCAAATCAGTTGTATATTCATGCATAAAATAATTTTTGTTTCTAGTATGTGTGTTTATATTATGGAAAATTTGATTTTTTTTTTCATTTTTAGTCATTTAGAAGCCTATATCTTCTTACAGAATTGGAATTACACAAAAATTCTACCATATTTTGAAAGCTTAGCTTGTTCTGAAGAAAAAAATATATTGTTTTCCTGGGTAAAATAAAAGTCCCCCTGAGGAAAGGCCCCTAAAGTGGAATAGTGCAAAATGATCTAAAACTGTCTGGCAATACAAGTTCCGCTTTGACCAAAATGGCTGGCAGTAAAAGGGTTAACTATTAATCTTAGGGTCCCTAAACTCTGCAGAGTTAGTCACTGGGTAACTGCAGTTCCAGGTTAGAAAAAGTGGGTGGAGTTAACAACAGCCAATCATATTTCATTCAGTGACTTAAACTTCATGTTGATTCCCATTTCCTATCATTTCTTATCATTCCATTTCCTATCAATGGAGTAATGTCCAGCCACGTTTGGAAGCTGTTATGTGAAATGGAAACCATTGGTGAAACAACTTCATATCTTAAAGTTAAGCCACAACAGAGATAGAATATAGCTATTTAGGAAATGAATGACATAGAATTCAAATATAATTTCTACAGCTGTTTATGTGCAAGTAGCAAATATATCTGGAGTAGAGCAGAGATCCCCCCGGTGACTGTGTCTATATTCATTCTACTGAGCAAATCCACTCTCTGCTCTCTATAAAATGAGGGTTGGATGAGCCGGGCCCCTCACTCTGTTCTACACACACAGCCCAACCCTGGGGCCCCTGTGTCTCTCTGTGCCACTGACTGTTACTGGGGCAAATCCTCTCTCTGCTCTCTATAAAATGAGGGTTGGATGAGCCGGGCCCCTTACTCTGTTCTACACACACAGCCCAACCCTGGGGCCCCTGTGTCTCTCTGTGCCACTGACTGTTACTGGGGCAAATCCTCTCTCTGCTCTCTATAAAATGAGGGTTGGATGAGCCGGGCTCCTTACTCTGTTCTACACACACAGCCCAACCCTGGGGCCCCTGTGTCTCTCTGTGCCACTGACTGTTACTGGGGCAAATCCTCTCTCTGCTCTCTATAAAATGAGGGTTGGATGAGCCGGGCCCCTTACTCTGTTCTACACACACAGCCCAACCCTGGGGCCCCTGTGTCTCTCTGTGCCACTGACTGTTACTGGGGCAAATCCTCTCTCTGCTCTCTATAAAATGAGGGTTGGATGAGCCGGGCCCCTTACTCTGTTCTACACACACAGCCCAACCCTGGGGCCCCTGTGTCTCTCTGTGCTACTGACTGTTACTGAGGCAAATCCTCTCTCTGCTCTCTATAAAATGAGGGTTGGATGAGCCGGGCCCCTTACTCTGTTCTACACACACAGCCCAACCCTGGGGCCCCTGTGTCTCTCTGTGCTACTGACTGTTACTGGGGCAAATCCTCTCTCTGCTCTCTATAAAATGAGGGTTGGATGAGCCGGGCCCCTTACTCTGTTCTACACACACAGCCCAACCCTGGGGCCCCTGTGTCTCTCTGTGCTACTGACTGTTACTGAGGCAAATCCTCTGACCCTCTACCTTATATTGGGGAATATGTTATTATCTGTTTACAATGGCTTTAAATATTCTCTTCAGAGTGCTGATATATGTAATGTCAGTCCGGTGTGTTGGATACTGCCATTCTAGTTGCAAACTCAAGATCATAAAGACACTTGAGGACTATGAATATATTAAAGAAGGAGATATCATGATTGGAGGAGTGATAACTGTAAATGCATTTGCATCTCATTACTATTCAAAGGATGACAAGGTCATAATGTGTTTTAAGTGAGTATTTTGTTTTTCTGTTGATCAAATACAAAGCAAGGAAAGACATTTTTAACATAGAAGGAACATGAAAAGATCCAGAGCAGCAGGTTCCGTTAGATATCTGGTGGCTTCCAAACTTATACTGTGCAGAAAATACTGTAGTTAATGGTAACTGGTTAAGCAACAGGATAAAGTATAATAACAATTCAGTCTGTTACATCAAGTATAAGTAAATCTAAAGCAACGGGACTTGCTAAGTAATCATTGTAGGTCTCACTACTCATCCGAGCAGCTTCTTCAGTTTAACTGAAGTTTGGATTGGCTTGGATGAGTAGTGAGACGTCTTCAATTATTACTTAGCAAGTCCAGTTGCTTTAGATTTATTTATACTAGATGTACCATGACCTGGATGAATGAAAATCTTCATAGTCAATTCAGTCTGTTCTTCAGAACAAGCTTATTCTGAATGTCAGAAAAGCAAGTATTTTGTTATGAGGTCTCATTTGTCATTTGGGTCTATGAAGAAAAGGTGCATAACCACTATCAAAAGTTCACCATGTTCTGGGTCTGGGACTCACCACAGTGGGTGGTGAAAAGCAGAGGGACTTCAAGTCCCAGAATCCATCACTTCACAGTGGTACAAGATAAGGGTGGGGTTCTATTACTGTGTGAGCTTAAGGTGGGCTGGGCAACAGGTTCCGGTGGGAAGAAGCCTTTAGACATTAAATAAAGAGGAACAGCGAAAGGTCTATTTCATTATGGCCACAGCTTGTCACACAAATCACTCATTTATAAACTCAATAAAAGCTCCTGATATCATTATAATGAAACTACATTGTCTATACTGGGTTCGTAGGCCTTCAAAGATAAAACCAATCACAATCATTTGGCATCCATGTGGACGAATAAGAGAAAATGAATATGGATTACCATTGTCATTGTAACTGGTTAAATCAGACTGATATAAATTGTCCCACTTGTAGTGGTTGATACCCAATCTTGTAAGGCTATCACTGGACTCATCCCATCACAAACCAATACATTCCTATTCTACTGGTGATATTTGTTTCTGAAGAAGACTACCAGGGGGATGGGCTTCAGAAGGAGACACAGTTTCTTAGATTTCCTTTGGGTTGGGAAGCCTGTGTGTTGATAGTTCTACAGTATTTGTATCCTTAGAAAACAGCACCAAATGCACCATAGTATGAAGGGTTCCCACTAATTATTGAATAATAAGTAACACAAGCACAACATCTAAAATCAATTATTAAATTATCTTTATCTTCTCAGACCTAGTATCCAGAATTATAAATATCTCTTGGATTTCCTTTACTTCTTCAACGCATTCAACAAGACCCTATTCTTGAAACAAAACCTGACGCTGGGGTACCACATATCTGATTCCTGCGGGGATGTATATAAGGCTGAGAGGAGCGTATTACAGATATTATCTGGGCTCAGAGACCCAGTTCCCAATTACTCCTGTGCTGGGAAGAGAAACATTGTTGGATTTATTGGGGATCTCACCTCAGAGACAACTGTTCCCATTGCCCACATACTCAGTGTGCTTGGCTACTCCCAGGTGAGGAACACAGGCCCATATTAACTAGCCTAGCTCCATATTTGCAGATGTTCAATGATGTTATGTGTGATATACTGGTATAGTTGGAGTGTGATATACTGGTATAGTTGGAGTGCGATATACTGGTATAGTTGGAGTATGATATACTGGTATAGTTGGAGTGTGATATACTGGTATAGTTGGAGCAGGCTAATCAAGTTGAGGCAAAATCCATCACATCTCATAGCAGGGATAATATTGCAATAAAATTAATTGTCTAATGACCTGAGTTTTGGAGGTAACCAAGTGTAAAGTGTTTGACACTAAGGATTTAGGGATGAAGATGTTTTCTGTAGGAGTGAAGAAGTACAAGGGGTAACAGACTTAAATACATCAGGAAAAGCCACTGAACCAATGATATGCTCAGAAGGAATATTAGGAATGGGAGGCATTTGATTCTGCAGAGACAAGTGGACATAGACAAGTCATCCACTTTAGCATTATTAGAAAATGTCCCAAAAGTAGATGTGCATTTGTGAAGTCATGGAAAGCCGAAAGCCGGGACAGAGAAGCTTCCACCCTAACATCAGAAGAGTCGACTTCATTGGTTAAAGGACAAGAGAGGTCAGTATGAGCAAGAAGCGGAGGACATTAAAGGAACTGTAACACATATTTTTTATTTTTACATTTAAAATATCCTCTCCAAATAATTTTATTAGCAAATACATTGAATAGTATAAGTGTTGTTTTAGATAGCGACCTGTTCCTACAGGCAGTCTCAGCTGGAAAGTAGAAATGCGTTGTTCCCCTTCAAAGTTTGTTTTAACTTTTCAAAAGCAGACTGAGGTTCCAGAGCCGAAAGTATCTTAAACACTTTGTTTCTCAGCGAGGTAAGAGAGGCCTTTTCTAAGAGAATCCCTTTATAAAGTGCCTGTAGTGTAGAACTGAGCCAGGGACCCCAAGACATCTGGCTGCTCTCATTGGACACGAAGCCAGGAGAGCAGCTTGGAAGTTCCTATCTCTGTCTCATTCACTCTCGTTCTCATCTGTCTGCAGGTTTTCACCTGGCCCTCTCATCACAACCCAACAGCTTTACTGCTAGCCAATCAGATCCTACCAAACCAGACCCTACCTCACTTCCTTGCCTGAGCATTGACCCTGATAGCTTGAACACTGTGGCTTGTCCCTAGTTCTTGCCCCCTTTTCTCTGGCTCCTGTTCCTACACCAGTCCTTTACTGCTCCTGTCTCTACCCCCACTCCATACCATTCCTGCCTGCCCATGATTTTTTGCCCTACTCCATCTAACTCCTGCCTCTCCATAATTCTTCAGCTGCTTAGTCCTGCTCCTACTGTGACTTTGCCCTCTCCATCCCAATCCAGTCTATCTTGACCTTCAGCCTCTCTTGTTACAGTACCTGTATTTTTTTTCTGATTGATCACAATAATCATTCCTCACGTGAAGGACTCACTACCCATCAAATTCCCTTACAGAAAGTATCAATTAGCCTTGAGGTCGGCAGCTGTTGGCCAATAAAAGACAATAGAAACTTTATCTTGATTCTTGGCATGGTTGAGATTGCACTTCTTAGGCTTGGAAATTCATGGAAATTAGTTTATTAAAATTTGTTTATTTTTTAAAAATGACAAAAGTTTGAGACTCAGTAAATCTGCCTCCACATGTCTCAATGCAGGACACCGCAGTCATGTTGCAAATCAACTTTTTTTTTTTTTTTTACTTTGCAACCTGTCTTGCACTTAGTAAATGAGGCCGATGTACCTCAATGTACATGGGATAATTACTTTTATCTTTTTTGGATCATTTTGTCATTGTTACAGATCAGTTACGGAGCTTCGGACCCTTCCCTCAGTGACAGAGTCACCTTCCCATACTTTTTTCGGACAGTACAAAGTGACGATGGGCAGTTTATTGCTATAATACAGTTGCTGAGATATTTTGGATGGACCTGGGTTGGAATAATTACAAGTAATGATATAAATGGGGAGAGAGATCATCAGCTGCTGACAAGCTATCTCTTCAGTGAAGGCATCTGCATTGACTTCACAATAAGGATCCAAGATGACTATAACCTTGAATCTAAAGAGCAAAACATAAAAACTATCCAACAGTCCTCAACCGGTATTGTTATTTTTTGTGGGAGGATTAATGTGAAGACTGTCGATTATCTACATAAACTAGCAGATAAATCCGGTGAGAAGACCTTTATCTTTACATCAAACTTTTTATATTTCAGTTATGCTCTCGATTATGCACTTGGATTATTTAATGGGAGTTTGGTATTTACGCAAAATAGGGCAGAGTATAATAAAAATGATCGTCGCTTCCGGCAGTTCCTAGACCGTCTCCATCCATCTCTGTTCCCAGAAGACAAGTTGCTAGAAGTGATTTGGATGTTGCACCTTACCTGTGTAGCAGGAAATACAAGTACAATTCATTTACATAAACACCTTTATCCCAAACGTCTTCATAATTGCACCGGAGAGGAACGACTAACGGATATTGCGCCTTTCAATCAGGAATTGCATTCTAGTAATATGCTTCTGGCAGCCCATGCCTTGTCCTTTGCTAGTGGCCTGCTGCATTTCATGCATAACTTACATAATGAGAGAACCACAGAAAGTCAGATGATACGGTTTAGGTACCAGGTAAGATGTTCATGTTATGATGACTTTTTATATATTATATTTTTATCAATACATGGAAATGTTGTACATGGCAGAAGTGGTATAGTGGTGCTCTAGCAATCCAGGCCAAGGAGCATGTATGAGAGGGTTTCCACTGGGCAGGGGTGTAAGTTTTTGTTTCCTTAGGGAAACTGAAAAATATAGACCATAAAATCCTGATTCATCTCTTCAAAAATTGCGATTTTTTTTTTAACCACTATATTGTTAAATCACAGTAAAACTATGTTGATAAATCCACCCCTAATTGGTCAAGAGATCCCCTAAATGAATACTACACTTCATCCTTGTAAACCATGGGTAAAGCACATGATTTCTATAAGCCAATAACATAATACATCTGAAATATAATTATGTTTGATTCATTACAGGCAAATAGTCTTATTTCCCATATTCCTTCCTCAGTAAATGCCTCCCCTGGTATCTGTAGGGCCCTTCTCCTGAGGCAAGATTCCCAACATGACTTACTGTATGGTAGCAGCACCCATTGCTATCTGATCATAATCTACAGGGTGGGCCATTTATATGGATACACCTTAATAAAATGGGAATGGTTGGTGATATTAACTTCCTGTTTGTGGCACATTAGTATATGTGAGGGGGGAAACTTTTCAAGATGGGTGGTGACCATGGTGGCCATTTTGAAGTCGGCCATTTTGGATCCAACTTTTGTTTTTTCAATAGAAAGAGGGTCATGTGACACATCAAACTTATTGAGAATTTTTAACGTAACTTTATTCTTTCATGAGTTATTTACAAGTTTCTGACCACTTATAATATGTGTTCAATGTGCTGCCCATTGTGTTGGATTGTCAATGCAACCCTCTTCTCCCACTCTTCACACACTGATAGCAACACCGCAGGAGAAATGCTAGCACAGGCTTCCAGTATCCGTAGTTTCAGGTGTTGCGCATCTTGTATCTTCACAGCATAGACAATTGCCTTCAGATGACCCCAAAGATGAAGGGTGAAGTTAACAAACAAAACCACTGCTATTGTTCTGACACTAAACCACATTGGATAGATCCCCCCAAGACTGTTGGAAGAAAAAAATTGATGGTATGGTGTGGTATATGGGGTACAAAGATAGTGGGGCCATTCTTCATCAATGGAAACCTCAAGGCCACTGGATATGCGAAATTGCTACATGATGATGTGTTTCCCTCTTTATGCACTGAAGCTGGCACGTTCCCTGAGTTTTTCCAGCAAGATGGGGCACCACCACATTATGGTTGTCAGGTCCGAGCATTCCTAGATGAACAGTTTCCTGGAAAGTGGATTGGTCGTCGTGGGCCAGTTGAATGGCCCCGAAGGTCTCCCGATCTGACCCCCTTAGACTTTTATCTTTGGGGTCATCTGAAGCAATTGTCTATGCTGTGAAGGTACAAGATGTGCAGCACCTGAAACTACGGATACTGGAAGCCTGTGCTAGCATTACTCTGTGGTGTTGCTATGTTGCTACTTGCTGCAGTGTGTGAAGAGTGGGAGAAGAGGGTTGCATTGACAATCCAACACAATGGGCAGCACATTGAACACATTTTATAAGTGGTCAGAAACTTGTAAATAACTCATTAAAGAATAACATTACGTTAAAAACAAGCACACCATTGTTTTTCTTGTGAAATTCCCAATAAGTTTGATGTGTCACATGACCCTCTTCCTATTGAAAAAACAAAAGCTGGATCCAAAATGGCCGACTTCAAAATGGCCACCATGGTCACCACCCATCTTGAAAAGTTTCCCACCTCACATATACTAATGTGCCACAAACAGGAAGTTAATATCACCAACCATCGCCATTTTATTAAGGTGTATCCATATAAATGGCCCACCCTGTATATTGATTTTACCTTCTATCAGCATGGGAGGTTATTTATGCTGCATCTTCTGCTTCATTTCCATGGGATTTTGTTTGGTCTCCTAACTTGCATGTGGGGAACCATCAAATTGTGGTATTAGCCTACCAAGGGGGTGGAAAGTGGTGAAAGGGGGACCCTGCCTGCAAGTTATGTAGGAAGAATTATTGTTTTCCCTCCACGTTAGTCCTGGAAGCCCAGTTTGAAGGTTATGTAGGCAGAGATTTGGGGTGAACATATTATCTCTCTTGGTTATTCATGGAGCTTTGATGACTGAGTGAAGCAGCTCTTGTGAATTTCTTCCATTCTGGCACTATTATTTTTGACCACTGTTTGTCATAAAACTATAATAATTCTCTACATAATTCACTATAAATATATAATAGTTAGCTATCAAAAATATGCCATGATCATGGGCTTTTGGGCTCAAACTTTAAGAGACACGAGTGCCAATCAGAGCAGTAATTCAACTTTACTCAACACACAAGTCCGTCCAACTACAGTCTCCATGGTTTGGACAATGCCCGAGTCTCACATAGTTAACAATATAACAATACCACATATATTTAAATCCTGAAACCCTAAGTGGATTAAAATTTGGTTATAACAAGGCTATAACATATGCCCAGGGGTAGCCAAAGCAGCCAACAATACTTACCTCAACTCTTAGGGGCCTATTCATCAAAGTACGAGTTTGAATCCTGAAATGGGAAAAATTCGGATTGGATAAGATCATTTCTGATGATCGCAAATATCATGAAAATGCTTACGAAACAATGATATTAGTTACAATAATATCGTATTGGCGATCCGAAAGCCACAACATTTTGTATTTTGACATTTTTTGTAATTCGTACCTGTCCTACTTCAATAAATAGGCCCCTTAGCATAGCAGGAACTCTTGATTGTGACTTTTGCTTAAGGTGCTTACAAATACATTAGACTTTTGGAAAATGATTCTGACTTAAACATGATGGGTTAAATACAAATGTTGTACTTTGCAGCTGCTTCATAAATGATGGCCCTACAGTATCGTTTATATACATCAGACTTTTTGGGTGTAAAGATATTTTTCTTGTTTTTTCACACACTATTTCTGCTTTATAGCCGTACTGTTTCTGCTGATTGCCTATGTGCAGACCCATGCCATTAATTGCTTTCTTGCAGTTACACCATATTCTGAAGGGTACGAAGATTCCCCTGCAAGGCCCATTTATGAAATCCTTTAATAAAAACGGGGAGTTGGTTTCTCCCTATCAGGTTGTAAACGTGTATGTTCAACCTAATCAATCCATAGCTATTACCAAAGTTGGGCACTACATCCCCTGGGACCCGTTAGATCAGAACCTACATATCACACTGGGTGCAATAAGATGGAAAACAAAAGATAACAAGGTGGGAAAATATATTTCCTTTTTCTTAAGTAAAATGTATCTTGAAATGGACTTAAAGTATTGACTTTACACCTTATGAACCTCACATTGTGTTAATAGATTATCATACTTCACATTGTGTGACGTCTCAAGTGATTGAACACATCCCTCATTACCATGGGTGAGGGGTAGTGATGAGCGAATCTGTTCCGTTTCGCTTCGGCAAAAAATTCGCGAATCTTTCAAAAGATCCACGAAACGGCGAAAATGTCGCCCGCGGCTATTATTTTGTCGCGTGGCTATTGTTTCGTCGCACGCGGCTATTGTTTTGTCGCACGGCTATTGTTTCGTTGCAAGCAGCTATTGTTTTGTCGCACACGGCTATTGTTTCGGCGCAAGCAGCTATTGTTTTGTCGCACGGCTATTGTTTTGTCGCACGGCTATTGTTTCGTCACCCGCGGCTATTGTTTTGTCGCACGGCTATTGTTTTGTCGCACGCGGCTATTGTTTTGCCGCACGGCTATTGTTTCGTCGCCCGCGGCTATTGTTTTGTCGCACGGCTATTGTTTCGTCGCACGCGGCTATTGTTTCGTCGCACGCGGCTATTGTTTCGTCGGACTCGGCTATTGTTTTGTCGCGCGGCTATTGTTTCGTCGCACGCGGCTATTGTTTCGTCGCACGGCTATTGTTTCGTCGCACGCGGCTATTGTTTTGTCGCACGGCTATTGTTTCGTCGCACGCGGCTATTGTTTTGTCGCACGGCTATTGTTTTGTCGCACGGCTATTGTTTCGGCGCATGCGGCTATTTTTTTGTCGCACGGCTATTGTTTTGTCGCCAGCGACTATTCTTTTTTGACACCGGCGACAATTTTTGGATCTGCAGCGAATTTTTCCGCAGAAAAATTTTTCATCCGTTTCAATGGCGAAACGCGGAAATTCGCTGCGAATCCATGCCTGGCGAAACTTTTCGCCCATCACTAGTGAGGGGTGGTTTATAAGGTTGGTTTAATGTCACAGTGGGTCACCTGACCACTCCAATGTGTTGTGTAATTCTGGTATGTCACAATAAAGATAAGACTTTACTACCGCACTACCGACAAATGTTGGAGATGCGATACGGGCACAGGGAACCTAACACACATATGGTATACCTGCCCCAAGATACAAGACTACTGGGCTCAAATAAAGGAGAAATGTCCATAAATAATTAAAGAACCAGTGCCACTAGACTTACAAGCACTAATTCTCTTTCACAAGTATGAACCTAAAGAAAACTCTAAAAAATATTTATTACTCCAATTATTACTAGCAGCGAGAGCGCTAATTCCAATGAATTGGAGAAAAGAGAACCCTCCAACAATAGGTAGATGGTTCCAAATAATAAATGAAATATGCCTGATGGAAGACTGTCACGATCAGTATCCCAAAACTCAGAACAGACTCCAAAGGTCAGGTCTCGGCTCACGCTTCCGCCTATAACAGCCACCTTTCACGTCGGGAGGAGCCCTTCGCTACTCGGATGCTGCCAGGACTTGTTGTGAGAGACCCAAGGAGAAAGTTCTGAGCAGGCACGGGAACCAATCGTAAGACAGGAAGGTGGGGAACACTTAGGGGCTGATTTACTTACCCACGAACGGGTCGAATGGAGTCCGATTGCGTTTTTTTCGTAATGATCGGTACTTTGCGATTTTTTCGTATGTTTTGCGATTTTTTCGGATTCTTTACGAATTTTTCGGATCCAATACGATTTTTGCGTAAAAACGCGAGTTTTCCTATCCATTACGAAAGTTGCGTAAAAAGTTGCGCATTTTGCGTAGCGTTAAAACTTACGCGAAAAATGCGCAACTTTTCGCGTAAGTTTTAACGCTACGAAAAATGCGCAACTTTTTACGCAACTTTCGTAATGGATACGAAAAACTCGCGTTTTTACGCAAAAATCGTATTGGTAACGAAAAATTCGTACAGAATCCGAAAAAATCGCAAAACATACGAAAAAATCGCAAAGTAATCGCAAAATGTTCGTTTTCAAGTCGGAACTTTTCCAATTCGGGTCGGATTCGTGGGTTAGTAAATCAGCCCCTTAGAGTAGTCAGGACGGACCGGGGTCAGCATTGATCGGGCAATGCAGTAGTCCGGATCCAATAGAATAGTCAGGCAATGGTCGATCCAGGCAGCAGGCAAGAATAGTCAGGAACAGGCAAGGTCAATACAGGCAGCAAACAAGAGAAGATCAGGTACAGGCTAAGGTCAAACACGGTAGAAATAGCAAGAGAAACACACCCAGGAACTTGCAGGAAGCAGAACCTACGTTGGGCAAGGATTTCAGGTTAGAAGCGCCTTAAATATTTGAATTTTGGCGCCATCATGATGTCATATGCGCGCGCCGAGCCTAGAAGGACCCGGCGAGCCTCCCTGCAATGGAGGAGGCGGCGAGCGTCCCCGCCGCCCCACTAGACCACCAGGTACCCTTACAAAGACCTAACATCATCCATTCATAACAAGTATCTAGAATTCATAGCTATATGGCTTCCCTGGAAAAAGTATCGGATAGGGGATGCCAGGACCCCAACCTAAGGCAGGGGACCAAAACAGAAAAGGCTATTTACATACCTACATGGCTTAATAATTAAAAAAAAAAAGGAGAGGGAAATAAAGAGTAAAAATATAGGCACTTACGGGGAACCACAATATTCTGGTTGCAGATACCTAAAGAAGGAAAAACAGAGAAAGCTAGTAAATCATACAAAACTGCAACATCTCAATCAAGAAAGGGCGATTATTACGTTACTCACGCTATAGGTTAATAAGTTTCCTTTTCTTTACTTTTTTTTGCTTTTCTTTATTTCGATGGTGATAACTATGCAAAGCAAACTAAAGATACAACTTTATATAAGCGTATTAAAACAAATGTTATGCATAACGCTATAACTAATGTAAGAATTGTACAAGAATGCGAAACAAAATGGATAAAACATCTCTATATGTCTACGAAAATGTGAATGCATGTACTTGATGCCACAAAATAAAAGTTGAATAAATAAAATAGAATTGCAATTCCAGTTGGTATTGTAGGGAACTGGTAAATTGTACCTTTTCTACTCTGTGGTCCCCTAGTATTTGGACAGCTATGGAGGGTCCTTAATGTAATAGGAAGTAAGTCCCTTGTTCCTGGGTCATAGCATGATCCCTTGTGCAGTTCCATAGTTTGGCCATAAGGTGGCACTGCGGATATAAAAGGCTGAGCAGCCATTAGGCTGGAGGCCATTTTGGTGAAGTCGCTATCTGAGTAAGCAGGCAGAGAGATACTAGTAAGTTCAGAAAGTATAGACAGCTCCTGTTATAGATCACACTAGGTGTGATAGACAGGCAGGGCTATTTAGTGAGCAGCATTTGCTCCAACCAGGAATTGTAGAGGGATTATAATCCCGGGTATAATACTGCCCAGAGTAGGGTAACAGTGTACAGACCTAGGGTTAGATAGTGATCACCCACGTTCCACTGCAAGCATATACCTGAAAGCTGGGAGTTAACCCATTGTGCCCTGCAGCTAAAGAGTTATTGTGACGGCAAGCTGTGTATCATGCCAAAATCTTGTTTATGTGCCAGAATGGGGGACCAGGTGCCCGTGCCCATGCACTGGCTACACAGTTAGATGAGGAGGAGGGAGGGGAAGTGAGATATGCAGTGACATCTAGGTAGCGCTGAATGGAAAGCTTATGTTATTGTCTGCCCCGCCTCTATGCCTAAGGCATAGAGGTGGCGCCACCAATATATGATTGACAGCTGGGATTTTTAAATGCCTTTACAATGGGTTTGAATGTGTAAATATTAAAGTGAATTTTGGTTTCATGTTTAATTTGAAAAGGACTTTTATTATACAGCTTTTTATGTCTGGGTGACAGGTCCTCTTTAAGAACCACTGGCGCCCATTTATTGATAGATACAACACATATCTACCCAGCCTCCATATCAAGTTAGGGCTCACCCCTGAAGGATACAGTCTCATCCGGGATAAAATACCGCGTAGTTTGTTGAATTGAAGGGCTAATTTGCAGTAAGCTTACAGTATAACAGCCCCTACAGTATCATCTGCAAGTAATGGGACTATGGTTGTGTTTTCTAAATGGTCCAGTGATAGTATCAGAGCAAGTTAACGTTGGCTTAGCATTGCTCTAAGAATGCAAAATAATGTCTTTGTTTTCTGTATTTGATTGTAGATCCCTAGAGCTCAATGTTCAGACAACTGTCTCCCTGGTTTCAGGAAGGCACCAAGGCCCGGAGCTCGGCCCTGCTGCTACGATTGTGTCCTATGTTCCGAAGGAGAGATTTCCAATAAAACTGGTATAAATGAATTTAAAACATTATCCAACGATTTTATTACACTGAGTAATGGCAGAAGGGCTTGAGGAAACTCATTTGTAGCCCGTAAGCATAGGGAAATGTAGCCTACAGTGAGATGGTTGGGGCAGACTGGGAAAGGAAAGAGTGAAGCGATTGATCTGTGTAATATAAAAGCCAAAAGCAAATCGGGTGGACAGAACCCCATACCTCCCAACTGGGCCGATTTCACGGGACAGTCCCGGAGTTTTATTGAAAAGTCCCTCATTTCCCTTTGGTCCCCTACACCAGTGGTTTTCAACCTTCCTAATGTCACAACCCTTTAATACAGTTCCTCATGTTGTGGTGACCCCCAACCATAAAATTATTCCCAAGACCATCACAAATATGTATTTTCCAATGGTCTTAGGCGACCCCTGTGAAAGGGTCTTTTAACCCCCAAAGGGGTCCTGACCCACAGGTCAAGATACAAAGATACAAAGTTTCTCAAACATAATGAGATAAGGAGACTTTTGGCAGAGGCCAGAATACTCACCCCCTGTACTGAGATACAATTGTAACTAATAAGCTAAACAGGTCTCTTTGGGGACTCGCAGCTTCAAGGGCAACTTCACCTTCATTAGCAAAACTGCAATAACACATAAAACAACTCCCCCCCAGAAATTTGTTCAAACTTTTCATAACCTGCCAAATTTTGCAAAATGGGCGTGGTATTTAGGGGGTGTGGTCACAAAATGGGCATAGCCAAAAATGTTGCTGCACTGTACAAGGCATTTTTTTTTGGTCCCTCTACACTTTTTCAAATGTTGGGGGGTATGGAATCCTGGTGTAATTATGACATATATTAAGGGAATGTAAAGTGTTCTAGCGATTAGTGTTGAGCAAATCTGTCCTGTTTTGCTTCACCCAAAAATTCACGAAACTACGAAAAAAAATGAGAAATGGTTAGAAGATGTGAATCGACTGAAAATCCACGAAACACATTTGTCGTGCGCTTTCTTTTGTCGCCCATGTTTTTTTTTTTTACGCAAGTGCACCCAAATTGAGGAGACTGTGACCTTTTTCCACGGAGAATTTTCATGGAAGTTTCACAAAACAATTCGCCAATGGCGGAAAGTCACTGAGAATCCATGCCTGCAGAAACAATTCCCTCATCCCTAGTGAAGACACAATGAGCTACTTAGTAGCAGCTACTTGTCACAGCTACTAAGTGCCCTGAAAATCCCGTGCCATAGGCAATAATGAGAATTGCCTCCGCTAAAACACACGCAGAGACAATTATCAGTAAATGATCAGCATTGTCTGTTTTAGTAGCCACAACAAGCTGCTACTGGTAGCTCCGTGTGTTTTCCCCCTAATTGCCCAAGTCTTCATGATGTAATATAATTTTCATTTTTATTACTAGACTAGATTTGAACTTCAAAAATGAAATTCATTTATTTCGTTTAATTACTTCTAATTTTACAGACAGTAAAAACTGCATTAGATGCCCAGATATGGAAGCACCCAATGAGAAGAGGAATCAGTGCATCGCAAAGAGTGTTGAGTTTCTCTCATACAATGATGTGATTTCTGAGTTTCTCTCATCAATTTCTGTTCTCCTTGTTGTTGTAACTCTGTTAATATTGGGAGTTTTTATTCAATACCGGGACTCCCCCATAGTGAGAGCCAACAACCGGAGCCTGAGCTTCCTCCTCCTTGTCTCCATCAAGCTGAGCTTCCTCAGTGTGTTTCTGTTCCTCGGTCGCCCTGTGGATATAACCTGCATGCTGCGCATCATCACTTTTGGAATCACCTTCTCCATAGCTGTCTCTTCTCTCCTGGCCAAGACTATCATGGTTTGTGTTGCTTTCAAAGCCACCAAGCCAGGGAGCTCATGGAGAAAATGGCTGGGAGTCAAACTGTCCAATTCTGTAGTCTTGTTCTGCTCATCCATTCAAATAATCATCTGCATGACTTGGTTGGCCATTTCTCCTCCCTTTCAGGAACTGGACATTCACACTTCCCCTGGAACCATCATCATTCAGTGCAATGAGGGCTCAGCTATTGGCTTTTACTCAGTTATTGGGTATATGGGGCTTCTGGCAGCTGTTAGTTTTGTTTTAGCATTTTTAGCTCGGAGCTTACCGGACAGTTTTAATGAGGCCAAGTACATCACTTTCAGCATGCTGCTCTTCTGCAGTGTTTGGATCACAATGATCCCGGCCTATCTGAGCACCAAAGGCAAAAACACTGTGTGTGTGGAGATATTTGCCATACTCACCTCAAGCGTCGGCCTTTTAGCCTGTATATTTCTGCCCAAATGTTACACTATATTATATAGACCTGAAATCAACACAAAATCAATTTTACTTGGAAACAAGTCCCTATAACTTGTTAAATACCAACAGTGCAAAGAATTGTCCCCCCCCTCTGGCTTCTATGTAAACATATGTCTTTATAAAAGTAAAATTGTAATCAAAAATATCAAAATAACAATGGAGGGAATTAACAAATGTGGTGATACTGAGACTGAATAAAAGTGGGGATTGATTTGTTGGATTTTCTACCTTATTCACAAACTTCTATCTCCACCTCTGTGAATTTATCTTTTAAATGAACACTTCTTGGCATTTGTCATGCACACAACATTTTAAACAACATTTTACCCACTTTTTTGTTCATTTGTCTTTAGCTCCTCCTCCTAAACCTGTCAGTCTGCCATCAGGTGACTCTCAGATGTACCTGTAATGCCTCCAGCATTGTTTCATTGCGCCACCTTGTGGTTTCTTAATGTATAGGTTGTGATTGCTTTTAAAAATGTCCTTTTCACCTTACCATACTTTACCATGTGACCATGGGTAATACAGGAAAAGGTTCAGTATAGCTGCCATATTAGCAGCATTAACAGTGCAATAGCAATCCTGCATAATCCTACCCCATCCAGCCCTGTGGAAGCATCGTTGGTAGGTATTATCCATCCCTAGCCCCTAGGTTATTAATACAAGCAGATATTTTCATGTTTATGCCTTAGTTTGGGTTTTATGTGCAGTTACCTCATGGCACACCTGTTCTTGCCCAGGTATCTAGGCCTTACCCCAATCAGATGCCTCTCTTCCTTTATACATTATTGTATATGATGAGCCACAATGTTTACTTTACTTGCTGTGCTGTTATGTTGTATAGTAAATGCTGCCATATTTCCCCCAGTTTCACACCTTCCCCGTTGTTAATAAATTGAAGCCTACCAACCTGTCTCAGTGAATTGATGGAGGGAGGAGTTAACCTGTATGTTGAACTACACACTGCCCCAGGGTAATATGTAGGGAGGGCAGATCAGTGAAACAATGGCTGCCCAGCGGGCAGAGCAAGTTAGGAGCTACACTGCAAGTGCAGGCAACATTTAAATTCACTACTAAGTCACAGTAGCCCAGAGAAGCCACAGCAGCTACAGGCTAAAGACTTCTCCACTACTGCATAATGTCTCAGAAACAGACACCTTCACTAATAACAAGTCTCGGGTTCCTCCCAGCACTCATCTGTCATCAATGTGGCCGCAATTGCCCATGCAAAGGCAGAAGCAGCCAAGGCCGGAGCCTGGAGGCAAAAATGCAGAAAGCACGCTTAGAAGCGTCTCTAGAAAAGATGGCCATAGAGAGGGAAGCTGCAGCAGCCATAGCTGAAGGTGAAGCTCTAGAGACAATTATATACCCTGACAATGAAAGACACAGCAGGGCACCAGATCTAGAGAGAGAATGCCTTCTTCAAAAGAATTGATGATTTCCCTAAAATATCTAATAAAGTTTACCAAAAACTCAGGGAACTAAGTGACCTGTTAATAAAAGTTCAGGTTGCTAAAGTTGAAGGAGACTTACCAAGACTTGCATTCCTTGGCACAGCCAGAGGTGTTAACCCCATAGTGCAAAAGCTACAACTTGCAAGAACGGTGGATGGCACATGGGTCTACATTCAAACAAACATACAATGTCACATTTCCCCCTTCACTGTGTTTATGAAATTTGTATACCAACAAGCCAAGATGAGGAATGACCCCAGTTTTGATCTCACTCTGCCACATGCCACCCCTTCAGTACCTAATACTCGCAAAGCAGTAACAGTTCACAAAACTAATGTTTCCTCTTCAGGTTCTTTCCACAGACGCTGGTAAGCAGTGTCCCCTACACTAAAGGCCTCACACTCTTCAGAAATGCAGAGCCTTCAGAGGAAAGTCCATAGATGACCGCAAAGCCTTCCTAAAGGAAATCCACATCTGCTACAAGTGCTGCTCATCAACATCTCACCTTGCCAAGGACTGTAAGGTCAGTGTAAAATGCACAGAATGTGGCAGCACACACCACAATACAGCTTTACACCCTGGGCCAGCCCCGTGGGTTTTACCTCACAACAAGGGTACTAGTGAACATGGCGGGGAGACACTGCTACAACTACACCAGAGGTCACTTTACAATGCACAGAAGTCTGAAGGAGCCATACTGTAGGTGGAAGATCCGGCTCTAAAATTTGCTTGGTAAAGTATACCCGAAAGGCCAAAGGGATAAAGCTATTAGACTTTATGCAATCGTGGACAAATATGCTTTGCCACCTATAACTGAGTGCAGTCAGATACCAGATAATAGGACTGAAATCTCTACACCAGATGCAGCACTGCACCATACGCACTTGAAACATTTAATTCACTTAATCCCTGAACTTTACCCTAAGGCTCAGATAATGCTTCTTCTTGGAAGAGATATCCTACGGGTCCACAAAGCAAGGGACCAGATAAATGGCCCTTATGCACAAAAACTAGACCTTGGATGGGTCATCATAGGTGATGTATGCCTGGGAGATATACACAGGCCGACCAACATCAACACTCTGTATACTAACACATTAGAGAATAGTCATCCTTCTCTTTTTCAACCATGTCCCAAATCATCAGAATAACACTTATCTAACCAATCTCTTAGGAGAGAGCTATCCCTGCACTAAGAATGATGGTCATTTGGGTTGCAATGTGTTCCAGAGATCCAAAAATGACAATCAGCTTTCCCTTTCCATAGAAGACAAAATCTTCCTGGAGATCATGGATCAAGGTATGTGTAAAGACAATGCTAACAGCTGGGTAGCTCCACTTCCTTTCAAACCACATAGACGGTCCCTTCCTAATAACATTTTACTTCCCTCACTCACACATTCCCAAAAAAACAGAGATGAGAGAACACTTTTTTATACTCATGAGAAAAATATTTGAGAATGGTCATGCAGAAAGTATTAAAAGAAAAGAAGAATGCTGGTACTTGCCAATCTTTGGAGTGTACCACCCAAAGAAGATAGGTCAGATCAGAGTTGTGTTTGATTCCAGTTCCAAATATGATGGAGTCTCCCTAAAAGATGAACTTTTAACAGGTCCTGACCTCAACAACAAACTCTTGGGAGTACTTATACGTTTCCGTACACATCCTATTGCATTTATAGCAGACATCGAGCAAATGTTCCATAGCTTTCTTTAAAAGAAAATCATAGGAACTTCTTGAGATTCTTCTGGTTCAGAGACAAAGATCCAGCAAAAGATGTCCTAGAGTACCGCATGAAAGTTCATGTGTTTGAAAACAGCCCTTCCCCTGCAGTGGCAAAATATGGACTCAGATGGTCTGCCCAGGAAGGAGAAATAGACTATGGCAGAGATGTCACACAATTTGTTGAGAGAGACTTTTATGTATATGATGGTCTGAAATCATCAGCCTCTGAGGAGACAGCGATCAGTCTACCTATGAAAACACAAGACATGCTAGCCTCTTCCAAACTCAGACTGCACAAAATAGCCTCCAACAGCATAGAGGTAATGAAAGCCTTCCCTTCCCAAGACCATGCTAATGATTTAAGAGACCTAGATTTGGAAACAGACACTTTACCTGTACAACGCAGCCTTGGCCTAAACTAGGACTTTAGATTTGACTCATTTACATTTCAAGTGAACAAGAATGAGAAACCCTTCACTCGCAGAGGAGTCTTATCTACAGTAAATAGTTTGTATGACCCTCTAGGATTTGCAGCTCCAGTGACTGTTCAAGGAAAAGCTCTACTACAAGAACTAAAATTATAACCTTGTGACTGGGATTCCCCACTACCAGTGGCAAAGGAACAAGTCTGGATAGAATGGAGAGACTCTTTAGGAGCATTGTCTAGCATTCAAATTCATTTTGTACTCCTGCTGCAGGAATAAAAGAAAGGAAGCTTTGTATATTTTCTGATGCTTCAACCAAAGCAATAGCTGCCGTTGCTTACATTAAGGCTGTAGATTGCAAAGGACAGATTCTATGTCTATGTGAGTAACAGAATTCTGCGCATACGGAGATCAACACACCCAAAACAATGGAACTATGTACCTTCAGAGAAAAATCCAGCAGATCATGTGACAAGAGCTGTACCCGCAGCTTGTTTAAAAGAAACCTCCTGGTTTACAGGGCCTTCTTTCCTGTATTCATCTGAACAGAGCTATCCTGCTGATGGGTATGAACTAATTGATACAATATCTGATCCAGAGATTCGTCCCCAAGTGTCTCTACTCTGATACTTCAAGTGCACCTTGGGTCCCATCGCTTCAAGAGGTTTTCTACTTGGAAATCTCTAGTCAGATCTATTGCCTGTCTTCTTCATATAGTGAAGTTCTTCAAGAAAGATTTCCCTTCAACATCTAATAACTGCAAAGGCTGGCACTACTGTCAAAAGGCACATACAGTTGATGAGCTTGAGCAAGCCAGAAACGTCATCCTTCTAAGTGTACAGCAGGAAACAAAGCGTTTGAGTGCATCAAAGACAAAAAAGCTATTTCCAAAGACAGTGTGTTAAAGAAGCTGGACCCATTTATTGATGAAAATGGCTTATTGAGAGTTGGCGGTCGCATCATGAAAGCTACACTTGATCAAGAGGAGAAGAACCCTCTGATAATTCCTAGAAATCATCACATTGCATCTTTACTTGTTCTACATTATCACCAACAGACAAGGTGCCAAGGACGTCTGTTTACAGAAGGTGCCCTGCGTGCAGCAGGATTCTGGATTGTAGGAGATTGTAGGAGAAACTTGTAAGTAGTGTTATCGTTATATGTGTCACTTGCAGAAAACTTTGTGGCATGTTTCAGACTCAGAAAATGGCTAATCTGCCAGCAGACAGACTTAGTATAGAACCTCCATTTACAAATGTTGGCCTTGATGTATTTGGCCCCTGGTCTGTGACTTCACGCCATACTAGAGGGGGTCAGGCTAATGGGAAACACTGGGCAGTAATGTTTACTTGTTTGAGTATCCGGGCAGTACACATAGAGGTTATTGAATCCATGGATACTTCCAGTTTTGTCAATGCATACATTTACTCTGATAGAGGGACTCATTTTGTGGGAGCCTACAAAGAGCTAAACATTCCTTCAAACATTGACAAAAATCTTTGAAAGATACTTGTCTGACCAAGGTTGTGCATGGACATTCAACCCTCCTCATTTTTCCCACATGGGAGGTGCTTGGGAAAGGATCATAGAAACTCGCAGAATTCTTGATTCTTTGTTCTTACAGGAAGGGTCAACAAGGCTTACTCATGAGATGCTCACTACTTTCATGGCAGTAGTAGCAGCCATTATGAATGCCAGACCTTTGACCTCTATATCCAATGAACCTGAGGATCCCTTCATACTTACACCATCAGCCTTGCTTACTCAATAGGTTGGTACCATTAAAGCTCCTCCTGGTGAGTTTGACACCAAAGACTTATATAAACGCCAGTGGAGGCAAGTTCAAGGTCTTGCTAATACCTTCGGGGACAAATGGAAGAAGCAGTACATCTTCACCTTACAATCTAGGAATAAGTAGCAGTCTGACAAACAGAACATTGAACCTGGCAACATTGTTCTTATGAAAGATCAAGAGAAATGAGTGGCCTCTAGGGCTTATCACCAGAGTTTTCTCAAGTGAGGATGGGAAAGTCTGAAAAGTAGAGGTCAAGGCTGAAAAGCAGAATGAGACTAAACATTTCCTTAGACCTATATCTAAACTAATCCTATTGCTTTCTTCCAAAGAACTTTCAAATGGGTGATATCTTACAATATCAGACAGGGAGTGTTATGCCTCCAGAATAGTTTTATTGTTTCACTGCGCCACCTAGTGGTTTCTTATTGCATAGGTTGCAATTGCTTAAAAAAATGTCCTTTTCAGCTTACCATACTTTACCATGTGACCATGGGTAATACAGGAAAAGGTTCATTATAGCTGCCATATTAGCAGCGTTAACAGTGCAATAGCAATCCTGCATAATCCTACCCCATCCAGCCCTGCGGAAGCATCGTTGGCAGGTATTATCCATCCCAAACCCCTAGGTTAGTAATACAAGCAGATATTTTCATATTTATGCCTTAATTTGGGTTTATAACTGTTTATGAGCAGTCACTTCATGGCACATCTGTTCTTGCCCAGGCATCTAGGCCTCCTACTCAGATGCCTTGTACTAATGACTGTGCCTTTAGCTCCCCCTCTTAAACCTGTCAGTCTGCCATCAGGTGACTCTCAGCTGTACCTGTGCCTTGTACTAATGACTGTGCCTTTAGCTCCTCCTCCTAAACCTGTCAGTCTGCCATCAGGTGACTCTCAGCTGTACCTGTGCCTTGTACTAATGACTGTGCCTTTAGCTCCTCCTCCTAAACCTGTCAGTCTGCCATCAGGTGACTCTCAGCTGTACCTGTGCCTTGTACTAATGACTGTGCCTTTAGCTCCTCCTCCTAAACCTGTCAGTCTGCCATCAGGTGACTCTCAGTCGTACCTGTGCCTTGTACTAATGACTGTGCCTTTAGCTCCTCCTCCTAAACCTGTCAGTCTGCCATCAGGTGACTCTCAGCTGTACCTGTGCCTTGTACTAATGACTGTGCCTTTAGCTCCTCCTCCTAAACCTGTCAGTCTGCCATCAGGTGACTCTCAGCCATACCTGTGCCTTGTACTAATGACTGTGCCTTTAGCTCCTCCTCCTAAACCTGTCAGTCTGCCATCAGGTGACTCTCAGCTGTACCTGTGCCTTGTACTAATGATTGTGCCTTTAGCTCCTTCTCCTAAACCTGTCAGTCTGCCATTAGGTGACTCTCAGCCATACCTGTGCCTTGTACTAATGATTGTGCCTTTAGCTCCTCCTCCTAAACCTGTCAGTCTGCCATCGGGTGTCTCTTATCTGTACCTGTGCCTTGTACTAATGACTGTGACTTTAGCTCCTCCTCCTAAACCTGTCAATCTGCCATCAGGTGACTCTCAGCCGTACCTGTGCCTTGTACTAATGACTGTGCCTTTAGCTCCTCCTCCTAAACCTGTCAGTCTGCCATCAGGTGACTCTCAGTCGTACCTGTGCCTTGTACTAATGACTGTGCCTTTAGCTCCTCCTCCTAAACCTGTCAGTCTGCCATCAGGTGACTCTCAGTCGTACCTGTGCCTTGTACTAATGACTGTGCCTTTAGCTCCCCCTCTTAAACCTGTCAGTCTGCCACTAGGTGACTCTCAGCCATACCTGTGCCTTGTACTAATGATTGTGCCTTTAGCTCCTCCTCCTAAACCTGTCAGTCTGCCATCAGGTGACTCTCAGCTGTACCTGTGCCTTGTACTAATGATTGTGCCTTTAGCTCCTTCTCCTAAACCTGTCAGTCTGCCATCAGGTGACTCTCAGCCGTACCTGTGCCTTGTACTAATGATTGTGCCTTTAGCTCCTCCTCCTAAACGTGTCAGTCTGCCATCGGGTGTCTCTTATCTGTACCTGTGCCTTGTACTAATGACTGTGACTTTAGCTCCTCCTCCTAAACCTGTCAATCTGCCATCAGGTGACTCTCAGCCGTACCTGTGCCTTGTACTAATGACTGTGCCTTTAGCTCCTCCTCCTAAACCTGTCAGTCTGCCATCAGGTGACTCTCAGTCGTACCTGTGCCTTGTACTAATGACTGTGCCTTTAGCTCCTCCTCCTAAACCTGTCAGTCTGCCATCAGGTGACTCTCAGTCGTACCTGTGCCTTGTACTAATGACTGCGCCTTTAGCTCCCCCTCTTAAACCTGTCAGTCTGCCACTAGGTGACTCTCAGCCATACCTGTGCCTTGTACTAATGATTGTGCCTTTAGCTCCTCCTCCTAAACCTGTCAGTCTGCCATCAGGTGACTCTCAGTCATACCTGTGCCTTGTACTAATGACTGTGCCTTTAGCTCCTCCTCCTAAACCTGTCAGTCTGCCATCAGGTGACTCTCAGCTGTACCTGTGCCTTGTACTAATGACTGTGCCTTTAGCTCCTCCTCCTAAACCTGACAGTCTGCCATCAGGTGACTCTCAGCTGTACCTGTGCCTTGTACTAATGACTGTGCCTTTAGCTCCTCCTCCTAAACCTGTCAGTCTGCCATCAGGTGACTCTCAGTCATACCTGTGCCTTGTACTAATGACTGTGCCTTTAGCTCCTCCTCCTAAACCTGTCAGTCTGCCATCAGGTGACTCTCAGTCGTACCTGTGCCTTGTACTAATGACTGTGCCTTTAGCTCCTCCTCCTAAACCTGTCAGCCTGCCATCAGGTGACACTCAGTCGTACCTGTGCCTTGTACTAATGACTGTGCCTTTAGCTCCTCCTCCTAAACCTGTCAGTCTGCCATCAGGTGACTCTCAGCCGTACCTGTGCCTTGTACTAATGACTGTGCCTTTAGCTCCTCCTCCTAAACCTGTCAGTCTGCCATCAGGTGACTCTCAGCTGTACCTGTGCCTTGTACTAATGACTGTGCCTTTAGCTCCTCCTCCTAAACCTGTCAGTCTGCCATCAGGTGACTCTCAGTCATACCTGTGCCTTGTACTAATGACTGTGCCTTTAGCTCCTCCTCCTAAACCTGTCAGTCTGCCATCAGGTGACTCTCAGTCGTACCTGTGCCTTGTACTAATGACTGTGCCTTTAGCTCCTCCTCCTAAACCTGTCAGCCTGCTATCAGGTGACACTCAGTCGTACCTGTGCCTTGTACTAATGACTGTGCCTTTAGCTCCTCCTCCTAAACCTGTCAGTCTGCCATCAGGTGACTCTCAGCCGTACCTGTGCCTTGTACTAATGACTGTGCCTTTAGCTCCTCCTCCTAAACCTGTCAGTCTGCCATCAGGTGACACTCAGTCGTACCTGTGCCTTTTACTAATGACTGTGCCTTTAGCTCCTCCTCATAAACCTGTCAGTCTGCCATCAGGTGACTCTAAGTCGTACCTGTGCCTTGTACTAATGATTGTGCCTTTAGCTCCTCCTCCTAAACCTGTCAGTCTGCCATCAGGTGACTCTCAGTCGTACCTGTGCCTTGTACTAATGATTGTGCCTTTAGCTCCTCCTCCTAAACCTGTCAGTCTGCCATCAGGTGACTTTCAGCCATACCTGTGCCTTGTACTAATGATTGTGCCTTTAGCTCCTCCTCCTAAACCTGTCAGTCTGCCATCAGGTGACTCTCAGTCGTACCTGTGCCTTGTACTAATGATTGTGCCTTTAGCTCCTCCTCCTAAACCTGTCAGTCTGCCATCAGGTGACTCTCAGTCGTACCTGTGCCTTGTACTAATGATTGTGCCTTTAGCTCCTCCTCCTAAACCTGTCAGTCTGCCATCAGGTGACTTTCAGCCATACCTGTGCCTTGTACTAATGATTGTGCCTTTAGCTCCTCCTCCTAAACCTGTCAGTCTGCCATCAGGTGACTCTCAGTCGTACCTGTGCCTTGTACTAATGATTGTGCCTTTAGCTCCTCCTCCTAAACCTGTCAGTCTGCCATCAGGTGACTTTCAGCCATACCTGTGCCTTGTACTAATGATTGTGCCTTTAGCTCCTCCTCCTAAACCTTTCAGTCTGCCATCAGATGACTCTCAGTCGTACCTGTGCCTTGTACTAATGACTGTGCCTTTAGCTCCTCCTCCTAAACCTGTCAGTCTGCCATCAGGTGACTCTCAGTCATACCTGTGCCTTGTACTAATGACTGTGCCTTTAGCTCCTCCTCCTAAACCTGTCAGTCTGCCATCAGGTGACTCTCAGCCGTGCCTGTGCCTTGTACTAATGACTGTGCCTTTAGCTCCTCCTCCTAAACCTGTCAGTCTGCCATCAGGTGACTCTCAGCCTACCTGTGCCTTGTACTAATGACTGTGCCTTTAGCTCCTCCTCCTAAACCTGTCAGTCTGCCATCAGGTGACTCTCAGTCATACCTGTGCCTTGTACTAATGACTGTGCCTTTAGCTCCTCCTCCTAAACCTGTAAGTCTGCCATCAGGTGACTCTCAGCCGTACCTGTGCCTTGTACTAATGACTGTGCCTTTAGCTCCTCCTCCTAAACCTGTCAGTCTGCCATCAGGTGACTCTCAGCCGTACCTGTGCCTTGTACTAATGACTGTGCCTTTAGCTCCTCCTCCTAAACCTGTCAGTCTGCCATCAGGTGACTCTCAGTCGTACCTGTGCCTTGTACTAATGACTGTGCCTTTAGCTCCTCCTCCTAAACCTGTCAGTCTGCCATCAGGTGACACTCAGTCATACCTGTGCCTTGTACTAATGACTGTGCCTTTAGCTCCTCCTCCTAAACCTGTCAGTCTGCCATCAGGTGACTCTCAGCTGTACCTGTGCCTTGTACTAATGACTGAGCCTTTAGCTCCTCCTCCTAAACCTGTCAGTCTGCCATCGGGTGTCTCTTATCTGTACCTGTGCCTTGTACTAATGACTGTGCCTTTAGCTCCTCCTCCTAAACCTGTCAGTCTGCCATCAGGTGACTCTCAGTCGTACATGTGCCTTGTACTAATGACTGTGCCTTTAGCTCCTCCTCCTAAACCTGTCAGTCTGCCATCAGGTGACTCTCAGTCGTACCTGTGCCTTGTACTAATGACTGAGCCTTTAGCTCCTCCTCCTAAACCTGTCAGTCTGCCATCAGGTGACTCTCAGCCGTACCTGTTCCTTGTACTAATGACTGTGCCTTTAGCTCCTCCTCCTAAACCTGTCAGTCTGCCATCAGGTGACACTCAGTCGTACCTGTGCCTTGTACTAATGACTGTGCCTTTAGCTCCTCCTCCTAAACCTGTCAGTCTGCCATCAGGTGACACTCAGTCATACCTGTGCCTTGTACTAATAACTGTGGCTTTAGCTCCTCCTCCTAAACCTGTCAGTCTGCCATCAGGTGACTCTCAGCCGTACCTGTGCCTTGTACTAATGACTGTGCCTTTAGCTCCTCCTCCTAAACCTGTCAGTCTGCCATCAGGTGACTCTCAGCCGTACCTGTGCCTTGTACTAATGACTGTGCCTTTAGCTCCTCCTCCTAAACCTGTCAGTCTGCCATCAGGTGACTCTCAGTCGTACCTGTGCCTTGTACTAATGACTGTGCCTTTAGCTCCTCCTAAACCTGTCAGTCTGCCATCAGGTGACTCTCAGCCATACCTGTGCCTTGTACTAATGACTGTGCCTTTAGCTCCTCCTCCTAAACCTGTCAGTCTGCCATCAGGTGACTCTCAGCCGTACCTGTGCCTTGTACTAATGACTGTGCCTTTAGCTCCTCCTCCTAAACCTGTCAGTCTGCCATCAGGTGACTCTCAGCCGTACCTGTGCCTTGTACTAATGACTGTGCCTTTAGCTCCTCCTCCTAAACCTGTCAGTCTGCCATCAGGTGACTCTCAGTCGTACCTGTGCCTTGTACTAATGACTGTGCCTTTAGCTCCTCCTCCTAAACCTGTCAGTCTGCCATCAGGTGACTCTCAGTCGTAGCTGTGCCTTGTACTAATGACTGTGCCTTTAGCTCCTCCTCCTAAACCTGTAAGTCTGCCATCAGGTGACTCTCAGCCGTACCTGTACCTTGTACTAATGACTGTGCCTTTAGCTCCTCCTCCTAAACCTGTCAGTCTGCCATCAGGTGACTCTCAGCCGTACCTGTGCCTTGTACTAATGACTGTGCCTTTAGCTCCTCCTCCTAAACCTGTCAGTCTGCCATCAGGTGACTCTCAGTCGTACCTGTGCCTTGTACTAATGACTGTGCCTTTAGCTCCTCCTCCTAAACCTGTCAGTCTGCCATCAGGTGACACTCAGTCGTACCTGTGCCTTGTACTAATGACTGTGCCTTTAGCTCCTCCTCCTAAACCTGTCAGTCTGCCATCAGGTGACTCTCAGCTGTACCTGTGCCTTGTACTAATGACTGAGCCTTTAGCTCCTCCTCCTAAACCTGTCAGTCTGCCATCGGGTGTCTCTTATCTGTACCTGTGCCTTGTACTAATGACTGTGCCTTTAGCTCCTCCTCCTAAACCTGTCAGTCTGCCATCAGGTGACTCTCAGTCGTACATGTGCCTTGTACTAATGACTGTGCCTTTAGCTCCTCCTCCTAAACCTGTCAGTCTGCCATCAGGTGACTCTCAGTCGTACCTGTGCCTTGTACTAATGACTGTGCCTTTAGCTCCTCCTCCTAAACCTGTCAGTCTGCCATCAGGTGACTCTCAGCCGTACCTGTGCCTTGTACTAATGACTGTGCCTTTAGCTCCTCCTCCTAAACCTGTCAGTCTGCCATCAGGTGACACTCAGTCGTACCTGTGCCTTGTACTAATGACTGTGCCTTTAGCTCCTCCTCCTAAACCTGTCAGTCTGCCATCAGGTGACTCTCAGTCGTACCTGTGCCTTGTACTAATGATTGTGCCTTTAGCTCCTCCTCCTAAACCTGTCAGTCTGCCATCAGGTGACTTTCAGCCATACCTGTGCCTTGTACTAATGATTGTGCCTTGAGCTCCTCCTCCTAAACCTTTCAGTCTGCCATCAGATGACTCTCAGTCATACCTGTGCCTTGTACTAATGACTGTGCCTTTAGCTCCTCCTCCTAAACCTGTCAGTCTGCCATCAGGTGACTCTCAGTCATACCTGTGCCTTGTACTAATGACTGTGCCTTTAGCTCCTCCTCCTAAACCTGTCAGTCTGCCATCAGGTGACTCTCAGCCGTACCTGTGCCTTGTACTAATGACTGTGCCTTTAGCTCCTCCTCCTAACCTGTCAGTCTGCCATCAGGTGACTCTCAGCCGTACCTGTGCCTTGTACTAATGACTGTGCCTTTAGCTCCTCCTCCTAAACCTGTCAGTCTGCCATCAGGTGACTCTCAGTCATACCTGTGCCTTGTACTAATGACTGTGCCTTTAGCTCCTCCTCCTAAACCTGTAAATCTGCCATCAGGTGACTCTCAGCCGTACATTTGCCTTGTACTAATGACTGTGCCTTTAGCTCCTCCTCCTAAACCTGTCAGTCTGCCATCAGGTGACTTTCAGCCATACCTGTGCCTTGTACTAATGATTGTGCCTTGAGCTCCTCCTCCTAAACCTTTCAGTCTGCCATCAGATGACTCTCAGTCGTACCTGTGCCTTGTACTAATGACTGTGCCTTTAGCTCCTCCTCCTAAACCTGTCAGTCTGCCATCAGGTGACTCTCAGTCATACCTGTGCCTTGTACTAATGACTGTGCCTTTAGCTCCTCCTCCTAAACCTGTCAGTCTGCCATCAGGTGACTCTCAGCCGTACCTGTGCCTTGTACTAATGACTGTGCCTTTAGCTCCTCCTCCTAAACCTGTCAGTCTGCCATCAGGTGACTCTCAGCCGTACCTGTGCCTTGTACTAATGACTGTGCCTTTAGCTCCTCCTCCTAAACCTGTCAGTCTGCCATCAGGTGACTCTCAGTCATACCTGTGCCTTGTACTAGTGACTGTGCCTTTAGCTCCTCCTCCTAAACCTGTAAATCTGCCATCAGGTGACTCTCAGCCGTACCTTTGCCTTGTACTAATGACTGTGCCTTTAGCTCCTCCTCCTAAACCTGTCAGTCTGCCATCAGGTGACTCTCAGCCGTACCTGTGCCTTGTACTAATGACTGTGCCTTTAGCTCCTCCTCCTAAACCTGTCAGTCTGCCATCAGGTGACTCTCAGTCGTACCTGTGCCTTGTACTAATGACTGTGCCTTTAGCTCCTCCTCCTAAACCTGTCAGTCTGCCATCAGGTGACACTCAGTCGTACCTGTGCCTTGTACTAATGACTGTGCCTTTACCTCCTCCTCCTAAACCTGTCAGTCTGCCATCAGGTGACTCTCAGCCGTACCTGTGCCTTGTACTAATGACTGTGCCTTTAGCTCCTCCTTCTAAACCTGTCAGTCTGCCATCAGGTGACACTCAGTCGTACCTGTGCCTTGTACTAATGACTGTGCCTTTAGCTCCTCCTCCTAAACCTGTCAGTCTGCCATCAGGTGACACTCAGTCATACCTGTGCCTTGTACTAATGACTGTGGCTTTAGCTCCTCCTCCTAAACCTGTCAGTCTGCCATCAGGTGACTCTCAGCCGTACCTGTGCCTTGTACTAATGACTGTGCCTTTAGCTCCTCCTCCTAAACCTGTCAGTCTGCCATCAGGTGACTCTCAGCCGTACCTGTGCCTTGTACTAATGATTGTGCCTTTAGCTCCTCCTCCTAAACCTGTCAGTCTGCCATCAGGTGACTCTCAGTCGTACCTGTGCCTTGTACTAATGACTGTGCCTTTAGCTCCTCCTAAACCTGTCAGTCTGCCATCAGGTGACTCTCAGCCATACCTGTGCCTTGTACTAATGACTGTGCCTTTAGCTCCTCCTCCTAAACCTGTCAGTCTGCCATCAGGTGACTCTCAGCCGTACCTGTGCCTTGTACTAATGACTGTGCCTTTAGCTCCTCCTCCTAAACCTGTCAGTCTGCCATCAGGTGACTCTCAGTCATACCTGTGCCTTGTACTAATGACTGTGCCTTTAGCTCCTCCTCCTAAACCTGTAAGTCTGCCATCAGGTGACTCTCAGCCGTACCTGTGCCTTTTACTAATGACTGTGCCTTTAGCTCCTCCTCCTAAACCTGTCAGTCTGCCATCAGGTGACTCTCAGCCGTACCTGTGCCTTGTACTAATGACTGTGCCTTTAGCTCCTCCTCCTAAACCTGTCAGTCTGCCATCAGGTGACTCTCAGTCGTACCTGTGCCTTGTACTAATGACTGTGCCTTTAGCTCCTCTTAAACCTGTCAGTCTGCCATCAGGTGACTCTCAGCCGTACCTGTGCCTTGTACTAATGACTGTGCCTTTAGCTCCTCCTCCTAAACCTGTCAGTCTGCCATCAGGTGACACTCAGTCGTACCTGTGCCTTGTACTAATGACTGTGCCTTTACCTCCTCCTCCTAAACCTGTCAGTCTGCCATCAGGTGACTCTCAGCCGTACCTGTGCCTTGTACTAATGACTGTGCCTTTAGCTCCTCCTCCTAAACCTGTCAGTCTGCCATCAGGTGACACTCAGTCGTACCTGTGCCTTGTACTAATGACTGTGCCTTTAGCTCCTCCTCCTAAACCTGTCAGTCTGCCATCAGGTGACACTCAGTCATACCTGTGCCTTGTACTAATGACTGTGGCTTTAGCTCCTCCTCCTAAACCTGTCAGTCTGCCATCAGGTGACTCTCAGCCGTACCTGTGCCTTGTACTAATGACTGTGCCTTTAGCTCCTCCTCCTAAACCTGTCAGTCTGCCATCAGGTGACTCTCAGCCGTACCTGTGCCTTGTACTAATGATTGTGCCTTTAGCTCCTCCTCCTAAACCTGTCAGTCTGCCATCAGGTGACTCTTAGTCGTACCTGTGCCTTGTACTAATGACTGTGCCTTTAGCTCCTCCTAAACCTGTCAGTCTGCCATCAGGTGACTCTCAGCCATACCTGTGCCTTGTACTAATGACTGTGCCTTTAGCTCCTCCTCCTAAACCTGTCAGTCTGCCATCAGGTGACTCTCAGCCGTACCTGTGCCTTGTACTAATGACTGTGCCTTTAGCTCCTCCTCCTAAACCTGTCAGTCTGCCATCAGGTGACTCTCAGTCATACCTGTGCCTTGTACTAATGACTGTGCCTTTAGCTCCTCCTCCTAAACCTGTAAGTCTGCCATCAGGTGACTCTCAGCCGTACCTGTGCCTTGTACTAATGACTGTGCCTTTAGCTCCTCCTCCTAAACCTGTCAGTCTGCCATCAGGTGACTCTCAGCCGTACCTGTGCCTTGTACTAATGACTGTGCCTTTAGCTCCTCCTCCTAAACCTTTCAGTCTGCCATCAGGTGACACTCAGTCGTACCTGTGCCTTGTACTAATGACTGTGCCTTTAGCTCCTCCTCCTAAACCTGTCAGTCTGCCATCAGATGACTCTCAGTCATACCTGTGCCTTGTACTAATGACTGTGCCTTTAGCTCCTCCTCCTAAACCTGTCAGTCTGCCATCAGGTGACTCTCAGTCATACCTGTGCCTTGTACTAATGACTGTGCCTTTAGCTCCTCCTCCTAAACCTGTCAGTCTGCCATCAGGTGACTCTCAGCCGTACCTGTGCCTTGTACTAATGACTGTGCCTTTAGCTCCTCCTCCTAAACCTGTCAGTCTGCCATCAGGTGACTCTCAGCCGTACCTGTGCCTTGTACTAATGACTGTGCCTTTAGCTCCTCCTCCTAAACCTGTCAGTCTGCCATCAGGTGACTCTCAGTCATACCTGTGCCTTGTACTAATGACTGTGCCTTTAGCTCCTCCTCCTAAACCTGTAAATCTGCCATCAGGTGACTCTCAGCCGTACATTTGCCTTGTACTAATGACTGTGCCTTTAGCTCCTCCTCCTAAACCTGTCAGTCTGCCATCAGGTGACTTTCAGCCATACCTGTGCCTTGTACTAATGATTGTGCCTTGAGCTCCTCCTCCTAAACCTTTCAGTCTGCCATCAGATGACTCTCAGTCGTACCTGTGCCTTGTACTAATGACTGTGCCTTTAGCTCCTCCTCCTAAACCTGTCAGTCTGCCATCAGGTGACTCTCAGTCATACCTGTGCCTTGTACTAATGACTGTGCCTTTAGCTCCTCCTCCTAAACCTGTCAGTCTGCCATCAGGTGACTCTCAGCCGTACCTGTGCCTTGTACTAATGACTGTGCCTTTAGCTCCTCCTCCTAAACCTGTCAGTCTGCCATCAGGTGACTCTCAGCCGTACCTGTGCCTTGTACTAATGACTGTGCCTTTAGCTCCTCCTCCTAAACCTGTCAGTCTGCCATCAGGTGACTCTCAGTCATACCTGTGCCTTGTACTAGTGACTGTGCCTTTAGCTCCTCCTCCTAAACCTGTAAATCTGCCATCAGGTGACTCTCAGCCGTACCTTTGCCTTGTACTAATGACTGTGCCTTTAGCTCCTCCTCCTAAACCTGTCAGTCTGCCATCAGGTGACTCTCAGCCGTACCTGTGCCTTGTACTAATGACTGTGCCTTTAGCTCCTCCTCCTAAACCTGTCAGTCTGCCATCAGGTGACTCTCAGTCGTACCTGTGCCTTGTACTAATGACTGTGCCTTTAGCTCCTCCTCCTAAACCTGTCAGTCTGCCATCAGGTGACACTCAGTCGTACCTGTGCCTTGTACTAATGACTGTGCCTTTACCTCCTCCTCCTAAACCTGTCAGTCTGCCATCAGGTGACTCTCAGCCGTACCTGTGCCTTGTACTAATGACTGTGCCTTTAGCTCCTCCTCCTAAACCTGTCAGTCTGCCATCAGGTGACACTCAGTCGTACCTGTGCCTTGTACTAATGACTGTGCCTTTAGCTCCTCCTCCTAAACCTGTCAGTCTGCCATCAGGTGACACTCAGTCATACCTGTGCCTTGTACTAATGACTGTGGCTTTAGCTCCTCCTCCTAAACCTGTCAGTCTGCCATCAGGTGACTCTCAGCCGTACCTGTGCCTTGTACTAATGACTGTGCCTTTAGCTCCTCCTCCTAAACCTGTCAGTCTGCCATCAGGTGACTCTCAGCCGTACCTGTGCCTTGTACTAATGATTGTGCCTTTAGCTCCTCCTCCTAAACCTGTCAGTCTGCCATCAGGTGACTCTCAGTCGTACCTGTGCCTTGTACTAATGACTGTGCCTTTAGCTCCTCCTAAACCTGTCAGTCTGCCATCAGGTGACTCTCAGCCATACCTGTGCCTTGTACTAATGACTGTGCCTTTAGCTCCTCCTCCTAAACCTGTCAGTCTGCCATCAGGTGACTCTCAGCCGTACCTGTGCCTTGTACTAATGACTGTGCCTTTAGCTCCTCCTCCTAAACCTGTCAGTCTGCCATCAGGTGACTCTCAGTCATACCTGTGCCTTGTACTAATGACTGTGCCTTTAGCTCCTCCTCCTAAACCTGTAAGTCTGCCATCAGGTGACTCTCAGCCGTACCTGTGCCTTTTACTAATGACTGTGCCTTTAGCTCCTCCTCCTAAACCTGTCAGTCTGCCATCAGGTGACTCTCAGCCGTACCTGTGCCTTGTACTAATGACTGTGCCTTTAGCTCCTCCTCCTAAACCTGTCAGTCTGCCATCAGGTGACTCTCAGTCGTACCTGTGCCTTGTACTAATGACTGTGCCTTTAGCTCCTCTTAAACCTGTCAGTCTGCCATCAGGTGACTCTCAGCCGTACCTGTGCCTTGTACTAATGACTGTGCCTTTAGCTCCTCCTCCTAAACCTGTCAGTCTGCCATCAGGTGACACTCAGTCGTACCTGTGCCTTGTACTAATGACTGTGCCTTTACCTCCTCCTCCTAAACCTGTCAGTCTGCCATCAGGTGACTCTCAGCCGTACCTGTGCCTTGTACTAATGACTGTGCCTTTAGCTCCTCCTCCTAAACCTGTCAGTCTGCCATCAGGTGACACTCAGTCGTACCTGTGCCTTGTACTAATGACTGTGCCTTTAGCTCCTCCTCCTAAACCTGTCAGTCTGCCATCAGGTGACACTCAGTCATACCTGTGCCTTGTACTAATGACTGTGGCTTTAGCTCCTCCTCCTAAACCTGTCAGTCTGCCATCAGGTGACTCTCAGCCGTACCTGTGCCTTGTACTAATGACTGTGCCTTTAGCTCCTCCTCCTAAACCTGTCAGTCTGCCATCAGGTGACTCTCAGCCGTACCTGTGCCTTGTACTAATGATTGTGCCTTTAGCTCCTCCTCCTAAACCTGTCAGTCTGCCATCAGGTGACTCTCAGTCGTACCTGTGCCTTGTACTAATGACTGTGCCTTTAGCTCCTCCTAAACCTGTCAGTCTGCCATCAGGTGACTCTCAGCCATACCTGTGCCTTGTACTAATGACTGTGCCTTTAGCTCCTCCTCCTAAACCTGTCAGTCTGCCATCAGGTGACTCTCAGCCGTACCTGTGCCTTGTACTAATGACTGTGCCTTTAGCTCCTCCTCCTAAACCTGTCAGTCTGCCATCAGGTGACTCTCAGTCATACCTGTGCCTTGTACTAATGACTGTGCCTTTAGCTCCTCCTCCTAAACCTGTAAGTCTGCCATCAGGTGACTCTCAGCCGTACCTGTGCCTTTTACTAATGACTGTGCCTTTAGCTCCTCCTCCTAAACCTGTCAGTCTGCCATCAGGTGACTCTCAGCCGTACCTGTGCCTTGTACTAATGACTGTGCCTTTAGCTCCTCCTCCTAAACCTTTCAGTCTGCCATCAGGTGACACTCAGTCGTACCTGTGCCTTGTACTAATGACTGTGCCTTTAGCTCCTCCTCCTAAACCTGTCAGTCTGCCATCAGGTGACACTCAGTCATACCTGTGCCTTGTACTAATGACTGTGGCTTTAGCTCCTCCTCCTAAACCTGTCAGTCTGCCATCAGGTGACTCTCAGCCGTACCTGTGCCTTGTACTAATGACTGTGCCTTTAGCTCCTCCTCCTCCTAAACCTGTCAGTCTGCCATCAGGTGACTCTCAGCCGTACCTGTGCCTTGTACTAATGACTGTGCCTTTAGCTCCTCCTCCTAAACCTGTCAGTCTGCCATCAGGTGACTCTCAGTCGTACCTGTGCCTTGTACTAATGACTGTGCCTTTAGCTCCTCCTAAACCTGTCAGTCTGCCATCAGGTGACTCTCAGTCGTACCTGTGCCTTGTACTAATGACTGTGCCTTTAGCTCCTCCTCCTAAACCTGTCAGTCTGCCATCAGGTGACACTCAGTCGTACCTGTGCCTTGTACTAATGACTGTGCCTTTAGCTCCTCCTCCTAAACCTGTCAGTCTGCCATCAGGTGACTCTCAGCCGTACCTGTGCCTTGTACTAATGACTGTGCCTTTAGCTCCTCCTCCTAAACCTGTCAGTCTGCCATCAGGTGACACTCAGTCGTACCTGTGCCTTGTACTAATGACTGTGCCTTTAGCTCCTCCTCCTAAACCTGTCAGTCTTCCATCAGGTGACTTTCAGTCGTACCTGTGCCTTGTACTAATGACTGTGCCCTTAGCTCCTCCTCCTAAACCTGTCAGTCTGCCATCAGGTGACTCTCAGCATTACCTGTGCCTTGTACTTATGACTGTGCCTTTAGCTCCTCCTCCTAAACCTGTCAGTCTGCCATCAGGTGACACTCAGTCATACCTGTGCCTTGTATTAATGACTGTGCCTTTAGCTCCTCCTCCTAAACCTGTCAGTCTGCCATCAGGTGACACTCAGTCATACCTGTGCCTTGTACTAATGACTGTGCCTTTAGCTCCTCCTCCTAAACCTGTCAGTCTGCCATCAGGTGACTCTCAGCCGTACCTGTTTCTTGTACTAATGACTGTGCCTTTAGCTCCTCCTCCTAAACCTGTCAGTCTGCCATCAGGTGACTCTCAGCCGTACCTGTGCCTTGTACTAATGACTGTGCCTTTAGCTCCTCCTCCTAAACCTGTCAGTCTGCCATCAGGTGACTCTCAGTTGTACCTGTGCCTTGTACTAATGACTGTGCCTTTAGCTCCTCCTAAACCTGTCAGTCTGCCATCAGGTGACTCTCAGCCGTACCTGTGCCTTGTACTAATGACTGTGCCTTTAGCTCCTCCTCCTAAACCTGTCAGTCTGCCATCAGGTGACTCTCAGCCGTACCTGTGCCTTGTACTAATGACTGTGCCTTTAGCTCCTCCTCCTAAACCTGTCAGTCTGCCATCAGGTGACTCTCAGCCATACCTGTGCCTTTAGCTCCTCCTCCTAAACCTGTCAGTCTGCCATCAGGTGACTCTCAGCCATACCTGTGCCTTGTACAAATGACTGTGCCTTTAGCTCCTCCTCCTAAACCTGTCAGTCTGCCATCAGGTGACTCTCAGCCGTACCTCTGCCTTGTACTAATGACTGTGCCTTTAGCCCCTCCTCCTAAACCTGTCAGTCTGCCATCAGGTGACTCTCAGCTGTACCTGTGCCTTGTACTAATGACTGTGCCTTTAGCCCCTCCTCCTAAACCTGTCAGTCTGCCATCAGGTGACTCTCAGCTGTACCTGTGCCTTGTACTAATGACTGTGCCTTTAGCCCCTCCTCCTAAACCTGTCAGTCTGCCATCAGGTGACTCTCAGTCGTACCTGTGCCTTGTACTAATGACTGTGCCTTTAGCTCCTCCTCCTAAACCTGTCAGTCTGCCATCAGGTGACACTCAGTCATACCTGTGCCTTGTACTAATGACTGTGCCTTTAGCTCCTCCTCCTAAACCTGTCAGTCTGCCATCAGGTGACTCTCAGCCGTACCTGTGCCTTGTACTAATGACTGTGCCTTTAGCTCCTCCTCCTAAACCTGTCAGTCTGCCATCAGGTGACACTCAGTCATACCTGTGCCTTGTACTAATGACTGTGCCTTTAGCTCCTCCTCCTAAACCTGTCAGTCTGCCATCAGGTGACTTTCAGTCGTACCTGTGCCTTGTACTAATGACTGTGCCTTTAGCTCCTCCTCCTAAACCTGTCAGTCTGCCATCAGGTGACACTCAGTCATACCTGTGCCTTGTACTAATGACTGTGCCTTTAGCTCCTCCTCCTAAACCTGTCAGTCTGCCATCAGGTGACTCTCAGCCGTACCTGTGCCTTGTACTAATGACTGTGCCTTTAGCTCCTCCTCTTAAACCTTTCAGTCTGCCATCAGGTGACTCTCAGCCGTACCTGTGCCTTGTACTAATGACTGTGCCTTTAGCTCCTCCTCCTAAACCTGTCAGTCTGCCATCAGGTGACTCTCAGTCGTACCTGTGCCTTGTACTAATGACTGTGCCTTTAGCTCCTCCTCCTAAACCTGTCAGTCTGCCATCAGGTGACTCTCAGCCGTACCTGTGCCTTGTACTAATGACTGTGCCTTTAGCTCCTCCTCTTAAACCTTTCAGTCTGCCATCAGGTGACTCTCAGCCGTACCTGTGCCTTGTACTAATGACTGTGCCTTTAGCTCCTCCTCCTAAACCTGTCAGTCTGCCATCAGGTGACTCTCAGCCGTACCTGTGCCTTGTACTAATGACTGTGCCTTTAGCTCCTCCTCCTAAACCTGTCAGTCTGCCATCAGGTGACTCTCAGCCGTACCTGTGCCTTGTACTAATGACTGTGCCTTTAGCTCCTCCTCCTAAACCTGTCAGTCTGCCATCAGGTGACTCTCAGCCATACCTGTGCCTTTAGCTCCTCCTCCTAAACCTGTCAGTCTGCCATCAGGTGACTCTCAGCCATACCTGTGCCTTGTACAAATGACTGTGCCTTTAGCTCCTCCTCCTAAACCTGTCAGTCTGCCATCAGGTGACTCTCAGCCGTACCTGTACCTTGTACTAATGACTGTGCCTGTTGGATAAGAGATTCTCCACCTCTTTTAAAGGCCAATATGTGAAAACTAAAATTATAGTACATTCCTCATCTTTCAGTTGTTGAATGCTGCACCACATAAGTTTTATCCAGTAGGGGGGGTGAATTTTTAGTTTTAGTGCCAGTGCTCAGATCCTTCATCCTCCCTCCCCAACCACATCAGTTGCACCAACTCAACTGTGGCCCATTGTACATCAAGAACTGTAGAGCCACACCCCCATGTTTGCCCATGTGACTGCCATTACCATCATGGATTGCAGCTGGGAACATGTGCGGAAGCCCAGTACAAAATGCATTGGAAGCCATTCTTAGGGTGCTGGGGCTTCATGGTGTCTGTAGCCACAATTATGTTGAAAGAGTCAATGGGATCATCAGTCAGAAGCATGTGGTCCATGAGGAGTATGGTCTTTGGGGCAGGAATGTGAGACAGGGGACTGTACCATCAAAATGATTTTGAGAGAAATCCCATTCATACTGTATATGTGAATGAGATCAGCAGATCTGATTGGAATGGGATGCTCTGGAGAAACTTGCTGTTATATTGTTACTGCTATTATTTTTTGTTGTTTTTTTTCTCTATGTTTTTGGAACGACTTTAATTTCCTAATAAAAAACATTTTCTTGCCACTATATTTTATATTACTTTGGTATTGCATTCATTGGTATTTTTTCATTAAATTACTGAGCTTACTTCACATGGCTTCTACTATTGATCCATTCTGCACAGAGGTGGGCCAAGTCAGCCGGGCACCCTAGGAGACCCGGTCGGCCACCTCGCCCCCCCACACGTGCTTGTAAATGCACACACATGCAGGGATGGCGTAGAGAAGGGAGTGCCAACGAATCAATGTGTGGGAAAAAGGCACAAAAAAGTTGTGAAATGATGACTTTCTATAACACTGAAACATCTCCTAGTGCACAAGAAACCAGCGTCAAAAATCACAAACCTCTAAAGTTTCAAAGCAAAGAAAGATCTTTCAGGAACAGGAAGGGCCATTTCTCATTGGCTCCTACATGATCTCAGCAAGTTTTAGTTGGCGAATTGCCGGGTTCGGATTTTTAGCTGTTTTGCCAGATAGTAAATCTCGGGAAAAAAAATTGCAACTTTTTTTCCGAAAATACTTTTAGCGCTAAAAAATCTGAATCAGGAAAACAAAATCCTACTGTAAGTGAATTTATCCTTTAGACTTAAGAAGTTGATGAAGACTTAGAGAGCTGCTTGAAGGGACATAAAATGTACAGAGACCTGAAGAATTATTTTGATGGTTCTGTTTTTCCAGAGCAGAGAAAATAACTGTATCTTTTTCTGAAAGAACCAAAGTTCCCCCCGGTGGCTGTGCCTATATTCATTCTACTGAGCAAATCCTCTCTCTGCTCTCTATAAAATGAGGGTTGGATGAGCCGGGCCCCTTACTCTGTTCTACACACACAGCCCAACCCTGGGGCCCCTGTGTCTCTCTGTGCCACTGACTGTTACTGGGGCAAATCCTCTCTCTGCTCTCTATAAAATGAGGGTTGGATGAGCCAGGTCCCTTACTCTGTTCTACACACACAGCCCAACCCTGGGGTCCCTGTGTCTCTTTGTGCTACTGACTGTTACTGGGGCAAATCCTCTCTCTGCTCTCTATAAAATGAGGGTTGGATGAGCCGGGCCCCTTACTCTGTTCTACACACACAGCCCAACCCTGGGGCCCCTGTGTCTCTCTGTGTCACTGACTGTTACTGGGGCAAATCCTCTCTCTGCTCTCTATAAAATGAGGGTTGGATGAGCCGGGCCCCTTACTCTGTTCTACACACACAGCCCAACCCTGGGGCCCCTGTGTCTCTCTGTGCCACTGACTGTTACTGGGGCAAATCCTCTCTCTGCTCTCTATAAAATGAGGGTTGGATGAGCCGGGCCCCTTACTCTGTTCTACACACACAGCCCAACCCTGGGGCCCCTGTGTCTCTCTGTGCCACTGACTGTTACTGGGGCAAATCCTCTCTCTGCTCTCTATAAAATGAGGGTTGGATGAGCCGGGCCCCTTACTCTGTTCTACACACACAGCCCAACCTTGGGGCCCCTCTGGTATTTGGCTAAAGGTTGCTGTATGTGGGTACAATGTTGGGAGGCTCAGCTGTACCTCAATATCTGAGACTACTGATCTATCTGACAGCCCTTCCTATGGCACCATGTATATCTGTGGATCAGTCCAACAATTCTGCCTGTCACCTGAATATGAAGGTTAAAGCACATGAGGAATATGAATATGTACTAGAAGGAGACATCATGATGGGAGGAGTGCTGACTGTTGGTGTCAGAGGTCCCTTTCATGAGCAGACTCTATTGATTTGTGATAAGTAAGTCTCATTTGATACAAATGCAATGAAGCAGAGCAGGGATAACAGAGAAACACAGTATCACGTTGGGTTTATCTGGGGCAGGAAAAGCCTTTTATTTCCCCCCTGTGTTATAGAGAGAGAATATTCTATTGTTATTATTCTTTCATGTATATAGCTCTGACAGGGTGACACTGTGCCTCACAGAGATTGTTCTGTTTAGTTCTGTTGTCCCTATAACTCATGCCCCATACACCGGGCCGGCAGTCGGTTCATAGAACTTCTGAAATACTTTGCATTTTATATGGAAATAAATATGTTGGAAACTGTACGTTCCATGTCATGTAGTTTATATGGGGTAGAGCAGCTCCAATTAAACTACAAAAACTGGAATTAAAGCAGATATTATAGTCAATAGATTTCTTCCAATTAAAGTAATTTCCATTCTTTAAAAAATAATTTTCCATAGTTGAAATAGAATAGGAAAATTGATAAAGTAAACCAGTGGCGGTAGGTACTTAGTCCTATGTTAAGGACACTACTGATTTTATTAACAAACTGGATACGGTACAGGTGAGAAATGGGGATATCTGTGCACAATGGGCGTCACTGTACATGTCACTCCCAGCACAAACAATGTATGGAGGTGATTGGTGGGGTTCTGGCCAACCTTGATCTGCCTCTTGATGTACCAGAGATGCTTATGAATTAGAGGTTTTTTGAGGGCAAATTGTATGAGCAAAACCAAGGCACGTCGATAGGCTCTAATGTAGCCCCAGCGCTGTTTATGGCCTGGTTTGAGGATCAGTTTGTATATGGAATTGATGTGTTCTGCTTTGGCTGCGTTATATAGAGGACCTCTTCTTTGTTTGGCAGGGTACAGAGGATATATTGATTGAGTTCAAGGACTAGTTGGACACACTTAGTTGGACAAAGTGACTCGCCTTAACCCTAATAGCTTTCATCCCCCTTCACTTATAAAGGGACTACCATCTAGTCAGCTTTTGAGAGTCAAGAGGATTGTTAGTGCAGAGCGGGGTTTGGAAGCAAGGGTAAAGGAGATGAGTGCCCAATTTCAATCCAGAGTGAGAAAGTTTTGGAGGAGGCAGTAATGAAAGGGAACAAAAAAGACAGGAGAGTTCTGTTGCAGAAAAAGAAAGGCAAAAAAACTAGTCATGTAGATTTGACTGACACAGCATAGTGTCAGCTCTATGTAGGAGGTCCCTGACAGGCAGGGACCTCCATCCTCTTGTGTCTTTGACTCTTAACTTATTGCAACTGTATGTTGTATTTATTTGTGCTTATTGTAATAATTTGACAGATTGTCAAAGGACACTACAGGCCTCCAGAATTGATGAGGTTGTCTGACCCTAGCAGGCATCAGTGGAACAGGTGGCTCCTCTTGCTGCTCCTCTGCAATCTGTTGTTGCCTGCCTTGGAAATAAATAAGGGCAAGAGTAACAATATAATCCATAGTTAACAAACTCAAATGGATTTTGGGGAGGATGTATGTATCTTAGGCATCTTTATCCACCATTTGTGCTGTCTTCAACCATTGCCTGAAGATTTATAGTCAAGTCAAGAAAAGGCTGACAATGAGTAATTATATTTTTTGTGGTGATTTGAATATAAAACTCCAACAATTTGTGTTATAGATGCTTTCAATAAGATTCAGTTGGACTCGCCCTCTCAAACCTCCTGAGGATTTTTTTTTAGCAGCTGTTAGGATGGTTAGCAGCATCCTGGCTTTTTAGCAACAGCTTCTCCTCCATGTGAGCTGCAAAGGCTTCTTGGCCAACTTAGAAACCCTTCACAAGAGCCAAGATCCCTGACATCATCTCTTCACCCAACTTCTGATCTTAACGTATCTTCTGGCTTTCTCCCTCCATCCCCTCACATTTATGGGGGAGGGGGCAGACAGGAAGGCAACCAACCACTGGAGTAAGACCTGGCTACAAACCAGACAGCCTGCCCCCCACTCCAAGAAAAAGGCACAAAGTTGCACCAGTTCAGTAAGGCATCCATTTGTGTGTGTTTTTTTATGTAACAGGAATGTTTGGGCAAGTTAGCTTTCTCAGGTCTTAATAAAAATTATTTTGGGGGAATAAAAATTATTATGAGGTAATTTTATTTCTTTCCACGGTATTTGCACATTCATTATTATTTACTAGAATGAATTTTACATTGAATTATTTCATTTCCCCAGACAAAGTGCCCAGAAATACAGATATCTTGTGGATTTTGCCTTTCGTGTAAAGGAAATAAATGAGAATCCGGCCCTGTTACCCAACATAACCCTGGGATACCACATAGATGATTCCTGTGGAGACACACGGAGGGCGCTGATGAGCCTTTTGAAGATAATATCTGGTACCAGGGAGCCGGTTCCTAATTACTCCTGCAGGAGAACAGGGAAGATGGCTGGCTTTATTGGGGATTTGTATTCAGTACCAACTGAATCCATTGCCCATATTCTGAGTGCACTCAGATATTCCCAGGTGACAAATGTTTTTTTGTTTTGGGCTTGATGATCCCCCACCCACTAGCACCTTTGCAGGCTCTGAACTTGCCTATGGCAAATGAGCAAATCACATTTTCTAGAGGAAAATACAGACCGTAACATATTTGTATCTTTGTTTTCTATTAGGAGCATATAATTTACCATCCTGGCTATTAAAATAATGGCCAGGTGGCCACCTAACTAGAGAATATTTTACAGCTGGTTGAGTCTCCATCCTGGCCCCTAGTGTGGGTATACTATAAATATCTCACCCACATCCCACCCAGATCCCACCCACAGTAGTGGATGGAGACTTTGTTAATACTGGGCATATGGGCTCATTTCCTGTCACTGTCAAATAGATAGTTATTGCTCTTCCAATAGATACAGTTATTGCTCCTCCAATAGATACAGTTATTGCTCTTCCAATAGATACAGTTATTGCTCTTCCAATAGATACAGTTATTGCTCCTCCAATAGATACAGTTATTGCTCCTCCAATAGATACAGTTATTGCTCATTCAATAGATACAGTTATTGCTCATTCAATAGATACAGTTATTGTTCCTCCAATAGATACAGTTATTGCTCCTCCAATAGATACAGTTATTGCTCCTCCAATAGATACAGTTATTGCTCCTCCAATAGATACAGTTATTGCTCTTCCAATAGATACAGTTATTGCTCTTCCAATAGATACATTTATTGCTCCTCCAATAGACACAGTTATTGCTCTTCCAATAGATACAGTTATTGCTCATTCAATAGATATAGTTATTGCTCATTCAATAGATACAGTTATTGCTCCTCCAATACATACAGTGATTGCTCATTCAATAGATACAGTGATTGCTCATTCAATAGATACAGTTATTGCTCATTCAATAGATACAGTTATTGCTCTTCCAATAGATACAGTTATTGCTCATTCAATAGATACAGTTATTGCTCATTCAATAGACACAGTTATTGCTCTTCCAATAGATACAGTTATTGCTCATTCAATAGATATAGTTATTGCTCATTCAATAGATACAGTTATTGCTCCTCCAATACATACAGTGATTGCTCATTCAATAGATACAGTTATTGCTCATTCAATAGATACAGTTATTGCTCATTCAGTAGATACAGTTATTGCTCATTCAATAGATACAGTTATTGCTCATTCAATAAATACAGTGATTGCTCATTCAAAGGATACAGTTATTGCTCTTCCAATTGATACAGTTATTGCTCATTCAATAGATACAGTTATTGCTCATTCAATGGATACAGTTATTGCTCCTCCAATAGATACAGTTATTGCTCATTCAATAAATACAGTGATTGCTCATTCAATGGATACAGTTATTGCTCTTCCAATAGATACAGTTATTGCTCATTCAATGGATACAGTTATTGCTCATTCAATAGATACAGTTATTGCTCTTCCAATAGACACAGTTATTGCTCAGTCAATAGATGTAGTTATTGCTCATCCAATAGATACAGTTATTGCTCCTCCAATAGATACAGTGATTGCTCATTCAGTGGATAAAGTTATTGCTCATTCAATAGATACAGTTATTGCTCATTCAATAGACACAGTTATTGCTCCTCCAATAGATACAGTAATTGCTCATTCAATAGATACAGTTATTGCTCATTCAATAGATACAGTTATTGCTCCTCCAATAGATACAGTTATTGCTCCTCCAATAGATACAGTTATTGCTCATTCAATAGATACAGTTATTGCTCCTCCAATAGATACAGTTATTGCTCATTCAATAGATACAGTTATTGCTCATTCAATAGATACAGTTATTGCTCCTCCAATAGATACAGTTATTGCTCCTCCAATAGATACAGTTATTGCTCATTCAATAGATACAGTTATTGCTCATTCAATAAATACAGTTATTGCTCCTCCAATAGATACAGTTATTGCTCCTCGAATAGATGTAGTTATTGCTCATCCAATAGATACAGTTATTGCTCCTCCAATAGATACAGTGATTGCTCATTCAGTGGATAAAGTTATTGCTCATTCAATAGATACAGTTATTGCTCATTCAATAGACACAGTTATTGCTCCTCCAATAGATACAGTTATTGCTCATTCAATAGATACAGTTATTGCTCATTCAATAGATACAGTTATTGCTCCTCCAATAGATACAGTTATTGCTCCTCCAATAGATACAGTTATTGCTCATTCAATAGATACAGTTATTGCTCCTCCAATAGATACAGTTATTGCCCCTCCAATAGATACAGTTATTGCTCATTCAATAGATACAGTTATTGCTCATTCAATAGATACAGTTATTGCTCATTCAATAAATACAGTGATTGCTCATTCAAAGGATACAGTTATTGCTCTTCCAATTGATACAGTTATTGCTCATTCAATAGATACAGTTATTGCTCATTCAATAGATACAGTTATTGCTCATTCAATGGATACAGTTATTGCTCCTCCAATAGATACAGTTATTGCTCATTCAATAAATACAGTGATTGCTCATTCAATGGATACAGTTATTGCTCTTCCAATAGATACAGTTATTGCTCCTCCAATAGATACAGTAATTGCTCATTCAGTGGATAAAGTTATTGCTCATTCAGTAGATACAGTTATTGCTCATTCAATAGATACAGTTATTGCTCCTCCAATAGATACAGTTATTGCTCATTCAATAGATACAGTTATTGCTCATTCAATAGACACAGTTATTGCTCCTCCAATAGATACAGTTATTGCTCCTCCAATAGATACAGTTATTGCTCATTCAATAGATACAGTTATTGCTCATTCAATAGATACAGTTATTGCTCCTCCAATAGATACAGTTATTGCCCCTCCAATAGATACAGTTATTGCTCCTCCAATAGATACAGTTATTGCTCCTCCAATAGATACAGTTATTGCTCCTCCAATAGATACAGTTATTGCTCATTCAATAGATACAGTTATTGCTCATTCAATAGATACAGTTATTGCTCCTCCAATAGATACAGTTATTGCTCATTCAATAGATACAGTTATTGCTCCTCCAATAGATACAGTTATTGCTCCTCCAATAGATACAGTTATTGCCCCTCCAATAGATACAGTTATTGCTCATTCAATAGATACAGTTATTGCTCCTCCAATAGATATAGTTATTGCTCATTCAATAGATACAGTTATTGCTCCTCCAAATAGATACAGTTATTGCTCATTCAATAGATACAGTTATTGCTCCTCCAATAGATACAGTTATTGCTCATTCAATAGATACAGTTATTGCTCATTCAATAGATATAGTTATTGCTCATTCAATAGATACAGTTATTGCTCCTCCAATAGATACAGTTATTGCTCCTCCAATAGATTCAGTTATTGCTCATTCAATAGATACAGTTATTGCTCATTCAATAGATATAGTTATTGCTCATTCAATAGATACAGTTATTGCTCCTCCAATAGATATAGTTATTGCTCATTCAATAGATACAGTTATTGCTCCTCCAATAGATATAGTTATTGCTCATTCAATAGATACAGTTATTGCTCCTCCAAATAGATACAGTTATTGCTCATTCAATAGATACAGTTATTGCTCCTCCAATAGATACAGTTATTGCTCATTCAATAGATACAGTTATTGCTCATTCAATAGATATAGTTATTGCTCATTCAATAGATACAGTTATTGCTCCTCCAATAGATACAGTTATTGCTCCTCCAATAGATTCAGTTATTGCTCATTCAATAGATATAGTTATTGCTCATTCAATAGATACAGTTATTGCTCCTCCAATAGATATAGTTATTGCTCCTCCAATAGATACAGTTATTGCTCCTCCAATAGATACAATTATTTCACCAGTCAATAAAATATCTGTAGCTCCAGGGTTCCCATAGGGGGCTCACTATAATAGATGCCACATACTTGCACCTAAAGAATCACCCCCAGGTGGCATTTTGATTCTGAGTGCTAGAAATGGTGCAATCACTTCCCAGCAGAATGGCATCCAGTTTGTCAAAACACACATGTGCAATTGCTTCCAAATATTGCACTTTTTCACATTGAACTGCAACTCATAAAAGAGACATACAGTGAGTTATAGAGCGAGACTGTCACTGTTCTACTGTGTCCCTTATTCACAGATCAGTTACGGAGCCACAGACCCGGCACTCAGTGACAGAACCACTTTCCCTTACTTTTTCTGGACGTTACAAAGTGATGAAGAGGAATATATTGCTCTATGCAAAGTAATGAAATTCTTTGGCTGGAACTGGGTCGGAATTATTTATATGAATAATAAGAGCGGAGAAAGAGATTATCAACTGCTGACAAAATATCTCTCAAGTGAAGGAATCTGCATTGAGTTTGCATGGGAATTCAGTGAGCCTTTTGAGCTTCGTCAATTTATTAGGAAAACAACAACTAGGGTAGTTATTATTTGCGGAGATCCCAGTTATGAATATAGAGTACAGTCATATCATTTACATGACATAATTATAGAAAAGACATGTATCTTTTTGTCTAAATGGTTAAATCATTATGAGTCATTGGATCTGGCCTCGTTACTTACTGGCACTGTATTATTCATGCAGAATAGATTAGACAACCAGTACGATGCCAGATTCAGAGAGTTCTCAGACACTTTCCATCCATCAAATTACCCACATGACGATTTGCTTCATAATATTTGGCTATGGACACAGAATTGTTTGGTCAAAGATGATGATATAAATTATTTTACTATTTTTCATGATATTCCGGACAAATGCACCGGAAAGGAAAAACTTACAGATATTCCTGAGTATCTCAATGCTTATCACTCTGCCAGCCTGATACAAGCAGTGGATATGATGGCTATGGCACTACAGGATATGCACAACTTCCATAGCAAGCAAACACATGGGAAGGGCAGATGGGTGGGGAATTATAACAACCAGGTAAGTGGCTCTGTGTGTAGGTGCAGTTACTGGGATGGAACCACCTGTTGTACCTGTCTGGGCTCTGTATCTGGGGGCTGAACATTTCGAGAGGACAAGGCAATGAGCAGAGTCTGCCCAATCACAGTCTGGTAGTTATAAGCTGCCATGTTGTTGGATTCTGGACTCGGTATTATAAAAGAGGTCACAGCAGCTGTAGAGGAACAAGCTTTACTTAGAGCAAAACATGGCTGTACTGCCAACAAGTAGGGAGAAAGGAGAGGATAGGCACAGTCATTTAACTACTGTTTATCCTCTTTTGACATTAGCCAATAGCAAGGAATCCCCATCAGAAAGAAATGCCAAGGTGCTGCCTCAGTTATCTCTTATTTTGACTATTTACTTTTAGTAGTTACAAACATCTTTCAATATTTTCTAATTAATTGTTTTATGGATTTTTAAAAACTATTAACACATTTATTTAAACCTTCCCCTCGATTCAGTGGATTTAAAGGCCATGTAAACCCTCCACAAAATAACTTTAATCAGTAAACACTTTCACATCTTTAGAGGGGATCCCGGCTTCCGAACCAAAGTTTGTTAAAGAGCCCCACACAGCACAGAAACTCCTAATATACTGTAACCCCTGTTGGGCAGTAAAAGGCAAATGTCCGGCTAGTGACAGAGCATGGGGTACATTGGGCTCCTCCTCCACAGGATGGGCCTTCGCTAAGGGGAAGGGATTTGTTAGGAATGGTGTGGTTGAACTTCCTCCTCACTGCCAAATGTCAAAAATAATGATGCTAAGAGCTCTTTGCAGCAAAACTAACATAATATTTAAAAGATAACCTCGTTCACAGGGTCCCTGTTCCCCGACTTCTCTAAGGGTGATGGTTTCCTTCTGGGCCGAACACTTCTGGGCCATGTGGATCCCAGGCTTCCTGGAGCACATCCACACTTGTCAACTGCTGAAGGCCAAGAAGGAAGATCTAGCCCAACTAAACACTATGTTAGAGTGTGGTAGGGAGTGATCTACCTATGGGCCAATAATAGAGGTATATGTAAATACCAAAATAGATACATGGGTCTTTTGCCTGGTAATAAAGAATTAAGGAAGTGTAGGGTTTAAAGCCATAGGGGCATATTAACCCTATGGGTCCCTATAATACCTATTACTGTAATCTGTTCCATCAAAAAGTATAAATAAATACCATTTATTTATTTATACCAGCTATAAAATAGTTTTTCTCTTTTTGCATCATTTAAAATCCTGGCAGAGGGGGAAGGACTAAAACATTAATGTTTAGCTTTTTCACAGCTTACAGGCAGCTTGCAGGAACTACATAGCCCACAATGCATTGCACTGTGATATTCCTTTCCTTATTAACATCACATGTGCAGGGGATTGTGGGATTGGGAGGAGGCAGGCTGGAGGCAGGCTGAGGGCAGGCGACTATTGTTCCAGTTTATGCCGGATCAGCAGGGGAACAGGGGGCCAAGTTTAGGGAACGGTTCCAAACCATATTATTACATTAATATTTTATACAGAAAGGGCTGCACATTTTTTAATTGATATATATTGCAAAGTAGCTTGATATTATGTTTATCAGTGATGAAAAAACAGCAGCACTCCGGTTATTTTGAAAAAAGGTGACTTTTACTCAAGTACACAAGGCAACATTTCGGGCTACAACCCAGCCCATCCCATAACAGAACAATCGTAATATTCTGTAGTTTTTCAAGTGTGACAAATGTACCGCTAATGCATAAGGACAGTAAAAGTATCTTACTTCAATTATGCTGCCATCATAACCATTCTGGCAGAATACAATGATTGATGGATGTATTGCCACCTAGTGGCCACCTTTATGAAAGCAGTTATAAAAAACCTGCATTTAGTATGTCAGCAGGAAGTGACCTATATCACAGGAAGTTTCAGTGTTTCAGCCTCATTTTGGATGTTATCTCCTTGTGTGGTGTTTCTTCCTCAGTCCTGGGACATCAATTGTCTGTAAGTGTTATTGCACCAAGACACCTATATACCCATGTAGAAGTGTGTTTATACCTGTTCTCTATATATACAGGTATAGGACCGGTTATCCAGAATGCTTGGGACCGAGGGTATTCCGGATAAGGGGTCTTTCTGTAAATTGGATCTCTATACCTTAAGTCTACTAAAAAAATCAATAAAACCCCAATAGGATGGTTTTGCCTCCAATAAGGGGTAATTATGTCTTAGTTGGGATCAAGTACAGGTACTGTTTTATTATTACAGAGAAAAGGGAATCAATTAACCATGAAATAAACCCAATAGGGCTGTTCTGCCCCAATAAGGGGTAATTATATCTTAGTTGGGATCAAGTACAGGTACTGTTTTATTATTACAGAGAAAAGGGAATCATTTAACCATGAAATAAACCCAATAGGGCTGTTCTGCCCCAATAAGGGGTAATTATATCTTAGTTGGGATCAAGTACAGGTACTGTTTTATTATTACAGAGAAAAGGGAATCATTTAACCATTAAAAAAAACCAATAGGGCTGTTCTGCCCCAATAAGGGGTAATTATATCTTATAATACTGTTACAGTGCCTACTGCTCATTCCTACAGACTATAACATTGGGTTCATGTGTAGAGCTTAGTTTGGCTAATTATTGTAGTCCCTTTGCTTTCTTCATCTAAAAACACCTCCCCTACTAACTGCTTTGTAACCTGCACTTTCTAGTTACACCGGTACCTGAGAAACGCTGTATATGCAATAGATGGGAGCCCTGTATCTTCTTTTAATGAAAAAGGAGAGTTTGTGCATCAATACGACATTAATAATCCTTTCTTTGACTCTGAAGGCAAGTTTTCTTGGAAAACAGTTGGTCGCTATGTACCGTGGGCTCCAATGGAGCAAAGATTAATATTAAACCCAGATAAATTAATATGGAACACCCCAGACCATGAGGTAAGGAACTTCTTCTTCCTTTCATCAATACAAACAGGGTGTATGTGCTTTAATATTGTATCTTAGTATTGGTTTCTACCCTAACTTCTTCATGCATTTTATCCACATAGCTGTTGCCTTAGATCCTATTATGCCCCAGTTATCATTTCCCATAGGGGTTGGCTATGTACTCATAGAACATGTATGCGGGTTTCACTGTTACATTTGTTGTGCATTGATGTGCGACTGAAACTCTAACCAGGCGATTCAATTCACATCATTTATTCAGTTTGAAATAAAGCTCTTTCAAGTTTTAAAAGACTATTTCCATCAATAAACTATTTACACAGTTGCAACAAATAGTAAGTAAGAAAGGTGAATTAATTTCCCTATGTCTATTCAATCCATTTCTGAAATACAGAATTATTTATTAAATGCCCATCCTGAAACTATTGTATCTAATTTATTGAACAAAATACATGTTATAATAGTTACATTATACCAAAGTTGATCAAGCCCAACCCTTCCAAGTGATGCCCAGTGCACCTACTGTATAAACGCTGTACTGCCCCATAATGCTCACAGGTTCCTACATATCCTGTTCCGTTTATTTTAGGTTCCAAGAGCTCAGTGCACAGATAACTGTCTCCCCGGCTTGAGGAAGGTAATAGAGCCTGAGAAGCTTATCTGCTGTTATAGCTGCGCCCCATGTTCTGAGGGGGAAATCTCCAACAAAACTGGTATAACTGCTTGCTTAATATCCATTACTTGTCCCAGAGTAAGAACATAGAGTAGAATGTGAGGGAATGAATGTCACACACACACAGTCCATCAGAGGAGGCTGAGTGGGAGCAGTAGGGCTACTCTCAAGATGGAAGACGTATGTATATGATAATGAGAACTTCTGGAACAGCACCCACATTGGGACCCACCAATGCAGGGAATAGAAAGGACCAGGGGGACACTCCTTTCAAACAGCCAAATAGCTGCAATGAATGAATATTGCAAATTATGTAAAATTACAGTTTAATTGAGCAAATTTGTATTTTTGGGATAATGTTGTATTCAAGGACTTTGGTCTCCTGTGACTTTATACAGAGCTGGATTTCCATTCCCCTCCCAGACTTTCTTTTGTCACAGAATTTCCCCAGTTTGTTGTGCTTTAGAGACACATAGAGCATAGAGGGGGGGGCTCATTTGTATTGGAACAGCTGTAGGGGGTTCTCTCAAGTTGGCACATGAAGGCTCATTTAAGATTGCAGATAAAATCACTGTCACACAAAAATGGTGGTTGTTGTGCATATTGATACCATTCATTAACCTTTTTACTGCCAGTCGTTTTGGTCAAAGCAGATTATTGCTAGACAGTTTTTTGACATTTTGCACTGTTTCATTTTAGGGGCCTTTCCTCGGGGGGGACTTTTAGTTTATCTAAGCTTTAGTTGAACCTAAGCTTTCAAAATTTGGTAGAATTTTCATGTAATTCCAATTCTGTATCAAGATATCGGCTTCTAAATGTGTAAAAAATGAAACAAAACTCAAATCTTCCATAATATAAACACACATACCAGAAACAAAAATTATTTTATGCACGAATACACAACTGATTTGGAAAGTCCCATGTCTCCTGAACGTGCCAATACCAAATATATATAGTTTTATGGAGATTTCTCACTTGTATAGGTCAAAAACTTCCAGCAGTACACTACCAAATTTCCAAAGCACTGCTTCAGAAAGCTGCATACTTTAGATATCAAGGACAAAAATTCCACTAAAAGAAGGTTCATCCCAGAAAATTGTACATTTTTGGAAAGAACAGATTCTGAGGAATCCAGAATAGGCACAACTGTCTGTCTACTCCAAACTATCAAGTCGCAATACTTTCCTGAAGTTATTGGTTTTATTCAAAATTTGTGAAATTTTTAAAAAATCGCTTCAAAGCTTCCAGTCTATAGGATCTTATCTCCTACAGGTCATAAAGTAACCAAATAAAACACCCTAAATATGAACGCCAGGGGTCCCCTGAACATTTTGATGCCCAATATGTATAGTATGTGGCATGTAGGGGCCCCAATGTGAACATACCCCGATATGATCTATCATTTCTGTAATTTCAGCTTCTGCAAAATCAACACATTTACATCATTATATGTGGGATAAAGCTACAAAAAGTACACTCACCCCAGAAAGTCATATATTTTTGTAAAGTACACATTCCCCCGAATCTAAAATGGGTACCTGTGTCTTTCTACTCCAAAGTACCAAGCTGTAAAGCATTCCTAAATCTGGCAATTTTGATAACATTTCCAAAAATCCCCTCAAAGCTTCCACTTTGCAGCATCTTATCTCCCACATAGCATTAGGTACCAAGATAAAACACCCTGAATTTTAATGACAGGGGTCCAATGAACAGTTTGATGCCTAATATGTATAGGTTTACCTAAAAATGTGGCATGTAGGGGCCCCAATGGGAACATACCCCCATATGATCTATTATTTCAGCTCCTGCAAAATCAACACATTTACATCCTTTATGTGGGATAATGCTACAAAAAAGTACACTGACCCCAGAAAGCCATATATTTTTGGAAAGTACACATTCCCCCAAATCTATAATGGGTACACATTTGTTTTTACTCCAAAGTACCAAGCCATAAAGCTTTCCTAAGTTTGCAGATTTTTGTGACATTTCAAAAAAATCACATAAAAATGTTGCAATTTGCCACATTTATCTCACACAATTTCTTGCGTACAAAGGCAAGTCACCCCAAATAGGAACACCTAAGGTCTACTGAACAGTTTGATGCCCAATATGCATAGATATACCAAAGTCTGTGGTATGTACTGAACCCAAAATGAAAATAGTGCATATGGATTTCTCGCCTGCCAACTCAGCTTTTGCACACAGAGCCCCCTGTCAGTGTATTATGTGCCGAAACACCCCCTAACTATACAGAGCCCCCTGTCAGCGTATTATGTGCCGTAACACCCCCTAACTATACAGAGCCCCCTGTCAGCGTATTATGTGCCGTAACACCCCCTAACTATACAGAGCCCCCTGTCAGCGTATTATGTGCCGTAACACCCCCTAACTGTACAGAGCCCCCTTTCAGCGTATTATGTGCCGTAACACCGCCTAACTGTACAGAGCCCCCTGTCAGCGTATTATGTGCTGCAACACCCCCTAACTATACAGAAAAACCCAGAAAACCATAGAGTTTTGGAAAGTACGCATTCTGAGAAACCCAACATGGGTAAGGAGTCCTTTCAACACCAAAGTACCAATCTGTAAAGCACTCCTAAATTTATTGGTTTTTATGACATTTCATGGCTCTCTTTTTTCCTCTGAACTGACGGCCCTGCAATCAGCCTTGGGGATTTCAACTCCCACATTGATGATCCCTCACAACCCTGGCCCTTACGTTTTCTCCGCCTAACCTCCTGCTTTGAACTCCAGCAGTGGACAAAGGACAAATGGTCTTTACCAAAAATCTGTCCCTTTCTTATTTTAACAGTGTCCCCTTCGCCTTTTCTAACCATCACCTGGTTACATTTTCTGTCTCTCACTCTTCTTCCCAACCTGCTCCTTCTTCTGCTATACTAATTTGAAATACAGGTGACGTAGACCTCCCGGCCTTAGCTCGCTCTTTCAGGTCCACTCTCTCCTCCTTTAATGAGATGTCTGACCCTGATACCCTGGTTAGCGAGTACAACAGCATACTAGCCTCCACCATTGACTCATTTGCACCCCTTCAGCCTAAGCGCACTCGGGCTCAAACCCCACACCCCTGGCTTAATGTACACACCAAATTCTTATGCTCCTGTGCGAGGTCTGTGGATCGTATGTGGGGAAATCCCGACTTTATCCATTATAAATTCCTATTGGCTGCCTCAACTCTGCCTTGTCGAAGGCTAAACAGGAATACTACAATACCCCTATAAACAATAATGAATCCAACCCACGACACCTGTTTTCTATATTCAATCCCCTACTGCGTCCCTCACAGACTCCATTACCTCAATTTTTGCACTCTCCCCAGGACTTTGCTGATTTCTTCATGAACAAAGTGGAGTCCATCCCAAATCAGATTTCCCCCTCTATTAATACAAATCAGCTCCTCCTTCCTCAGCCCCCTTTTGCATGTCTTAGCTCTTTTGGTCCCGTAACTGTCTCCGTCTGTCTCTATATTAAATACTGCTGCCAGAATTCTCCTCCTCTCACCCAGGAGAGTCCAGGCCCTTCCCCTGCTAAATTCCTTATTAAGGCTTCCTATTAAACAAAGAATATCTTACAAACTCCTTCTCTTAAACGTGAAAGACCCCCATTCCTCTGCTCCACACTACGGGCCCGATTCACTAAAGTGCGATTTAATGTGCGCTAAAAATGTTATCGCAACTTAATTTTCGCGACTTTTCGCTATTTTACGCGCGGTATTTATGCGATAATTTTGTCGTGATAAATAGCGTGCGGGGTATTTTTCACATGCACGCTATTTATCGCATGCGCTAATTTTGCCCTGGGAGAGCACAGAGTGCTAGAGAGGTGCTGTAAAAAAGTTTATTTGCAATAAAACCCCCCAAAAAACAATAAAAATATAAGTAAGAAAAAAAAAGAAGTGCTAGAGATAATAAAATGGGGGGGGGGGGGCATTTAAGAATATTTAGGAGTCCGTTTGCTAAAGTGGCTTAAATTAAGTGGGAGATTTTAGACACAGAATAAATGGCAAATATGTTATGGGCACTTTATTAAACGGGGACAAATATAATATTGCGATTATTCTGGCAACAAAACATTGGATTGGCAGTTATCCCACTCGCCAGAAAATACCCTACGTACTAATTAGCGCAAGTTTTACTATTCAGCAAAATGGCCTAAAGGCAAAATTGTTGGCAGAATATTTGCAAACATGTAACCCATATAGCATATTGATGTGTTACTGATAAATGTAAGGGTGTAGGGGAAACTACATGAAAGTATAGAATACCATATCAAGGAAGGATAAATAATGACACATTACTCAGTTCAAAAGTAGAAAACTAAAAACGTTTACTTAATATAATAAAATAAAAAAGGGGGTGAAAAAAAACTTAGGGCTTGCTGCCCTTGAGTTCTCTCATGTCCCTCTTTAGTTGATCCACCTCCCCCCGGAGCTGGGCCAGCTCGGCCTTCATGTTGGCTAGGTCCTCCTGTACGGATGGTCCCTTGTGCACAGGAGAACCTGGCGCCCAGCGCTTGGCCTGGGGGGAGTCTGGGGCCTGGGGGGAGAACTCAAGAGCCTGGGGGGAAATTGGGGAAGGAATTAACGGGGGGTGTCCGGGGCCTCGGGGGCATATTCGGCCTCGGGGGCCATTTGATGGGCCTCTGGGGCTGGTGCTTGGGCCTCGGGGGCCACAGGTCGGGCCTCGGGGGCCGGTGCTTGGGCCTCGGGGGCCGGAGGAAGTCGGGCCTCGGGGGCCGGTAGAGCCTGCTGGGCCGGTAGAGCCTGGGGTTGGGCCTGGGGAGGAGGCACCAGCTGAAGTTCTGTGAGATAGTATTGCAAGATGTTATTTTGTGTAATATATTATATATATATATATATATATATATATAAATTCATACACCATCATAAATAACGGGGCCCCTCACTCTCTCACATTTTTTGGGCCCCCCTCCTCCCACACTCCCAATGGCCCCTCCCCCTGTGACCCCTCACATCAATACAAAGGACACACAGACATTGTTAGCCAGGGCCCCCTAAAACATTCGTGGCCCTTCCCCAAATGACTCTATGGGCCGCTCCCTGCTGCTTCCCCCCTGCTTTAAACTTATTTATGCATATGTATTTGAAAATAGATGCGTGTATATATATATATACAATAGGAAGTGCTGGGAAGCTGCACACCATAAGGAACAATAACACCCGGGTGCCTGTGGCAAAACAAAGTCTAGACAGGCATGGGGTGACGGCACACACAGGATTTTCACAAGGAGTCACAAAGATGAAATGAAATAATATTCAGAGGTGTAACACTTGTTTGGCTTAATAGGGGTATTATACCAGGCTAGTTGGACACTTAGAGCACGTGTTACATGCAACCCCCTTTCCCAGGAATGGGCCTCCGCTATATGGGAGCTATGTCAGGGGCTATATGGTGTTGCTGAACTACAAACCACACTGGTGTTGTGCAATATAATAAGTGATAGGACGCCAGGAGCTCTTGCAGTTAACTGGATAATACTTTATTGGACAAGGCACATATAGAATAGTGCATCAGGGTATATACTCACAGACACAGCAGTATAGAACTTGGTCACAGAGAACAGCAGCAGATGTGACACTCAAGGTAACAGTATAGCCCACTTGGAGGATATGCAGAGTATTAGCTGTATACCAGGAATGGATGCCCTTTACTGGAACGGATCCCCTCCAGCCAACTATGGTTCAGGGTAAGGAACTGCCTGAATCCTGCGTCTTAACTGTGGTCCCTACAGCAAGGCATACAGAGCCTGGGTTGGACTAAACCCTTACAGTCTCCTTTGATGGGGCTAGTGCTGCCCTTACTAAATAAGCTATCTATGCTCACCACTCCTAGAGGGCGCTATTACATATAACTGACTGTGCTGGCTTTATCTCATTCACGGGGCCCTGTCCCCGACTTACAAATCAGCAGTTCTCTTTACTGGGGCCTAATTGCCTCAGGCTCAGTGACAGGAGCCTCAGGACAACATCAGCCAAAGAGGAAGACACTTCCTTGTGCCAGACACTATATAGTCTGCCAAGGGGAGTGGTCAACCTGGGCTAAACCTATAGGGGGTAGCCTAATAACTGTAATCTGAGTGTAGAGGGCTCTGCCCTATTACAACACAGATAACATAAAGGTAGGGGATAACACCATAGGGAGCTTAACCCTATGGGTCCCTACATAGGTTTATTGTGACCAATGTTTCAGTTCCTCACTGGCATTATGGTTGAACGTGATGGACGTATGTCTTTTTTCAACTCAACTTACTATGTTACTTTCATCATCCCTGACATTTCTTACATTTGTACCTTTAGTTCAAATTACTTGCTAAATCTTTTACTGAACGTATTCTGTAACAGCATAATAAAGTACAATAATTACCTTCCGCAATTTCATCCACCAGGTCTGAACTCCTGCGCTTCAGGTCAGACCACAGACACTGGAGCTGGCGGGGGTCCACATCAAGGGCAAACCCGGCGAGCAAACCTTCTCTTAGCTCGCCCAGGATTGCCCTCTTCCTCTCGTGGACCCCTAAGTCCCCCAGCGGCGGGTCGTCATATCCTGAGCGCAGGAGCATGCTGATAATATAGCGCCTCTCCCCTGGTAGCAGATAAGAAACCCCAGGCATGATCCTCTCTGTAGTGTGGCTGCAGGCTCAATGACACAAAATGGCCCCAAGTCGCACATGTCATGAGATTACAAAATCGCCACAAAATGTCTGCAAGTCGCTACAAAAAAAACCCGCCAAAATATACATAGTAATGTATTTTGCGTGACAAAATATTCACCGCTACAGTACTGTATATTATTGCAACAAAATATTCACCGCTACAGTACTGTATATTATCGCAACAAAATATTCACCGCTATAGTACTGTATATTATCCAACTAAATATTCACCGCTATAGTACTGTATATTATCCGACTAAATATTCACCGCTATAGTACTGTATATTATCGCGACTAAATATTCACCACTATAGTACTGTATATTATTGCAACAAAATATTCACCGCTACAGTACTGTATATTATCGCGACTAAATATTCACTGCTATAGTACTGTATATTATCCGACTAAATATTCACCACTATAGTACTGAATAAATAACACTGTAAGTCCATATTTTATTGCCAAAAACTCATTTACTGTACTTTTCTATAATTTTTCGCCTGCCTGTAGTAGGTGTTAATTTTCGCATAGCCGAATGCGATATTTAGCGCGCCTAAGTGTTTGTGAATCATGCGATCGTATTCTTTTCAGCGCGGAAATTAACGGCTGCGTTAAAACTAGCGCAAAAAATACCGCATGCGAAAATGGCGACTTAACGCACACGATAATACTATGGTGAATAGCGCTAATTATCGCGACTTATTTAACGCAAAAAATGCCTGCAATAATTTTTATCGCACTTTAGTGAATCGGGCTATACATCTCTTCTCTTGTGTCTCTGTATATCTTTAAGAGCTACTGGATGAGAGGAGGAGAATTCTGGCAGCAGTGTTTAATATAGACTGTAGGGGAAAAGATGGGAGTTAGGGAGGCCGATTAGTAGCTGATTACAGTAGTCAAGTCGGGATAGGATGAGCGCGTGCATGAGCAGCCTAGCTGTAAAATAAAAAAGGGGGTGAAAAAAAACTTAGGGCTTGCTGCCCTTGAGTTCTCTCATGTCCCTCTTTAGTTGATCCACCTCCCCCCGGAGCTGGGCCAGCTCGGCCTTCATGTTGGCTAGGTCCTCCTGTACGGATGGTCCCTTGTGCACAGGAGAACCTGGCGCCCAGCGCTTGGCCTGGGGGGAGTCTGGGGCCTGGGGGGAGAACTCAAGAGCCTGGGGGGAAATTGGGGGAGGAATTAACGGGGGGTGTCCGGGGCCTCGGGGGCATATTCGGCCTCGGGGGCCATTTGATGGGCCTCTGGGGCTGGTGCTTGGGCCTCGGGGGCCACAGGTCGGGCCTCGGGGGCCGGTGCTTGGGCCTCGGGGGCCGGAGGAAGTCAGGCCTTGGGGGCCGGTAGAGCCTGCTGGTCCAGTAGAGCCTGGAGGGCCTGGGGTTGGGCCTGGGGAGGAGGCGCCAGCTGAAGTTCTGTGAGATAGTATTGCAAGATGTTATTTTGTGTAATATATTATATATATATATATATATATATATATATATATATATATATATATATATATATATATATAAATTCATACACCATCATAAATAACGGGGCCCCTCACTCACTCACATTTTTTGGGCCCCCCTCCTCCCACGCTCCCAATGGCCCCTCCCCCTGTGACCCCTCACATCAATACAAAGGACACACAGACATTGTTAGCCAGGGCCCCCTAAAACATTCGTGGCCCTTCCCCAAATGACTCTATGGGCCGCTCCCTGCTGCTTCCCCCCTGCTTTAAACTTATTTATGCATATGTATTTGAAAATAGATGTGTATATATATATATACAATAGGAAGTGCTGGGAAGCTGCACACCATAAGGAACAATAACACCCGGGTGCCTGTGGCAAAACAAAGTCTAGACAGGCATGGGGTGACGGCACACACAGGATTTTCACAAGGAGTCACAAAGATGAAATGAAATAATATTCAGAGGTGTAACACTTGTTTGGCTTAATAGGGGTATTATACCAGGCTAGTTGGACACTTAGAGCACGTGTTACATGCAACCCCCTTTCCCAGGAATGGGCCTCCGCTATATGGGAGCTATGTCAGGGGCTATATGGTGTTGCTGAACTACAAACCACACTGGTGTTGTGCAATATAATAAGTGATAGGACGCCAGGAGCTCTTGCAGTTAACTGGATAATACTTTATTTGGACAAGGCACATATAGAATAGTGCAGCAGGGTATATACTCACAGTCACAGCAGTATAGAACTTGGTCACAGAGAACAGCAGCAGATGTGACACTCAAGGTAACAGTATAGCCCACTTGGAGGATATGCAGAGTATTAGCTGTGAGCCCAGGATGGATGCCCTTTACTGGAACAGATCCCCTCCAGCCAACTATGGTTCAGGGTAAGGCACTGCCTGAATCCTGCGTCTTAACTGTGGTCCCTACAGCAAGGCATACAGAGCCTGGGTTAGACTAAACCCTTACAGTCTCCTTTGATGGGGCTAGTGCTGCCCTTACTAAATAAGCTATCTATGCTCACCACTCCTAGAGGGTGCTATTACATATAACTGACTGTGCTGGCTTTATCTCATTCACGGGGCCCTGTCCCCGACTTACAAATCAGCAGTTCTCTTTACTGGGGCCTAATTGCCTCAGGCTCAGTGACAGGAGCCTCAGGACAACATCAGCCAAAGAGGAAGACACTTCCTTGTGCCAGACACTATATAGTCTGCACAAGGGGAGTGGTCAACCTGGGCTAAACCTATAGGGGTAGCCTAATAACTGTAATCTGAGTGTAGAGGGCTCTGCCCTATTACAACACAGATAACATAAAGGTAGGGGATAACACCATAGGGAGCTTAACCCTATGGGTCCCTACATAGGTTTATTGTGACCAATGTTTCAGTTCCTCACTGGCATTATGGTTGAACGTGATGGACGTATGTCTTTTTTCAACTCAACTTACTATGTTACTTTCATCATCCCTGACATTTCTTACATTTGTACCTTTAGTTCAAATTACTTGCTAAATCTTTTACTGAACGTATTCTGTAACAGCATAATAAAGTACAATAATTACCTTCCGCAATTTCATCCACCAGGTCTGAACTCCTGCGCTTCAGGTCAGACCACAGACACTGGAGCTGGCGGGGGTCCACATCAAGGGCAAACCCGGCGAGCAAACCTTCTCTTAGCTCGCCCAGGATTGCCCTCTTCCTCTCGTGGACCCCTAAGTCCCCCAGCGGCGGGTCGTCATATCCTGAGCGCAGGAGCATGCTGATAATATAGCGCCTCTCCCCTGGTAGCAGATAAGAAACCCCAGGCATGATCCTCTCTGTAGTGTGGCTGCAGGCTCAATGACACAAAATGGCCCCAAGTCGCACATGTCATGAGATTACAAAATCGCCACAAAATGTCTGCAAGTCGCTACAAAAAAAACCCGCCAAAATATACATAGTAATGTATTTTGCGTGACAAAATATTCACCGCTACAGTACTGTATATTATTGCAACAAAATATTCACCGCTACAGTACTGTATATTATCGCAACAAAATATTCACCGCTATAGTACTGTATATTATCCGACTAAATATTCACCGCTATAGTACTGTATATTATCGCGACTAAATATTCACCACTATAGTACTGTATATTATTGCAACAAAATATTCACCGCTACAGTACTGTATATTATCGCGACTAAATATTCACCGCTATAGTACTGTATATTATCCGACTAAATATTCACCGCTACAGTACTGTATATTATCCGACTAAATATTCACCGCTACAGTACTGTATATTATCCGACTAAATATTCACCACTATAGTACTGAATAAATAACACTGTAAGTCCATATTTTATTGCCAAAAACTCATTTACTGTACTTTTCTATAATTTTTCGCCTGCCTGTAGTAGGTGTTAATTTTCGCATAGCCGAATGCGATATTTAGCGCGCCTAAGTGTTTGTGAATCATGCGATCGTATTCTTTTCAGCGCGGAAATTAACGGCTGCGTTAAAACTAGCGCAAAAAATACCGCATGCGAAAATGGCGACTTAACGCACACGATAATACTATGGTGAATAGCGCTAATTATCGCGACTTATTTAACGCAAAAAATGCCTGCAATAATTTTTATCGCACTTTAGTGAATTGGGCTATACATCTCTTCTCTTGTGTCTCTGTATATCTTTAAGAGCTACTGGATGAGAGGAGGAGAATTCTGGCAGCAGTGTTTAATATAGACTGTAGGGGAAAAGATGGGAGTTAGGGAGGCCGATTAGTAGCTGATTACAGTAGTCAAGTCGGGATAGGATGAGCGCGTGCATGAGCAGCCTAGCTGTAAAATAAAAAAGGGGGTGAAAAAAAACTTAGGGCTTGCTGCCCTTGAGTTCTCTCATGTCCCTCTTTAGTTGATCCACCTCCCCCCGGAGCTGGGCCAGCTCGGCCTTCATGTTGGCTAGGTCCTCCTGTACGGATGGTCCCTTGTGCACAGGAGAACCTGGCGCCCAGCGCTTGGCCTGGGGGGAGTCTGGGGCCTGGGGGGAGAACTCAAGAGCCTGGGGGGAAATTGGGGGAGGAATTAACGGGGGGTGTCCGGGGCCTCGGGGGCATATTCGGCCTCGGGGGCCATTTGATGGGCCTCTGGGGCTGGTGCTTGGGCCTCGGGGGCCACAGGTCGGGCCTCGGGGGCCGGTGCTTGGGCCTCGGGGGCCGGAGGAAGTCAGGCCTTGGGGGCCGGTAGAGCCTGCTGGTCCAGTAGAGCCTGGAGGGCCTGGGGTTGGGCCTGGGGAGGAGGCGCCAGCTGAAGTTCTGTGAGATAGTATTGCAAGATGTTATTTTGTGTAATATATTATATATATATATATATATATATATATATATATATAAATTCATACACCATCATAAATAACGGGGCCCCTCACTCACTCACATTTTTTGGGCCCCCCTCCTCCCACGCTCCCAATGGCCCCTCCCCCTGTGACCCCTCACATCAATACAAAGGAGACACAGACATTGTTAGCCAGGGCCCCCTAAAACATTCGTGGCCCTTCCCCAAATGACTCTATGGGCCGCTCCCTGCTGCTTCCCCCCTGCTTTAAACTTATTTATGCATATGTATTTGAAAATAGATGTGTATATATATATATACAATAGGAAGTGCTGGGAAGCTGCACACCATAAGGAACAATAACACCCGGGTGCCTGTGGCAAAACAAAGTCTAGACAGGCATGGGGTGACGGCAGACACAGGATTTTCACAAGGAGTCACAAAGATGAAATGAAATAATATTCAGAGGTGTAACACTTGTTTGGCTTAATAGGGGTATTATACCAGGCTAGTTGGACACTTAGAGCACGTGTTACATGCAACCCCCTTTCCCAGGAATGGGCCTCCGCTATATGGGAGCTATGTCAGGGGCTATATGGTGTTGCTGAACTACAAACCACACTGGTGTTGTGCAATATAATAAGTGATAGGACGCCAGGAGCTCTTGCAGTTAACTGGATAATACTTTATTGGACAAGGCACATATAGAATAGTGCAGCAGGGTATATACTCACAGTCACAGCAGTATAGAACTTGGTCACAGAGAACAGCAGCAGATGTGACACTCAAGGTAACAGTATAGCCCACTTGGAGGATATGCAGAGTATTAGCTGTATACCAGGAATGGATGCCCTTTACTGGAACGGATCCCTTCCAGCCAACTATGGTTCAGGGTAAGGCACTGCCTGAATCCTGCGTCTTAACTGTGGTCCCTACAGCAAGGCATACAGAGCCTGGGTTAGACTAAACCCTTACAGTCTCCTTTGATGGGGCTAGTGCTGCCCTTACTAAATAAGCTATCTATGCTCACCACTCCTAGAGGGCGCTATTACATATAACTGACTGTGCTGGCTTTATCTCATTCACGGGGCCCTGTCCCCGACTTACAAATCAGCAGTTCTCTTTACTGGGGCCTAAATGCCTCAGGCTCAGTGACATGAAGCCTCAGGACAACATCAGCCAAAGAGGAAGACACTTCCTTGTGCCAGACACTATATAGTCTGCACAAGGGGAGTGGTCAACCTGGGCTAAACCTATAGGGGTAGCCTAATAACTGTAATCTGAGTGTAGAGGGCTCTGCCCTATTACAACACAGATAACATAAAGGTAGGGGATAACACCATAGGGAGCTTAACCCTATGGGTCCCTACATAGGTTTATTGTGACCAATGTTTCAGTTCCTCACTGGCATTATGGTTGAACGTGATGGACGTATGTCTTTTTTCAACTCAACTTACTATGTTACTTTCATCATCCCTGACATTTCTTACATTTGTACCTTTAGTTCAAATTACTTGCTAAATCTTTTACTGAACGTATTCTGTAACAGCATAATAAAGTACAATAATTACCTTCCGCAATTTCATCCACCAGGTCTGAACTCCTGCGCTTCAGGTCAGACCACAGACACTGGAGCTGGCGGGGGTCCACATCAAGGGCAAACCCGGCGAGCAAACCTTCTCTTAGCTCGCCCAGGATTGCCCTCTTCCTCTCGTGGACCCCTAAGTCCCCCAGCGGCGGGTCGTCATATCCTGAGCGCAGGAGCATGCTGATAATATAGCGCCTCTCCCCTGGTAGCAGATAAGAAACCCCAGGCATGATCCTCTCTGTAGTGTGGCTGCAGGCTCAATGACACAAAATGGCCCCAAGTCGCACATGTCATGAGATTACAAAATCGCCACAAAATGTCTGCAAGTCGCTACAAAAAAAACCCGCCAAAATATACATAGTAATGTATTTTGCGTGACAAAATATTCACCGCTACAGTACTGTATATTATTGCAACAAAATATTCACCGCTACAGTACTGTATATTATCGCAACAAAATATTCACCGCTACAGTACTGTATATTATCGCGACTAAATATTCACCGCTATAGTACTGTATATTATCCGACTAAATATTCACCACTATAGTACTGTATATTATCCGACTAAATATTCACCACTATAGTACTGTATATTATCCGACTAAATATTCACCACTATAGTACTGTATATTATCCGACTAAATATTCACCACTATAGTACTGTATATTATCCGACTAAATACTCACCACTATAGTACTGTATATTATCCGACTAAATATTCACCACTATAGTACTGTATATTTTGGTGACTAAATATTTACCGCTATAGTACTGTATATTATCCGACTAAATATTCACCACTATAGTACTGTATATTTTGGTGACTAAATATTCACCGCTATAGTACTGTAAATTAGTAGCGAAATTCCATACATGCCAAGACTTTAGTAAAATTGAGTAAAAAGACACAGACTTGAATAAATAACACTGTAAGTCCATATTTTATTGCCAAAAACTCATTTACTGTACTTTTCTATAATTTTTCGCCTGCCTGTAGTAGGTGTTAATTTTCGCATAGCCGAATGCGATATTTAGCGCGCCTAAGTGTTTGTGAATCATGCGATCGTATTCTTTTCAGCGCGGAAATTAACGGCTGCGTTAAAACTAGCGCAAAAAATACCGCATGCGAAAATGGCGACTTAACGCACACGATAATACTATGGTGAATCGCGCTAATTATCGCGACTTATTTAACGCAAAAAATGCCTGCAATAATTTTTATCGCACTTTAGTGAATCGGGCTATACATCTCTTCTCTTGTGTCTCTGTATATCTTTAAGAGCTACTGGATGAGAGGAGGAGAATTCTGGCAGCAGTATTTAATATAGACTGTAGGGGAAAAGATGGGAGTTAGGGAGGCCGGTTAGTAGCTGATTACAGTAGTCAAGTCGGGATAGGATGAGCGCGTGCATGAGCAGCCTAGCTGTTGCAGTAGAAAGAAAGGGACGGATTTTGGCAATATTGCGCAAGAAAAAGTGATAGGTTTTGACAGTGGTGTTAGTATGGTCAGAGAAGGAGAGACTGGAGTCAAAGATCCCCCCAGAATAATGCGCCAAATCGACCAAGGTTGATGAGGGTGCCTTAAATAGATATAGAAAAGGGGGGTAGGACCAGGCTTAGGCAGAAAGATCATTAGTTCAGTTTTTTTAGGTTCAGTTTGAGGTGGCGTTGGTTCATCCCATTGGAGATGGCTAGGGGGCATCGCATTTCCTGCAAAAATTGCTCAATTGCACAAAGTAAAAACAAATCTGCAAATACCTAGGGATTCTGGTAAAAGATGCAGCATTATAGGCTATAAACTCAATGAATTGTGCCCTAACTTGGCCTTCACACACTGCGCTTATGTTTGTAATTGAGCCCCATGGTCTTTATGTTTTACTCTATTCCACTGATGTGATTTATATGGAGCCAGTTATCTCCTATGTTTTCTTTTCCCTGGCTGATATTAATGACTATTTGGAGGTTTTTCTAGGTATTCCATTATTATTAATGATCTGTGGAAGACTCCTTTTTGAACTTGAATATCATGTGTTAAAGTGCATAATTTCTTTTAGGAATTTGATTGCTTTTCCATTATTGTCCCCTCACAGACAGTGAGAACTGCATTAGATGCCCAGACCTTGAATGGCCCAATAAGAACAGGACTATCTGCATTTTGAAATTAGAAGAATTTCTCTCATACAATAATGATGCAATTGCAGTGGTTTTGTTATCAATCTCAGTTCTCTTCTTTCTTATAACTCTGTTAGTACTTGTAGTATTCATTTCCAACCATGACACCCCCATAGTGAGAGCCAACAACCGGAGCCTGAGCTTCCTCCTCCTTGTCTCCATCAAGCTGAGCTTCCTCAGTGTGTTTCTGTTCCTCGGTCGCCCTGTGGATATAACCTGCATGCTGCGCATCATCACTTTTGGAATCACCTTCTCCATAGCTGTCTCTTCTCTCCTGGCCAAGACTATCATGGTTTGTGTTGCTTTCAAAGCCACCAAGCCAGGGAGCTCATGGAGAAAATGGCTGGGAGTCAAACTGTCCAATTCTGTAGTCTTGTTCTGCTCATCCATTCAAATAATCATCTGCATGACTTGGTTGGCCATTTCTCCTCCCTTTCAGGAACTGGACATTCACACTTCCCCTGGAACCATCATCATTCAGTGCAATGAGGGCTCAGCTATTGGCTTTTACTCAGTTATTGGGTATATGGGGCTTCTGGCAGCTGTTAGTTTTGTTTTAGCATTTTTAGCTCGGAGCTTACCGGACAGTTTTAATGAGGCCAAGTACATCACTTTCAGCATGCTGCTCTTCTGCAGTGTTTGGATCACAATGATCCCGGCCTATCTGAGCACCAAAGGCAAAAACACTGTGTGTGTGGAGATATTTGCCATACTCACCTCAAGCGCCGGCCTTTTAGCCTCTATATTTCTGCCCAAATGTTACACTATATTATATAGACCTGAAATTAACACAAAAGCAAATTTACTTAGAAACAAGTCCCTATAACTGTTTAAATACCAACAGTGCAAAGAATTGTGCCCCCTCTGGCTTCTATGTAAACATATGTCTTTATAAAAGTAAAATTTAATAAAAAATATCAAAATTTGTTGGATTTTAAACCTTATTCACAAACCTCTATCTCCACTTCTGTGAATGTATCTTTTAAATCAACACTTCTTAGATTTTGTCATGCACACAGTATCTGACACACTTTTTTGTGAATTTGTCTTTAGCTCCTCCTCCTAAACCTGTCAGTCTGCCATCAGGTGACTCTCAGCCGTACCTGTGCCTTGTACTAATGACTGTGTCTTTAGCTCCTCCTCCTAAACCTGTCATTCTGCCATCAGGTGACTCTCAGCCGTACCTGTGCCTTGTACTAATGATTGTGCCTTTATATCCTCCTCCTAAACCTGTCAGTCTGCCATCAGGTGACTCTCAGCCGTACCTGTGCCTTGTACTAATGATTGTGCCTTTAGCTCCTCCTCCTAAACCTGTCAGTCTGCCATCAGGTGACTCTCAGCCGTACCTGTGCCTTGTACTAATGACTGTGCCTTTAGCTCCTCCTCCTAAACCTGTCAGTCTGCCATCAGGTGACTCTCAGCCGTACCTGTGCCTTGTACTAATGATTGTGCCTTTAGCTCCTCCTCCTAAACCTGTCAGTCTGCCATCAGGTGACTCTCAGCCGTACCTGTGCCTTGTACTAATGACTGTGCCTTTAGCTCCTCCTCCTAAACCTGTCAGTCTGCCATCAGGTGACTCTCAGCCGTACCTGTGCCTTGTACTAATGATCGTACCTGTCAGATAAGAGAATCATCACCTCTTTTAAAGGCCAATATGTGAAAATTAAAATAACAGTACATTCCTCACCTTTCAGTTGTTGAATGCTGCACCACATGAGTTTTATCCAGTAGGATAAAGGGGGAGTTTTTTAGTTTTAGTGCCAATGCTCAGATCCTTCATCCTCCCTTCCCAACCGCATCAGTTGCACCAACTCAACTGTACATCCAGAACTGTAGAGCCACACCCCCATGTTTGCCAATGTGACTGCCATTACCATCATGGATTTCAGCTGGGAACATGTGCAGTAGCCCAGTGTGACAGTTTGGGTGCCAGCGTGCTTGTGTTGCTGCTGATCAGCAAGATGGATGTTGGGAACAAAAGACACAGCTAAAGGCGGGGCCAACACTGCTGGGTGTGTCTGTAGTTCTGGGCGGGCTATAGGGGCTATGGGGGCACAGATAAGTTGGGACAAGTGTCATTGACATGTTGGGGAGAGGGCTGGGTACTAGTGCCAAAACTAAAAGATTGATAGTTAGGCTTTACTTCTCCTTTAAAAATGGATTTATACAACATATTCACTCAAAACACTATTATTGCCTCATTTATTAAGCTAAAACTAGAAAAATAATGTAAATATGAGATAAACACTGATGAAAAAGTAGGAAGGTAGTTTCCTGTGAATTCAAATCCAATGAAGGTGGCTCTCACAGCTCATTCATTTAAAGGCTTGGAGAGTCTGGCAGTGCCTAATGGGATGGGGAAGAGTGTTCCAGAGGATGGGGGCAGCGCGTGAGAAGTCCTGGGTGCGAAAGTGAGAGGAGGTGATGTGAGGAGGAGAGAAGGAGGTCATGTTTAGAGTGAAGGTTACGTCTGGGGGCACTTGGGGGTTGGGGATTAAATAGAGGGGTGTGGCACGAGTGAGTGCTTTGAAGGTGAGTACGAGAATCTAGAACTGAATCCTGTACGTGACAGGCGCCAGTGCAAGGAGTTGCAGAGATGGGCGGCACTTGGGGAGCGGGAGGAGAGGAGTCTGGCAGCACTGTTCCTGATGGATTGGAGTGGGGTCAGTTTAGACAGGGGAAGCCCACAGAGCAGTGAGTTGCAGTATCTAAGCGAGATATGATGAGGGCGTGGATGAGAATTTTGGCAGTCTGATGAGTGAGGAAAGGTTGAATGCGTGCAATGTTTTTGAGGTGAAACCAACAGGATTTAGAGAGTGTTTGAATGTGGGGAGTGAGCGCAGAGTCAAATGTGACTCCTAGACAGCGAGCTTGTGGAACTGGGTTTATAATAATATTTTCCACACAGACAGTGATGTCAGGCAGGGAAACGGAGTTGGAGGGTGGGAAGATACCGGCTCGGTTTTGTCCATGTTGATTTTTAGGTGGTGAGAGGACATGAATGCAGAAATTGCGGTTAGACAGTTGGAGACACGAGCTAGGAGTGAGGGCAGGTCTGGGGAAGAGAGGTAGATTTGGGTATCATCTGCATATAAATGATAGTGAAATCCAAAAGAGCTGATTAGTTGACCCAGACCAGTAGTGTAGATTGAAAATAGAAGGGGTCCAAAACAGAGCCTTGAGGTACCCCAACTGAGAGAGGCTGAGGGTTTTTATGTGTTTTTATTATAAACATCACAAGACAGAATTAACTCAGACCGACATGCCGGCCAATAATTACAACTTGCAACCAAAATTCACCCCCCCAGTCCACTGGCCAAATGTCCTGATGAAGAACCTGACATACGGGGAGGAGGTGGAGACCAAATGGGAGACACTGAAGGATCGGTTGGAAAGATAGGAGGAGATTCAAGATAGAGCCTTATCTCAAATCCCCAGTGAGGATAGAATATGGAGCAAGAGAGAATGATCGACAGTGTCAAAAGCTGCAGAAAGGTCAACAGGATAAGGAGAGAGTAGTGGCCCTTTGCTTTGGCAGCGAGTAAGTCATTTGCTACTTTATTGAGGGCAGTTTCTGTAGAGTGGTGTTTTGTCTCCCCAATGTATAAGTCAGAGCACTCTCACTACACTGGGGGGCATAGACCACATTACTTTTCATGTGCTTGGGTGTAGGGTCTTTAGGGTGCTCCAGATTTTGTCTCAGGGTGTTGCTGGGTTTGAAAAACACAGGAACGCAATGTTTGTTGAAAATTCAGATGTTCCAGCAACATATGGGATGACTATGCTGCTTCGCCTGCTGTGTTCCTCCCTTCTGTTTGTTGGGCTGGTTTTTCTGCTGGCCCTATGATGTAGAGTCCTAATGGCACCCAGTTTATGTTCCAAAGGGTGGTGGGAATCAAACAGCAAGTACTGGTCTATGTGGGTGGGAGCCAGTTTGCTATCTTTCACATCTTCCCTTGTAAATGTGATGTTTTTGTACACTGAGTTTATGTGTTTAGTGAAGGCTGGAACCTTACGTGCTTTAATTTTGACCCAGGTGTCATCAACATATCTGACCCAATGACCTGGTGTTGTTCCCTTGAAGGTGTCCAGGGCTTTCTTTTCCACTTCTTCCATGTAAAGGTTCACTACGAATGGAGACACAGGTGAACCCATGGCACAGCCATGTTTTTGTCTATAGAAAACTTCCTTTCAGCCAACAGAATAAGTTTAATGGAACCATTGTGATTGGATGTCTGTGACTGTACTACCCTCAAGGGTTTAAATGCCAGGGAATTCCCTACCAGTCATTTGAACTGAAGAAGCCACTCGGATGAGTGGTGAAACATTTTCAAGAAAAAACTCAGAAAAGTCCAATTGTTCTAGACTTAATTCTACTAGATACTGTATATCATGACATATTCCCTGATACCCGTATTGCTAAAATGCTCCTATGCCCCACCTGCCCCAACTACGCATTGAACTCAACCTGCCCCAACTACGCATTGAACTCAACCTGCCCCAACTACACCTTGAACTCAGCCTGCCCCAACTACGCATTGAACTCAACCTGCCCCAACTACACATTGAATTCAGCCTGCCCCCAACTAAATATTGAACTCAGCCTGCCCCCACCTATGCATTGCACTCAACCTGCCCCCAACTATGCATTGAACTCAGCCTGCCCCAACTACACTTTGAACTCAACCTGCCCCCAGCTACGCATTGAACTCAGCCTGCCCCCAACTACACATTGAACTCAACCTGCCCCAACTACACATTGAACTCAACCTGCCCCCAACTACACATTGAACTCAACCTGCCCCAACTACACATTGAACTCAACCTGCCCCCAACTACACATTGAACTCAACCTGCCCCAACTACACATTGAACTCAACCTGCCCCAACTATGCATTGAACTCAGCCTGCCCCAGACCTCTGGCATGCCTATGTGCATGCACTGGTTATTTTTTTTTCTTGCCAGTATATTTTACCTTACTTTGGTATTGCAATTCATTAACTATTTTTTTTATTAAATTACTATGCTTACTTAGGCGACCCTAGGTCCCTAGGTGACCCCCTCCATGATCCAGATTGATTGACATCTGAGGGAGAGAAGGTTAGAAAAGTCAGGGATGTTTCAGCCCAGCTGGTTAGGTCCCAAGGCTCCTTTGTTGCCCAAGCCTTCTACATTGTCACCCACTCCAGTATCCTCCTCAGAAGGTCCCAAACCTATGCAGATTGGGTTGATTCACTCTCCACTGATGGCTGAACTGTGCAGACGTCATCTGAATTTGTGCCTGTACTGCAGGGGTTCTGGGCATCTCCTCCGTACTTGTCCTATTAGACCTACACGTAAGAGATCCATTCCCGTTCTCCTTAGTGCTAAGGCTGTGTATGGTCTGTCTCTCATGTCTGTTGATGCTGTCTTACAGTGGTCAAGAGGAACACTCCAGATGCCGGCGTTGATTGATTCCAGAGATTGTGGATGTTTCATTGACCGGGACTTTGCCCAACGTCATGATATTCTGTTAAGACCGAGATCCTGACCAATGATGGTTAAATTGGCAGATGGATCCGACATTTCCTCTGGTTCCGTACTTTTTGAGACTATTCCTTTGTTAATAAAGATTCAGCAGCATAGTGAGTCCTTGTCATTTGATGTGGTGTCTTCTCCCTTATATCCGCTCATCCTGGGGTTACCTTGGCTCAAGGCACACAACCCTCTTATCCATTGGGACTCTAATCAAATCTCATTTTCTCCCAACTCTTGCTCCCGTCATACCTCGTCTGCTGGAAGTTTGTAGTTATTAATCTCTGACCCTCATCTCAAGCTTATTCCTGAGCCCTATCATGAGTTTCTGGACATATTTAATGAAAGAGGGGCTGATGAACTCCCACCTCATCGAATTTATGACTGTCCTATTGATCTTCTTTCTGGAGCAACTATTCCTTTTGTATGGATCTATCCCCTTTCTGAAGCAGAACTAACTGTCCTCAAGGATTATATAGAAGAAAACCTGAGTAAAGGTTTTATTCGTCAGTCCACCTCACCAGCCGGAGCAGGCATCTTTTTTGTAGAGCAGTGCTGTCCAACTTCTGCGGTGCCGAGGGCCGGAATTTCTCCTGCATACATGGTGGAGGGCCTCTAATGAAAGACAGTTTTGGCCACTCCTCTATTTTAAACCACACCCACTTCAAACCACACCCACAATGGTCGCTGCAGGGATATCAACCATCATTCACATGTGAAAGAATTATATTATGTCATATTAAGACACACCCTTAAATCCATATGCCTCCTCCTCCCCTGTGGAGAGCACAGCAACCCCCAGCATATAATTACACACCATAAGGACCATTTATTGGCTATTTCCAACTGCTAAAAAAACTCCCAGAACAAATCCCTTCCAGTTTCACCTCCCACAGGCAGCATAGGGCAGGGAGGGTATGGCACCCACAGGCAGCATAGGGCAGGCAGAGTATGGCACACACAGGCAGCACTCTGCCTGTCCTATGCTGCCTGTGTGTGCCATACTCTGCCTGTCCTATGCTGCCTGTGTGTCCCATACTCTGCCTGTCCTATGCTGCCTGTGTGTGCTATACTCTGCCTGTCCTATTCTGCCTGTGTATGCCATACTCTGCCTGCCCTACCCTGCCTGTGTGTGCCATACTCTGCCTGTCCTATGCTGCCTGTGGGTGCCATACCCGCCCTGCCCTATGCTGCCTGTGTGTGCCATACTCTGCCTGCCTTATGCTGCCTGTGTGTGCAGTACTCTGCCTGTCCTATGGTGCCTGTGGGTGCCATGCCCTCCCTCCCCTATGCTGCCTATGTGCCATACTCTGCCTACCCTATGCTGCCTATACACAGGCAGCATAGACCAGGCAGTACATACAATGTCTGAGGTGTGAAGAGGTGAACAATGTGGGTGATTACAGCCTGAGCCTGAGGTGTGAACAATGCAGGGGGTGAACAATGTAGATACTAAAAGGTGTGAACAACACAGGTACAGTGGAGGAAATAATTATTTGACCCCTCACTGATTTTGTAAGTTTGTCCAATGACAAAGAAATGAAAAGTCTCAGAACAGTATAATTTCAATGGTAGGTTTATTTTAACAGTGGCAGATAGCACATCAAAAGGAAAATGGAAAAAACAACTTTAAATAAAAGATAGCAACTGATTTGCATTTCATTGAGTGAAATAAGTTTTTGAACCCTCTAACAAAAAAAGACTTAATACTTAGTGGAAAAACCCTTGTTTGCAAGCACAGAGGTCAAAGGTTTCTTGTAATTGATGACCAAGTTTGCGCCCATTTTAGGAGGAATGTTGGTCCCACTCCTCTTTGCAGATCATCTCTAAATCCCTAAGGTTTCGAGGCTGTCTCTGTGCAACTCTGAGCTTGAGCTCCCTCCATAGGTTTTCTATTGGATTAAGGTCCGGAGACTGACTAGGCCACTCCATGACCTTAATGTGCTTCTTCTTGAGCCACTCCTTTGTTGCCTTTGCTGTATGTTTTGGGTCATTGTCGTGCTGGAACACCCATCCACGACCCATTTTCAGTTTCCTGGCAGAGGGAAGGAGGTTGTCGTTCAGGATTTCACGATACATGGCTCCATCCATTTTCCCGTTAATGCGAATAAGTTGTCCTGTGCCCTTAGCAGAAAAACACCCCCAAAGCAAAATGTTTCCACCCCCATGCCTGACGGTGGGGACGGTGTTTTGGGGGTCATAGGCAGCATTTTTCTTCCTCCAAACACAGCGAGTTGAGTTAATGCCAAAGAGCTCTATTTTGGTCTCATCAGACCACAGCACCTTCTCCCAGTCACTCACAGAATCATTCAGGTGTTCATTGGCAAACTTCAGACGGGCCTGCACATGTGCCTTCTTGAGCAGGGGGACCTTGCGAGCCCTGCAGGATTTTAATCCATTGCGGTGTAATGTGTTTCCAATGGTTTTCTTGGTGACTGTGGTCCCTGCTAATTTGAGGTCATTAACTAACTCCTCCCGTGTAGTTCTAGGATGCTTTTTCACCTTTCTCAGAATCATTGACACCCCACGAGGTGAGATCTTGCGTGGAGCCCCAGAGTGAGGTCGATTGATGGTCATTTTGTGCTCCTTCCATTTTCGAACAATCGCACCAACAGTTGTCACCTTCTCTCCCAGATTCTTGCTAATGGTTTTGTAGCCCATTCCAGCCTTGTGCAGGTCTACAATTTTGTCTCTGACATCCTTGGACAGCTCTTTGGTCTTTCCCATGTTGGAGAGTTTGGAGTCTGCTTGATTGATTGATTGATTCTGTGGACAGGTGTCTTTTATACAGGTGACTAGTTAAGACAGGTGTCCTTAATGAGGTTGACTAATTGAGTAGAAGTGTCTAACCACTCTGTGGGAGCCAGAACTCTTAATGGTTGGTAGGGGTTCAAAAACTTATTTCACTCAATGAAATGCAAATCAGTTGCTATCTTTTATTTAAAGTTGTTTTTTCCATTTTCCTTTTGATGTGCTATCTGCCACTGTTAAAATAAACCTACCATTGAAATGATACTGTTCTGAGACTTTTCATTTCTTTGTCATTGGACAAACTTACAAAATCAGTGAGGGGTCAAATAATTATTTCCTCCACTGTAATTACATTTTTAAACAATACAGAGGGATTACAGCCTGAATCTGAGGTGTGACCATGCAGGGGGCCAGTTAATCTCAGTACTGATACCATTTAAAGATAACACAAAGTTAAGCCATCAAAGCAGCCAGACAGGTGGGGGCCACACAGAGGGGGGTCGAGGGCTGCATGCGGCCCGCGGGCCGCCAGTTGGACAGCACTGTTGTAGAGGATCATTCTTTACATCCCTGCATCGATTATCATGATCTGAATAAAATTACGGTTAAAAAACTTTGACTCTTATACCAGAGCTCTTTCAAAGGTTGCGATCAGTCCAAGTATTCACCAAACTTCATCTTTGGGGGGCTTATAACTTAGTCCGCATTCACCAAGGTGGCAAATGGAAAACAGCCTTCTGAACCCGGTATGGCCACTTCAAGTATTTGGTAATTCCGTTTGGGCTTTGCAATGCTCCAGCTGCATTCCAGCACTTTGATAATAACATTTTCAGTGACTTTTTAGATCTTTTCGTCATTATTTATCTCTACGATATCCTAATTTTTTCCTCCTCCTTGGAGGAACATCAGGTTCACGTTAAGAAAGTGATGGAATGTCCATGGATTCCCACAAAGTCTAAGCCGTGCTTGACTGGCCTACTCCTAGTGACCATAAGGCATAGGTTTTGCCAACTTCTATCAGAAGTTCATCAAAGACTTTTCCAGGGTTATCGCCCCAATCACTTCTCTCACAAGCTTGATTAAAAAGTTGCATTGGTCTCCTGAGGCCCAGTAAGCATTTACAGACCTCAAGAAGTGTCGCACAAGAAACCAGCGTCAAAGATCACAAAGCTCTAAAGTTTCAAAGCAAAGAAAGATCTTTCAGGAACAGGAAGGGCCATTTTTCGTTTACTCCTACATGATCTCAGCAAGTTTTAGCCGGCGAATTGTCGGGTTCGGATTTCTAGCAGTTTTGCCAGATAGTAAATAAAAAAAATGCAACTTTTTTCCAAAAAACTTTTAGCGCTAAAGTATCTGAATCAGGAAAAAAAAATCCAACTGTAAGTGAATTTATCCTATATACTATATAAGTTGATGAAGACTTAGAGAGCTGCCTGAAGGGACGTGAAATGTACAGAGACCTGAAGAATTATTTCGAATGTTCTGTTTCTCAAGAGCAGAGAAAATAACTGTATCTTTTTCTGAAAGAACCAAAGTTCCCCCCGGTGGCTGTGCCTATATTCATTCTACTGAGCAAATCCTCTCTCTGCTCTCTATAAAAAGAGGGTTGGATGAGCCGGGCCCCTTACTCTGTTCTACACACACAGCCCAACCCTGGGGCCCCTGTGTCTCTCTGTGCCACTGACTGTTACTGGGGCAAATCCTCTCTCTGCTCTCTATAAAATGAGGGTTGGATGAGCCGGGCCCCTTACTCTGTTCTACACACACAGCCCAACCCTGGGGCCCCTGTGTCTCTCTGTGCCACTGACTGTTACTGGGGCAAATCCTCTCTCTGCTCTCTATAAAATGAGGGTTGGATGAGCCGGGCCCCTTACTCTGTTCTACACACACAGCCCAACCCTGGGGCCCCTGTGTCTCTCTGTGCCACTGACTGTTACTGGGGCAAATCCTCTTTCTGCTCTCTATAAAATGAGGGTTGGATGAGCCGGGCCCCTTACTCTGTTCTACACACACAGCCCAACCCTGGGGCCCCTGTATCTCTCTGTGCCACTGACTGTTACTGGGGCAAATCCTCTCTCTGCTCTCTATAAAATGAGGGTTGGATGAGCCAGGCCCCTTACTCTGTTCTACACACACAGCCCAACCCTGGGGCCCCTGTGTCTCTCTGTGCCACTGACTGTTACTGGGGCAAATCCTCTCTCTGCTCTCTATAAAATGAGGGTTGGATGAGCCGGGCCCCTTACTCTGTTCTACACACACAGCCCAACCCTGGGGCCCCTGTGTCTCTCTGTGCCACTGACTGTTACTGGGGGAATGCTCTGGTATTTGGCTAAAGGTTGCTGTATGTGGGTACAATGTTGGGAGGTTCAGCTGTACCTCAATATCTGAAACTACTGATCTATCTGACAGCCCTCCCTATGGCACCATGTATATCTGTGGATCAGTCCAACAATCCTGCCTGTCACCTGAATATGAAGGTTAAAGCACATGTGGAATATGAATATTTACAAGATGGAGACATCATGATGGGAGGAGTGCTGACTGTTGGTGTCAGAGGTACCTTTACTGAGCAGACTGTATTGGTTTGTGATAAGTAAGTCTCATGTGATACAAATGCAATGAAGCAGAGCAGGGATAACAGAGAAACACAGTATCACGTTGGGTTTATCTGGGGCAGGTAAAGCCTTTTATTTCCCCCCTGTGTTATAGAGAGAGAATATTCTATTGTTATTACCCTTTCATGTATATAGCTCTGACAGGGTGACACTGTGCCTCACAGAGATTGTTCTGTTTAGTTCTGTTGTCCCTATAACTCATGCCCCATACACCAGGCCAGCAGTAGGTACATAGAACTTCTGAAATACTTGGCATTGTATATGGAAATAAATATGTTGGAAACTGCACGTTCCATGATGATGATGTTTATATGGGGTAGAGCAGCTCCAAATAAACTACGAAAACTGGAATTAAAGCAGATATTATAGTCAATAGATTTCTTCCAATTAAAGTAATTTCCATTCTTAAAAAAATACATTTCTATAATTTAAATTGAATAGGGAAATTGATAAAGTAAACCAGTGGTGGTGGGTACTTAGTCCTATGTTAAGGACACTACTGATTTTATTAACAAACTGGATACGGTACAGGTGAGAAATGGGGATATCTGTGCACAATGAACATGACTTCACTGTACATGTCACTCCCAGCACAAACAATGTATGGAGGTGATTGGTGGGGTTCTGGCCAACCTTGATCTGCCTCTTGATGTACCAGAGATGCTTATGAATTAGAGGTTTTTTGAGGGCAAATTCTATGAGCAAAACCAAGGCACGTCGATAGGCTCTAATGTAGCCCCAGTGCTGTTTATGGCCTGGTTTGAGGATCAGTTTGTATATGGAATTGATGTGTTCTGCTTTGGCTGCGTTATATAGAGGACCTCTTCTTTGTTTGGCAGGGTACAGAGGGTATATTGATTGAGTTCAAGGACTAGTTGGACACACTTAGTTGGACAAAGTGACTCGCCTTAACCCTAATAGCTTTCATCCCCCTTCACTTATAAAGGGAAAACCATATAGTCAGCTTTTGAGAGTCAAGAGGATTGTTAGTGCAGAGAGGGGTTTGGAAGCAAGGGTGAAGGAGATGAGTGCCCAATTTCAATCCAGAGGTTATGGTGAGAAAGTTCTGGAGGAGGCAGTAATGAAAGGGAACCAAAAAGACAGGAGAGTTCTGTTGCAGGAAAAGAAAGGTAAAAAAACTGGTCGTGTAGATTTGACTGACGCAATATAGTGAAGCCATGGATACTTCTGGAAAAACCAGATCTCACACTCATGAGCCACAGGTGGGAATCACACACCAACTGGATGTTGATATAATGGGAATGCTCCCTAGTATGGTGTCGCTGCTGATGGCGACTAGGTGGTGTGAGAGGAATATGAGCGCAGTCAGTGGGTCCCAGGTAATTCTGAAAATTGCCAATGAGGTAAAAATCTCGCTTTTATCTTATCCACTCTCCAGTCTTATCCAGCTTAGTATCCTGCTGAAGGTGGGCTCATACCGACATGGTGTGCAGAGATGGAAACAGCTACTGCCCTGGAAATGCAAGACAGCAAGATGTTTGCAGATCTTGGGCAGGGCCTGAGACCACACATCACAGGTTCCAGGTCCTGGCTAATGAGACCATAGGCCTTGGGGATGGTGGCACAGCTCAGGCAATACATCCTCAACATCTCAGATTGTCAAAGGATGCTACAGGCCTCCAGAATTGATAAGGTTGTCTGATCCTAGCAGGCATCAGTGGAACAGGTGGCTCCTCTTGCTGCTCCTCTGCAATCTGTTGTTGCCTTCCTTAAAAATAAATAAGGGCAAGAGTAAGCATATTCCGTGATTGTCCCCAGATAATCCATAGTTAACAAACTCAAATGGATTGTGGGGAGGATGTATGTATCTTAGGCATCTTTATCCACCATTTGTGCTGTCTTCAACCATTTCCTGAAGTTTTAAAGCCAAGAAAGGGCTGACAATGAGTATTTATATTTTTTGTGGTGATTTGAATATAAAACTCCAACAATTTGAGTTATAGATGCCTTCAATAAGATTCAGTTGTACTCGCCATCTTAAATCTCCTAAGGATTTTTTTTAGCAGCTGTTAGGGTGGTTAGCAGCATCCTGGCTTTTTAGCAACAGCTTCTCCTCCATGTGAGCTGCAAAGGCTTCTTGGCCAACTTAGAAACCCTTCACAAGAGCCAAGATCCGTGACATCAACTCTTCACCCAACTTCTGACCTTAACGTATCTTCTGGCTTTCTCCCTCCATCCCCACATTTATGGGGGAGGGGGCAGACAGGAAGGCAACCAACCACCGGTGTAAGACCTGGCTACAAAAACTAGACAGCCTGCCCCCCACTCCAAGAAAAAGGCACAAAGTTGCACCAGTTCAGTAAGGCATCCATTTGTGTGTGTTTTTTTATGTAACAGGAATGTTTGGGCAGGTTAGCCTCCTCAAGGTTTAATCAAAATTATTTTGGGGGAATAAAAATTATCATGGGGTAATTTTATTTCTTTCCATGTTATTTGCACATTCATGATTATTTACTAGAATGAATTTTACATTGAATGATTTCATTTCCCCAGACAAAGTGCCCAGAAATACAGATATCTTGTGGATTTTGCCTTCCGTTTAAAGGAAATAAATGAGAATCCGGCCCTGTTACCCAACATAACCCTGGGATACCACATACATGATTCCTGTGGGGACACACGGAGGGCGCTGATGAGCCTATTGAAGATATTATCTGGTACCAGGGAGCCGGTTCCTAATTACTCCTGCAGGAGAACAGGGAAGATGGCTGGCTTTATTGGGGATTTGTTTTCAGTACCAACTGAATCCATTGCCCATATTCTGAGTGCGCTCGGATATTCCCAGGTGAGAAACTGTTTTGGGCTTGTATGATACCCCCACCCACTAACACCTCTGCAGGCTCTGAACTTGCCTATGGCAAATAAGCAAACCACCTTTTCTAGAGGAAAATACCAACCGTAACATATTTGAATCATACATTTTACCATCCTGGCTGTTAAAATATTGGCCAGGTGGCAACCTAACTAGAGAATATTTTACAGCTGGTTGAGTCTCCAGCCTGGCCCCTAGTTTGGGTTTACTATGAATATCTCACCCACATCCCACCCAGATCCCACCCACACTAGGGACCAAGCTGGAGCGTTAACCACTTTGTTAATACTGGGCATAAGGGTTCATTTCCAGTCACCCTCCAATAGATACAGTTATTGCTCCTCCAATAGATACGGTAATTGCACCAGTCAATAAAATGTCTGTAGCTCCAGGGTTCCCATAGGGGGCTCACTACAATAGATGCCACATACTTGCACCTAAAGAATCACCCCCAGGTGGCATTTTGATTCTGAGTGCTAGAAATGGTGCAATCACTTCCCAGTAGAATTTGTCAAAACACACATGTGCAATTGCTTCCAAATATTGCACTTTTGCACATTGAGCTGCAACTCGTAAAAGAGACATACGGTGAGTTATAGAGCGAGACTGTCACTGTTCTACTGTGTCCCTTATTCACAGATCAGTTACGGAGCCACAGACCCGGCACTCAGTGACAGAACCACTTTCCCTTACTTTTTCCGGACGTTACAAAGTGATGAAGAGGAATATATTGCTGTATGCAAAGTAATGAAATTCTTTGGCTGGAACTGGGTCGGAATTATTTATATGAATAATAAGAGCGGAGAAAGAGATTATCAACTGCTGACAAAATATCTCTCAAGGGAAGGAATCTGCATTGAGTTTGCATGGGAATTCACTGAGTTTAAGCTTAGTCAATTTATTAAGAAAACAACAACTAGGGTAGTTATTATTTGCGGAGATCCCAGTTATGAATATAATATACAGTCATATGATTTACATGACATAATTATAGAAAAGACATGTATCTTTTTATCTAAATGGTTAAATCATTATGAGTCATTGGATCTGGCCTCGTTACTTACTGGCACTGTATTATTCATGCAGAATAGATTAGACAACCAGTACGATGCCAGATTCAGAGAGTTCTCAGACACTTTCCATCCATCAAAATACCCACATGATGATTTGCTTCATAATATTTGGCTATGGAAACAGAAATGTTTGGTCAGAGATGATGATGATATAAATTATTATTCTCTTCTTGATATTCCACCGGGCAAATGCACTGGAAAGGAAAAACTTACAGATATTCCTGAGTATCTCAATGCTTATCACTCTGCCAGCCTGATACAAGCAGTGGATATGATGGCTATGGCACTACAGGATATGCACAACTTCCATAGCAAGCAAACACATGGGAAGGGCAGATGGGTGGGGAATTATAACTACCAGGTAAGTGGCTTTGTGTGTAGGTGCAGTTACTGGGATGGAACCACCTGTTGTACCTGTCTGGGCTCTGTATCTGGGTGCGGAACAGAGCAGAGTCTGCCCAATCACAGTCTGGTAGTTATAAGCCGCCATGTTGTTGGATTCTGGACTCGGTATTATAAAAGAGGTCACAGCAGCTGTAGTGGAACAAGCTTTACTTAGAGCAAAACATGGCTGAACTGCCAACAAGTAGGGAGAAAGGAGAGGATAGACAGGCACAGTCATTAACTTCTGTTTATCCTCTTTTGACATTAGCCAATAGCAAGGAATCCCCATCAGAAAGAAATGCCAAGGTGCTGCCTCAGTTATCTCTTATTTTGACTATTTACTTTTAGTAGTTACAAACATCTTTCAATATTTTCTAATTAATTGTTTTAGGGATTTTTAAAAGCTATTAACACATTTATTTAAACCTTCCCCTCGATTCAGTGGATTTAAAGGCCATGTAAACCCTCCACAAAATAACTTTAATCAGTAAACACTTTCACATCTTTAGAGGGGATCCCCGGCTTCCGAACCAAAGTTTGCTAAAGAGCCCCACACAGCACAGAAACTCCTAATATACTGTAACCCCTGTTGGGCAGTAAAAGGTAAATGTCCAGCTAGTGACAGAGCATGGGGTACATTGGGCTCCTCCTCCACAGGATGGGCCTTCGCTAAGGGGAAGGGATTTGTTAGGAATGGTGTGGTTGAACTTCCTCCTGCCAAATGTCAAAAATAATGATGCCAAGAGCTCTTTGCAGCAAAACTAACATAATATTTAATAGATAACCTCGTTCACAGGGTCCTTGTTCCCCGACTTCTCTAAGGGTGATGGTTTCCTTCTGGGCCGAACACTTTTGGGCCATGTGGATCCCAGGCTTCCTGGAGCACATCCACACTTGTCAACTGCTGAAGGCCAAGAAGGAAGATCTAGCCCAACCAAACACTATGTTAGAGTGTGGTAGGGAGTGCTCTACCTAGGGGCCAATAATAGAGGTATATGTAAATACCAAAATAGATACATGGGTCTTTTGCCTGGTAATAAAGAATTAAGGAAGTGTAGGGTTTAAAGCCATAGGGGCATATTAACCCTATGGGTCCCTATAATACCTATCACTGTAATCCATACCGCCCAACTGTCCCGCTTTCCGCAGGACAGTCCCGGTTTTGGCAGCGTGTCCCGCTGTCCCGGATAGTTCCATGAATGTCCCGCATTTCTGTAATGCGGGACATTCATGGAACTATCCCGACAGCGGGATGCGCTGACTGCAGTCAGGCGTTCCCCCAGTGGCTCCTCTCTATATGCGGCTCCTTGTTCTGTGGAGCCAGGTCCTTTTATAAGGTTGCGCCCGTGCGTATTGACGTCACACGCACACATCGGTGCAACCTTATAAAAGGGCCTGGCTCCACAGAACAAGGAGCCGCATACAGAGAGGGGACGCTGAAGAAGAAGCTGCAGCATCGGCAGCATGTATGGAGGCACTGTATGGGGGGCACCTGTGTATGGGGGGGCTAATGTGTATGGGGGGACAATGTGGGGGGGGCTACTCTGTATGGGGGGGGCACCTGTGTATGGGGGCTAATGTGTATGGGGGGACACTGTGGGGGGGGGCTACTCTGTATGGGGGGCTACTCTGTATGGGGGGCACCTGTGTATGGGGGGGCACCTGTGTATGGGGGCTAATGTGTATGGGGGGCTAATGTGTATGGGGGGACACTGTGGGGGGGGCTACTCTGTATGGGGGGCTACTCTGTATGGGGGCACCTGTGTATGGGGGGGCTAATGTGTATGGGGGACACTGTGTGGGGGGGGCTACTGTGTATGGTGGGGCTACTGTGTATGGGGGGGCTAATGTGTATGGGGGACACTGTGTGGGGGGCTACTGTGTATGGGGTGGCTACTGTGTATGGGGGACACTGTGGGGGGGGCTACTGTGTATGGGGGGCTACTGTGTATGGGGGGGTACTGTGTATGGGGGGGCAAAACTGGTAGATAGTTAGAACTCACTTATAACTCACTGCCTTCTCTCTATATTTGTATTTCATATGTAGGAGTTGCTATATTGTTTTCCATTTAGGTAGTACAGTATGAGGGTATAGCACATTTGCATCTGATCCCGCCATTTCAACTATATAAAAGGAGTATTTTTTAAAAAAAATGGGGAGTGGCAATTGGGGCGTGGCCACATAAAGTGGGCATGGTCAAAAAATTTGGTGCGCTGCGCGCTAAATATTTTTGTCCTTCTTTTCATTTTTCAAACGTTGGGAGGTATGCTGTAATGTGTTCCATCAAAAAGTATAAATAAATACTGTCACGAACGCCACCACAGACGCACGTGACCAGGCGGGCAGCTGTAAGGGTTAACATATCAACTACACAGTTTTTCGCTAACTCATGCAATCAAACCCCAAACAGCCCCAACCCGCCTAAACTTAACAAACTGCCACCACCGCGTTTAAAGGCCGCAAGCACCCAAATCTAGAGGTTCTATTGCACCCTGACACTTCCCAGAGGCAAATCACCCCAGACTCCTAGCTAAGCACTCTAGCAGACAATGCAGGTTAGTCTTCAGACAACACACAACTTTCCCGCCAGCAAACAAAAGGTTAAGCAGACACACTTTCCTTATAACTAGCAAGGGGTTAAACACATTTACATACACACTCTTCTTAAGGCATAAAGGTTCAATAGAGCACAAAGAAAAACTTATTAAATTTTATATTTAATATTCCAAAGTGGACAGTGCATTTGTTATATAAAAACAGTGAATGTTACAAACAGACATACATGTTGCAAAACAGTTATAGAAATAAAAAGGGATAAAAATGCAGAAACCTACATACATCACCAATTGAATGATCCTATGTAATTCCTGTTTCCGGGGGGACGGAGAAATAGCGACATATACCTCCCGAGCAGCTCCGCCCCCAAAGGCATATATCTCCCCAGTTGTCTGGGCCATTGATATACAGTTCACAAGGTTCACACCCCCAGTTTACAAAGTTCACGCCCCCATCCAATGAGAAAGGTGAGGGCGGGTCAAGATTTGGCAACTGGCTGTCCTACTGACGTTTTTATTTTCCAGCTATCCTTAAATATTTATGGGTGTTCACCAGAATTATAGAACCATGTGCATTATGTGGGAAATGGAATTCTCTGTTCATAGACCCCAAACACCCCAGGCCTAACCCATATTATTCTGGTTTTATCAGAATATGAGATAATCCCGAGATGGATCATCATAACACGGGGGTGTTTGGAGTCTGGGGGGAGCTCTAGCTACAAGCTAATAACTGGGCGCCATGATTTTTATCTTTAGTAAAAAGCATTTATTTTATGGGCCCAGAGAAATATTAGCTAAGAATCTGCTAAGAAGAGACAGACCCCCCACTGTAGCACAGGGAGGATAATTTGGTTTCCCTTGTTGATTAATTCTGGCTCTTCACACCCTCGCCAGCCAGCTCGACTTCATTGTCACTTAGGGGGTATTTGTGAATTACCCCCTACCGTGAGGGGTTTCCTTCAAGTGTGGATTCCTCACAGACTTCTAAATTGAAACTTTCAAAATCTATGTGGAGCCTACTTCTCCAACATGACAAATACCATTTATTTATTTATACCAGCTATATAACAGTTTTTCTCTTTTTGCATCATTTAAAATCCTGGCAGAGGGGGAAGGACTAAAACATTAATGTTTAGCTTTTTCACAGCTTACAGGCAGCTTGCAGGAACTACATAGCCCACAATGCATTGCACTGTGTTATTCCTTTCCTTATTGACATCACATGTGCAGGGGATTGTGGGATTGGGAGGAGGCAGGCTGGAGGCAGGCTGAGGGCAGGCGACTAGTGTTCCAGTTTATGCCGGATCAGCAGGGGAACAGGGGGCCAAGTTTAGGGAACGGTTCCAAACCATATTATTACATTAATATTTTATACAGAAAGGGCTGCACATTTTTTAATTGATATATATTGCAAAGTAGCTTGATATTATGTTTATCAGTGAGGAAAAAACAGCAGCACTCCGGTTATTTTGAAAAAAGGTGACTTTTACTCAAGTACACAAGGCAACGTTTCGGGCTACAACCCAGCCCATCCCATAACAGAACAATCGTAATATTCTGTAGTTTTTCAAGTGTAACAAATGTACCGCTAATGCATAAGGACAGTAAAAGTATCTTACTTCAATTGTGCTGCCATTATAACCATTCTGGCAGAATACAATGATTGATGGATGTATTGCCACCTAGTGGCCACCTTTATGAAAGCAGTTATAAAAAAACCTGCATTTAGTATGTCAGCAGGAAGTGACCTATATCACAGGAAGTTTCAGTGTTTCAGCCTCATTTTGGATGTTATCTCCTTGTGTGGTGTTTCTTCCTCAGTCCTGGGAAATTAATTGTCTGTAAGTGTTATTGCACCAAGACACCTATATACCCATGTAGAAGTGTGTTTATACCTGTTCTCTATATATACAGGTATAGGACCGGTTATCCAGAATGCTCGGGACCGAGGGTATTCCGGATAAGGGGTCTTTCTGTAAATTGGATCTCTATACCTTAAGTCTACTAAAAAAATCAATAAAAACCCAATAGGGCTGTTCTGCCCCAATAAGGGGTAATTATATCTTAGTTGGGATCAAGTACAGGTACTGTTTTATTATTACAGAGAAAAGGGAATCATTTAACCATTAAATAAACCCAATAGGGCTGTTCTGCCCCAATAAGGGGTAATTATATCTTAGTTGGGATCAAGTACAGGTACTGTTTTATTATTACAGAGAAAAGGGGATCATTTAACCATTAAATAAACCCAATAGGGCTGTTCTGCCCCCAATAAGGGGTAATTATATCTTAGTTGGGATCAAGTACAGGTACTGTTTTATTATTACAGAGAAAAGGGAATCATTTAACCATTAAATAAACCCAATAGGGCTGTTCTGCCCCAATAAGGGGTAATTATATCTTAGTTGGGATCAAGTACAGGTACTGTTTTATTATTACAGAGAAAAGGGAATCATTTAACCATTAAATAAACCCAATAGGGCTGTTCTGCCCCAATAAGGGGTAATTATATCTTAGTTGGGATCAAGTACAGGTACTGTTTTATTATTACAGAGAAAAGGGAATCATTTAACCATTAAATAAACCCAATAGGGCTGTCCTGCCCCCAATAAGGGGTAATTATATCTTAGTAAGGATCAAGTACAGGTACTGTTTTATTATTACAGAGAAAAGGGAATCATTTAACCATTAAATAAACCCAATAGGGCTGTCCTGCCCCCAATAAGGGGTAATTATATCTTAGTAAGGATCAAGTACAGGTACTGTTTTATTATTACAGAGAAAAGGGAATCATTTAACCATTAAATAAACCCAATAGGGCTGTCCTGCCCCCAATAAGGGGTAATTATATCTTAGTAAGGATCAAGTACAGGTACTGTTTTATTATTACAGAGAAAAGGGAATCATTTAACCATTAAATAAACCCAATAGGGCTGTCCTGCCCCCAATAAGGGGTAATTATATCTTAGTAAGGATCAAGTACAGGTACTGTTTTATTATTACAGAGAAAAGGGAATCATTTAACCATTAAATAAACCCAATAGGGCTGTCCTGCCCCCAATAAGGGGTAATTATATCTTAGTTGGGATCAAGTACAGGTACTGTTTTATTATTACAGAGAAAAGGGAATCATTTAACCATTAAATAAACCCAATAGGGCTGTTCTGCCCCCAATAAGGGGTAATTATATCTTAGCTGGGATCAAGTACAGGTACTGTTTTATTATTACAGAGAAAAGGGAATCATTTAACCATTAAATAAACCCAATAGGGCTGTTCTGCCCCCAATAAGGGGTAATTATATCTTAGTTGGGATCAAGTACAGGTACTGTTTTACTATTACAGAGGAAAGGGAATTATTTATCCATTAAATAAACCCAATAGGGCTGTTCTGCCCCAATAAGGGGTAATTATATCTTAGTTGGGATCAAGTACAAGTACTGTTTTATTATTACAGAGAAAAGGCAATCATTTAACCATTAAATAAACCCAATAGGGCCATTCTGCCCCCAATAAGGGGTAATTATATCTTAGTTGGGATCAAGTACAGGTACTGTTTTATTATTACAGAGAAAAGAGAATCAATTTTAAAATTCTAAATTATATGATTAAAATGGAGTCTATGGGAAACAGGCTTTCTGTAATTTGGAGCTTTCTGGATAACGGGTTTCCGGATAAGGGATCCCATACCTGTACAGCATACTGATTTGTTTCTGTAAATTGGATCTCTATACCTTAAGTCTACTAAAAAAATCAATAAAAACCCAATAGGGCTGTTCTGCCCCAATAAGGGGTAATTATATCTTAGTTGGGATCAAGTACAGGTACTGTTTTATTATTACAGAGAAAAGGGAATCATTTAACCATTAAATAAACCCAATAGGGCTGTTCTGCCCCAATAAGGGGTAATTATATCTTAGTTGGGATCAAGTACAGGTACTGTTTTATTATTACAGAGAAAAGAGAATCAATTTTAAAATTCTAAATTATATGATTAAAATGGAGTCTATGGGAAACAGGCTTTCTGTAATTTGGAGCTTTCTGGATAACGGGTTTCCGGATAAGGGATCCCATACCTGTACAGCATACTGATTTGTTGTTGTTTGTATTGCATTTCAGTTTCACAATGAATATAGAATAAAAACATTAGAATCCACAATAAATATTACAAGAAAGGAACTTCTTCTGTTTATTGTGGATTCTGGCTATTGTTCAGCTGACTGTCAAGCTGCACACACACACAGTACAGTGCCGCGAGGGCAGTACATCAATGAAATTCTTTCCGGCTCCAATGCCGCACTCCGGGGACAAATCACCCCTGAATTGTTAGGGATCAGGAGCTTCCACATCTTTATATCTTACTGTCCTAAAAAGAAAAACAGAGATTAAAATGAAACAAAAACAAAACACAAGTATTTGTTAATAACAAGCACTCGCAGTCACTTACTTATATAAACATATAGGGGTATATTCCCTGTTATGGCCGCCCGGTGACAGAGCACCCAGTGTATTTATCCAACATCTTCAGCTTCCGCTGGCTGTTACCTCCCCTCCTAAGGGGATCAATATTATCTATAACTTGATATCTTAGTTGGGAAACTGAGTGCTTCATCTCATGGGAATGTGTGGGTATAGTGCCCAGCTTTATTTTAGGCCCAATATTGCTACCCTCCCAACGCATTGGGTTAAACAGAGAATGAACATTTATTATAATGCAGTTTATTATGAATTAATACAATTATAAAATAGGTTTGTTAAATATTTTAATACTTTACAGAATCTCCCTGTTCTGACAAATTTGTAATAAAATGTCTCTTTGACTTTCAGTCACTTTATCCCTCTGTCACTGCTGGTAATTAGTATTTAATCAGATGGTAAGGATCCCACCTAATGATTATACTGTTACAGTGCCTACTGCTCATTCCTACAGACTATAACATTGGGTTCATGTGTAGAGCTTAGTTTGGCTAATTATTGTAGTCCCTTTGCTTTCTTCATCTAAAAACACCTCCCCTACTAACTGCTTTGTAACCTGCCCTTTCTAGTTACACCGGTACCTGAGAAACGCTGTATATGCAATAGATGGGAGCCCTGTATCTTCTTTTAATGAAAAAGGAGAGTTTGTGCATCAATACGACATTAATAATCCTTTCTTTGACTCTGAAGGCAAGTTTTCTTGGAAAACAGTTGGTCGCTATGTACCGTGGGCTCCAATGGAGCAAAGATTAATATTAAACCCAGATAAAATAATATGGAACACCCCAGACCATGAGGTAAGGAACTTCTTCTTCCTTTCATCAATACAAACAGGGTGTATGTGCTTTAATATTGTATATTAGTGTTGGTTTCTACCCTAACTTCTTCATGCATTTTATCCGCATAGCTGTTGCCTTAGTTCCTATTATGCCCCAGTTATCATTTCCCATAGGGGTTGGCTATGTACTCATAGAACATGTATGCGGGTTTCACTGTTACATTTGTTGTGCATTGATGTGCAACTGAAACTCTAACCAGCCGTCTCATTGACTATATCAAGTCCTTCAGTTTCACACCAGCGACAGTACCAGAACATTTTTTGCATCATTTATTCAGTTTGAAATAAAGCTCTTTCAAGTTTTAAAAGACTATTTCCATCAATGAACTTTTTACACAGTTGCAACAAATAGTAAGTAAGAAAGGTGAATTAATTTCCCCTATGTCTATTCAATCCATTTTTGAAATACAGAATTATTTATTAAATGCCCATCCTGAAACTATTGTATCTAATTTATTGAACAAAATACATGTTATAATAGTTACATTATACCAAAGTTGATCAAGCCCAACCCTTCCAAGTGACCCCCAGTGCACCTACTGTATAAACACTGTACTGCCCCATAATGCTCACAGGTTCCTACATATCCTGTTCCGTTTATTTTAGGTTCCAAGAGCTCAGTGCACAGATAACTGTCTCCCCGGCTTGAGGAAGGCAATAGAGCCTGGAAAGCTTATCTGCTGCTATAGCTGCGCCCCATGTCCTGAGGGGGAAATCTCCAACAAAACTGGTATAACTGCTTGCTTAATATCCATTACTTGTCCCAGAGTAAGAACATAGAGTAGAATGTGAGGGAATGAATGTCACACACACACAGTCCATCAGAGGAGGCTGAGTGGGAGCAGTACGGCTACTCTCAAGATGGAAGACGTATGTATATGATAATGAGAACTTCTGGAACAGCACCCACATTGGGCCCCACCAATGCAGGGAATAGAAAGGACCAGGGGGACACTCCTTTCAAACAGCCAAATAGCTGCAATGAATGAATATTGCAACTTATGTAGAATTACAGTTTAATTTAGCAAATTTGTATTTTTGGGATAATGTTGTATTCAAGGACTTTGGTCTCCTGTGACTTTATACAGTGCTGGATTTCCATTCCCCTCCCAGACTTTCTTTTGTCATAGAATTTCCCCAGTTTGTTGTGCTTTAGAGACACATAGAGCATAGAGGGGGGGCTCATTTGTATTGGAACAGCTGTAGGGGGTTCTCTCAGGTTGGCACATGAAGGCTCATTTAAGATTGCAGATAAAATCACTGTCACACAAAAATGGTGGTTGTTGTGCATATTGATACCATTCATTAACCTTTTTACTGCCAGTCAATTTGGTCAAAGTGGAACTTGTATTGCCAGACAATTTTTTGACATTTTGCACTGTTTCATTTTAGGGGCCTTTCCTCGGGGGGACTTTTAGTTTATCTAAGCTTTAGTTGAACCTAAGCTTTCAAAATTTGGTAGAATTTTCATGTAATTCCAATTCTGTATCAAGATATCGGCTTCTAAATGTTTAAAAAATGAAACAAAACTCAAATCTTCCATAATATAAACACACATACTAGAAACAAAAATTATTTTATGCACGAATATACAACTGATTTGGAAAGTCCCATGTCTCCTGAACGTGCCAATACCAAATATATATAATTTTATGGAGATTTCTCACTTGTATAGGTCAAAAACTCCCAGCAGTACAGTACCAAATTTCAGAAGCACTGCTCCAGAAAGCTGCATACTTTAGATTTCAAGACTAAAAATTGCACTAACAGAAGGTTTATCCCAGAAAATTGTACATTTTTGGAAAGAACAGATTCTGAGGAATCCAGAATAGGCACAACTGTCTGTCTACTCCAAACTATCAAGTTGCAATGCTTTCCTGAAATTATTGGTTTTATTCAAAATTTGTGAAATTTTTAAAAAATCGCTTCAAAGCTTCCAGTCTATAGGATCTTATCTCCTACAGGTCATAAAGTAATCAAATAAAACACCCTAAATATGAATGCCAGGGGTCCACTGAACAGTTTGATGCCCAATATGTATAGTATGTGGCATGTAGGGGCCCCAATGTGAACATACCCCGATATGATCTATCATTTCTGTAATTTCAGCTCCTGCAAAATCAACACATTTGCATCATTATATGTGGAATAAAGCTAATAAAAAGTACACTCACCCCAGAAAGTCATATATTTTTGGAAAGTACACATTCCCCCGAATCTAAAATAGGTACCTGTGTCTTTCTACTCCAAAGTACCAAGCTGTAAAGCATTCCTAAATCTGGCAATTTTGATAACATTTCCAAAAATCCCCTCAAAGCTTCCACTTTGCAGCATCTTATCTCCCACATAGCATTAGGTATCAAGATAAAACACCCTAAATTTGAATGCCAGGGGTCCAATGAACAGTTTGATGCCTAATATGTATAGGTTTACCTAAAAATGTGGCATGTAGGGGCCCCAATGGGAACATACCCCATATGATCTATCATTTCAGCTCCTGCAAAATCAACACATCCTTAATGTGGGATAATGCTACAAAAAAGTACACAGACCCCAGAAAGCCATATATTTTTGGAAAGTACACATTCCCCTGAATCTATAATGGGTACACATTTGTTTTTACTCCAAAGTACCAAGCCGTAAAGCTTTCCTAAGCTTGCAGTTTTTATGACATTTCAAAAAAATCACATAAAAATGTTGCAATATGCCACATTTATCTCACACAATTTCTTGCGTACAAAGGCAAATCACCCCAAATAGGAGCACCAGAGGTCTACTGAACAGTTTGATGCCCAATATGCATAGATATACCAAAGTCTGTGGTATATACTGACCCCAAAATGAAAATAGCGCATAAGGATTTCTCGCCTGCCAACTCAGCTTTTGCATACAGAGCCCCCTGTCAGCGTATTATGTGCTGTAACCCCCCTAACTATACAGAAAAACCCAGCAAACCATAGAGTTTTGGAAAGTACACATTCTGACAAACCCAACATGGGTAAGGAGTCCTTTCAACACCAAAGTAACAAACTGGAAAGCTTTCCTAAAGTTATTGGTTTTTAAGACATTTCATGGCTCTCTTTTTCCTCTGAACTGATGGCCCTGCAATCAGCCTTGGGGATTTCAACTCCCACACTGATGATCCCTCACAACCCTGGCCCAATCTGGTTTTAGGCCTGCGCACTCTACTGAGACAGCATTGTGCAGAGTTACAAATGATCTTCAGGTTGCCAAAGCCAAAGGTCACTTTTCTATACTAATCCTCCTTGGCCTATCGGCTGCGTTTGATACGGTTGACCACTCCCTCCTGATGCAAATTCTGCATTCGATTGGTATCATAGTCAGGCTGCATCCTGGGTCTCTTCTTACCTCTCTAACCGTTCATTCACTGTCTCCTATGCTAACAACATCTCATCTCCAGTTCCTCTTAATTTGGGGGTTCCCCAAGGCTCTCTACTTGGGCCATTGTTGTTCTCCCTTTACATGTGGTCTTTTGGAGATCTTATTGTTAATTCGGCTTTAAATACCATCTGTATGCTGATGATATTCAAATTTATTTTTCGACCCCTTCATTAACAGTTGAAACTGAGACTCAAATCTCTAACTGCCTCCTGCCCATCTCTAATTGGATGAACCAACGCCACCTCAAACTGAACCTAACAAAAACTGAACTAATGATCTTTCTGTCTAAGCCTGGTCCTACCCCCCTTTTCTATATCTATTGAAGGCACCCTCATCAACCTCGGTCGATTTGGCGCATTGTTTGGGGGTGATCTTCGTATGTATGTATGTATAACTGTATTTATAAAGCGCCACAAGGGTACGCAGCGCTGTATAGTCTTACAGAATACAAAACAAGTGATATAATAAATAAATACAATAAATACATATATGTATATATATATATATATATAAGTGCCATGTGGTATGAGACACAGTAGGAAGGAGGTCCCTGCCCCGTAGAGCTTACAATCTAAGTGACTCCAGTCTCTCCTTCTCTGACCATATTAACACCACTGTCAAAACCTGTCACTTTTTCTTGCGCAATATTGCCAAAATCCGTCCCTTTTCGTCTCTTATCCGTCTCTTTCTCTCTCTCTACTGTAACAGCTAGGCTGCTCATGCATGCTCTTATCCTATCCCGACTTGACTACTGTAACCTGCTGCTAACCGGCCTCCCTAACTCCCGTCTTTCCCCCCTACAGTCTATATTAAATACTGCTGCCAGAATTCTCCTCCTCTCACCCAGGAGAGTTCAGGCCCTTCCCCTGCTAAATTCCTTATTAAGGCTCCCTATTAAACAAATAATATCTTACAAACTCCTTCTCTTAACCTTCAAAGCCCTCCATTCCTCTGCTCCTCACTACATCTCTTCCCTTGTGTCTCCGTACGTTCCTGGCCGACTCCTCTGCTCCTCACTACATCCCTTCCCTTGTGTCTCCGTACGTTCCTGGCCGACTCCTCTGCTCCTCACTACATCCCTTCCCTTGTGTCTCCGTACGTTCCTGGCCGACTCCTCTGCTCCTCACTACATCCCTTCACTTGTGTCTCCGTACGTTCCTGGCCGACTCCTCTGCTCCTCACTACATCCCTTCCCTTGTGTCTCTGTACGTTCCTGGCTGACTCCTCTGCTCCTCACTCCATCTCTTCCCTTGTGTCTCCGTACGTTCCTGGCCGACTCCTCTGCTCCACACTACGGGCCTGATTCACCATAGTATTATCGCGTGCGAAAAATCGCCATTTTTGCATGGGTTATTACGATCGCATGATTCACTATAACTTTTGCGCGCTAAATATCGCATTCGGCTATGCGAAAATTAACACCTACTACAGGCAGGCGAAAAATTATACAAAAGTACAGTAAATGATTTTTTGCAATAAAATATGGACTTACAGTGTTATTTATTCAAGTATGTGTTTCCCCCAGAGTGACGCAGCCGCCAGTTTGCAGCGAAATGTTCATTTTTAATACAGTCATTTTCTGCAAGTATTGACGTGTATGGCTAACATGGCGTGCGTTCATTTGCGCGACTATTTCTATTTGGCTACAAGTGATGAAATGTTTCGCCAGGCATGGATTCGCAGCAAATTTTTGGACGTGCGTTGAATTTTTTTGCGGCGGATTTTTTCATGCGTTTCGCAAAACAATCCGCCAATGGCAAAACACATGAAAAAATTTGCCACGCAAAAATTCACTGCACATACAAAAATTGATACAAGCGTCAAAAAATAATAGTCACGGGCAACAATTTTTTTGCCCGCACAACATTTTTGCCGTTTCGTGGAACTTTCGAAAGATTTGCTACTTTTTCACTAAAGAAACCAGAACACATTTGCTCATCACTAGTGGCTACTATTTATATACTACTATTTATATACTACTATTTATATGATACCATTTATATGCGACCATTTATATGTGGCTAATATTTATATACACCATTTATATGCGGCGACAATTTTTATACACTATTTCTAAGCTACCATTCATATGCGGTGACTATTCGCGGGCGTAATTTAGCACATGTACCAGCAAATACCGCATTGAAATAGTCTTCGCGAGTTAAATAACGCATGCAATATCGCGCGTAAAAAAGCGCGAGTATGCTTAAAGTGAATCTTGTGAAAAATCGCCAAAATTAAGACGCGGTAAAAATTTTAGCGCACAATAAAAATAGCGCACGTTTTATCGCCCTTTAGTGAATCAGGCCCTACATCTCTTCTCTTGTGTCTCTGTATATCTTTAAGAGCTACTGGGTGAGAGGAGGAGAATTCTAGCAGCAGTATTTAATACAGACTGTAGGGGGAAAGATGGGTGTTACGGAGGCCAATTAGTAGCTGATTACAGTAGTCAAGTCGGGATAGGATGAGCGCATGCATGAGCAGCCTAGCTGTTACAGTAGAGAGAAAGGGACGGATTTTGGCAATATTGCGCAAGAAAAAGTGACAGGTTTTGACAGTGGTGTTAGTATGATCAGAGAAGGAGAGACTGGAGTCAAAGATCACCCCAGAATAATGTGCCAAATTGACCGAGGTTGATGAGGGTGCCTTCAATAGATATAGAAAAGGGGGCTAGGACCAGGCTTAGGCAGAAAGATCATTAGTTCAGTTTTTTTTAGGTTCAGTTTGAGGTGGCGTTGGTTCATCCCATTGGAGATGGCTAGGGGGCATCGCATTTCCTGCAAAAATTGCTCAATTGCACAAAGTAAAAATAAATCTGCAAATACCTAGGGATTCTGGTAAAAGATACAGCATTATAGGCTATAAACTCAATGAATTGTGCCCTAACTTGGCCTTCACACACTGCGCTTATGTTTGTAATTGAGCCCCATGGTCTTTATGTTTTACTCTATTCCACTGATGTGATTTATATGGAGCCAGTTATCTCCTATGTTTTCTTTTCCCCGGCTGATATTAATGACTATTTGGAGGTTTTTATAGGTATTCCATTATTATTAATGATCTGTGGAAGACTCCTTTTTGAACTTGAATATCATGTGTTAAAGTGCATAATTTCTTTGAGGAATTTGATTGCTTTTCCATTATTGTCACCTCACAGACAGTGAGAACTGCATTAGATGCCCAGACCTTGAATGGCCCAATAAGAACAGGACTATCTGCATTTTGAAATTAGAAGAATTTCTCTCATACAATAATGATGCAATTGCAGTGGTTTTGTTATCAATCTCAGTTCTCTTCTTTCTTATAACTCTGTTAGTACTTGTAGTCTTCATTTCCAACCATGACACCCCCATAGTGAGAGCCAACAACCGGAGCCTGAGCTTCCTCCTCCTTGTCTCCATCAAGCTGAGCTTCCTCAGTGTGTTTCTGTTCCTCGGTCGCCCTGTGGATATAACCTGCATGCTGCGCATCATCACTTTTGGAATCACCTTCTCCATAGCTGTCTCTTCTCTCCTGGCCAAGACTATCATGGTTTGTGTTGCTTTCAAAGCCACCAAGCCAGGGAGCTCATGGAGAAAATGGCTGGGAGTCAAACTGTCCAATTCTGTAGTCTTGTTCTGCTCATCCATTCAAATAATCATCTGCATGACTTGGTTGGCCATTTCTCCTCCCTTTCAGGAACTGGACATTCACACTTCCCCTGGAACCATCATCATTCAGTGCAATGAGGGCTCAGCTATTGGCTTTTACTCAGTTATTGGGTATATGGGGCTTCTGGCAGCTGTTAGTTTTGTTTTAGCATTTTTAGCTCGGAGCTTACCGGACAGTTTTAATGAGGCCAAGTACATCACTTTCAGCATGCTGCTCTTCTGCAGTGTTTGGATCACAATGATCCCGGCCTATCTGAGCACCAAAGGCAAAAACACTGTGTGTGTGGAGATATTTGCCATACTCACCTCAAGTGCGGGGCTTTTAGCCTGTATATTTCTGCCCAAATGTTACACTATATTATATAGACCTGAAATCAACACAAAATCAAATTTACTTGGAAACAAGTCCCTATAACTGTTTAAATACCAACAGTGCAAAGAATTGCACTCCCTCTGGCTTCTATTGGAAACATATGACTTTATAAAAGTAAAATTTTAATAAAAAATATCAAAATTTGTTGGATTTTCCACCTTATTCAAAACCCTTTATCTCTACTTCTGTGAATGTATCTTTTAAATTGACACTTCTTGGATTTTGTCATGCACACAACATTTTGTACACTTTTTGTGAATTTGTCTTTCTCTCCTACTCCTAAACCTGTCAGTCTGCCATCAGGTGACTCTCAGCCGTACCTGTGCCTTGTACTAATGACTGTGCCTTTAGCCCCTCCTCCTAAACCTGTCAGTCTGCCATCAGGTGACTCTCAGCCGTACCTGTGCCTTGTACTAATGACTGTGCCTTTAGCCCCTCCTCCTAAACCTGTCAGTCTGCCATCAGGTGACTCTCAGCCGTACCTGTGCCTTGTACTAATGACTGTGCCTTTAGCCCCTCCTCCTAAACCTGTCAGTCTGCCATCAGGTGACTCTCAGCCGTACCTGTTTCTTGTACTAATGACTGTGCCTTTAGCTCCTCCTCCTAAACCTGTCAATCTGCCATCAGGTGACTCTCAGCCGTACCTGTGCCTTGTACTAATGACTGTGCCTGTCGGATAAGAGATTCTCCACCTCTTTTAAAGGCCAATATGTGAAAATTAAAATAACAGTACATTCCTCATCTTTCAGTTGTTGAATGCAGCACCACATGAGTTTTATCCAGTAGGATAAAGGGGGAGTTTTTTTAGTTTTAGTGCCAATTCTCAATTCCCCCATGTTTGCCCATGTGACTGCCATTCCCATCATGGATTTCAGCTGGGAACATGTGCGGTAGCCCAGTGTGACAGTTTGGGTGCCAGCATGCTTGTGTTGCTGCTGATCAGCAAGATGGATGTTGGGAACAGAAGTGACACAGCTAAAGGCAGGGCCAACACTGCTGGGCATGTCTGTAGTTCTGGGTGGGCTATGGGGGCTATGGGGGCAATGTGGGCTATGGGGGTTATGGGGGCTATGGGGCTATGGGGGATATGGGGGCACATATAAGTTGGGACAAGTGTCAGTGACATGTTGGAGAGAGGGCTGGGTACTAGTGCCAAAACTAAAAAATTGATAGGTAGGCTTCTTCTTCTTCTTTAAAAAGGGATTTATACAACACATTCACTCAAAACACTATTATTGCCTCATTTTTTAAGCTAAAACTAGAAAAATAATGTAAATATGAGATAAACACTGATGAAAAAGTAGGAAGGTAGTTTCCTGTGAATTCAAATCCAATGAAGGCGGCTCTCACAGCTCATTCCCTCAGTATGGAACCCATTCTACTGATGTGTGAAAAAACAATTATACAACTGTGCAATTAAAGCTTTTTAATATCAAAGGAGAAGATAAAGAGGGGCGGAGCCTAATGAAATGCATTGGAAACCAGTTATATATATGTAACTATGTAGCTTATAGCAATAAAGGCTGATATTTAAACCATAGCAAGTGATAACGGGGTGCTGATGGAATAGTAAATAAACAATCAAAGCAAACATTACATTGTGTGGCAACTGGTCTTCTGTCTCTGGTTTTTACTCCCAAAACTGGAACCTTACCCTGAGTTTGTCTGCAGCTGAATTCGGGATAAAGATTGGTGAGGAAAGGAAAAAAGTGCAAAATCAGTGCAGATCCTGACCCAAAAACTTAGTTTGACAGGAAATTATTATTATTATTTTTATTTATATAGAGCAATCAATTTACACAGCGATTTACAGAATAGAGGGGTACAAAAGACATAACAGATAACATGTACATATAAACAGTTCACAAAAATGGTTTGCGGTTACATTGGATGAGGATCGGAGACACTAGGGGGAGGGCCCTGCTCGTAAGAGCTTACATTCTAAAAGGGAGGGGGGAGACATAAGGTCAGGGTAACTAGCATGGCGTTGGAGTTCATGTAGGTGAGTAAAGTGACAGTAAGTGCAGCGTGAGAGGAGGAAACCAGTGGTTAGTGAGTGTTTGGGGGGTTTAGGTTATAGGCTTGAGTGAAAAGGTGAGTTTTAAGAGACCGTTTAAAGGCTTGGAGAGTCTGACAGTGCCTAATGGGATGGGGAAGGGTGTTCCAGAGGATGGGTGCAGCGCGTGAGAAGTCCTGGGTGTGAGAGTGAGAGGAGGGGATGACTGAGGAGGAGAGAAGGAGGTCATGTGTAGAGTGAAGGTTACGTCTGGGGGCACTTAGGGGTTACGGGGGTATATAGAGGGGTGCGGCACCAGTAAGTGCTTTGAAGGTGAGTACGAGAATCTAGAACTGAATCCTGTACGTGACAGGCGCCAGTGCAAGGAGTTGCAGAGATGGGCGGCACTTGGGGAGCGGGAGGAGAGGAGTTTGGCAGCACTGTTCCTGATGGATTGGAGTGGGGTCAGTTTAGACAGGGGAAGCCCACAGAGCAGTGAGTTGCAGTATCTTGTGGAACTGGAACTGTTATATTAATATTTTCCACGCAGACAGTGATGTAAGGCAAGGAAATAGAGTTGGAAGGTGGGAAGATGACAGGTCAGTTTTGTCCATGTTGATTTTTAGGTGGCGTGAGCACATGAATGCAGAAATTGCGGTTAGACAGTTGGAGACACGAGCTAGGAGTGACGGCAGTTCTGGGGAATAGAGGTAGATTTGGGTATCGTCTGCATATAAATGATAGTGAAATCCAAAAGAGCTGATTAGTTGACCCAGACCAGTGGTGTAGATTGAAAATAGAAGGGGTCCAAAACAGAGCCTTGAGGTACCCCAACTGAGAGAGGCTGAGGGTTATGTGTTTTTATTAAAAATGTCACAAAAAAGAATTAATTTAGACCGACATGCCGGCCAATAATTACAACTTGCAACCAAAATTCACCCCCCCAGTCCACTGGCCAAATGTCCTGATGAAGAACCTTACATATGGGGAGGAGGTGGAGGCCAAATGGGAGACACTGAAGGAATGGTTGGAAAGATAGGAGGAGATCCAAGATAGAGCCTTACCTTGAATACCCAGCGAGGATAGAATATGGAGCAAGAGAGAATGATTGACAGTGCCAAAAGCTGCAGAAAGGTCAAGCAGGATAAGGAGAGAGTAGTGGCCCTTTGCTTTGGCAGCGAGTAAGTCATTCGCTACTTTAGTGAGGGCAGTTTCTGTAGCGTGGTGTTTTGTCTCCCCAATGTATAAGTCAGAGCACTCTCACTACACTGGGGGGCATAGACCCCATTACTCCCCATGTGCTTGGGTGTAGGGTCTTTAGGGTGCACCAGCTTTTGTCTCAGGGTGTTGCTGGGTTTGAAAAACACAGGAATGCGATGTTTGTTGAAAATTCAGATGTTCCAGCAATATATGGCGTGACCATGCTGCTTCACCTGCTGTGTTCCTCCCTTCTGTTTGTTGGGATGGTCTTCCTGCTAGTCTTTCACTTTCACTTCGGGAGGAGCCCTCCGCTACTCGGGTGCCGCCAGGACTTATTGTGAGAGGACCAGGGCAAATGTTCTGAGCAAGCTAGGGAACCAAGCGTTATGCAAGGTTTGGGGAGGAGAGACGATATAAACAGGCCTAGGTCAAACCAAACAGGCAGCGAAGTACAAAATCGAATTCCGGAAAACGTAGTCAGTAAAAGGCAGAGGGTCAGTACAGGCGGCAAACAGCAAAGTCATAGTCAGGCAATGGTCAAAACACGAATCAGAATCAAGAAATAGGAACCAGGAGGCGAAACCTAAGTTGGGCACTGAAAATACCTACAGATGCCTTTAAATATTTGAATTTCGTGCCTAGCGCGATGACGTCATACACGCGCCGGTCTTTAAAAGGATGCACGCATACCTTTGCACGCCAGAGGAGCTGGAGATGTGCATTGGATGCTGGAGATGTGCATTGGATGCGCACGAAGAGGCGGACGTCCCCGCCTGGAGAGCAGCGGGCGTCCTCGCCTAACCGCTGGACCAGCAGGTATTCTTACATTACCCCCCCTAGAGGGGGCCACCGGACCCCTAGGTTTATCTGGAAACTTAGCATAAAATTGTCTGATAAGGCGATCAGCCTTAACATCAGTAGCAGAAACCCAAAGCCATATCCTCTCCAGTGTACAAGAAACTGTAACCCCCCCTGGAAAAGCGTGAATCAACAATTCATTGGATTTCATACTCAGTTTGACCCTCTACCACAACTGGAGGAGGAGGAGAATGCTGGCAAACCACCCTGGCAGGCTTTAAAAGAGAGACATGAAAAGTATTTGAAATTTTCAGTTCAGGGGGAGGTTTTAAGTGAACTGAGGAAGGGTTAATGATCTCAGAAATGACAAAAGGACCAATATACTTGGGACCCAATTTGGCAGAAGGAACCTTAAGCAAAATATTTTTTGAGGATAACCACACCCTATCACCAGCCTGGTATTCGGGTGACTCCTTCCGATGTTTATCGGCAGCTCTCTTTTGGGTGCTCATGGCCAAAGACAGAGAATATTGGATTCTCTGCCAAATCTGTGAAAAATGTTCCACCATAGAATTGGCAGCAGGAACAGCAGAAACGTGTTCAGAAAAAGAAAAACCCCTAGGGTGAAGACCACAAACAATTAAAAAAGAAGATTCCCCGGTAGAGGTATGAGTGGCATTATTAAAGGAAAACTCAGTCCACGGAAGAAACTCTGCCCATTGAGACTGATTATTGGATACATAACACCTCAGATACTGTTCCAGTGATTGGTTTGTCCTTTTGGTTTGACCATTAGTTTGGGGATGATAGGCTGAGGAAAAGGACAGAACAGTACATAAAAGAGAGCAGAATGCCCTCCAGAACCTAGAGACAAACTGAACCCCCCCATCAGAAACAATATTCAATGGGGCCCCATGATATTTGGAGCATTGGCAAACTGCACAAGAATTAATATAATTGCCAACATCTTGTCTCATAGTTGGCCACCAAAGGGAACGAGATAACAGTGAACAGGTCTTACTCTGACCAGAATGCCCTGCTACCCTGGAGTCATGAGTTTCAGATAAAACAGCCTTGTGTAAGTTTTCCGGAACAAAAAGCCTCCCAGATGGTACATTACCAGGCAAGTTAGTTTGAGCCTCAGAGAGAGAGAGGTCAAATATTCAGGACTCAGGGCAGCCACAATTACTTCCTTAGGAAGAATAGTGTCAGGTTCAAGGGATTCTTTAGGACAAGAGACAAAACTTCTGGAAAGGGCATCAGCTTTTAAATTCTTGGACCCAGGTCTATAGGTTAAGATAAAATTGAAACGGGTAAAAAACAAAGCCCAACTTGCCTGCCTAGGGTTCAAACGTTTAGCAGATTCAATATACAGTTCTTATGATCAGTGAAGATGGTAACAGGATGTTTAGCGCCCTCTAACAGATGTCTCCATTCCTCAAAGGCCCATTTAACTGCCAACAGTTCCCTGTTACCAATATCATAGTTAGCCTCTGTAGGGGAGAATTTCCTTGAAAAGAAGGCACAAGGATGTACCTTACAGGTAACAGGGTGATGTTGTGACAATACTGCCCCAGCTTCAACCAACGAGGAATGGTAAGGTAGAATCTGGGTGACTTAGAACTGGAGCGGAAATAAAAGCTTCTTTAAGGAATTGAAAAGCTTTTACCGCTTCAGTGGACCAAATACTAGGATCAGCCCCCTTTTTGGTAAGGGCCGTGATTGGGGCCACCAGGGAAGAAAACACCTTAATGAATTGTCTATAATTGGCGAACCCCAGGAATCTTTGAATGGCACGTAAGGAAAGGGGTTGAGCCCAGTTCAAAATTCCCTCTACCTTAGTTGGTTTCATCTCTAAACCATATTGAGAAATGATGTACCCCAGAAAATGAACAGAAGGAACCTCAAAAATAAATTTTTCAAGCTTAGCATATAATTGATGTTGTCTAAGTCTCTGTAGTACTTCCTGAACATGACAACGATGATCTTCTAAATTAGAAGAATACATCAGAATATCATCTAGGTATACTACCACATAGCGTCCAAGAAGATCACGAAAAATGTCATTTACAAATTCTTGGAAGACTGCAGGAGCATTACATAACCCAAAAGGCATTACCAAATATTCATAATGCCCATCACGAGTTTTAAACTTTTTCCACTCATCCTCCTCCTTAATCCGGATTAGATTATATGCACCCCTCAGATCAAGTTTAGTGAAAATGGAAGCACCCTTAACCCTGTCAAAGAGTTCTGAGATCAAGGGAAGGGGGTAGCGATTTTTAACAGTAATCTTCTTCAGACCTCTATAATCGATACAGGGTCTAAGCCCACCATCCTTCTTGCTTACAACGAAAAAACCTGCCCCTTTCCAAATTTTCCCTAATCTACTCCCATCTACTTCCATTGCTTGAGTCTCAGGAAGAGAAAGTGGATAGGTTCTACCCTTGGGAGGGACAGCCCCACGAACCAATTCAATTGTACAGTCATAAGATCTATGTGCAGGTAGTGATTCAGCTGCCTTTTTTGAAAAACCGTCAGCAAAGGCTGTATATTGGGGAGGAAGACCCTAAAGAGAGGTTGTAGCAATGAAAACAGACCCTTTAGAACATGACCCCTCACAGTATATTCCCCAACTAAGAATCTTACTAGAGACCCAATCAATCTGCGGGTTGTGTTTTTGTAACCATGGAAGACCTAAGATCACAGGAGTATCAGGACAATAGATCAAATAGAAAAAAAGCTGTTCTCTGTGAGAACCCTCAATGGACATGACTAGATCCTGAGATCTGGAAGAAACAAACCCACACCCAAGCAGACTCCCATCAATAGCCAGTAACCTGACTGGAGGGGTTACAGTGGTACAAGGAATACCCAGCATTTGGACAAAGTTAACATCTAAAAAATTCCCAGCCGCTCCAGAATCCAAAAAGGCCGTAGTCCCAATCGAGGAGCACAGAAATGAAGATTTTAGAGGAAACACATTGGGGAGTAGAAACTGCATTACCCAAACAAGACTCCCCAGACTTGTTTAGGCTTTGCAGTTTCCCGGCCTCTTTGGACAATCTTTGCGGAAATGCCCTCCCTCGCCACAGTACATGCATAACCCATTAGTGCATCTACGGAGTCTTTCTTCCGAAGACAAATGAGTAGAACCCAACTGCATAGGTTCCTCCATAGACAAAGGACTAGTTTTATATGGGTTCAGATACCAGAGATAGAGAGTGGGTTATAGAGGAGGCAGTTTTCTTCTGACGCCTCTCCCTAAGTCTCCTATCTATTTGAATGGAGAGCAACATTAACGTATCAAGGGATGAAGGAGCAGGGTAATTAATGAGACTGTCTTTAATAGCATCAGACAGACTAGCTCGGCGAGGCAAAAAACTAAGATAAAGTTTGCATACCTCCTTGAAAGCAAAAAATTTACTCCGATCCCCAGAGAACTTTTTGGGGAAAGGTATCTTAGGCTCTACAAGGGGAATTCCCACAGAGAGCGGAGCAGGAGCTGGGTCATCAGCTGCAGGTTGCTGTTGGAGAGCATCCAACCTAACAGCCAAGCCCTGGAGACATTGGACAATTTGATCTTGTTTAGTCTCTAGCTTCCTGAGATGCTGGAGGAGGTTTTTAGCATAACTTCTGGAGAAGCGGATGAAGCAGATGCCCCTTCAGCATCCATTTTCTTTCTGGCCCAACTTACTGTCACGCACGGTATACAGCCACCTTTCACTTCGTGAGGAGCCCTCCGCTACTCGGGTGCCAGCAGGACTTATTGTGAGAGGACCAGGGCAAATGTTCTGAGCAAGCTAGGGAACCTAGCGTTATGCAAAGTTTGGGGAGGAGAGACGATATGAACAGGCCTAGGTCAAACCGAACAGGCAGCAAGTGCCAAGATCGAATTCCGGAAAACGTAGTTAGTAACAGGCAGAGGGTCAGTACAGGCGGCAAACAGCAAGGTCAGAGTCAGGCAAGGGTCAAAACACAAATCAGAATCAAGAAATAGGAACCAGGAGGCGAAACAAAGTTGGGCACTGAAAATACCTACAGGCGCCTTTAAATATTTGAATTTCGCACCTAGCGCGATGATGTCATACACGTGCCAGTCTTTAAAAGGATGCACGCGTACCTTCACACGCCAGAGGAGCTGGAGACGCACATCAGCGCGCATGAAGAGGCGGGCGTCCCCGCCTAACCGCTGGACCACCAGGTATTCTTACACTTTGATTTGGTTTTGATAAAGGCCCAGTCTGGGTACCCACAAGTAGAGATGTAGCAAACTGTTTGGTGGCAAACTAATTCGCGCGAACATCGGGCGTTCCCAAGTTCGCGAACTTTTCGCAATTTGGGTTCGCCTTAGCTGGCGCCAAATTTTGACCTCTCACCCCAGAGCCAGCAGATACATGGCAGCCAATCAGGCAGCTCTCCCTCCTGGACCACCCCCCCGGACCACTCCCTTCCACATACTGTATAAACCAAAGCCCAGCAGCCATTTTACATTCTGCCTGTGTGTGCTTGAAGAGTTAGCGTAGGGAGAGAGCTGTGCAGGGATTTGAGGGACAGTTTAGGTAGCTTTGCTGACTAGTGATCTACTTTCTACTGCTCTGTATTAGCACATAGGGAGAGAGCTGTGCAGGGATTTGAGGGACAGATTAGGTAGCTTTACTGACTAGTAATCTACTTTCTACTGCTCTGTATTAGCACATAGGGAGAGAGCTGTGCAGGGATTTGAGGGACAGTTTAGGTAGCTTTGCTGACTAGTAATCTACTTTCTACTGCTCTGTATTAGCACATAGGGAGAGAGCTGTGCAGGGATTTGAGGGACAGTTTAGGTAGCTTTGCTGACTAGTAATCTACTTTCTACTGCTCTGTATTAGCATAGGGAGAGAGCTGTGCAGGGATTTGAGGGACAGTTTAGGTAGCTTTACTGACTAGTAATCTACTTTCTACTGCTCTGTATTAGCACATAGGGAGAGAGCTGTGCAGGGATTTGAGGGACAGTTTAGGTAGCTTTGCTGACTAGTGATCTACTTTCTACTGCTCTGTATTAGCACATAGGGAGAGAGCTGTGCAGGGGTTTGAGGGACAGTTTAGGTAGCTTTACTGTCTAGTAATCTACTTTCTACTGCTCTGTATGTAGCTGCTGTGGGCAGCTGTCCTGTGCTGATCATCTGCTGTAACCCAATAGTCCTTGTAAGGACTGCTTTTATTTTCTGATTACTGTTACTCTAGTCTTCTTTTCATTGTGTACTGCAGCTCCGTCTGTGTGCATTGGAGACAGGTGTGCTGCTCATAGTAGTGCACTAAGGACTAACCACACATTCACATCTTTTTTTTTATTTGTGTTTTTTTACTTTGCTACTGTAATTTATAGTGCCCAGTGCTATTAGTCTAGCTGTGTTGGGGACTGGTGTGCTGCTCCTAGTAGTTCACCACCAGCACCAACCAGAGATGACTTTTGTTTTATTATTATTTTTTTTTATTTATCTTATTATTTAGATATTAGATATTAGATATATATATATTAGATATAGATATTTAGATATTTATTTAGACATTCTGTCTAAAAATAACAATAATAATTCCGTGTCCAGAAACATCACCTGAGTGAGGTTTTTCCACCAGCAATACTACATCCACTACTGTATACATTGCCATTGCAGGCCTTGTTGTTGCCAGTGTATTTTTCAACCAAGTGCCACCTAGCTGTATGAGCTTTTTCACATTCTGTCTAAATAACAATAATAATTCCGTGTCCTGATTTTGTTGTTGTTTTGTAAAAATAAAAAAAATGCCAGGCAAAGGCAGGCCGCCACGCAGAGGCACTAGGGGCCATGCTGCTATGATATCCTGTGGCCCTAGGAAATTAACCAGTGTTCCGAAGGCACTTACCCTGAACTCCAAAAATGCTGAAGAGGTAGTTGACTGGCTTACACAGCACACCCCATCCTCTACCGTTTCTAACTTTGCCACAACATCCTCATCCTCCTCTGCTATGGGCACCCCACGTACCACTTCCTCCTTCACTGCCACCCCTTCTTCACTGGAGTCAGAGGAGTTATTTACTCATGAGTTTGTTGAACTGAGTGATGCGCAACCATTATTGCCAGAAGAAGATGAAGGAGATGCGGACGTTACACCATATATCATAATTCAGGCAGGCAACACAACAGAGATGGACATAAGGTGTGATGAGGTCCCCGCTGCTGCTGTCTTCTGTGAGCTATCAGAAGAAATTGATGCATCTGAGGAGAATGATGATGAGGAGATTGATGTTTTGTGGGTGCCCAGAAGAAAAGAGCAAGAGGAGGATAGTTCAAATGGAGAGACGGAGAGTCAGAGAGGCAGGAGGAGAATAAGACTTAGAAGAAGCAGGGACAAGTACATTAGAGGGGATTATAGGCAGTTGGGGGATGTTCTTTTTTCCCATAAAAACAATCAATGCACCAGAGGTCACCCCTTTAGATTAGAGGAACGGCGCTTCCATTTGAAGCAGCATAGGTGGTTTTTCACGGTGAGGGCAGTGAGGTTATGGAATGCCCTTCCTAGTGATGTGGTAATGGCAGATTCTGTTAATGCCTTTAAGAGGGGCCTGGATGAGTTCTTGATCAATCAGAATATCCAAGGCTATTGTGATACTAAAATCTACAGTTAGTACTAGTGGTTGTATTTATAGTTTATGTATGTGAGTGTATAGATTGGTAGGTGTGCTGGGTTTACTTGGATGGGTTGAACTTGATGGACACTGGTCTTTTTTCAACCCTATGTAACTATGCAACTATGTAACTCGCAGGGAAAAGTAGGGCAACAACATGAATCGGCACCTGTGGTCAGCCAGCCAACGCACCCGCCAACTTCTATTGTTACCGCCAGAATGCCAGCATCAAAAGACTCAGCAGTGTGGCATTTTTTTAATGTTTGTGCCTCTGACAAAAGCGCTCTAATTTGCAATGAGTGCAGTCAGAAACTGAGTCTTGGGAAGCCCAACACCCACACAGAGACGCCAAACACAAAGCACTATGGGAGCAACACCTCAAAGGCAGCAGCCAAACTCAAAGCCACCCTCCTTCTGGTCCAGCATCTTACTGCTCTACCTCTGCTGTCCTTGATCCGTCTCAACCACCCTCCACTCCACCTTCCACCTTGACCACCAGTTCCTGCTCATCTGCCCCCAGCCAAGTTTCTGTGAGGGCCATGTTTGAGCGTAAGAAACCAATGCCTCCGAGTCACCCCCTTGCCCGGCGTCTGACAGCTGGCTTGTCTGCACTCTTAGCCCGCCAGCTTTTACCATACCAGCTGGTGGACTCTGAGGCTTTCCACAAATTTCTAGCAATTGGGACACCGCAGTGGAAGGTACCCAGCCGCAATTTTTTTTCCCAGAAGGGAATACCACACCTGTACCAGCATGTGCAGAGCCAAGTCACCGAATCTCTGTCATTTAGTGTTGGGGCAAAGGTCCATTTGACTACTGACACATGGTCCTCCAAGCATGGTTAGGGCAGGTATGCCACCTACACTGCCCACTGGGTGAACCTGGTGATGGCTGGGAAGCAGGGAATGCGTGGTTCAACAACAGTGGAGTTGGTGTCACCGCCATGGGTTGCATGCGGGTCTGCCACCACCTCTACTCCTCCTTCGCTCTCTACCTCGGCTTCTTCCTCGGCTTCTTCCTCCTCTGCTGCTGTGTCTTCCTCCACACCTGTGCACCCCCAGCTCCCCATAGGCTATTCGATGTGCCAGGTACGCCGTTGTCATGCTGTCTTGGGCTTGACGTGCCTGGAAAGCAGAAACCATACCGGATCTGCACTCCTGTCATCTCTGCACTCACAGGCCGATTGGTGGCTGACCCCACAACAACTGAAGATCGGAAAAGTGGTGTGTGACAACGGAAGCAATCTGTTGGCAGCACTGAGACTGGGAAATTTAACACATGTGCCCTGCATGGCACATGTTCTAAATTTGATAGTCCAACGGAATTCCACGCTAATGATGTTTGAACGTCTGCTGCAACAACAAAGAGCCATCAATGAGTACCTATTTGAACTGGGTGGTAGGACTGGATCTGCAGAGCTGGGGATTTTTTTCCCCCATTACTGGGTGCTTATGCGCGATGCCTGCAGGCTCATGTGCCCTTTTGACAAGGTCACAAACATGGTTAGTCGCACCAAAGGCACCATCAGCGACCTAATACCCTTTGTTTTCTTCCTGGAGTGTGCCATGCGACGAGTGACAGATGAGGCCGTAGACCAGCATGACCAGGAGCAGGAAGAGCACGATTTCTGGGTGGAATCACCAGAACGAGCCCAGGCACCTGCTGCAACGCAGGGAGAGGTGTCAGAAGTGGAGTCAGAGGAGGAAGGTGGCTTTGTGTAGGAGGAAGACCAACAGGAGCAGGCTTCCCAGGGGGCTTGTGGTCAACTTTTGGGGACCCCTGGTCTTGTACGTGGCTGGGGGGAGGAGACCGTGGTGGATGATGTAGTCCTTGATAACAAGGAAGGGGAGATGAATACCTCTGCATCCAACCTTGTGAGAATGGGGTCTTTCATGCTGTCATGCCTGTTAAAGGACCCCCGTATCAAGAGGCTTAAGGAGGAGGACCTGTACTGGGTGGCAACGCTACTAGACCCTCGTTACAAGCATAAAGTGGCAGAAATGTTACCAACGTACCACAAGTCCGAAAGGATACTGCATTTCCAAACCAGCCTGCAAAACATGTTGTACAATGCTTTTAAGGGTGATGTCACTCAACATTCCAGGGGCAGAGGTGCCAGTAATCCTCCCATGAGCACACCTGCAAGGACAATGCACTTTGGCCACTCTGTAACATCAGACATGCAAAGTTTTTTCAGTCCAAGGCAGCGCCAGAACCCTTCTGGATCCACCCTCAGAGAACGCCTCGGCTGACAGGTAGCGGACTACCTGGCATTAACTGCAGATATCGACACTCTGAGGAGCGATGAACCCCTGGACTACTACTGCAAATATCGACACTCTGAGGAACGATGAACCCCTGGACTACTGGGTGCACAGGCTTGATCTGTGGCCAGAGCTGTCACAATTTGCCATTAACCTCTTGTCTTGCCCCGCCTCAAGTGTCCTCTCAGAAAGGACCTTCAGTGCAGCAGGAGGGATTGAAGAGAAGAGAACTCGCCTAGGTCACAAAAGAATGGATTACCTGACCTTTATTAAAATGAATGAGGCATGGATCTCGGAGGGTTACTGCATGCTGGAAGACTTGTTCTGACTGCCCATGCAGCTGTCCTTCTCTGCACACCACATGACTCCACACACAGCTGTCCTTTAGCGTCCTCCTCCGCCACTGTACAAACTAGGGTGCAAATCCTACTGGTTTCATTTTAAGCCAAACTTTTTGGACAGGTAAATCCTGAGTTTTTCTGGCCTCTGTGCTTCAGTGGCTGCAACAACAAGAAAACAAATATTTTCAACATTTATCTAACATTTTTTTTCTGGCCTCTGTGCTTCAGTGGCTGCGACAACAAAAAAACAAATATTTTCTTTTTTTTGTAACTTATATTTTTTATTAGATTTTGACAATAGTAATTGTACAATGACAGTAATAAATGCAAACATGTATGTAATAACAGTGCAGGATGGAAAGGTTATTAAGGGTGTATATAGGTTTTCACGGTGGTGCATTCCATGATGTCTTAGTTCAAGATCAGATGAAAAAAGGTAGTTGGTAAGACACATATTAGGTAGTTATATTTCAATGCAACAATAGGGTTTCAGCCTTCATTAGCGTACAGTTCCCAGGGCGTCCAAATTTTGAGAAAGTGGGGGGTTCTATTAGCTAGTCTGGCAATGCCAGCTTCAAAAACCTTGTTAGATTCTACTCTTCGTTTGACCTCAGCTAAGGTAGGGAGGGTTGGAGTTTTCCAATGTGCAGCTATCGAAATTTGAGTCACTGTTAAAACATGGTTGATCAGTGCTTGGTACGCTATATTAGTTTTTGGAAATGGTTTGCCTAGCAAAAAGGTCATTATATCATATTTATAACATATTTTTTTGGCCTCTGTGCTTCAGTGGCTGCGACAACAAAAAAAAAATATTTTCAACATTTATCTAACATATTTTTTCTGGCCTCTGTGCTTCAGTGGCTGCGACAAAAAAAAAATTTTTTTTTAAGGAATGTACACATGCCTGATTTTTCAGGATTCTGCAACAGCGGCAAAATCGTATCTTTTATGGTCACCGCAGGTGATCAATAAAGTAGGCCAAAACTGGGCCCACACTGCAGAATCAGTGTTTTTTGGTTCACTTCACTGTACATTGAATTACCTCTGCCTGACCGTGCACGTGTGCACAAGCACGGTGACTGCTAAACACACCACTACTGGAGGTGACAAGCAACTAGTAAAAACTATTATTCGCTCACTTGACGATATCATTAAAGATTTTTGCGTTTTTCTGTTATTGCAGTAAACGCTGCGTTTTGTCTTTGCGTGTGAACCGGCTGTAACCTTTACACGACTTGATTGGCATGTATACGCCGGATGTTTTAAAGCAGTTTATTACACAAGTTTAGAAATGTAGTGTGATTTGTGCCCAACGCTGTGTCAACAATGTAGTTTTCAGAGAAATTTTTGCCCTTGATCCCCCTCCGGCATGCCACTGTCCAGGTCGTGGCACCCTTTAAACAACTTTAAAATCAGTTTTCTGGGCAGAAATGGCTTTTCTAGGTTTTAAAGTTTGCCTTCCCATTGAAGTCTATGGGGTTCGCAAAGTTTGCGAACGTTCGCACTTTTTTTGTGAGGTTCGCTACATCTCTACCCACAAGTTTTGAAAGCTCCAACCGGCGTCAAAAATCACAAACCTCTAAAGCTTCAAAGCAAAGAAAGATCTTCTACATGAAAGGCTTCTACATGATCTCGACAAGTTTTAGTTGGCGAATTGCCGGGTTCGGATTTTTAGTGGTTTTGTCAGATAGTAAATCTTGAAAAAAAATGCAACTTTTTCCCCGAAAAAACATTTAGCGCTTAAGTATCTGAATCAGGAAAAAAAATCCAACTGTAAGTGAATTTCTCCTTTAGACTTAAGAAGTTGATGAAGACCTGCTTGAAGGGACGTGAAATGTACAGAGACCTGAAGAATTATTTTCATGGTTCTGTGTCTCCAGAGCAGAGAAAATAACTGCATCTTTTTCTGAAAGAACCAACGTTCCCCCCGGTGGCTGTGCCTATATTCATTCTACTGAGCAAATCCTCTCTCTGCTCTCTATAAAATGAGGGTTGGATGAGCCAGGCCCCTTACTCTGTTCTACACACACAGCCCAACCCTGGGGCCTCTGTGTCTCTCTGTGCCACTGACTGTTACTGGGGCAAATTCTCTCTCTGCTCTCTATAAAATGAGGGTTGGATGAGCCGGGCCCCTTACTCTGTTCTACACACACAGCCCAACCCTGGGGCCCCTGTGTCTCTCTGTGCCACTGACTGTTACTGGGGCAAATCCTCTCTCTGCTCTCTATAAAATGAGGGTTGGATGAGCCGGGCCCCTTACTCTGTTCTACACACACAGCCCAACCCTGGGGCCCCTGTGTCTCTCTGTGCCACTGACTGTTACTGGGGCAAATCCTCTCTCTGCTCTCTATAAAATGAGGGTTGGATGAGCCGGGCCCCTTACTCTGTTCTACACACACAGCCCAACCCTGGGGCCCCTGTGTCTCTCTGTGCTACTGACTGTTACTGGGGCAAATCCTCTCTCTGCTCTCTATAAAATGAGGGTTGGATGAGCCGGGCCCCTTACTCTGTTCTACACACACAGCCCAACCCTGGGGCCCCTGTGTCTCTCTGTGCCACTGACTGTTACTGGGGCAAATCCTCTCTCTGCTCTCTATAAAATGAGGGTTGGATGAGCCGGGCCCCTTACTCTGTTCTACACACACAGCCCAACCCTGGGGCCCCTGTGTCTCTCTGTGCTACTGACTGTTACTGGGGCAAATCCTCTCTCTGCTCTCTATAAAATGAGGGTTGAATGCTCTGGTTTTGTCTAAAGGTTGCTGTATGGGGGTACAATGCTGGGAGGCTCAGCTGTACCTCAATATCTGAAACTACTGATCTATCTGACAGTCCTTCCTATGGCACCATGTAGATCTGTGGATCAGTCCAACAATTCTGCCTGTCACCTAAATATGAAGGTTAAAGCACATGAGGAATATGAATATGTACAAGAAGGAGACATCATGATTGGAGGAGTGCTGACTGTTGGTGTCAGAGGTACCTTTAATGAGCAGACTGTATTGGGTTGTGATAAGTAAGTCTCATTTGATACAAATGCAATGAAGCAGAGCAGGGATAACAGAGAAACACAGTATCACGTTGGGTTTATCTGGGGCAGGAAAAGCCTTTTATTTCCCCCCTGTGTTACAGAGAGAGAGAGAATATTCTATTGTTATTACCCTTTCATGTATATAGCTCTGACAGGGTGACAATGTGCCTCACAGAGATTGTTCTGTTTAGTTCTGTTGTCCCTATAACTCATGCCCCATACACCGGGCCGGCAGTAGGTACATAGAACTTTTGAAATACTTTGCATTGTATATGGAAATAAATATGTTGGAAACTGCGCATTCCATGATGATGATGTTTATATGAGGTAGAGCAGCTCCAAATAAACTACAAAAACTGGATTTAAAGCAGATATTATAGTCAACAGATTTCTTTCAATTAAAGTAATTTCCAATTGTAAAAAAATAATTTTCCATAGTTTAAATAGAATAGGGAAATTGATAAAGTAAACCAGTGGTGGTAGGTACTTAGTCCTATGTTAAGGACACTACTGATTTTATTAACAAACTGGATACGGTACAGGTGACAAATGGGGATATCTGTGCACAATGGGTGTCACTGTACATGTCACTCCCAGCACAAACAATGTATGGAGGTGATTGGTGGGGTTCTGGCCAACCTTGATCTGCCTATTGATGTACCAGAGATGCTTATGAATTAGAGGTTTTTTGAGGGCAAATTGTATGAGCAAAACCAAGGCACGTCGATAGCCTCTAATGTAGCCCCAGCACTGTTTATGGCCTGGTTTGAGGATTAGTTTGTATATGGAATTGATGTGTTCTGCTTTGGCTGCGTTATATAGAGGACCTCTTCTTTGTTTGGCAGGGTACAGAGGGTATATTGATTGAGTTCAAGGACTAGTTGGACACACTTATTTGGACAAAGTGACTCGCCTTAACCCTAATAGCTTTCATCCCCCTTCACTTATAAAGGGACTACGATATAGTCAGCTTTTGAGAGTCAAGAGGATTGTTAAGAGGATTGTTAGTGCAGAGAGGGGTTTGGAAGCAAGGGTGAAGGAGATGAGTGCCCAATTTCAATCCAGAGGTTATGGTGAGAATGTTTTGGAGGAGGCAGTAATGAAAGGGAACCAAAAAGACAGGAGAGTTCTGTTGCAGCAAAAGAGAGGTAAAAAAACTGGTCATGTAGATTTGACTGAAGCAATATAGTGAAGCCATGGATACTTCTGGGAAAGCCAGATCTCACACTCATGAGCCACAGGTGGGAATCACACACCAACTGGATGTTGATATAATGGGAATGCTCCCTAGTATGGTGTCGCTGCTGATGGCGACTAGGTGGTGTGAGAGGAATATGAGCGCAGTCAGTGGGTCCCAGGTAATGCTGAAAATTGCCAATGAGGTAAAAATCTTGCTTTTATCTTATCCACTCTCCACTCTTATGCAGCTTAGTATCCTGCTGAAGGTGGGCTCATACCGACATGGTGTGCAGAGACCTGATGGAAACAGCTACTGCCCTGGAAATGCAAGACAGCAAGATGTTTGCAGATCTTTGGCAGGGCCTGAGAGCAGACATCATAGGTTCCAGGTCACAGGTTCCAGGTCCGGCTAATGAGACCATAGGCCTTGGGGATGGTGGCACAGTTCAGGCAATACATCCTCAACATCTCATCATCAGACAGATTGTCAAAGGACGCTACAGGCCTCCAGAATTGATGAGGTTGTCTGATCCTAGCAGGCATCAGTGGAACAGGTGGCTCCTCTTGCTGCTCCTCTGCAATCTGTTGTTGCCTTCCTTGGAAATAAATAAGGGCAAGAGTAACAATATAATCCATAGTTAACAAACACAAATGGATTGTGGGGAGGATGTATGTATATTAGGCATCTTTATCCACCATTTGTGCTGTCTTCAACCATTTCCTGAAGATTTAAAGTCAAGAAAGGGTTGACAATTAATATTTATATTTTTTGTGTATTATTTGTGGTATAGATGCCTTCAATAAGATTCAGTTGGACTCGCCATCTCAAACCAACTAAGGATTTTTTTTAGCAGCTGTTAGTATGGTTAGCAGCATCCTGGCTTTTTAGCAACAGCTTCTCCTCCATGTGAGCTGCAAAGGCTTCTTGGCCAACTTAGAAACCCTTCACAAGAGCCAAGATCTGTGACATCACCTCTTCACCCAACTTCAGGCCTTAACGTATCTTCTGGCTTTTTCTCTCCATCCCCTCACATTTATGGGGGAGGGGGCAGACAGGAAGGCAACCAATTACCGGAGTAAGACCTGGCTACAAACCATACAGCCTGCCCCCCACTCCAAGAAAAAGGCACAAAGTTGCAGCAGTTTAGTAAGGCATCCATTTGTGTGTGTGTTTTATGTAACAGGAATGTTTGGGCAGGTTAGTCTCCTGAAGCCTTAATAAAAATTATTTTGGGGGAATAAAAATTATTATGGGGTTTGACCAAAAACCTATAGAGTTGGAGGTGGACAGCTTCGCCCTGACCCTGCTAAAGTTGAGGCAATTTGTCAGTGGCATATACCCAAAACTCAGAAACAGGTATTAACCTTCTTAGGAACTGCAGGTTATTATCGGAAATGTATCCCTAATTATAGTACTGTTGCCAAACCCTTGACAGATCTGACAAGTCACCAATGTTCTCGAACCATTTTGTGGACCCCAGAATGTGAGTCAGCCATGAACGCTCTAAAGCAAGCTCTGGCTAGTTCCCCTGTGCTGGCAGCCCCAGATTTCTCCTGGCGCTTCATTTTGCAGACTGATGCTTCCAATTTTGGCCTTGGAGCAGTACTTTCCCAGGTTAATACCTACGACGGTGAGGAGCACCCCGTTGCCTACCTGAGCAGGAAACTGTTACCTCGAGAGGCTGCCTATGCCACCATTGAAAAGGAGTGCCTGGCAATTGTATGGGCTTTACAAAAACTGCAGCCCTATCTGTATGGCAGAGAATTCACTGTTGTGACAGATCACAACCCCCTCAGTTGGTTACAAAGGGTCTCAGGAGACAATGGGAAACTTCTAAGATGGAGCCTCCTATATAACTTTACCATTCAACACTGAAAGGGAAAAGAGCATCACAATGCAGATGGACTCTCACGCCAGGAGGACTAACAGACCAGCGGTGGTTCCTGAGGCCCTCCCTAAGAAAGGGGAGCCCCAGGGAAACCACCTGTGCCAGGGGGGAGAAGTGTGACCAAAAACCCTTCTACTGGCCCCATGTTTAGCTAGTGCATGATCTAGCCAAGATGGCGGCAGCCCATTGTTCTGTTTTCCTGCCGGAGGGTTTTAAACAAAGAAGCTCCCAGAAGTCCCCTCCAGAGGAGCTGGGCAAGCCCCTCCTAGGTTAATCCCCTCCCCTAATGATGCTGCAGGGGACCCTGCCAATTGGACCTGTTAGGGTTGGGTTAAGCAGAAGCAGGGTCAGTCTATTAACCAATCATTCCTAGGGGGTGTGGGAAGGGGGGAAGTTACCAGATGCAGGGTAGAAAAACCAGAGGTTGTGGGTGGAGAAGGAGCTTTTGTTCGTCTGGGGTGTAACCTCGCTACGGCAGGACACCCTCCCCCGCAGTTCCTTGGAATCCACCCTAGCTGTGGCAGGAAGATTCCCTCCAACTGGATTTCCCTTACCCCTGCAGGAGGACTGTTTGCCCTGGAACCAAGGTAGTGTGTTTTCTGTGGACCTACCCAAAAAGGAACTTTACTTATTTCTGTCAGAACTGCCTGGGGAGACTACCCAGTTAATTGTGGACTGTCTGGGTGGGAAAGCTTTGTTTATTGGGGGTTGGGCTAGGAGACTCTGCCTTTGTTCCCTGGGGATTGTGCAGAGGGGGGTTGCCCTGCAGACTCCCTGAAGGAGGATTTGATGTGATTGGAACTTTTGGACCTTCCATGCGTATTGCCTTTTCCCTGTTTCTCTACTTTTGGTTGTAATAAACCCCTGTGAAACAACCCTTGTGGCACGTGTGGTATTTGACATGGGTAATTTTATTTCTTTCCACGGTATTTGCACATTCATTATTATGTGAATGAATGACTTTTACATTGAATGATTTCCTTTCCCCAGACAAAGTGCCCAGAAATACAGATATCTTGTGGATTTTGCCTTCCGTGTAAAGGAAATTAATGAGAATCCGGCCCTGTTACCCAACATAACCCTGGGATACCACATAGATGATTCCTGTGGGGACACACGGAGGGCGCTGATGAGCCTTCTGAAGATAATATCTGGTACCAGGGAGCCCGTTCCTAATTACTCCTGCAGGAGAACAGGGAAGATGGCTGGCTTTATTGGGGATTTGCTTTCAGTACCAACTGAATCCATTGCCCATATTCTGAGTGTGCTCGGATATTCCCAGGTGAGAAACTTTAACATTTTTTATATTTATGATTAATAATAATTCAGATGAGTCCTCAACTTACACTTTATTTCATGAAACTGTTTTGGTGAAGTGCTAAAATATTCATAGGGGCCTGATTCACTAAAGGGGGCAAAAACGAGTGCTATTTATAGCATGCGTTAAAAATTGGCCCCATAGGCTTTTAACCATTGATTTATGTTAGTTTTTAAAGGGATTCTGTGATTTTTAATGTCCACTTCTGTTGCATTTGCCCTTAGTTTTGATGCAGCCCAAAACCTGCTGCCCAGGGCAGTGAGCATGCTCAGTTTAGCCAACTGGGATCCTCCTACACATACAGGTTTTTAGTTTTATAGAGATCTCTTTGACCAAATGCCACTTGGTGTACTGGTAAAAAACAAACCTAAAGTAGCTGTGATGATGAGTTTGAAGCACCATTTTTGAAACGCGTTCCATCTTGTAAATTATTATAAATGATAAATTGATTAGAATCACTTGCATTTGTAGCAGGTTCTTCTGCCCACAGAGTAATGACACTGCCTCTCAGTAAAATGTATGTATAACAGAAACCATGAACTCCCCTGAATCTCAGTGATAGAAATGGAACATAACATAGAACATTGATATCTAATTATTTTATTCATGATCCTGAGTCCTCTGTGCAGACACAGCAGTTTGGGTGCTCATTATTACACCGGGTGTATCCAGGACTGGCTGGGGTTGCACTGCTCTAGCAGTAATGTACCTCCTTCCTTTTTATTCTGCACTTTGCAGGCAATTTACCTATTTCTGCCCTGCATTTCTGTTTTATAGGTTGTCTCTTAGAGATTTCATTCCTTTCTGGTGGGCTTAGGTATGAACCCAGTTGTAGTTCAGCTACACCTATGGTGATAAATGCATGGTCCCCAGGCCTTAGGCATGCATTGCCACTCATTGTTGCCTTGTGGATCCACTGACCCTTGTGATGGCCTTTTGCTCTCATGTCTGCTGGCCCTTGTGATGGCTTTTGGAGTGTGTGTAAGGCCCTGAATTTAGCATTTGACTTGTGTGTCCCCTGGCCCTTGCTATGGCATTTGGCTCTGGGGCCCATTGGCCCTTATTATGGCCTTTTATGGTCCTTGGTTTAGCATTTGACTGGCATTGTCACTAGCCTTTGTTATGGCCTTTCCTTCTTGGTTGATGGCTTCCGTCCTCCTCAGGGGGTGGCTCCTTTCTCAACACACGGTTTCTTCCTTCCTCCTTCTTCCTGATGCATTGTTACCTATATATCTGGGGATTTGGAGGTAAAGCAAAAGTGTTTGCCACTGAAACCTGTAAATGGATTCTGAGTGATCTTTAGCAGTATAACTCTACACCAGAGGACTGTGTGACTCAAGTTTGCCAAGTAATGGACTCTGCTCCTCACAACGTGCAGGATGACGGGATGTCTTCCCTGCAAAAGGCTTTGGAGCTGTTGGGTTCAGATGACCCCCAACTGCGTCTCCAGCTGATCCTCCAATTTCAACAGGCTGAGGCAGCAGAGAGGTCCGCAACAGCAGAGAGGGAAGCAGCAGAGAGGGCAGCAGCAGCAGCAGAAAGGGAACTCCAACTGGAACTAGCAAAGCTAAAACAGCAGACAGTACCCCCACAGTCCAGTGAGCCCCGGGAAGTTCCTTTTGCTTTACCGCACTCTGCTAAGTTTCCTGTTATGGATAAGAACAGTGACTTGGATACCTTTTTGCAAAGTTTTGAAAAGACCTGCAGACAGTATCAATTGCCCCGGGAGCAGTGGGCAAGGCATTTAACACCTGGTTTAAAAGGCAAAGCTCTAGATGCCTTTGTGGAGCTTCCACCAGAGCTAGATGGGGACTATGATGAACTAAAGAAAGCTCTTATAAAAAAATATAATCTCACGCCAGAGGTATATCGGCGGAAATTTAGGGCACTGCATAAAGAACCCAAGGACAGTTACTCTGATGTTGTCAGCAACCTCAGACCTACCTTTCGTCAGTGGATTAAGGGGCTGTCCATTAACACATTTGCTGAACTAGAAGATCTGATGGTGAAGGACCAGTTCCTACACATCTGCACTGCAGAGGTGAGACAGTTTGTGGTGGATCGGGAGCCTAAAACAGCAGCCAAGGCCACAGAGATCGCAGATACTTATGCAGCTAATTGGATACCAGAGGGTCACAAAGCATCTCCACCAAGCCGCTGGGAGAGACCAACTGGAAGAACAGCACACAGCAATCCAGGGTCTGGTGTGAGTTCATCTTTTTGGGGATCTGGTGCCACTGTGGGACAGAAGGATACCCGCACATGTTTTTCTTGCAACCAGGCGGGCCATGTGAGGGCTGACTGCCCACTAAAGATGGAACCAACTCCACCTGTACAGCCTGTGGTAATGCTTGTGTCTGGTAAGATGGAGAATTTAGCTCATCATATGCAGCCTGTAACTGTTGGTGCCAAAGTAACTCAGGGACTAAGGGACTTAGGGTCTAATTTTTCTCTGGTGCGTCCAGAGATTATCAACACTGGGGACATTATTCCTGGGAAGACTTTGTCCATAAAGGGGGTGGGTGGGGACTGTGGCCAAGGTTTACTTGGATTGGGGTGTGGGGAGAGGTCTAAGGAAAGTGGGAGTGTCCAATGAGATTCCTGTCGATGTATTGTTGGGGAATGATTTGGGTTGCATGATAACTGCTTTTGTGCCTTATGACCAGGTCTCACTAGGTCCAGCCACGTTGGAGTGTGGCCACCCACCTCAACAAGTAACTGTCACAAGTAAAATGCAGCAAAGTAGCTGGGAGGGAGGCCTGGGAGACAGGAGCCAGTGTCAACCAGTGCCTGAACCAGTGGTGTCCCAAGGTGGGAACCAGAAGGGAGATGGGAAGGAGCATTTTCCCCTAGGAGTCTCCCTGGTGCAGACAGGTAGTGTACCTGTAGTGAGGCATTACCAGTGTGTAGTCTCTGATCCTGTACCCAAACTGCCTGAGGTCTATGAGTGGGGGTTAGCGGATTTTACTAAAGATAAAAATCATGGTGCCCAGTCATTAGCTTGTAGCTAGAGCTCCCCACAGACTCCAAACACTCCCGTGTTATGATGATCCATTGTGGGATTATCTCATATTCTGATAAAACCAGAATAATATGGGTTAGGCCTGATATGTTTGGTGTCTATGAAAAGAGAATTCCATTTCCCACATAATGCACATGGTTCTATAATTCTGGGGAATACCCATAAGTATTTAAGGATAGCTGGAAAATAAAAATGTCAGCAGGACAGCCAGTTACCAAATCTTGACCCACCCTCACCTTTCTCATTGGATGGGGGCGTGGACTTTGTAAACTGGGGGTGTGAACCTTGTGAACTGTATATCAATGGCCCAGACAACTGGGAAGATATATGCCTTTGGGGACGAGCTGCTCAGGAGGTATATGTTGCTATTTCTCCGTCCCCCTGGAAACAGGAATTACATAGGATCATTCAATTGGTGATGTATGTAGGTTTCTGCATCAATCATTCCTAGGGGGTGTGGGAAAGGGGGGAGTTACCAGATGCAGGGTAGAAAAACCAGAGGTTGGAGGTGGAGAAGGAGCTTTTTGTTCATCTGGGTGTAACCTCGCTATGGCAGGAAGATTCTCTCCAACTGGATTTCCCTTACCCCTGCAGGAGGACTGTTTGCCCTGGAACCAAGGTAGTGTGTTTTCTGTGGACCTACCCAAAAAGGAACTTTACTTATTTCTGTCGGAACTGCCTGGGGAGACTACACAGCTAATTGTGGCTGTCTGGGTGAGAAAGCTTTGTGTATTGGGGGTTGGGCTAGGAGACTCTGCCTTTGTTCCCTGGGGATTGTGCAGAGGGGGGTTGCCCTGCAGACTCCCTGAAGGAGGATTTGATGTGATTGGGACTTGTGGACCTCACATGCGTATTGCCTTTTCCCTGTTTCTCTACTTTTGGTTGTAATAAACACCTGTGAAGCAACCCTTGTGGCACGTGTGGTATTTGACATGGGTAATTTTATTTCTTTCCACGGTATTTGCACATTCATTATTCCATTTCCCACATAATGCACATGGTTCTATAATTCTGGGGAATACCCATAAGTATTTAAGGATAGCTGGAAAATAAAAATGTCAGCAGGACAGCCAGTTACCAAATCTTGACCCGCCCTCACCTTTCTCATTGGATGGGGGCATGAACTTTGTAAACTGGGGGTGTGAACCTTGTGAACTGTATATAAATGGCCCAGACAACTGGGGAGATATATGCCTTTGGGGGCGGAGCTGCTCGGGAGGTATATGTCGCTATTTCTCCGTCCCCCCAGAAACAGGAATTACATAGGATCATTCAATTGGTGATGTATGTAGGTTTCTGCATTTTTATCCCTTTTTATTTTTATAACTGTTTTGCAACATGTATGTCTGTTTGTAACATTCACTGTTTTTATATAACATATGCACTGTCCACTTTGGATTATTAAATATAAAGGGCCTGATTCACTAAAGGGCAATAAAAATTATCGCACGCTTTTTCGCATTAAAAAAACGCGAAATAATTTGCGCGCGATTCACCATAGTATTATCGCGTGCGAAAAATCACCATTTTCGCATGGGTTATTTCTCGCACTAGTTTTACCGTTTCGCGTTAATTTCCGCGCTGAAAAGAATACGATCACATGATTCACTATAACTTTTGCACGCTAAATATCGCATTCGGCTATGCGAAAATTAACACCTACTACAGGCAGGCGAAAAATTATACAAAAGTACAGTAAATGATTTTTTGCAATAAAATATGGACTTACAGTGTTATTTATTCAAGTATGTGTTTCCCCTAGAGTGACGCAGCCGCCAGTTTGCAGCGAAATGTTCATTTTTAATACAGTAATTTTCTGCAAGTATTGGCGTGTATGGCTAACATGGCGTGCGTTCATTTGCGCGACTATTTCTATTTGGCTACAAGTGATGAAATGTTTCGCCAGGCATGGATTCGCAGCAAATTTTTGGACGTGCGTTGAATTTTTTTCGCGGCGGATTTTTTCATGCGTTTCTCAAAACAATTCGCCAATGGCAAAACGCATGAAAAAATTCGCCACGCAAAAATTCACCGCACATCCAAAAATTAATACAAGTGTCAAAAAATAATAGTCACAGCAACAATTTTTTTGCCCGCACAACATTTTTGCCGTTTCGTGGATCTTTCGAAAGATTTGCTAATTTATATACACCATTTATATGCGGCGACAATTTTTATACACTATTTCTATGCTACCATTCATATGCGGCGATTATGTACCGGCAAATACCGCATTGAAATAGTCTTTCGCGAGTTAAATAACGCATGCAATATCGCGCGTAAAAAAACGCGAGTATGCTTATAGTGAATCGTGTGAAAAATCGCCAAAATTAAGCGGCGGTAAAAATTTTAGCGCACAATAAGAATAGCGCACGTTTTATCGCCCTTTAGTGAATCAGGCCCAAAATTTAATAAGTTTTTCTTTGTGCTCTATTGAACCTGTATGCCTTAAATGTGTTTAACCCCTTGCTAGTTATAAGGAAAGTGTGTCTACTTAACCTTTTGTTTGCTTGTGGGAAAGTTGTGTGTTGTCTGAAGACTAACCTGCATTGTCTGCTAGAGTGCTTAGCTAGGAGTCTGGAGTGATTTGCCTCTGTGAAGTGTCAGTGTGCAATAGAACCTTTAGACTTGGGTGCTTGCGGCCTTTAAACGCGGTGGTGGCAGTTTGTTAAGTTTAGGCGGGTTGGGGCTGTTTGGGGTTTGATTGCATGAGTTAGCGAAAAATTGTGTAGTTGATGTGTTAACCCTTACAGCTGCCCACCTGGTCACATGCATCTGTGGTGGCGTTCGTAACACACCTTAATAAAATGGGAATGGTTGGTGATATTAACTTCCTGTTTGTGGCACATTAGTAAATGTGAGGGGGAAAACTTTTCAAGATGGGTGGTGACCATGGTGCATTTCACGTTGCATTTCCGCAATAAAGTATTTGAAGGGCTGAGTCCCGTATAAAGCTCCTGAGTGCCGGTGCTATTTGTCTGTTTGGTGACCATGGTGGCCATTTTGAAGTCGGCCATTTTGGATCCAACTTTTGTTTTTTCAATAGGAAGAGGGTCATGTGACACATCAAACTTATTGGGAAGTTTCTCTTTGTTTACAGCCATTGTCATGTCGCAGAGGTTAACACATGAGGAGCGGATAGAAATTGTGTTGATGTCTGGTGAACGCAGTAACCGGGTCATTGCAGCAGATTTCAATGCAAGACACCCTACGAGACCATCCATCAAGCAAACTGCTTGTTAACTTTCGTGAAACAGGTTCAGTGTTGGATTTGCAAAATTTGGACGCATGAAAACTGTCACTAATGAATAAACATCAGCGGCTGTCCTAGCTTCATTCAGCAAGGGCCCACAGCGTAGCACTGGAGAGTGGCATTAGTCGAATATCCCTTCGGCGGATATTAGCTACTCACAAATGGCACCTTTACCAACTCCAGCTACTGCAGCATCTCAACGAGGATGACCCAGATCGGTGCACTGAATTTGAAGAATGGGCAAAACAAAAATTGGAACAGGACCCTGAGTGCAGAAGATTTTGTTCAGTGATGAGGCAAACTTTTATGTGAATGGTGACGTTAACAAACAAAACCACCGCTATTGGTCTGATACTAACCCGCATTGGATAGATCCCTCCAAGATGAAAAAAAATTGATGGTATGGTGTGGTATATGGGGTACAAAAATAGTGGGGCCATTCTTCATTAATGGAAACCTCAAGGCCACTGGATATGCAAAATTGCTACATGATGATGTGTTTCCCTCTTTATGCACTGAAGCTGGCACGTTCCCTGAGTTTTTCCAGCAAGATGGGGCACCACCACATTATGGGTGTCAGGTCCGAGCATTCCTAGATGAACAGTTTCCTGGAAAGTTGAATGGCCCCCAAGGTCTCCCAATCTGACCCCCTTAGACTTTTATCTTTGGGGTTATCTGAAGGCAATTGTCTATGCTGTGAAGATACGAGGTGTGCAGCAGCTGAAACTACGGATACTGGAAGCCTGTGCTAGCATTTCTCCTGCGGTGTTGCTATCAGTAAGTGAAGAGTGGGAGAAGAGGGTTGCATTGACAATCCAACACAATGGGCAGCACATTGAACACATTTTATAAGTGTTCAGAAACTTGTAAATAACTAATGAAAGAATAAAGTTACATTAAAAACAAGCACACCATTGTTTTTCTTGTGAAATTCCCAATAAGTTTGATGTGTCACATGACCCTCTTCCTATTGAAAAAACAAAAGTTGGATCCAAAATGGCCGACTTCAAAATGGCCACCATGGTAATCACCCATCTTGAAAAGTTTTCCCCCTCACATATACTAATGTGCCACAAACAGGAAGTTAATATCACCAACCATTCTCATTTTATTAAGGTATATCCATATAAATGGCCCACCCTGTATAATGAGGGAAGCTTATAACACCCTGTTGGCAATAACACATTAAATAGAGACACTATTTGGTTGTACAAATTCCACTAAAAACTCTGATATATTAAAGAACTGAGACTTGTGCAATTTGAAGTAATTATTAAGACATCGTTAATATTTCAATCTCACTAAAGGAAAGTAAAACCCAAGCTGTGTTTATAGCCCTAACAGCTCAGCAGCTAACTTACCTTAACCAGCAATGTAATTTTGATTGGAAAGTACCTATCATAAAGTATCTAGGCATTAACTGAACCAACTGCAAAGCTCTTTTGAGAACATTTCCATCCCTTTTTGGCCAATTTCATTAAAGAGACCAATGATTGGAGAACACATTTCATTTTATGGTCAGGATTGGATATGGGAGGATTAGTGCAATTAAGATGCTTGTACTTCCGAAATTGTTGTATTTCTTCCGTCCTATACCTATTATTATACCCAGATGCTTTCTTACTAAAGCACAAAATTGAATATTAAACTTTATCTGGAAACAACCCCAAAATACAAAGTTGTATACTTCATTATGCACATGTCTCTACCAAATATAACTCACTACTATAGTGTCAAGATCTTCAAGCAATTGACTCAATGGAATAGAATAGAACAAGAGACAAACAGTTTTTCCTTTTTCCTATCTCTTTTGTGGTCCCCATCCTTAATATAATGCTTACTAACCAGACATACACTGGGCATGATCAAATCATCTCTGCTGATTAGGCAAGAGCCAAAACACACCCCACTTCAGTATTTTCCCCTGGGCTCGGATGATCCCCCCACCCACTAGCACCTTTGCAGGCTCTGAACTTGCCTATGGCAAATAAGAAAACCACCTTTTCTGAGGAAAATACCAACCGTAACATATTTGTATCTTTGTTTTCTATTAGGAGCATACATTTCACCAACCTGGCTGTTAAAATAGTATTCAGGTGGCAATCTAACTAGAGAATATTTTACAGCTGGTTGAGTCTCCAGCCTGGCCCCTAGTATGGGTATACTATGAATATGTATGTATGTATGTATAACTTTATTTATAAAGCGCCACAAGGGTACACAGCGCTGTACAGTCTTACAGAATACAAAATTACATACAGGGAGGACAAGTGATATAATAAATAAATACATATAAGTGCCATGTGGTATGAGACACAGTAGGAAGGAGGTCCCTGCCCCGTAGAGCTTACAATCTGAGTGGTTGGGTAACATACAGGCACAAACTGGAAGGTAAGAGTGCATCAGGTATGGGCATTTGCCCTTAAGCGCAGGACTGGGCAAAATATATAACCCACATCCCACCCACACTAGGGACCAAGCTGGAGACATAACCACTTTGTTAATACTGGGCATATGGGCTCATTTCCAGTCACCGTCAAATAGATACAGTTATTGTTCATTCATTAGATACAGTTATTACTCATTGAATAGATACAGTTATTGCTCATTCAATAGATACAGTTATTGTTCATTCAATAGATACAGTTATTGCTCATTCAATAGATACAGTTATTGCTCATTCAATAGATACAGTTATTGTTCATTCAATAGATACAGTTATTGCTCATTCAATAGATACAGTTATTGCTCATTCAATAGATACAGTTATTGCTCATTCAATAGATACAGTTATTGCTCATTCAATAGATACAGTTATTGCTCATTCAATAGATACAGTTATTGCACCATTCATTAAAATGTCTGTAGCTCCAGGGTCCCATAGTGGGCTCACTATAATAGATGCCGCATACTTGCACCTAAAGAATCACCCCCAGGTGGCATTTTGATTCTGAGTGCTAGAAATGGTGCAATCACTTCCCAGCAGAATTTGTCAAAATACACATGTGCAATTGCTTCCAAATATTGCAACTCATAACGGTGAGTTATAGAGCGAGACTGTCACTGTTCTACTGTGTCCCTTATTCACAGATCAGTTACGGAGCCACAGACCCGGCACTCAGTGACAGAACCACTTTCCCTTACTTTTTCCGGACGTTACAAAGTGATGAAGAGGAATATATTGCTGTATGCAAAGTAATGAAATTCTTTGGCTGGAACTGGGTCGGAATTATTTATATGAATAATAAGAGCGGAGAAAGAGATTATCAACTGCTGACAAAATATCTCTCAAGTGAAGGAATCTGCATTGAGTTTGCAAGGGAAATCACTGAGTTTAAGCTTAGTGAATTTATTAAGAAAACAACAACTAGGGTAGTTATTATTTGCGGAGATCCCAGTTACGAAAATAAAATACATTCATATGATTTAGATTACATAATTATAGAAAAGACATGTATCTTTTTATCTAAATGGTTAAATCATTATGAGTCATTGGATCTGGCCTCGTTACTTACTGGCACTGTATTATTCATGCAGAATAGATTAGACAACCAGTACGATGCCAGATTCAGAGAGTTCTCAGACACTTTCCATCCATCAAAATACCCACATGACGATTTGCTTCATAATATTTGGCTATGGACACAGAAATGTTTGGTCAGAGATGATGATATAAATTATTATTCTTTTCTTGATATTCCACCGGGCAAATGCACTGGAAAGGAAAAACTTACAGATATTCCTGAGTATCTCAATGCTTATCACTCTGCCAGCCTGATACAAGCAGTGGATATGATGGCTATGGCACTACAGGATATGCACAACTTCCATAGCAAGCAAACACATGGGAAGGGCAGATGGGTGGGGAATTATAACTACCAGGTAAGTGGCTTTGTGTGTAGGTGCATTTAGGGCTCTGGCATACGGGGAGATTAGTCACCCATGACAAATCTCCCTTGTCACGGGTGACTAGTCTCCCTACAATACCATCCCACCGGCGAAAATGTAAGTCGGGAAATTGCCTTGCGAGGCAACTTGGGGAAACAATTACCAGCAGGACGGGATGACACAATTACATGTAACAGCGCCATCTAGTGATCATATGTTAACAGTCAATACACAACACATGTACAGTATTATTAGGGGCAGGAAGTATCTGACTATGGGGTGAAGGGCACAATCACCTATATAAAGACAACATGTAACAGAGAGCAGCAAGACTCTGAAAATACTTGCTTTTTGAAACTGTAATTTTGAGAAGCACCCAGAATGAACTTAAATGCACTGAAATGATATATAAGGCCTGCAATTACAGGGATCATAGTCACTTAAGTTCTAGTTTTCCTCTTTTGACATTAGCCAATAGCAAGGAATCCCCATCAGAAAGAAATGCCAAGGTGCTGCCTCAGTTAACTAATATTTTCTATTTAACTGCTTAACCTTCCCCTCAATTCAGTGGATTTAAAGGCCATGTAAACCCTCCACAAAATAAGTTTAATCAGTAAACAGCCTCTTTGAAATCTTTAGAGGGCTTCCAAATAGGGATGTAGCGAACTGTTCACCGGCGAACTAATTCGCGCGAACATCGGGTGTTCGCAAGTCCGCAAATTTGCGAACTTTTGGCGATGTTCGCCATTTGGGTTCGCCTTAGCTGGCGCCAAATTTTGACCTCTCACCCCAGACCAGCAGATACATGTCAGCCAATCAGGCAGCTCTCCCTCCTGGGCCACCCCCCCCCCCTTGGACCACTCCCTTCCATATATAAACCGAAGCCCAGCAGCCATTTTACATTCTGCCTGTGTGTGCTTGAAGAGATAGTGTAGGGAGAGAAGCTGTGATTGATTTGAGGGAGAGTTTAAGTAGGATTTCTGGCTAGTAATCTACTACTGCTCTGTATTTGTGTGGGGATAGGAGCTGTGCATTCATTTGAGGGAGAGTTTAAGTAGGATTTCTGGCAAGTAATCTACTTTCTACTGCTCTGTATTTGTGTGGGGATAGGAGCTGTGCATTCATTTGAGGGAGAGTTTAAGTAGGATTTCTGGCAAGTAATCTACTTTCTACTGCTCTGTATTTGTGTGGGGATAGGAGCTGTGCATTCATTTGAGGGAGAGTTTAAGTAGGATTTCTGGCAAGTAATCTACTTTCTACTGCTCTGTATTTGTGTGGGGATAGGAGCTGTGCAGTCATTTGAGGGAGAGTTTAAGTAGGATTTCTGGCTAGTAATCTACTACTGCTCTGTATTTGTGTGGGGATAGGAGCTGTGCATTCATTTGAGGGAGAATTTAAGTAGGATTTCTGGCTAGTAATCTACTTTCTACTGCTCTGTATTTGTGTGGGGATAGGAGCTGTGCATTCATTTGAGGGAGAGTTTAAGTAGGATTTCTGGATAGTAATCTACTACTGCTCTGTATTTGTGTGGGGATAGGAGCTGTGCAGTCATTTGAGGGAGAGTTTAAGTAGGATTTCTGGCTAGTAATCTACTTTCTACTGCTCTGTATTTGTGTGGGGATAGGAGCTGTGCATTCATTTGAGGGAGAGTTTAAGTAGGATTTCTGGCTAGTAATCTACTTTCTACTGCTCTGTATTTGTGTGGGGATAGGAGCTGTGCATTCATTTGAGGGAGAGTTTAAGTAGGATTTCTGGATAGTAATCTACTACTGCTCTGTATTTGTGTGGGGATAGGAGCTGTGCATTCATTTGAGGGAGAGTTTAAGTAGGATTTCTGGCTAGTAATCTACTTTCTACTGCTCTGTATTTGTGTGGGGATAGGAGCTGTGCATTCATTTGAGGGAGAGTTTAAGTAGGACTTCTGGCTAGTAATCTACTACTGCTCTGTATTTGTGTGGGGATAGGAGCTGTGCATTCATTTGAGGGAGAATTTAAGTAGGATTTCTGGCTAGTAATCTACTTTCTACTGCTCTGTATTTGTGTGGGGATAGGAGCTGTGTATTCATTTGAGGGAGAGTTTAAGTAGGATTTCTGGATAGTAATCTACTACTGCTCTGTATTTGTGTGGGGATAGGAGCTGTGCATTCATTTGAGGGAGAGTTTAAGTAGGATTTCTGGCTAGTAATCTACTTTCTACTTCTCTGTATTTGTGTGGGGATAGGAGCTGTGCATTCATTTGAGGGAGAGTTTAAGTAGGATTTCTGGATAGTAATCTACTACTGCTCAGTATTTGTGTGGGGATAGGAGCTGTGCATTCATTTGAGGGAGAGTTTAAGTAGGATTTCTGGATAGTAATCTACTACTGCTCAGTATTTGTGTGGGGATAGGAGCTGTATGTATTGATTTGAGGGAGAGTTTAAGTAGGTTTTCTGGCTAGTAATCTACTTTCTACTGCTCTGTATTTTTTGTCTAAATAACAATTTGTCTAAATAACAATAATAATTCCGTGTCCAGAAACATCACTTGAGTGACGGTTTTCCACCAGCAATAATATATTCCGTATCCACTACTGTATACGTTGCCCTTGCAGGCCTTGTTGCCCGGTGTCTGCAACCAAGTGCCGCCTAGCTGTGTGATCTTTTTCACAATTTGTCTAAATAACAATAATAATTCCGTGTCCAGAAACATCACCTGAGTGACGGTTTTCCACCAGCAATAAAATATTCCGTATCCACTACTGTATACGTTGCCCTTGCAGGCCTTGTTGCCCGGTGTCTGCAACCAAGTGCCACCTAGCTGTGTGATCTTTTTCACAATTTGTCTAAATAACAATAATAATTCCGTGTCCAGAAACATCACTTGAGTGACGGTTTTCCACCAGCAATAATATATTCCGTATCCACTACTGTATACGTTGCCCTTGCAGGCCTTGTTGCCCGGTGTCTGCAACCAAGTGCCACCTAGCTGTGTGATCTTTTTCACAATCTGTCTAAATAACAATAATAATTCCGTGTCCAGAAACATCACCCAAGTTGTTGTTGTTTTGTAAAAATAAAAAAAATGCCAGGCAAAGGCAGGCCGCCACGCAGAGGCACTAGGGCCGTGCTGCTATGATATCCTGTGGCCCTAGGAAATTGCCCAGTGTTCCGAAGGCACTTACCCTGAACTCCCAAAATGCTGAAGAGGTAGTTGACTGGCTTACACAGCACACCCCATCCTCTACCGTTTCTAACTTTGCCACAACATCCTCATCCTCCTCTGCTATGGACACCCCACCTACCACTTCCTCCACCACCGCCGCCCCTTCTTCACTGGAGTCAGAGGAGTTATTTACTCATGAGTTTGTTGAAATGAGTGATGCGCAACCATTATTGCCAGAAGAAGATGAAGGAGATGAGGACGTTACACCAGATATAACTCAGGCAGGCAACACAACAGAGATGGACATAAGGTGTGATGAGGTCCCCGCTGCTGCTGTCTTCTGTGAGCTGTCAGAAGAAATTGATGCATCTGAGGAGAATGATGATGAGGAGAGTGATATTTTGTGGGTGCCCACAAGAAGAGAGCAAGAGGAGGATAGTTCAGATGGAGAGACGGAGAGTCAGAGAGGCAGGAGGAGATTAAGACTTAGAAGAAGCAGGGACAGCTCCCAGGGAACAGTAGGGCAACAACATGAATCGGCACCTGTGGTCAGCCAGCCAACGCACCCGCCAACTTCTACTGTTACTGCTAGAAAGCCCACATCAAAAGGCTCAGCAGTGTGGCATTTTTTAATGTGTGTGCCTCTGACAAAAGCGCTGTAATTTGCAATGAGTGCAGTCAGAAACTGAGTCTTGGGAAGCCCAACACCCACTTAGGTACAACTGCTATGCGAAGGCACATGAACGCCAAACACAAAGCACTATGGGAGCAACACCTCAAAGGCAGCAGCCAAATGCTAAGCCACCCTCCTTCTGCTCCAGCATCTTACTGCTCTACCTCTGCTGTCCTTGACCTGTCTCAACCACCCTCCACTCCGCCTTCCAGTTCCTGCTCATCTGCCCCCAGCCAAGTTTCTGTGAGGGCCATGTTTGAGCGTAAGAAACCAATGCCTCCGAGTCATCCCCTTGCCCGGCGTCTGACAGCTGGATTGTCTGCACTCTTAGCCCGCCAGCTTTTACCATACCAGCTGGTGGACTCTGAGGCTTTCCACCAATTTGTAGCAATTGGGACACCGCAGTGGAAGGTACCCAGCCGCAATTTTTTTTCACAGAAGGGAATACCACACCTGTACCAGCATGTGCAGAGCCAAATCACCGCATCTCTGTCATTTAGTGTTGGGGCAAAGGTCCATATGACTACTGACACATGGTCCTCCAAGCATGGTCAGGGCAGGTACGTCACCTACACTGCCCACTGGGTGAACCTGGTGATGGCTGGGAAGCAGGGAATGCGTGGTTCAACAACAGTGGAGTTGGTGTCACCGCCACGGGTTGCATGCGGGTCTGCCACCACCTCTACTCCTCCTTTGCTGTCTAACTCGTCTTCTAAGTCGTCTTCTAACTCGTCTTCTAACTTGGCTTCTTCCTCGGCTTCTTCCTCCTCTGCTGCTGTGTCCTCCTCCACACCTGTGCACCCCCAGCTCCACATAGGCTATTCCACGTGCCAGGTACGCCGTTGTCATGCTGTCTTGGGCATGACGTGCCTGGAAAGTAGAAACCATACCGGATCTGTACTCCTGTCATCTCTGCACTCACAGGCCAATCGGTGGCTGACCCCACACCAACTGAAAATTGGAAAAGTGGTGTGTGACAACGGAAGCAATCTGTTGGCAGCACTGAGACTGGGCAATTTAACACATGTGCCCTGCATGGCACATGTTTTAAATTTGATAGTCCAACGGTTTGTCTCGAAGTACCCAGGATTGCAGGACATTCTCAGGCAGTCCAGGAAGGTGTCTGGCCATTTCAGACATTCCTACACAGCCATGGCACGCCTTGCTGACATTCAGCGGCGGCACAACTTGCCAGTCAGGCGTTTAATTTGCGACAGCCAGACTCGCTGGAATTCCACGCTAATGATGTTTGAACGTCTGCTGCAACAACAAAGAGCCGTCAATGAATACCTATTTGAACTGGGTGGTAGGACTGGATCTGCAGAGCTGGGGATTTTTTTCCCCCGTTACTGGGTGCTTATGCGCGACGCCTGCAGGCTGATGCGCCCTTATGACGAGGTCACAAATATGGTTAGTCGCACTGAAGGCACCATCAGCGACCTAATACCCTTTGCTTTTTTACTTGAGCGTGCCGTGCGACGAGTGACAGATGACGCTGTAGACCAGCGTGACCAAGAGCCTGATTTCTGGGCGGAATCACCAGAACGTTCCCAGGCACCTGCTGCAACGCAGGGAGAGGTGTCAGAAGCGGAGTCAGAGGAGGAAGGTGGCTTTGTGGAGGCAGAAGACCAACAGGAGCAGGCTTCCCAGGGGGCTTGTGGTCACCTTTTGTGGAGCCCTGGTCTTGTACGTGGCTGGGGGGAGGAGACGGTGGTGGATGAGGACGTAGTCCTTGATAACGAGGAAGGGGAGATGGATACCTCTGCATCCAACCTTGTGAGAATGGGGTCTTTCATGCTGTCATGCCTGTTGAAGGACCCCCGTATCAAGAGGCTTAAGGAGAAGGACCTGTACTGGGTGGCAACGCTACTAGACCCTCGTTACAAGCATAAAGTGGCAGAAATGTTACCAACATACCACAAGTCCGAAAGGATGCTGCATTTCCAAACCAGCCTGCAAAACATGTTGTACAATTCTTTTAAGGGTGATGTCACTCCACATTCCAGGGGCAGAGGTGCCGGTAATCCTCCGACGAGCACACCTGCAAGGAATATACACTTTGGCCACTCCAAACGTCAGACATGCAAAGTTTTTTCAGTCCAAGGCAGCGCCAGGACCCTTCTGGATCCACCCTCGACCGGCAGGTAGCGGACTACCTGGCATTAACTGCAGATATTGACACTCTGAGGAGCGATGAACCCCTGGACTACTGGGTGCGCAGGCTTGATCTGTGGCCAGAGCTGTCACAATTTGCCATAAATCTGTTGTCTTGCCCTGCCTCAAGTGTCCTCTCAGAAAGGACCTTTAGTGCAGCAGGAGGGATTGTAACTGAGAAGAGAACTCGCCTAGGTCACAAAAGTGTTGATTACCTGACCTTTATTAAAATGAATGAGGCATGGATCTCGGAGGGTTACTGCACGCCGGAAGACTTGTTCTGACTGCCCATGCAGCTGTCCTTCTCTGCACGCCGCTTGACACCACACACAGCTGTCCTTTAGCGTCCTCCTCCACCACTGTACAAACTAGGGTGCAAATCCTACTGGCTTAATTGTAAGCCAAACTTTTTGGACAGGTAAATCCTGAATTTTTCTCTCTTCTACTCTTCTGTGCTTGTCACCCTATCTGAGTTCTTTGAAAGGGTTTGGCTGGGGCATGGTTATGATACCATCTAGCTTTGATGTTTTTAATGTCTTCTGTGCTTGTCACCCTATCTGAGTTCTTTGAAAGGGTTTGGCTGGGGCATGGTTATGATACCATCTAGCTTTGATGTTTTTAATGTCTTCTGTGCTTGTTGTCACCCTATCTGAGTTCTTTGAAAGGGTTTGGCTGGGGCATGGTTATGATACCATCTAGCTTTGATGTTTTTAATGTCTTCTGTGCTTGTCACCCTATCTGAGTTCTTTGAAAGGGTTTGGCTGGGGCATGGTTATGATACCATCTAGCTTTGATGTTTTTAATGTCTTCTGTGCTTGTCACCCTATCTGAGTTCTTTGAAAGGGTTTGGCTGGGGCATGGTTATGATACCATCTAGCTTTGATGTTTTTAATGTCTTCTGTGCTTGTCACCCTATCTGAGTTCTTTGAAAGGGTTTGGCTGGGGCATGGTTATTATACCATCTAGCTTTGATGTTTTTAATGTCTTCTGTGCTTGTCACCCTATCTGGGTTCTTTGAAAGGGTTTGGCTGGGGCATGGTTATGATACCATCTAGCTTTGATGTTTTTAATGTCTTCTGTGCTTGTTGTCACCCTATCTGAGTTCTTTGAAAGGGTTTGGCTGGGGCATGGTTATGATACCATCTAGCTTTGATGTTTTTAATGTCTTCTGTGCTTGTCACCCTATCTGAGTTCTTTGAAAGGGTTTGGCTGGGGCATGGTTATGATACCATCTAGCTTTGATGTTATTAATGTCTTCTGTGCTTGTCACCCTATCTGAGTTCTTTGAAAGGGTTTGGCTGGGGCATGGTTATGATACCATCTAGCTTTGATGTTTTTAATGTCTTCTGTGCTTGTTGTCACCCTATCTGAGTTCTTTGAAAGGGTTTGGCTGGGGCATGGTTATTATACCATCTAGCTTTGATGTTTTTAATGTCTTCTGTGCTTGTTGTCACCCTATCTGAGTTCTTTGAAAGGGTTTGGCTGGGGCATGGTTATTATACCATCTAGCTTTGATGTTTTTAATGTCTTCTGTGCTTGTTGTCACCCTATCTGAGTTCTTTGAAAGGGTTTGGCTGGGGCATGGTTATGATACCATCTAGCTTTGATGTTTTTAATGTCTTCTGTGCTTGTCACCCTATCTGAGTTCTTTGAAAGGGTTTGGCTGGGGCATGGTTATTATACCATCTAGCTTTGATGTTTTTAATGTCTTCTGTGCTTGTTGTCACCCTATCTTAGTTCTTTGAAAGGGTTTAGAAAAGTGTGAAGGGAGCGCATATATAAAATGAAACAAAACAACTGATAGTGTAATAACGTTTTAAACCTTTGTTTAGCTAACAAAGCCAATCACCTTATTGTGAATAATAAATATTAATATATCCACCAGTGTGCAATAACTCTAAAGGCTCACCGGAAGGCGATGAAATCAAGCTCTACAGCGGGAGATCGAGGTTAGATGTAGGCGAATCCACAGTTCAAACAGAAAGAGGAAAAAACGCCAAATAGTGTAACATCGTTTAATATAAAATTTCTGCTAAAAATAAAACTACTTACAAAATGTAGAAGTAAGCAGGCGAAATAAAACTCAACGCGTTTCGCGCACCGCGGTGCGCTTCATCAGGAGTAGAATATGACTGAGTCCTTTGGTGACCCTTTAAATAGTGTAGTAGATGTAGGAATCTAACCTCGATCTCCCGCTGTAGAGCTTGATTTCATCGCCTTCCGGTGAGCCTTTAGAGTTATTGCACACTGGTGGATATATTAATATTTATTATTCACAATAAGGTGATTGGCTTTGTTAGCTAAACAAAGGTTTAAAACGTTATTACACTATCAGTTGTTTTGTTTCATTTTATATATGCGCTCCCTTCACACTTTTCTGGACACGTTTGAGACCCAGTCAAAGGGGTTATTTTTGTAAGAGGAGCAGCAACATCACAGCCATTACAGCACTTCACTGGAACTTTATTTTGAGCGCTGAGGATTTGGGTATTGTATATACCTTTGTGCACCTTTGAAAGGGTTTGCCTGGGGCATGGTTATGATACCATCTATCTAAGATATTTTTTCTGTCCTCTGTGCTTCAGTGGCTGCAACAAAAAAACCATAATTTTTTAGGAATGTACACATTCCTGATTTTTCAGGGTTCTGCAACTGCGGCAAAATCGTATCTTTTATGGTCACCACAGGTGATCGAAAAGGTAGGACAAACCTGGGCCCACACTGCAGAATCAGTGTTTTTTGGTTCACGTTACTGTACATTGAATTACCTCTGCCTGACCATGCACGTGCGCACAAGCACGGTGACTGCTAAACACACCACTACAGAAATATTCCCACCGACGGGACGAACGTCCTGGAGGTGACAAGCAACTAGTAAAAACTAATATTCGCACACTTGACAGTATCATTAAAGCTTTTTGCGTTTTTTTTCGTTGCAGTAAACGCGGCGTTTTGTCTTTGCGTGTGAACCGGCCGTAACCTTTACACGACTTGATTGGAATGTAGATGCCCGACTTTTTAAAGCAGTTTATTACATAAGTTTAGGAATGTAGTGTGTTTTCTCCCCTTAACAGCACAAAACGCAACGCTGTGTCAACAACGTATTTTTCAGAGAAATTTTTGCCCTTGATGCCCCTCCTGCATGCCACTGTCCAGGTCATGGCACCCTTTAAACAACTTTAAAATCAGTTTTCTGGCCAGAGATGGCTTTTCTAGGTTTTAAAGTTCGCCTTCCCATTGAAGTCTATGGGGTTCGCAAAGTTCGCGAACGTTCGCACTTTCCGACGAAAGTTCGCGAACGGGTTCGCGAACATTTTTTTTTAGGTTCGCTACATCCCTACTTCCAAACCAAAGTTTGTTAAAGAGCCCCACACAGCACAGAAACTCCTAATATATTGTAACCCCTTTTGGGCAGTAAAAGGCAAATGTCCGGCTAGTGATAGAGCATGGGGTACATTGGGCTCCTCCTCCACAGGATGGGCCTTCACTAAGGGGAAGGGATTTGTTAGGAATGGTGTGGTTGAACTTCCTCCTCACTGCCAAATGTCAAAAATAATAAGGACACCAGGAGCTCTTTGCAGCAAAACTAAGGTAATAATTAGTTTGTCCAAGACAAATGATCGGATTTCAGGGTTGGATAGAGGTGCAGCAAATATTCAGCAGGTACAATGGATGATATTGTAGAGCAGTGATGCACCACCATGGGGAGTAGCAGAGGCAGTACTGAATATCCTCAGGGTTGTCCACCTTAATTGGTCTGCATTCCCTACAGCAGATGTGGATGAGGGATAGAATAAAGCCTGATACTCTTGTCACTACTGCGGCCCCTTCCCTAATGCAGCAGAGCCTTTAGGTGACTACTCCTTCAACTATCCTCTCCTGGTTGGAGCCAAGAAGCTGCTCTTTCTAGCTAGGCACTGACTGACTCACTTTCCTAGAAAGTGCTATAAAAGAGTTAACCTGCTCTAGATAACCTTATATACAGGGTCTCTGTTCCCCAACTTCTCAAAGGGTGATGGTTTCCTTCTGGGCCATGTGAATCCCAGGCTTCCTGGAGCACATCCACACTTGTCAACTGCTGAAGGCCAAGAAGGAAGATCTAGCCCAACCAAACACTATGTTAGAGTGTGGTAGGGAGTGCTCTACCTAGGGGCCAATAATAGAGGTATATGTAAATACCAAAATAGATACATGGGTCTTTTGCCTGGTAATAAAGAATTAAAGGAGAAAGAAAGGTAAAAACTAAGTAAGCTTTATTAGAAAGGTCTATGTAAATACAGCCATAAGCACTCACAGCTAAGGGCAGGCGACTATTGTTCCAGTTTATGCCAGATCAGCAGTTGTGTTTGGGTGGAATCCCCCTTAAATACTCGCCACTCTGGGAAGAAGGCAAAGGATGAACTTGTAGGCCGTCCCCTTACTTAGTTATTTCTCTTATTGCCAAAAAAGTTTTGATCTCACCCAACTTTGGCAGATGCGAATACCACACGGAATATTACCGGCAGTATGTTCCATGTGCAGGGCAGTTCCTATGGTGCTGCTGCTGGGATACAAGATAGCGATGTGTTCCACCTCTCAGGTTGGATCCAATCTTTCTGAGAATACTGCAACTTCATTTTAATACCAAGCAGTATAGCTTTAAAAAGTTGAAAACTGCTAAGTGTTTCTCTGTAAAACTTCCCAGTCTTTAGGCTCCCACCTTCCTGGTACTTCACAGCGTCTCCCCAGGGAGATTGTGACAGAGGCTTCTAGTGTTGATGTTTTCTATGGATAAAAAGATCTCCTGCTATCCTGCTATCTATCTTTATTGTCCTCTAATCTAGCTGTTAAGATTAATGACTGCCTCTTGCAATTGTCTTATTTTCAGAGAAAACAACCCCAACCATAATAGTCTTCCATCATAGTTTAAATCCTTTATCTATTTTACCAGTTTAGTTGCAGTCTCTGCACTCTCTCCAGCTCATTAATTTCCTTCTTAAGGACTAGAGCCCAAAACTGCCCCCATACTCAAGGTGAGGCCTTACCAGGGACCTATAAAGGGGCAAAATTATGTGTCATCCCTTGAGTCAATTCCCTTTTTATACAAGACAGAACTTTATTTGCTTTAGTAGCCACAGAATGACACTGCCTGGCATTAGACAACTTGTTATCTACAAAACCCCTAGATCCTTCTCCATTAAGGATCCCCCCAACACACTACCATTCAGTGTACAACTCACATTTATATTATTTCTACCAAAGGGCAGCACTTGTTCACATTTTGTCAAATCTCTCTGCAAAGCGGCACATCCTGCATGGAACTTATTGTTTTGCCCAATTTTGTGTCATCAGCACAAATAGAAACAGTACTCTCTATGCCCCCCTCCAGGTCATTAATAAACAAGTTAAACAGCAAAGGCCCAAGGACTGACCCCTGCGGTACCCACTAACCACACTTGTCCAATTAGAAAATGTTCCATTTACCCCCACTCTGTGTAATCTATCCTTCAGCCAGTTCTCTATCCAATTACAAATATTATGTTCTAGGCCAATATTCCTTAATTTAGCCATTACATTTCTTTGTGGTACTGTATCAAATGGTTTAGGCATCCACTGCCATCCCAGAGTCAAGGTTCCTGCTCACCTCCTCATAGAAAGCAATTAAATTATTTTAGGAAGATCTTTAGAAACCAACTTCAATGTAGTCAAGTATCTTATCCTTATCCTTATCACCCTTTCCAAAATCTTTCCTACCACTGATGTCAGACTAACAGGCCTATAGTTTTTAGGCTGGGGACATGATCCCTTTTTGAATAGCGGTGCCACATAAGCCACATTAGGATTCGATGAATCCTGAAAAATCCTGAAATAAAAATCCTGTATATTATGTTTTGGGCTTCTGTACCAGCCCAAGGCAACCAGTACCCTTTATCAGGGAATATGCCTCCAAAGATGCCCCCAGTAGCCCCCATCTTCTTTCCTGCTGATTCACTGCACATGCTCTGTGCTGCTGTCAGTACCTGAGCTCAGGGACCGATGCACAATATACTGTATATATATAAAATATAAATGTAACAGTAAAAGGCTGATTAGTAATTCATTCAGATTCACATTACATAACAGATCTGAAACCAGTGCAATTAGCATCAGAGTTAAATAATCAGTAGCATCAGTTTCTATGACAGACGAACCTCATTTTCTGCTTAATAATTTACTACGACCCCTAAGCTCAGCTTCTCACCAGCTGCCCAGAGCCCACTGAGCATGTGCACTGTCCCGGACAGTTCTAACAGAATCCAAGATGGGGAGCTCCTGTGACAACTGTAGGGACCTCATGCCAGTGCTGCCAGTTTATTATATAAAATATGGCATTTCTAGCCATATTTATTTTTAGGGTTTAGTTCTCCTTTTAAGAAATATAAGTCAGAGGGGACAGTAGCTGTGTTTAATGAATATAAACAATATAACAAGTGTTGTAAAACAGCAATCTGGAAGGCAAAGATAGAAAATGAGGAGCACATCGCGGCCGAGGCCAAGACTAACCCCAAAAAGTTTTTTAAGCATATTAATAGTAAAAAGATGCAGGTTGAGGGTGTGGCCCCATTGAGTTATAGTAACAATATGGTTACAGCGGATACAGAAAAGGCAGATGTGCTTAACCAGTTATTTTCTTCTGTGTATACAGTAGGGGGAGCCAGAGGGCCAAGTCTCGCCCAATAGCTGCCCTGTTGCCTCAGCTCCAACTATACAGTGGTTGGCACAGGATATGGTGCTTAAAGGGTTACACACGATAAATGTAAACAAGGCACCGGGGCCAGATGGAATACACCCTCGGGTACTGAGAGAGCTAGGGGCAGAATTGCAGTGGCCCTTGTTTCTGATATTCTCAGACTCGCTTTCATCAGGTATGGTACCTAGGGATTGGAGGAAGGCAAATGTCATTCCAAATAGGTCAAAAGGGTTGAGGAGACTGCCTCATACGTATGCAAATAAGTCAAAAGGGATTCTGGGAACAAATTCCTTAAGGCTCTTAGAAAAATCTATATTTATACAGGGAGTAAGATCTCAGCCTGGCAATTATAGGCCTGTAAGTCTGACATCTGTGGTGGGCAAGTTATTTGAAGGCTTGTTAAGGGATCACATTCAGAATTATGTAGTGGAGAATGGCATTATGAGCAGTAATCAGCATGGCTTTATGAAGGACAGGTCATGTCAGACCAATTTTATAGCTTTTTATGATGAGGTAAGTAAGAAGCTGGACAGTGGGGGGGCAGTAGATATAATCTATTTGGATTTTGCCAAAGCATTTGATACCGTTCCCCACAAACGACTGCTTTCTAAGCTAAGGTCTATTGGTCTTAGGGAGGTCGTTTGCACATGGATAGAAAACTGGCTACAGGATCGGGTACAGAGGGGGGTTGTTAATGGCACATTCTCTACTTGGAATAAGGTCCTCAGTGGGGTCCCTCAGGGTTCTGTACTGGGTCCACTTTTGTTTAATTTGTTCATAAATGACCTAGGGGAGGGTATTATGAGTAATGTATCAGTGTTTGCAGATGACACAAAACTCTGCAGACCAGTCAGTTCTATCCAGGATGTGACATCCCTGCAGCAGGATCTTGACCAACTGGCAATCTGGGCAGCTAAGTGGCAGATGAGATTTAATGTGGATAAATGTAAGGTCATGCACCTCGGATGTAACAATATGCCCCACTTATACCCTTAATGGGACTGCACTAGGCAAATCCATAATGGAGAAGGACCTTGGAGTCCTTGTAGATAATAAACTTGGCTGTAGCAAGCAATGCCAGGCAGCAGCTGCAAGGGCAAACAGGGTACTGAGCTGTATTAAAAGGGGTATAGATTCACGGGAGGAGGGGGTTATTCTTCCCCTTTACAGAGTGCTGGTAAGGCCTGGTAAGAGCGCTGGTAAGGCCCGATTATTGAGTTAGAGAGGGTCCAGAGAAGGGCAACTAAGCTGGTAAAGGGTATGGAAAGTCTCAGTTATGGGGAAAGGCTGGCCCAGTTGGGTCTGTTTACACTGGAGAAGGGGCGCTTAAGAGGTGACATGATAACTATGTATAAATATATAAGGGGATAATATAATAACCTTTCTAATGTTTTATTTACCAGTAGGTCCTTCCAACGGACACGAGGGCACCCACTCCGTTTAGAAGAAGGGAGGTTCCATTTAAATATTCGGAAAGGGTTTTTACAGTGAGAGCTGTGAGGTTGTGGGACCCCCCCCCGAATCAGTTGTACTGGCTGATACATTATATAGCTTTATATAGGGGCTGGATGGATTCTTAGCAAGTGAGGGAATACAGGGTTATGGGAGATAGCTCTCAGTACAAGTGAGGGAATACAGGGGTATGGGAGATAGCTCTCAGTACAAGTGAGGGAATACTGGGGTATGGGAGATAGCTCTCAGTACAAGTGAGGGAATACAGGGGTAGGGGGGGATAGCTCTCAGTACAAGTGAGGGAATACAGGGGTATGGGAGATAGCTCTCAGTACAAGTGAGGGAATACAGGGGTAGAGGGGATAGCTCTCAGTACAAGTGAGGGAATACAAGGGTAGGGGAGATAGCTCTCAGTACAAGTGAGGGAATACAGGGGTATGGGAGATAGCTCTCAGTACAAGTGAGGGAATACAGGGGTAGGGGAGATAGCTCTCAGTACAAGTGAGGGAATACAGGGGTAGGGGAGATAGCTCTCAGTACAAGTGAGGGAATACAGGGGTAGGGGAGATAGCTCTCAGTACAAGTGAGGGAATACAGGGGTAGGGGGGATAGCTCTCAGTACAAGTGAGGGAATACAGGGGTAGGGGGGATAGCTCTCAGTACAAGTGAGGGAATACAGGGGTATGGGAGATAGCTCTCAGTACAAGTGAGGGAATACAGGGGTAGAGGGGATAGCTCTCAGTACAAGTGAGGGAATACAGGGGTAGGGGGGATAGCTTTCAGTACAAGTGAGGGAATACAGGGGTAGGGGGGATAGCTCTCAGTACAAGTGAGGGAATACAGGGGTAGGGGGGATAGCTTTCAGTACAAGTGAGGGAATACAGGGGTAGGGGGGATAGCTCTCAGTACAAGTGAGGGAATACAGGGGTATGGGAGATAGCTCTCAGTACAAGTGAGGGAATACAGGGGTAGGGGGGGATAGCTCTCAGTACAAGTGAGGGAATACAGGGGTAGGGGAGATAGCTCTCAGTACAAGTGAGGGAATACAGGGGTATGGGAGATAGCTCTCTGTACAAGTGAGGGAATACAGGGGTAGGGGGGGATAGCTCTCAGTACAAGTGAGGGAATACAGGGGTAGGAGGGATAGCTCTCAGTACAAGTGAGGGAATACAGGGGTAGGGGGGATAGCTCTCAGTACAAGTGAGGGAATACAGGGGTAGGGGAGATAGCTCTCAGTACAAGTGAGGGAATACAGGGGTAGGGGGATAGCTCTCAGTACAAGTGAGGGAATACAGGGGTAGGGGAGATAGCTCTCAGTACAAGTGAGGGAATACAGGGGTATGGGAGATAGCTTTCAGTACAAGTGAGGGAATACAGGGGTATGGGAGATAGCTCTCAGTACAAGTGAGGGAATACAGGGGTAGGGGAGATAGCTCTCAGTACAAGTGAGGGAATACAGGGGTAGGGGGGATAGCTCTCAGTACAAGTGAGGGAATACAGGGGTAGGGGAGATAGCTCTCAGTACAAGTGAGGGAATACAGGGGTAGGGGGGATAGCTCTCAGTACAAGTGAGGGAATACAGGGGTAGGGGAGATAGCTGTCAGTACAAGTGAGGGAATACAGGGGTAGGGGAGATAGCTCTCAGTACAAGTGAGGGAATACAGGGGTAGGGGGGATAGCTCTCAGTACAAGTGAGGGAATACAGGGGTAGGGAGATAGCTCTCAGTACAAGTGAGGGAATACAGGGGTAGGGGAGATAGCTCTCAGTACAAGTGAGGGAATACAGGGGTAGGGGAGATAGCTCTCAGTACAAGTGAGGGAATACAGGGGTATGGGAGATAGCTCTCAGTACAAGTGAGGGAATACAGGGGTAGGGGGGATAGCTCTCAGTACAAGTGAGGGAATACAGGGGTAGGGGGGATAGCTCTCAGTACAAGTGAGGGAATACAGGGGTAGGGGAGATAGCTCTCAGTACAAGTGAGGGAATACAGGGGTAGGGGAGATAGCTCTCAGTACAAGTGAGGGAATACAGGGGTATGGGAGATAGCTCTCAGTACAAGTGAGGGAATACAGGGGTAGGGGAGATAGCTCTCAGTACAAGTGAGGGAATACAGGGGTAGGGGAGATAGCTCTCAGTACAAGTGAGGGAATACAGGGGTAGGGGGGATAGCTCTCAGTACAAGTGAGAGAATACAGGGGTATGGGAGATAGCTCTCAGTACAAGTGATGGAATACAGGGGTAGGGGAGATAGCTCTCAGTACAAGTGAGGGAATACAGGGGTATGGGGGATAGCTCTCAGTACAAGTGAGGGAATACAGGGGTAGGGGGGATAGCTCTCAGTACAAGTGAGGGAATACAGGGGTATGGGAGATAGCTCTCAGTACAAGTGAGGGAATACAGGGGTAGGGGAGATTGCTCTCAGTACAAGTGAGGGAATACAGGGGTAGAGGAGATTGCTCTCAGTACAAGTGAGGGAATACAGGGGTAGGGGGGATAGCTCTCAGTACAAGTGAGGGAATACAGGGGTAGGGGGGATAGCTCTCAGTACAAGTGAGGGAATACAGGGGTAGGGGAGATTGCTCTCAGTACAAGTGAGGGAATACAGGGGTAGGGGGGATAGCTCTCAGTACAAGTGAGGGAATACAGGGGTAGGGGGGATAGCTCTCAGTACAAGTGAGGGAATACAGGGGTAGGGGGGATAGCTCTCAGTACAAGTGAGGGAATACAGGGGTAGGGGAGATAGCTCTCAGTACAAGTGAGGGAATACAGGGGTAGGGAGATAGCTCTCAGTACAAGTGAGGGAATACAGGGGTAGGGGAGATAGCTCTCAGTACAAGTGAGGGAATACAGGGGTAGGGGAGATAGCTCTTAGTACAAGTGAGGGAATACAGGGGTAGGGAGATAGCTCTCAGTACAAGTGAGGGAATACAGGGGTAGGGAGATAGCTCTCAGTACAAGTGAGGGAATACAGGGGTAGGGGGGATAGCTCTCAGTACAAGTGAGGGAATACAGGGGTAGGGGAGATAGCTCTCAGTACAAGTGAGGGAATACAGGGGTAGGGGGGATAGCTCTCAGTACAAGTGAGGGAATACAGGGGTAGGGGGGATAGCTCTCAGTACAAGTGAGGGAATACAGGGGTAGGGGAGATAGCTCTCAGTACAAGTGAGGGAATACAGGGGTAGGGAGATAGCTCTCAGTACAAGTGAGGGAATACAGGGGTAGGGGAGATAGCTCTCAGTACAAGTGAGGGAATACAGGGGTAGGGGGGATAGCTCTCAGTACAAGTGAGGGAATACAGGGGTAGGGGAGATAGCTCTCAGTACAAGTGAGGGAATACAGGGTTATGGGAGATAGCTCTTAGTACCAGTTGATCCAGGGACTGGGCCGATTGCCATCTTGGAGTCAGGAAGGAATTTTTTACCCTCTGGGGCAAATTAAAGAGGCTTCAGATGGGGTTATGTGCCTTCCTCTGGATCAACTAGCATTTAGGCAGGTTATATATAGGCATTATGGTTGAACTTGATGGATGTATTTCTTTTTTCAACCCAACTTACTATGTTGCTATGTATTTAGCATATTTACAAACCTACTAGCTTTTTCTGACTTGGCCACCCTATTACTCCAGTCAATGTCTGGATAATTAATTTGTTATAATGTTATTATGCATTAATGAAATTATGAAATAGGTTTGTTTAACCTTTTAATACTTAACAGAATCTCCCTGTTCTGACAAATTTGTAATAAAATGTCTCTTTGACTTTCAGTCACTTTATCCCTCTGTCACTGCTGGTAATTAGTATTTAATCAGATGGTAAGGATCCCACCTAATGATTATACTGTTACAGTGCCTACTGCTCATTCCTACAGACTATAACATTGGGTTCATGTGTAGAGCTTAGTTTGGCTAATTATTGTTGTCCCTTTGCTTTCTTCATCTAAAAACACCTCCCCTACTAACTGCTTTGTAACCTGCCCTTTCTAGTTACACCGGTACCTGAGAAATGCTGTATATGCAATAGATGGGAGCCCTGTATCTTCTTTTAATGAAAAAGGAGAGTTTGTGCATCAATACGACATTAATAATCCTTTCTTTGACTCTGAAGGCAAGTTTTCTTGGAAGACAGTTGGTCGCTATGTACCGTGGGCTCCAATGGAGCAAAGATTAATATTAAACCCAGATAAAATAATATGGAACACCCCAGACCATAAGGTAAGGAACTTCTTCTTCCTTTCATCAATACAAACAGGGTGTATGTGCTTTAATATTGTATCTTAGTGTTGGTTTCTACCCTAACTTCTTCATGCATTTTATCCACATAGCTGTTGCCTTAGATCCTATTATGCCCCAGTTATCATTTCCCATATGGGTTGGCTATGTACTCATAGAACATGTATGCGGGTTTCACTGTTACATTTGTTGTGCATTGATGTGCAACTGAAACTCTAACCAGCCGTCTCACTGAATATATCAAGTCCTTCAATTTCACACCAGAACTTTATTCAATTCACATCATTTATTCAGTTTAGTAGTTGAAATAAAGCTCTTTCAAATTTTAAAAGACTATTTCCATCAATAAACTTTTTACACAGTTGCAACAAATAGTATGTAAACATGCAGAAATCAATTTGATCTTCAGTCATCTAATTTTTTCAATTGGATTCCTGCATAATTAAAATTTTGATTTCTTTTCACTTTTTAGGGATTTATAGCCCTATATTTCATAATAGATGTTGAATTGCACAAGTATTGTAAAAGGTGCATGAAAGGGTTCAGTACCAATGAACTGTATATGCTACAAGCTTAGTAATAAAGTCAGGGGAACGTTGAGTTATCATTTTATTATTAAGTTCTGTCCATATGGAGGAGTTGTACAAAGTTCTCTCCTGTTTAGTCAAGTTTCTTTTTCTCTTGGGTCTATTTCTTTGTATTTCTTGCCTCTTTAAAAGTCTTGGCCAACACCAACAATATATGAGCTCTATCCCCGCCCTCCTCCCTCGGTGTCAGGCTCCCTCACCCATAGAGATGCACAGAGACTGCCATAGCCCGGGCAATATTGATCTTGGCTTTTATTAAGAAATCAGTCATTTGAAGGTTTCTACGTCTTTTATCCCTTTTACCAAATGCAATAATGAAATAGTTTTTTTTTATTTGCTACTGAGCTTTATCTAGTATAAATAAATTTAAAGCAACTGGACTTGTTAGGTAATCATTGAAGATGTTTCACTACTCATCCGAGCAGCTTCTTCAGTTCAACTCGGATGCTCGGATGAGTAGTGAAACGTCTTCAATGATTACCAAACAAGTCCAGTTGCTTTAGATTTATTTATACTAGATATACCATGACCTGGATGAATGAAAATCTTCATAGACATACTGAGCTTTAGTTGCATCTTCTCTCTCCTTCTTTTCTTAGGTGTTTGGAAATGTTTTTGTCAGGTGTTTTGTTCTACAACATTGTTTGTATGAAGACAATTAGAAAAAGAAATCAATAAAAACTCATCAATGTCAACACGATCATTTTGTCATACATTGTTTTTGCATTTGTATTTGTATCTACATTTTTCCTCTTGCCAGGAAAACATTCCCTTTGACTCCAATGCATTTATGTTAAAAAAACACCCATTGACTTTAATGCATTTAACAAAATTTCAGCAAAATGCTGGCGTTACACAAGTTTAGTGTAGGAAATAAATCTGACCTTGATTCTTCTGCATTCCCCTAGTTCTGCCCCTGCAGGGAAATCTTAGTCCACATAATAAATTCCATTGATTTTTCTGAAATATTAAGGAACCCACTCTATAAACCCCCTTATAAACCCTGTACTGCCCCCATAATGCTCATAGGTTCCTACATTTCCTGTTCCGTTTATTTTAGGTTCCAAGAGCTCAGTGCACAGATAACTGTCTCCCCAGCTTGAGGAAGGTAATAGAGCCTGGAAAGCTTATCTGCTGCTATAGCTGCGCCCCATGTCCTGAGGGGGAAATCTCCAACAAAACTGGTATAACTGCTTGCTTAATATCCATTACTTGTCCCAGAGTAAGAACATAGAGTAGAATGTGAGGGAATGAATGTCACACACACACAGTCCATCAGAGGAGGCTGAGTGGGAGCAGTAGGGCTACTCTCAAGATGGAAGACGTATGTATATGAGTATGGGAACTTCTGGAACAGCACCCACATTGGGACCAATTATTTGCACTTGTGATTACAAATGAGCCCTTAGTTCTCCCAGATTCACCCTCCCATTATCAAGATCTTGCTGTTACTGTTTTTATAACCAGTACTGTTACCAACCCACTCACATCTGCATTATCCCATTATTTGTCCATTTACATTGTAATGTCATTTACTTGTTTGTTGTTCTGCAGTTGCATCTCATTAATCCTTATAGTTTGGATACTGAGGATTGAGGGTTAAAATTCAAAAGTGGCCCTTATGAAATTTGGAGCACCCTGCCTTAACGACTACTACTGAAAAAGGCTTAAACCTTAACTTTAGTTTAAACAATGTGTGTGTGTATATACAGTATACAGTATATAGGTGGGGGTACAATGAAGGTATGACCAGAAGATTCAGAAATCCATGCAACGACAAGAGCCCCCTGCACTCACCCATTATTACTATAGTAAAGACATTGAGACATCTGTGCATTAAGCTACACAAAAATGCCCTTCCCTTTAAACAAAACAGGGATCATTAGTCCATAAACAGGTATTGTCGCCCTTGTCCGTAAACTCATTATCCAGAAAGTACTGGAATTACTGGAAGCCCATCGCCCATAGAGCCCATTAACAGAAGTATTTGTTTTTTCCTTTCTGTTCTCTGGTTCCACAGAATTCGGGCCCCACCAATGCAGAGAATAGGAAGGACCAGGGGGACACTCCTTTCAAACAGCCAAATAGCTGCAATGAATGAATATTGCCAAATATGTAGAATTACAGTTTAATTTTGCAAATTTGTACTTTTGGGATAATGTTGTATTCAAGGACTTCGGCCTCCTGTGACTTTATACAGAGCTGGATTTCCATTCCCCTCCCAGACTTTCTTTTGTCACAGAATTTCCCCAGTTTGTTGTGCTTTAGTGACACATAGAGCATAGAGGGGGGGCTCATTTGTATTGGAACAGCTGTAGGGGGTTGTCTCGGGTTGGCACATGAAGGCTCATTTAAGATAAAATCCCGGTCGCACAAAAATGGCGGCTGTTTTTGTTCCTTTTCTTCCTTCTTTCTTTCTTTAACGAGGCAAGTGCAAACACATTCTAAATGTTGGCTGCATAACAGTGGAGGGCCCCAGGGGTACCAAGATGGAGGCTGAAGCCCACTCTATTACACCCACACATAGCTGTAAGACATTTAATACACTGGGACGAAGGCTCCTGTGCGGTACCCTGACCTGTTAGAACAGTACTATATCCCAAGGTTACTTATGGCTCAGCAAGACTTTAAACTATTATCCTGGAATATACGTGGGATTAATGACAAGATTAAGAGATGTATAATCCGAGAAACAGTGCAGACATTATATTACTACAGGAGACTCATTTGGTGGGACAGAGAGTCTGGGCCCTCAAGAGAAACTGGGTGTCTGCTGTCTTTCATGCAGACTTCTCTACGTACTCTGGAGGGGTGCAATCATATTTAGAAAATCCCTAAAGTTTCACTTCCAGACATTAATCTCTGATAGGCAGATACCTAATCCTAACAGGCCATATCGCTGGTACAATTTATATAATAGTGAATGTGTTAATCGACCTTCCCTAGCTGTTATCCACATATTAAATGAAATTTTGCAAAAAGTGGCTGGAATGGGAAATTACCCTATAATATGGGCAGAGGACTTGTAATAGACCCGGCACAGGCTGCTCCCTTCTGCCCATGGTACAAACACCTTTGCTAACTGGGTAGGTGCCACTGGGCTTATTGATGTCTGGAGGTGGAGACATCCTCAATATAAACAATACGCTATACAATAGCCTCCTCAGCAATGTCACATATTGATTTGTGTCTAGGCACAGCAGGTATATTGCCATTTGTGAACTCTATAGAATTCCTAACCAGAATGTGCTCTGGCCATGCCCCTCTAATGCTTCATTAATAAGAGCCCTTCAAGGCCCAAGGGAACAATGGAAACTACCCCCTAAGTAGATAGCTAACCCTACAGTTGGCAAGTCCTTCTTTCCCCAACTAATTCTATAGAGTTCTATAGAGTTCACCTCCTTCCTCTTGTGTCCTCGACTCTTAACTTATTGCTGCTGTATTTATCTGTATTTATTATTATACTTTGTATTTATCTATTATCTTATTAACCCCCTGTTTGTATTAATGTATTCTACTGTACAGCGCTGCGTACATAAGTAGCGCTTTATAAATAAAGATATACATACAACTAACTCTATACTGGGAGCTAAATCAGGCCCCTGCGGCAGGCCGAGTGGTGTGGGGCGCTAGCAGGGCGTGTGCGAGAGGCTCCTACATTTCCCTGATTGCATTGGCCCCACCTATAAAGAGGCCTATAAAGAGGCAAAATAATGTTTCCATCCCTTGAGTCAATGCCCTTTCATATACAAGACATTGATTTACTTTTGACAGATAAATACTCGCAAAGAGAGTTATAAAGAGCAGCTGCCTGGTATGATAAAGGGAAACTGTTAGTGCTCCTAGCTAGGGGCAATATGCCCAGAACCTGCTCAGGTGATAACAAAATTAAAAAAAATCTTTAAAAAAAAAATATTATACTGCCTGGCGCTGAAAGTGATGAAATTCTCATTTATAAAATACCGTCACAGTTGCATTCAGTTTACTAAAAATGCACAAGGCCAGTTGCTCGCATTTCCTGCAAAAATTGCTCAATTGCACAAAGTAAAAATAAATCTGCAAATGCCTAGGGATTCAGTAAAATAAGCTGCATTATAGGCTATAAATTCAATGAATTGTGCCCTAACTTGGCCTTCACACACTGCGCTTATGTTTGTAATTGAGCCCCATGGTCTTTATGTTTTACTCTATTCCACTGATGTGATTTATATGGAGCCAGTTATCTCCTATGTTTTCTTTTTCCCCGGCTGATATTAATGACTATTTGGAGGTTTTTATAGGTATTCCATTATTATTAATGATCTGTGGACTTGAATATCATGTGCATAATTTCTTTGAGGAATTTGATTGCTTTTTCATTATTGTCACCTCACAGACAGTGAGAACTGCATTAGATGCCCAGACCTTGAATGGCCCAATAAGAACAGGACTATTTGCATTTTGAAATTAGAAGAATTTCTCTCATACAATAATGATGCAATTGCAGTGGTTTTGTCATCAATATCAGTTCTCTTCTTTCTTATAACTCTGTTAGTACTTGTAGTCTTCATTTCCAACCATGACTCCCCCATAGTGAGAGCCAACAACCGGAGCCTGAGCTTCCTCCTCCTTGTCTCCATCAAGCTGAGCTTCCTCAGTGTGTTTCTGTTCCTCGGTCGCCCTGTGGATATAACCTGCATGCTGCGCATCATCACTTTTGGAATCACCTTCTCCATAGCTGTCTCTTCTCTCCTGGCCAAGACTATCATGGTTTGTGTTGCTTTCAAAGCCACCAAGCCAGGGAGCTCATGGAGAAAATGGCTGGGAGTCAAACTGTCCAATTCTGTAGTCTTGTTCTGCTCATCCATTCAAATAATCATCTGCATGACTTGGTTGGCCATTTCTCCTCCCTTTCAGGAACTGGACATTCACACTTCCCCTGGAACCATCATCATTCAGTGCAATGAGGGCTCAGCTATTGGCTTTTACTCAGTTATTGGGTATATGGGGCTTCTGGCAGCTGTTAGTTTTGTTTTAGCATTTTTAGCTCGGAGCTTACCGGACAGTTTTAATGAGGCCAAGTACATCACTTTCAGCATGCTGCTCTTCTGCAGTGTTTGGATCACAATGATCCCGGCCTATCTGAGCACCAAAGGCAAAAACACTGTGTGTGTGGAGATATTTGCCATACTCACCTCAAGCGCGGGCCTTTTAGCCTCTATATTTCTGCCCAAATGTTACACAATATTATATAGACCTGAAATTAACACAAAAGCATATTTACTTGGAAACAAGTCCCTATAACTGTTTAAATACCAACAGTGCAAAGAATTGTGCCCCCTCTGGCTTCTATGTAAACCTTATTCACAAACCTCTATCTCCACTTCTGTGAATTTATCTTTTAAATCAACACTTTTAGCTCCTCCTCCTAAACCTGTCAGTCTGCCATCAGGTGACTCTCAGCCGTACCTGTTTCTTGTACTAATGACTGTGCCTTTAGCTCCTCCTCCTAAACCTGTCAGTCTGCCATCAGGTGACTCTCAGCCGTACCTGTGCCTTGTACTAATGACTGTGCCTTTAGCTCCTCCTCCTAAACCTGTCAATCTGCCATCAGGTGACTCTCAGCAGTACCTGTGCCTTGTACTAATGACTGTGCCTGTCGGATAAGAGATTCTCCACCTCTTTTAAAGGCCAATATGTGAAAATTAAAATTATAGTACATTCCTCGTCTTTCAGTTGTTGAATGCAGCACCACATGAGTTTTGTCCAGTAGGATAAAGGGGGAGTTTTTTTAGTTTTAGTGCCAATGCTCAGATCCTTCATCCTCTCTCCCCAACCGCATCAGTTGCACCAACTCAACTGTGGCCCATTGTACATCCAGAACTGTAGAGCTACACCCCTATGTTTGCCCATGTGACTGCCATTACCATCATGGATTTCAGTTGGAACATGTGCGGTAGCCCAGTGTGACAGTTTGGGTGCCAGCGTGCGTGTGTTGTTGCAGATCAGCAAGATGGTTGTTGGGAACAGAAGTGACACAGCTAAAGGCGGGGCCAACACTGCTGGGTGTGTCTGTAGTTCTGGGCGGGCTATGGGGGCTATGGGGCTATGGGGGCACAGATAAGTTGGGACAAGTGTCAGTGACATGTTGGGGAGAGGGCTGGGTACTAGTGCCAAAACTAAAAGATTGATAGTTAGGCTTTACTTCTCCTTTAAAAGGGGATTTATACAACATATTCACTCAAAACACTATTATTGCCTCATTTATTAAGCTAAAACTAGAAAAATAATGTAAATGTGAGATAAACACTGATAAGAGAGTAGGAATGTGTTTTCCTCTGAATTCAAATCCAATGAAGGCGGCTCTCACAGCTCATTCCCTCAGTATGGAACCCATTCTACTGATTTGTGAAAAAACAATTATACAACTTTGCAATTAAAGCTTTTTAATATCAAAGGAGAAGATAAAGAGGGGTGGAGCCTAATGAAATGCATTGGAAACCAGTTATATATATGTAACTATGTAGCTTATAGCAATAAAGGCTGATATTTAAGCCATAGCAAGTGATAACGGGGTGCTGATGGAATAGTAAATAAACAATCGAAGCAAACATTACATTGTGTGGCAACTGGTCTTCTGTCTCTGGTTTTTACTCTCAAAATCTGGAACCTTACCCTGAGTTTGTCTGCAGCTGAATTCGGGATAAAGATTGGTGAGGAAAGGAAAAAAGTGCAAAATCAGTGCAGATCCTGACCCAAAAACTTAGTTTGACAGGAAATTATTATTATTATTTATATAGTGCCATCAATTTACGCAGCGCTTTACAGAATAGAGGGGTACAAAAGACATAACAGATAACATTTACATATAAACAATTCACAAAAATGGTTTGCGGTTACATTGGATGAGGATCGGAGACACTAGGGGGAGGGCCCTGCTTGCAAGAGCTTACATTCTAAAAGGGAGGGGTAAGACATAAGGTCAGGGTAACTAGCATGGTGTTGGAGTTCATGTAGGTGAGTAAAGTGACAGTAAGTACGGAGTGAGAGATGAAAACCGGTGGTTAGTGAGTGTTTGGGGGGTTTAGGTTATAGGCTTGAGTGAAAAGGTGAGTTTTAAGAGACCATTTAAAGGCTTGGAGAGTCTGGCAGTGCCTAATGGGATGGGGAAGAGCGTTCCAGAGGATGGGAGCACCGCGTGAGAAGTCCTGGGTGTGAGAGTGAGAGGAGGGGATGAGTGAGGAGGAGTGGTCATGTGTAGAGTGAAGGTTACATCTGGGGGCACTTGGGGATTAGTGTGGTTAAATAGAGGGGTGCGGCACCAGTGAGTGCTTTGTAGGTGAGTACAAGAATCTTGAACTGAATCCTGTATGTGACAGGTGCCAGTGCTGGGATTGGCAGAGAGGGGCGGCACTTGGGGAGCGGGAGGAGAGGAGTATGAGTCTGGCAGCACTGTTACTGATGGATTGGAGTGAGGTCAGTTTAGACAAGGGAAGCCCACAGAGCAGTGAGTTGCACTAGTCTAAGCGAGATATGATGAGGGCGTGGATGAGAATTTTGGCAGTCTCATGAGTGAGGAAAGGTTAAATGAGTGCAATGTTTTTGAGGTGAAACCGACAGGATTTACAGAGTGTTTAAATGTGGGGAGTGTAAGAGAGAGCAGAGTCAAATTTGACTTTTACATAGCGAGCTTGTGGAACTGGGGTTATATTAATATTTCCCACACAGACAGTGATGTAAGGCTGTAATGTAAAGTGATGTAATGTAATGTAAAGTGATGTAAGTGATATAAACGGAGTTGGAGGGTGGGAAGATACCAGCTCAGTTTTGTCCATGTTGATTTTTAGGTGGCGAGAGGACATGAATGCAGAAATTGCAGTTAGACAGTTGGAGACATGAGCTAGGAGTGAGGGCAGGTCTGGGGAAGAGAGGTAGATTTGGGTATCATCTGCATATAAATGATAGTGAAATCCAAAAGAGCTGATTAGTTGACCCAGACCAGTGGTGTAGATTGAAAATAGGAGGGGTCCAACAACAGAGCCTTGTGGTACCCCAATTGAGACAATTGAGGCTGAGGGTTTTTATGTGTTTTTATTAAAAACGTCACAAGAAAGAATTAACATTACTCAGACCGACATGCCGGCCAATAATTACAACTTGCAACCAAAATACACCCCCCCAGTCCACTGGCCAAATGTCCCGATAAAGAACCTGACATATGGGGAGGAGGTGGAGGCCAAACGGGAGACACTGAAGGAATGGTTGAAACTATAGGAGGAGATCCAAGATAGAGTCTTACCTTGAATCCCCAGTGAGGATAGAATATGGAGCAAGAGAGAATGATCGACAGTGCCAAAAGCTGCAGAAAGGTCAACAGGATAAGGAGAGAGTAGTGGCCCTTTGCTTTGGCAGCGAGTCAGTCATTCGCTACTTTAGTGAGGGCAGTTTCTGTAGTGTGGTGTTTTGTCTCCCCAATGTATAAGTCAGAGCACTCTCACTACACTGGGGGGCATAGACCACATTACTTTTCATGTGCTTGGGTGTAGGGTCTTTAGGGTGCACCAGATTTTGTGTCAGAGTGTTGCTGGGTTTGAAAAACACAGGAATGCGATGTTTGTTAAAAAATTCAGATGTTCCAGCAACATATGGGATGACTATGCTGCTTCACCTGCTGTGTTCCTCCCTTCTGTTTGTAGGTCTGGTTGTTCTGCTGGTCTTTGATTTGGTTTTGATAAAGGCCCAGTCTGGGTACCCACAAGTTTTCAGAGCTCCTTTTAGATGTTTATATTCCTTTTCTTTAGCCTCTGCATTGGATGCCACAGTTTCAGCCCAATGATGTAGAGTCCTAATGGCACCCAGTTTACTGGTCTGTGTGGGTGGGTTTCCTGTATACTTTAATATCCAGGTCCCTCCCCTCTTTAATAACTATAGAACAGTCCAAAAAAGCCAGTTTGCTGTCTTTCACATCTTCCCTTGTGAACATGATGTTTTTGTCCACCGAGTTTATGTGTTTGGTGAAGGCTGGAACCTTGCGTGCTTTAATTTTGACCCAGGTTTCATCCACATATCTGACCCAATGACTTGGTGTTGATTTTTAGGTGGCGTGAGGACATGAATGCAGAAATTGCAGTTAGACAGTTGGAGACACGAGTTAGGAGTGAGGGCAAGTCTGGGGAAGAGAGGTAGATTTGGGTATCGTCTGGTGTTGTTCCTTTGAAGGTGTTCAGGGCTTTCTTTCCCACTTCTTCCATGTAAAGGTTTGCTACAATTGGAGGCACAGCCATGTTTTTGTCTATAGAAAACTTCCTTTCAGCTAACACCTAACTGAATAAGTTCAATGGAACCATTGTGATTGGATGTCTGTGACTGTACTACCCCCAAGGGTTTAGGTGCCGGGGAATTCCCTACCAGTCATTTGAACTGAAGAAGCCACTCGGATGAGCGGTGAAACGTTTTCAAGAAAAACTCAGAAAAGTCCAATTGTTTTAGACATAATTCTACTACACACTACAATGACCTGGATGAATGAGAATCTTTATAGACATATTGGGCCTGATTCACTAAAGGGCGATAAAACGTGCGCTATTTTTATTGTGCGCTAAAATTTTTACAGCGGCTTAATTTTGGCCATTTTTCGCACGATTCACTATAAGCATACTCGCGCTTTTTTACGCGCGATATTGCATGCATTATTTAACTCGCGAAGACTATTTCAATGCGGTATTTGCTGGTACATGTGCTAAATTACGCCCGCGAATAGTCGCCGCATATAAATGGTAGCTTAGAAATAGTGTATAAAAATAGTCGCCGCATATAAATGGTGTATATAAATATTAGCCACATATAAATAGTAGCATATAAATGGTATCATATAAATAGTAGCCGCTAGTGATGAGCGAATGTGTTCTGGTTTCTCTAGTGAAAAATTAGCAAATCTTTTGAAAGTTCCACGAAACGGCAAAAATGTTGTGCGGGCAAAAAAATTGTTGCTGTGACTATTATTTTTTGACGCTTGTATAAATTTTTGTATGTGCGGTGAATTTTTGCGTGGCAAATTTTTTCATGCGTTTTGCCATTGGCGGATTGTTTTGCGAAATGCATGAAAAAATCCGCCGCAAAAAAATTTGCTGCGAATCCATGCCTGGCGAAACATTTCATCACTTGTAGCCAAATATAAATAGTCGCGCAAATGAACGCACGCCATGTTAGCCATACACGCCAATACTTGCAGAAAATTACTGTATTAAAAATGAACATTTCGCTGCAAACTGGCGGCTGCGTCACTCTGGGGGAAACACAGACTGAATAAATAACACTGTAAGTCCATATTTTATTGCAAAAAATAATTTACTGTACTTTTGTATAATTTTTCGCCTGCCTGTAGTAGGAGTTAATTTTCGCATAGCCGAATGCGATATTTAGCGCGCAAAAGTTATAGTGAATCATGCGATCATATTCTTTTCAGCGCGGAAATTAACGCATGCGGTAAAACTAGTGCGAGAAATAACCCATGCGAAAATGGCGATTTTTCGCACGCGATAATACTATGGTGAATCGCGCGCAAATTATTTTGCGTTTTTTAACGCAAAAAAGCGTGCAATACTTTTTATCGCACTTTAGTGAATCAGGCCCATTATTTTTTATTATTTTTTTCTTTGTGTTTTTGGAATGACTTTAATTTCCTAATAAAAATTCCCTGACACCCGTATTGTTAAAAATGCTCCCATACCCTACCTAGAGGTAGATATCAGAATAGCACTCCGACTCACCCAAGTCATGACTCCTACACTTACACTGAGTAGGAGAAACGTAGTAATGTACTGCCTTGTACTACAGTACAGAAGAACTAGTGATCTTCAGTCTGCAGGATAGAATCGATTCTTCAGCCAATCATAGGGTGAAAGGCTTGGTCCTTCCCCCAGTGGGGGGAAGAGGAACCAGTCAGGAGGAGAGAGGTGCTGGGAGACTTAGAGACTGGCAGTGTGGATTCCCGCCTGTTCACTGCACAGCCAGAGAGACTGCAATTAATTTCTGAGGGGAGACTGTGGTCAGAGTTGATTGAACTCAGCCTGCCCCCAACTACACACTGAACTCAGCCTGCGCCCAACTACGCATTGAACTCAACCTGCCCCCAACTACGCATTGAACTCAACCTGCCCCCAACTACACACTGAACTCAGCCTGCGCCCAACTACGCATTGAACTCAACCTGCCCCCAACTATGCATTGAACTCAGCCTGCCCCCAACTACACATTGAACTCAGCATGCCCCCAACTACGCATTGAACTCAACCTGCCCCCAACTATGCATTGAACTCAACCTGCCCCCAACTACACACTGAACTCAACCTGCCCCCAACTATGCATTGAACTCAACCTGCCCCCAACTACACACTGAACTCAGCCTGCCCCAACTACACATTGAACTCAGCCTGCCCCCAACTACGCATTGAACTCAACCTGCCCCCAACTACACATTGAACTCAGCCTGCCCCCAACTACGCATTGAACTCAGCCTGCCCCCAACTACGCATTGAACTCAACCTGCCCCCAACTACGCATTGAACTCAGCCTGCCCCCAACTAAGCATTGAACTCAACATGCCCCCAACTACACACTGAAGAGAGACTGCGCAGACGGGGTCTGAATTTGTGCCTGTACTGCGGGGGTTCTGGGCATCTCCTCCGTACTTGTCCTATTAGACCTACACATAAGAGATCCGTTCCCGTTCCCCTTAGTGCTAAGGCTGTGTAAAGTATGTCTCTCATGTCTGTTGACACTGTCTTACAGTGGTCAAGATGAACACTCCAGATGCCGGCGCTGATTGATTCCAGTGCTTGTGGATGTTTCATTGACCGGGACTTTGCCCAACGTCATGATATTCCATTAAGACCGAGATCCTGTCCAATGATGGTTAAATTGGCAGATGGATCCGACATTTCCTCTGGTCCCGTACTTTTTGAGACTATTCCTTTGTTAATAAAGATTCAGCAGCATAGTGAGTCCTTGTCATTTGATGTAGTGTCTTCTCCCTTATACCCGCTCATCCTGGGGTTTCCATGGCTCAAGACACACAACCCTCTTATCCATTGGGACTCTAATCAAATCTCATTTTATCCCAACTCCTTTTCCCATTATACCTCGTCTCCTGGAGGTTTGCAGTTATTAATCTCTGACCCTCATCTCAAGCTTATTCCTGAGCCCTATCATGGGTTTCTGGACGTATTTAATGAAAAAGGGGCTGATGAACTCCCACCTCATCGAATTTATGACTGTCCTATTGATCTTCTTTCTGGAGCAACTATTCCTTTTGGACGGATCTATCCCCTTTCTGAACCAGGATTATATTGAAGAAAACCTAAGTAAAGGTTTTATTCGTCAGTTCACCTCACCAGCCGGAGCAGGCATCTTTTTTGTAGAGTATCATTCTTAATGTCCCTGCATCAATTATCATGATCTGAATAAAATTACGGTTAAAAAACGGTACCCTTTGCCTCTTATACCAGAGCTCTTTCAAAGGTTGCGATTAGCCCGAGAATTCACCAAACTTGATCTTTGGGGGGGCTTATAATTTAGTCTGCATTTGCCAAGGTGACGAATGGAAAACAGCCTTCCGCACCCGGTATGGCCACTTCGAGTATTTGGTAATGCTGTTTGGGCTTTGCAACGCTCCAGCTACATCCAGCACTTTGATAATAACATTTTTAGTGACTTTTTAGATACAGTAATTTCTTCATTGTTTATCTCAACAATATCCTGATTTTTTCCTCCTCCTTGGAGGAACATCGGGTTCATGTTAAGAAAGTGTTTGCCAGGTTACGAGCCCACAAACTTTTTGGCAAGCTTGAAATATGTGAAGTTGAGAAGTCTTCCATAGAATTCCTTGGTCTCGTCATCTCTCCTGATGGAATGTCCATGGATTCCCGCAAAGTCTCAGCCGTGCTTGACTGGCCTACTCCTAGTGACCATAAGGCAGTCCAAAGGTTCGTAGGTTTTGCCAACTTCTATCGGAAAGTTCATCAAAGACTTTTCCAGGGTTATCGCTCCAATCACTTCTCTCACAAGCTCAATTAAAAAGTTTCATTAGTCTCCTGAGGCCCAGCAAGCATTTACAGACCTCAAGAAGTGTTTCCCGACTGCCCCTATTCTGCGTCACCCAGATCCGGCTTGCCCATTTATTCTTAAAGTTGATGCTACCGAGTATGCCATAGGTGCAATACTTTCACAAAGGACTTTCACAAAGGACTGCAACTCCATCCTGTTGTGTTTTTCTCAAGGAAGTTGTCACAATCTGAACGGAATTATGATGTGGGGGATAGAGAGTTGCTTGCTATTAAACTGCTTTTCAAGAATGGCGACATCTTCTGGAAGGAGCAAACCATCCTATTCTAGTTTTTTTCAGATCATAAAAGACTTCGTCCTTGTCAAGCCCGGTAGGTGCTTTTTTCTCCAGGTTTAATTTCCATGTTACCTTCAGACCTGGTTCTAAGAACGGGAAGGTGGATGCCTTGTCTCGCATTTTTCAGGCACCTGAAGTTGATCCAGCTTCCAGTACAATACTAAGGACCTCTAACTTCCTTCTCTTCCAGGCAGAAATGTTGAATAAGATTCAAGATGCCTCCAGAAGTATAAGCAAGGGCCCTGAGGGTTCTACCTTCCAAAATGATTATTTCATGGCTGAGGGAAAGATTTTTGTTCCTGAGGGTCTACGCCTTGAAGTTCTTAAATTCATCCATGATCATCCAGTGTCTGGCCATTTTGGGGTCCATAAGATGCAGGAACTTGCTAAGAGGCATTTTTTTTGGCCCAGCATGACCAGAGACTGTCTTAAATATATTTATTTCCTATTAGACTTGTGCCCGATTTAAGGAACCTCATTCACATCCTATGGGTCTACTTCAGCCTCTTCCGGTTCCTGAGAAACCGTAGGAAAGGATCTCCATGGATTTTATTGTGGATCTTCCTCAGTCCACCAGGTATAATACTATTTTAGTCATGGTTGATGGTCTTACTAAGATGGCTCATTTCATTACCATGATAGGCTTACCATCTGCTGACACAACCGCTGAAGTCTTTATCAGAGAGATTTTTTTACTCCATGGATAACCTAAACAGATAGTATCTGATCGAGGTTCACAATTCACCTCTCGTTTTTGGAAATCTTTGTGCCAGGGACTTCATATTCAACTGGCCTTGTCCACAGCTTTTCATCCTCAAACTAATGGTCAGACTGAACGCACCAACAATATATTAGGTGTTTTTCTTCTTTTTTCTCAAAATGATTGGGCAGTCCTCTTACCTTTGGCAGAGTTTTCCTATAACATTCCTCATCCAAACAGTCTCCTTTTTTTCCAATTATGGATTCACTGCTCTACCTGGACTTTCTGAAGTATCTGTTCTTGCGGCACAAGACCGACTTTCTTTTTTGAGCAGTAATTTCAAGGTACTTCAGCAGACGGTTAAGGAGGTGCAAGTGGCTTATAAGAGACACGCCAAGAGGAGATGAAAAAGGAGTCCCAAATTTAAGGTTGGTGATCTCGTCTGGCTGTCTACATGCAACCTTAAGCTCTCCTGCCCCTCCAGGAAGTTTGGCCAAAGATTTATGGGGCCTTTTCCTATTATTACAGATAAATTCTGTTGCCTACAAACTGAAGTTGCCTGTAAATCTCCGGGTACATCCAGTATTTCATGTCTCTTTATTAAAAAACTCTGTCAAAAATCCATTTCTCGGTCATACTGAGCTTCCTCCCAAGCCTGTGGTGGTACAAGGTTTGGAAGAATTTGAAGTACAAGCTATCCTGGATTCAAGGTTCCGAAGAGGGTGTTTACAATATCTGGTTTAGTGGAACGGTTATCCTCCTGAAGATAATTCCTGGGAATCCATAACCAATATCCACGCTCCTCGGTTGATTCAAACTTTCCACAAGAAGTTTCCAGGTAAACCGCTGCCAGTGCATGTCCGGAGGCCGCGCCTTTGGGCCAATGTAGGGTACCTGGGGCTTTTCTCTGGGGCCTGCCACCAGGTCCCAAAGAAGCAGCATGGGTTGTCGCAGGCTCACACAGCGTGCGTCCCTCTCTTTGGCACGGCCTTCCTGGCGTGGGCGCATGCGCACGTGCTCATTCGTATGCAGGAAGGTGCATCTGCTGCTCTGTGTATGCGCACAGGCCTAGAATCACTGTGAAGTGATCTTTTCTCTTAAAAAACACCAAGCACTTCCTGTTTCTGTTATCAAGACTCTGATTTTGACCCGGCCCGACTTTGGATTTGAACCTCACTGCCTGAACTGACTCATTGCCTGCCTGACTACTCTCTTGCCTTTTGATTTTGCTCTGATGCTTTGGTTCGGCACTCCTGCCACATCTCCACAGTCCTGTTTCACCCTCAGCGGCTGTCTCCTCAGTGGGAGGTGTAGGCGAGGTCCTTCCTCTGCGAATTCTTCCAACGACTCATCACCTTTGGCCGTGATACCCTGATTTAATAATGTCAGTCTGGTGTTTTGTGCTGCAACCAGTGGGCAGGGTTGGTAAGTGATGTTGTCAGTATTCAAAGATTATTATCTTAACAGTGGGGATTATCTCTATAAACTACATTACATTGTTTATTGTTATGCACCCAAAAGGCCAGGATTTCCATAAAACCATTCTGGACCTCTTATTAATCCATACCCGCACTGGTTTAAAAAAATATGATATTGGTGAAAACTTACTGACAACTTTTCTCATTTTTTCTTTTCAAAAATACAAACAACTCATTTCCATGAATGTCTGCTAGTTACTAAAAAGTCTGAACTGAAAAGTTGTGGGGGAAAAGTCACAGAAAAGTCACAAAACAACAACTAAAACGTCTCCTTTTATTTAGATATCGCACCAGCGTCAAAGATCACAAACCTCTAAAGTTTCAAAGCAAAGAAAGATCTTTCAGGAACAGGAAGGGCCATTTCTCGTTGACTCCTACATGATCTCTGCAAGTTTTAGCCGGTGAATTGTCGGGTTTGGATTTTTAGCAGTTTTGCCAGATAGTAAATAAAAAAAATGCAACTTTTTTCCGAAAAAACTTGTAGCGCTAAAGTATCTGAATCAGGAAAAAAAATCCAACTGTAAGTGAATTTCTCCTTTACACTTAAAAAGTTGATGAAGACTTAGAGAGCTGCCTGAAGGGATGTGAAATGTACAGAGACCTGAAGAATTATTTTGAATGTTCTGTTTCTCAAGAGCAGAGAAAATAACTGTATCTTTTTCTGAAAGAACCAAAGTTCCCCCCGGTGGCTGTGCCTATATTCATTCTACTGAGCAAATCCTCTCTCTGCTCTCTATAAAATGAGGGTTGGATGAGCCGGGCCCCTTACTCTGTTCTACACACACAGCCCAACCCTGGGGCCCCTGTGTCTCTCTGTGCCACTGACTGTTACTGGGGCAAATCCTCTCTCTGCTCTCTATAAAATGAGGGTTGGATGAGCCGGGCCCCTTACTCTGTTCTACACACACAGCCCAACCCTGGGGCCCCTGTGTCTCTCTGTGCCACTGACTGTTACTGGGGCAAATCCTCTCTCTGCTCTCTATAAAATGAGGGTTGGATGAGCCGGGCCCCTTACTCTGTTCTACACACACAGCCCAACCCTGGGGCCCCTGTGTCTCTCTGTGCCACTGACTGTTACTGGGGCAAATCCTCTCTCTGCTCTCTATAAAATGAGGGTTGGATGAGCCGGGCCCCTTACTCTGTTCTACACACACAGCCCAACCCTGGGGCCCCTGTGTCTCTCTGTGCCACTGACTGTTACTGGGGGAATGCTCTGGTATTTGGCTAAAGGTTGCTGTATGGGGGTATAATGTTGGGAGGCTCAGCTGTACCTCAATATCTAAAACTACTGATCTATCTGACAGCCCTTCCTATGGCACCATGTAGATATGTGGATCAGTCCAACAATTCTGCCTGTCATCTGAATTTGAAGGTTAAAGCACATGAGGAATATGAATATGTACAAGAAGGAGACATCTTGATAGGAGGAGTGCTGACTGTTGGTGTCAGAGGTACCTTTATTGAGCAGACTCTATTGGCTTGTGATAAGTAAGTCTCAGGTAAAGCCTTTTATTCCCCCCCATGTTACAGAGAGAGAATATTCTATTGTTATTATCCTTATATCATGTATATAGCTCTGACAGGGTGACACTGTGCCTCACAGAGATTGTTCTGTTTAGTTCTGTTGTCCCTATACTTTGCATTGTATATGGAAATAAATATGTTGGAAACTGCACGTTCCATGATGATGATGTTTATATGAGGTAGAGCAGCTCCAAATAAACTACAAAAACTGGAATTAAGGCAGATATTATAGTCATTAGATTTCTTCCAATTGACAAATGGGGATATCTGTGCACAATGGGTGTCACTGTACATGTCACTCCCAGCACAAACAATGTATGGAGGTGATTGGTGGGGTTCTGGCCAACCTTGATCTGCCTCTTGATGTACCAGAGATGATTATGAATTAGAGGTTTTCTGAGGGCAAATTCTATGCGCAAAACCAAGGCACGTCGATAGGCTCTAATGTAGCCCCAGCGCTGTTTATGGCCTGGTTTGAGGATCAGTTTGTATATGGAATTGATGTGTTCTGCTTTGGCTGCGTTATATAGAGGACCCCTTCTTTGTTTGGCAGGGTACAGAGGATATATTGATTGAGTTCAAGGACTAGTTGGACACACTTAACTGGACAAAGTGACTCGCCTTAACCCTAATAGCTTTCATCCCCTTCACTTATAAAGGGAAAACCATATAGTCAGCTTTTGAGAGTCAAGAGGATTGTTAGTGCAGAGAGGGGTTTGGAAGCAAGGGTGAAGGAGATGAGTGCCCAATTTAAATGCAGAGGTTATGGTGAGAAAGTTTTGGAGGAGGCAGTAATGAAAGGGAACCAAAAAGACAGGAGAGTTCTGTTGCAGCAAGAGAGGTAAAAAAAACTGGTTGTGTAGATTTGACTGACGCAATATAGTGAAGCCATGGATACTTCTGGGAAAACCAGATCTCACACTCATGATCCACAGGTGGGAATCACACACCAACTGGATGTTGATATAATGGGAATGCTCCCTAGTATGGTGCTGATGGCGACTAGGTGGTGCGAGAGGAATATGGGCGCAGTCAGTGGGTCCCAGGTAATTCTGAAAATTGCCAATGAGGTAAAAATCTCGCTTTAATCATATCCACTCTGCCTCATTGAGGGAAAGTAAATTGGCCTTTTCAAGTCCAGCAGAAGTGCCATGAACATTTGGGTTAGTATCCTGCTGAAGGTGGGCTCATACTGACAGGGTGTGCAGAGACCTGATGGAAACAGCTACTGCCCTGGAAATGCAAGACAGCAAGGTGTTTGCAGATCTTGGGCAGGGCCTGAGAGCACATGTCACAGGTTCCAGGTCCTGGCTAATGAGACCATAGGCCTTGGGGATGGTGGCACAGCTCAGGCAATACATCCTCAACATTTCATCATCAGACAGATTGTCAAAGGCCTCCAGAATTGATGAGGTTGTCTGATCCTAGCAGGCATCAGTGGAACAGGTGGCTCCTCTTGCTGCTCCTCTGCAATCTGTTGTTGCCTTCTTTCGAAATAAATAAGGGCAAGAGTAACAATATTCCATGATTGGCCCCGGATAATAAATATAAACCCCGGATAATGAATATAAAACTCCAACAATTTGTGTTATAGATGCCTTCAATAAGATTCAGTTGGACTCGCCATCTTAAATATCCTAAGGATTTTTTTTTAGCAGCTGTTAGGGTGGTTAGCAGCATCCTGGCTTTTTAGCAACAGCTTCTCCTCCATGTGAGCTGCAAAGGCTTCTTGGCCAACTTAGAAAACCTTCACAAGGGCCAAGATCCATGACATCACCTCTTCACCCAACTTCAGGCCTTAACGTATCTTCTGGCTTTCTCCCTCCATCCCCTCCCATTTATGAGGGACGGGGAAGACAGGAAGGCAACCAATTACCGGAGTAAGACCTGGCTACAAACCAGACAGTCTGCCCCCCCCAAGAAAAAGGCACAAAGTTGCACCAGTTCAGTAAGGCATCCATTTGTGTGTGTGCTTTTTATGTAACAGGGATGTTTGGGCAGGTTAGCCTCCTCAAGTCTTAATAAAAATTATTTTGGGGGAATAAAAATGATTATTATTTACTAGAATGAATTTTACATTGAATGATTTCCTTTCCCCAGACCTAGTGCCCAGAAATACAGATATCTTGTGGATTTTGCCTTCCGTGTAAAAGAAATTAATGAGAATCCGGCCCTGTTACCCAACATAACCCTGGGATACCACATACATGATTCCTGTGGGGACCCACGGAGGGCGCTGATGAGCCTTTTGAAGATAATATCTGGTACCAGGAAGCCGGTTCCTAATTACTCCTGCAGGAGAACAGGGAAGATGGCTGGCTTTATTGGGGATTTGCTTTCAGTACCAACTGAATCCATTGCCCATATTCTGAGTGCGCTCGGATATTCCCAGGTGAGAAACATTAACATTTTTTATATTTATGATTAATAATAATTCAGATGAGTCCTCAACTTGCACTTAATTTCATGAAACTGTTTTGGTGAAGTGCTACAATATTCATAGGCTTTAAACCATTGATTTGATTTTTAAGGGACAGTAAAGAAAATAATATTTTCACAGTTACTTTTCTACTCAAATGGATGAGGTATGTGAGCCCTTAAGTGGAACAGATTGAAGGGAGCTTTGCTCTGTGATTTTTAATGTCCACGTGTTCACATTTGCCCTTAGTTTTGATGCAGCCCAAAACCTGCTGCCCAGGGCAGTGAGCATGCTCAGTTTAGCCAACTGGGATCCTCCTACAGATAAAGGTTTTTAGTTTTATAGACATCTCTTTGATCAAAGGCCACTTGGTGTACTGGTAAAAAACAAACCTAAAGTAGCTGTGATGATGAGTTTGAAGCACCATATTTGAAACGCGTTCCATCTTGTAAATGATTATAAATGATAAATTGATTAGAATCACTTGCATTTGTAGCAGGTCCTTCTGCCCACAGAGTAATGACACTGCCTCTCAGTAAAATGTATGTATAACAGAAACCATGAACTCCCCTGAATCTCAGTGATAGAAATGGAACATAACATAGAACATTGATATCTAATTATTTTATTCATGAGTCCTCTGTGCAGACACAGCAGTTTGGGTGCTCATTATTACACCGGGTGTATCCAGGACTGGCTGGGGTTGCACTGCTCTAGCAGTAATGTACCTCCTTCCTTTTTATTCTGCACTTTGCAGGCAATTTTCCTATTTCTGCCCTGCATTTCTGTTTTATAGGTTGTCTCCTAGAGATTTCATTCCTTTCTGGTGGGCTTAGGTATAAACCCAGTTGTAGTTTTTATGTGCTTGTTCTTAGAACAGTTGAGTGGAATTATGGAGTGTAAGGGTTAATCTGTGTAAATTCAGCATTAAGTAATTTAACCCCTATCATGGAGCTGTGAGAAGATGGTCACTGACCACTAATAATGGGAGGGAACTGAGATATGACTATTGAGTGACTTTCTTAGAGATTGGTTTCTAAATTGGGTTTGGCCCAGGTACAGGCACATTGTATGAAGGTGAATTAGTTGGAAAAATGCCAGAGGAAGCTCAATCCTACGGAAGAGCAGTAGGGCCACCAAAAAAAAAAATTCTGGTGAATTATGACTTTTTGAAGTCATAATTATGAGATTAAAAGTCATAATTTCGACTTTTTAAAGTCATAATTATGAGTTTAAAAGTCATAATTATGACTTTTAAAAGTCATAATTGACCGGAATTTATTTTTTTTTTGGTGGCCCTACTGCTCTTCCGTACAATCCCGAGTGAAAGCATAAGTCTAATTTATGAAATCACAGTATCATTTTTATTATTATATAAAATTGCCCTTGCATTCCACTGTGGAACGTGGATAGCAGGAAGCGCCATATTGAGAAGGAGAGAGCAGGCTGAGTGATGCAAGGTACCTGGAACTAACATGGATACAGCGGCTGGGGGTACCCTGTGCTAGGCCCTGGTGTTGGTTCTTGGTTACCACCCACCTTAGTTGATTGTTACTGTATAATGAGGGAAGCTTATAACACCCTGTTGGCAATAACACTACATTAAATAGAGACACTATTTGGTTGTGCAAATTCCACTAAAAACTCTGATATATTAAAGAACTGGGACTTGTGCAATTTGAAGTAATTATTAAGACATCGTTAATATTTCAATCTCACTAAAGGGAAGTAAAACCCAAGCTGTGTTTATAGCCCTAACAGCTCAGCAGCTAACTTACCTTAACCAGCAATGTAATTTTGATTGGAAAGTTCCTATCATAAAGTATCTAGGCATTAGCTGAACCAACTGCAAAGCTCTTTAGAGAACATTTCCATCCCTTTTTAGCCAATTTCATTAAAGAGACCAATGACTGGAGAACACATTTCATTTTATGGTCAGGATTGGATATGGGAGGATTAGTGCAATTAAGATGCTTGTACTTCCAAAATTGTTGTATTTCTTCTGTACTGTACCTATTATTATACCCAGATGCTTTCTTACTAAAGTACAAAATTTAATACAAAACTTTATCTGGCACGAAAAACCCCCAAATACAAAGTGGTATACTTCATAATGCGCATGGAAGGGGCAGTGCGTATCTACCAAATATAACTTACTACTATAATGTTGGTATCTTTGAGCAATTGACTCAATGGAATGGTACAGAACAAGAGATAAACAGTTCCCACGTTTTCCTATCTCTTTTGTGGCCCCCATCCTTAATATAATGCTTTCTAACCAGACATACACTGGGCATGATCAAATCATCTCTGCTGATTAGGCAAGAGCCAAAGCACACCCCACTTCAGTATTTTCCCCTGGGCTTGGACGATCCCCCACCCACTAGCACCTTTGCAGGTTCTGAACTTGCATATGGCAAATAAGCAAACCACCATTTCTAGAGGAAAATACCAACTGTAACATATTTGTATCTTTGTTTTCTATTAGGACTATACATTTCACCAAACTGGCTGTTAAAATAGTGGTCAGGTGGCAACCCTAACTATGAGTATCCCACCCACATCCCACCCACACTAGGGACCAAGCTGAAGACTTAACCACTTTGTTAATACTGGGCATTAGGGCTCATTTCCATTCACCCTTAAATAAATACAGTTATTGCTCATTCAATAAATACAGTTATTGCTCATTCAATAGATACAGTTATTGCTCATTCAATAGATACAGTTATTGCTCCTCCAATAGATACAGTTATTGCTCATTCAATAGATACAGTTTTTGCTCATTCAATAGATACAGTTATTGCTCATTCAATAGTTACAGTTATTGCTCATTCAATAGATACAGTTATTGCTCATTCAATAGATACAGTTATTGCTCATTCAATAGATACAGTTATTGCTCATTCAATAGTTACAGTTATTGATCATTCAATAGATACAGTTTTTGCTCATTCAATAGATACAGTTATTGCTCATTCAATAGTTACAGTTATTGCTCATTCAATAGATACAGTTATTGCTCATTCAATAGATACAGTTATTGCTCATTCAATAGATACAGTTATTGCTCATTCAATAGATATAGTTATTGCTCATTCAATAGATACAGTTATTGCTCCTCCAATAGATACAGTTATTGCTTCTCCTATAGATACAGTTATTGCTCCTCCAATAGATACAGTTATTGCTCATTCAATAGATACAGTTATTGCTCATTCAATAGATACAGTTACTGCTCATTCAATAGTTACAGTTATTGCTCATTCAATAGATAGTTATTGCTCCTCCAATAGATACAGTTATTGCTTCTCCTATAGATACAGTTATTGCTCCTCCAATAGATACAGTTATTGCTCATTCAATAGATACAGTTATTGCTCATTCAATAGATACAGTTACTGCTCATTCAATAGATGCAGTTATTGCTCATTCAATAGATAGAGTTACTGCTCATTCAATAGATACAGTTATTGCACCAGTCAATAAAATGTCTGTTGCTCCAGGGTTCCCATAGGGGGCTCACTACAATAGATGCCACATACTTGCAATACTTGCTAAAGAATCACCCCCAGGTGGCATTTTGATTCAGAGTGCTAGGAATGGTGCAATCACTTCCCAGTAGAATTTGTCAAAACACACATGTGCAAGTGCTTCCAAATATTGCACTTTTGCACATTGAGCTGCAACCCATTAAAGAGACATATGGTGAGTTATAGAGCGAGACTGTCACTGTTCTACTGTGTCCCTTATTCACAGATCAGTTACGGAGCCACAGACCCGGCACTCAGTGACAGAACCACTTTCCCTTACTTTTTCCGGACGTTACAAAGTGATGAAGAGGAATATATTGCTGTTTGCAAATTAATGAAATTCTTTGGCTGGAACTGGGTCGGAATTATTTATATGAATAATAAGAGCGGAGAAAGAGATTATCAACTGCTGACAAAATATCTCTCAAGGGAAGGAATCTGCATTGAGTTTGCAAGGAATATCAGTAAGCTTAGTGAGCATAGTCAATTTATTAAGAAAACAACAACTAGGGTAGTTATTATTTGCGGAGATCCCAGTTATGAATATAATATACAGTCATATCATTTACATGACATAATTATAGAAAAGACATGTATCTTTTTATCTAAATGGTTAAATCATTATGAGTCATTGGATCTGGCCTCGTTACTTACTGGCACTGTATTATTCATGCAGAATAGATTAGACAACCAGTACGATGCCAGATTCAGAGAGTTCTCAGACACTTTCCATCCATCAAAATACCCACATGACGATTTGCTTCATGATATGTGGCTATGGAAACAGGAATGTTTGGTCAAAGATGATGATGATATAAATTATTATTCTCTTCTTGATGTTCCACCGGCCAAATGCACTGGAAAGGAAAAACTTACAGATATTCCTGAGTATCTCAATGCTTATCACTCTGCCAGCCTGATACAAGCAGTGGATATGATGGCTATGGCACTACAGGATATGCACAACTTCCATAGCAAGCAAACACATGGGAAGGGCAGATGGGTGGGGAATTATAACTACCAGGTAAGTGGCTCTGTGTGTAGGTGCAGTTACTGGGATGGAACAACCTGTTGTACCTGTCTGGGCTCTGTATCTGGGTGCTGAACATTTCGAGAGGAGCAAAGTCTGCCCAATCACAGTCTGGTAGTTATAAGCCACCATGCGGATTGCTAATGTGGTGCCGTTATTTAAAAAGGGATCCCGTTCTCAGCCTGAAAACTATAGGCCTGTTAGTCTGACATCAGTAGTAGGAAAACTTCTGGAAGGGGTAATAAGGGATAGGATAGTTGAATACATTGCAGTTCACAATACTATTAGTTTGTGCCAGCATGGTTTTATGCGTAACAGATCTTGCCAGACTAATTTAGTCGCCTTTTATGAGGAGGTGAGCAGGAACCTTGATGCTGGAATGGCAGTTGATGTCATCTACTTGGACTTTGCTAAAGCGTTTGATACAGTACCTCACAGAAGGTTAATGATCAAATTAAGGAATATTGGCCTAGAACATAATATTTGTAATTGGATAGAGAACTGGCTGAAGGATAGAGTACAAAGTTGTAAATGGAACATTTTCTAATTGGACCAGTGTGGTTAGTGGAGTACCGCAGGGGTCAGTCCTTGGGCCTTTGCTTTTTAACTTGTTTATTAATGCCCTGGAGGTGGGCATAGACAGTACTGTTTCTATTTTTGCTGATGACATTAAATTGTGCAAAACTATAAGTTCCATGCAGGATGTGCCGCTTTGCAGAGAGATTTGACAAAATTAGATAACTGGGCAGCAAACTGGAAAATGAGGTTCAATGTTGATAAGTGCAAAGTTATGCACTTTGGTAGAAATAATATAAACGCAAACTATCTACTGAATGGTAGTGTGTTGGGGGGATCCTTAATGGAGAAGGATCTAGGGGTTTTTGTTGATAACAAGTTGTCTAATGCCAGGCAGTGTCATTCTGTGGCTACTAAAGCAAATAAAGTGCTGTCTTGTATAAAAAAGGGCATTGACTCAAGGGATGAGAACATAATTTTGCCCCTTTATAGGTCCCTGGTAAGGCCTCACCTTGAGTATGGGGGGCAGTTTTGGGCTCCAGTCCTTAAGAAGGATATTAATGAGCTGGAGAAAGTGCAGAGACGTGCAACTAAACTGGTTAAGGGGATGGAAGATTTAAACTATGAGGTGAGACTGTCAGGGTTGGGGTTGTTTTCTCTGGAAAAGAGGCGCTTGCGAGGGGACATGATTACTCTGTACAAGTACATTAGAGGGGATTATAGGCAGTTGGGGGATGTTCTTTTTTCCCATAAAAACAATCAGCGCACCAGAGGTCACCCCTATAGATTAGAGGAAAGGAGCTTCCATTTGAAGCAGCGTAGGTGGTTTTTCACGGTGAGGGCAGTGAGGGGGTTGGGGAATGCCCTTCCTAGTGATGGGGTAATGGCAGATTCTGTTAATGCCTTTAAGAGGGGCCTGGATGAGTTCTTGATCAATCAGAATACCCAAGGCTATTGTGATACTAATATCTACAGTTAGTACTAGTGGTTGTAATTATAGTTTATGTATGTGAGTGTATAGATTGGTAGGTGTGGGTTAAGTGTGCTGGGTTTACTTGGATGGGTTGAACTTGATGGACACTGGTCTTTTTTCAACCCTATGTAACTATGTAACTATGTAACTATGTACTATGTTGTTGGATTCTGGACTCGGTATTATAAAAGAGGTCACAGCAGCTATAGTGGAACAAGCTTTACTTAGAACAAAATATGGCTGAACTGCCAACAAGTTGGGAGAAAGGAGAGGATAGGCACAGTCATTTGACTTCTGTTTATTCTTTTGACATTAGCCAATAGCAAGGAATCCCCATCAGAAAGAAATGCCAAGGTGCTGCCTCAGTTATCTCTTATTTTGAGATTTACTTTTAGTAGTTACAAACATCTTTCAATATTTTCTAATTAATTGTTTTATGAATTTTTAAAAGCTATTAACACATTTATTTAAACCTTCCCCTCGATTCTGTGGATTTAAAAGCCATGTAAACCCTCCACAAAATAACTTTAATCAGTAAACAGCCTCTTTGAAATCTTTAGAGGGGAACCCCAGCTTCCAAACCAAAGTATCAGCATTTACTATTGAAAGGGTTAATCTCTTTAACTTCGTCTGTGCTTCTCTGCACTGTATCTAAGCAGTCACGAACCGGTTCGATTTAATCTGTGCGTCGGCGAAACATCTGATATCGTCTGCGCATGTGCGCTGATCAGGGAACTTGTACAAACGATACAACCAGTATGTGTATTGCAAACAAGTTCAAATTTATTTGTTTTGATATTACTTATATAGTAGATAGAAAAACACATCCCATTATGCTTACGTATCATGGGTGGGTACATACATATGCCTTGCAATTATTAGTAGAAATACAGAAATTATTTAATTAGCTGCTGAAGCTTTATTATGATCTCTTAGCCTTGAATATTAGCTGAGATAAACAAGGCCGGAACAACTTGGCCAGACAGGATAATGAGGATAATCATAACAACTGAAGTAATACTTTCTCAGACCTTCGTGATTCAAAACAAAATTGTGTAAATTCAGCATTTAGCAATTTTAACCCCTATCACAGCATTTAGTAATTTAATCCCTATCAATCCCCCTTTTAGTCACAAAAGTGACTACATATAGTATGTGAAGCATAAATAAGCTTAAGTTGTTCAGACTGAGCATGTGAAATCATTTTTTGAATACGTTTACGAAAAGTACATATGAGATATAAATTGAAAAATACAAGTAAAATAAACACAGTAATAACAGCAAAAAGTGAATAAAAAGACTTTGCATAATAGTAGAACCTGTTGGAGACCAGCCAGTGAAGGCATCATACCAATGGGGTTGCAGCTCATCTTGTATTTAGAGCCCAGAGAGAGCAATTTGTTCTTGGGAGCAACAGTCTTAATAGCAGTGTCATGCAATTGGGTATCATGCTTACGATAAGCAGCAATCATGTTAGTGTTATGGATATTAAGTGATTGATGTACAGTATTGGGAATCTGATCCTACAGGTAAGGTAGGTGGGAAATACAGAAAGGAACGATGGACAGTGGGGATAGGAGAAAAATAATAGGTATAATTATACCAACGTAAAAGGGTGACGTTAGTGAGGCAACCACTGAAAGGTAGTGAGGGATCTATAGCAGGAATTAATTTGAGTTGTTCTAGTTGAGAAATGGAAATCATCTTTTGTATGTGTTTGCAAAAGGTACATGACAAATACAAGTTGAATAAAAAATAAGCAAAACAAATATAACTACAACAATGATAAATAGATAGAAGAAGCTTTGAACAATAGAATAGCCAGTGTGTGACCAACCTGAGAATATATCATACCAATGATGTTGTAAATTGTCCTGTATTTGAGATCCTAGGGATATTAACTTGTTCTAAGTTGCTACTGTATTAATAGCTGTGTCATACAGTTATTGGTCATGTGACAAGCGGCTATAGCATTAGTATTATCAGTGATTAAGGAACAGTACACTGATATAGGGATCTGATACTGATCTAAGGTAAAGCAGATGGGAAATACATGAATGACTTATAAACAGTAGGAAATGGGAGAAAAATAGTAAATACAATTGAAACATCGTAGCAGAGTGACATTGGCAAAGCAGCCACTAAAAGGTAGAGAAGAATCAACAGCATAAACACCGACAGGAAAGTCTGTAGCTAGGCAAACATACTGTGGGACAACTGTAATCATTACAGAATAGTCAGATAAACATTCTAATGACATACATTCAAATCTTTGTGTAAAAAGTAAGGTTCAGCTGTGGTTTACTTGGTATTCAGCCTTGAGCATTTTAACCTTGATGGTATTGGCAAAAAGAAAAACAAAAACAGCTTGTCCAATAACAGGATGGCTAAGATTATTTAAGAAGGACAGAGACAAAAAGAAAAAAAAACCATGTATACAGATTTTTAGCACTAAGTTCATAATCATATTAACCCTTCAATCCCCTCTTAGATCATGAAATGATCAACTATACATATGATTATCTAGTTTCTTTAGATGTGATTGCTTAGAAAATTGAAGCACAGAGTCCGCTGACTAGAAGAAGAATGTATATTTCTTATTCAGGGGCCCAATAGATAAATCTCTTCTCATTGGTATTCATATATCATCCCCTGATCCTGTATTTGCTACAACAAAATATCAAACTAACGCAAGGTCTACAGGAAGAGAAAAATTAGTGACATATGTCCAGGTATAAGTAGTGGACACAATGTTATTCAAAAAAGGTTAAATCATAAACAACAGAAAAGTAAAGAATAATAGATTGGAATGCAGTGATATTAGATATGGAACAGTCACAGGTGGTGTTAGAAAACATAAAATAACCTTTTAACAGATCTGGAACCTTATAGATAGAGAAAGTTGCAGACATATTCCATATAGTACAGTGATTATTAGCAGAGCAAGTTAAATTATCTTTAAGTGTGAATAGTAATAGCATTGAACCAACCTCATTGCATTATCACAATTCCATTAAAACCTTGAAACAAAGAAACTAATAAGGTAAGGTGATTAAACTTCATGTTTAACCCTAGATACTATAGATAAATTGGTTGTAGAAATAGAAAAAATGTCATTAATGGGAGGCTTATAACAGAGACTGAAGAGTTTCTGCAAATGAAGAAGAGTAGATGCAGTTAAGTAATATTCACAATGGGATAAACATCAAAAGGAAAATAAGAGGCTGCACCAAAGTGCATATTTTGTCTATTTCCTGTTCATTACAGGTAGTTATCAGTTCTTGAGTTTCTCTCTGATCATCCTCCTGGTCATCCTGGTCATTCTGTCTGTCCTGATGTCTTGGGGCGGTGTTATCAGGCAAGAAGAGGTCATCTTTGGTAGTGTTATAATCTTTAGAAGGTACTGGTGGTGGTAGCAACTCGGGCAAGTTTCACTCTCGAAGCGTGAATCCACTGGTCACTGGAGTCTGTTAGAATGGAGGTTGGTGTGATGGCAATAACTGTGGCTTTGGGTCCAAATGGAAATCCCCCATTTTGATAACGATGCAGCTGTAGAACAACAAGAGAGTCTTCAGGGCAGAAGGTATATGTAGGTTCCTGTGTGGGTAAACGAAAAGATAAAGAGACATCACCATAGTTGCCATTCAAAGTAATGATAAAGTTATGTACATATTCTTATTTGAATAGTTCTAAATCACTGGGAATAATAAGTGGACTTCTAACTCAAGGAGTTAACAGTTAATGGACCTGACTAAATGACTATATCAGGGAGTTGCACCACTGCGTAGTCTGCCTGGTACTCGTGATCTGAGGTCCTGGTACAAGAACCCTCAACGAAAATGTTAATAGTATTCTCTAAGGGATATCCTATAAATCCCCTCTTGGTGTAGTACTATTATGAATTTCAGTAACACACAGAGCTTGTAACAATGGATTGCTATCAGGATTAGAAAAATTTAATAATGCATTGAAAACTGCTGCGGGACCTTGTGTTGTAGAAGCATATTCAATAGTTAAAATTTTGCATGCCAAGTAAGATGTCTCCACTAAGGCATTGGGAAGTCTTATGTTGGGTGGTAATGTTTTATAGCAAATGTGTGACTTGGTGTGAAGTATGCAAGATAGTATTGTGACCAATCGTGACTGACTATGACATTTCTACAGCCATAGCACTAGCTGCTAAAGCTTTGAGACACGCCGGCATCCCCTGTACCGGAACAAGCATTACTTTGGAAAAATGGGCTACCGGACGCAAATTGCCTCCAGACTCCTGAGCACAGACTGCAGTCATGGTTTTACAGGTGTCCTTAACATACAAAAGAAATGGTTTACAATAATTTGGTAGTCCTAAAGCAGGGGCTTGAACCAGAGATTTATTAAGCTGATAAAACACATTTTGCATAGTTGGTGACCATATAATTAACGCATATTGATCTTTCTTTGTGCACTGCCCAAGAATATTGTATTAGTATTCAACAGACTCAGCCCCTATCTGAGTTTTGTGTTTAGCAATTTTGTGACCTTCAAGTGCAAGGTGTTGTAAAAGACTAACCATGTGAGCAACATTAGCAGCCTGATTAGGACTACACAACAGTAGGTCATTGCCGTACTGAAGCAGGACGGAACCATGGCTAGGAGTCCATGACTTCAAGGAGTATTGGAGCATCAGGGAATGGCCACTGATGAAATCCAATAACCTTAGGGATGATGGGTCTAGGTATATTAGGCCCCATCAAAAATAAAAGCCAATAGTAACTGTGTCTCAAGGTCAACTGGGACCGAGGAAAAAACATTACTTTAAATCATAACTGTGAATACAAACACATCACAGGGTATAGATGTACTGTAAGTAGAACTGTCACATCAGGAATAATGAACACAATAAGTGTAATTAAAGTGTTAATGGCCCTTAGGTCTTGGATTAAACAATATTCAGACTGGGTTGACTGGTGTGTTGTAAGGGGAGAACAATCAGGCGTGAAATGCCTTGCTGTAGGAAGGAGTTAACAAGGGGACAAATACCATTTACTGATAGGATACTGTTTGAGATAACAGGGTGAGAATGCGGGTGTATAGAAGCTTTGTATGGTGTACAGTCAACTAGTTACGTTTGGAATCTACCGACACTGAAATGGGAATTCCTATTAAAGGGAAGATAGTATTGGTTTTGGGAACAAAAATATTGAATGCGGCTTTGTGGCTTATTAACATAATAACCTCAATCTCTATCCCCCCTTTCCTCTATTGGAATGGGACATTGGGCTGTTACCAATAGGCATTGTCAGTGTCCCGTTTCTCTTTCTTTGAACATGCTGCTTCTTTCTCTAACACTTTCTTATCTTTCTTATAAAAATAGCAGTGAGGCTAGGCCATTCAGTAATTAACTAAAACAAGTTTATAACTTTAATTGTGCCATATGTCCTCTAACTCTGAAACCTTTTGTTTACAGGCTAAGGCAACTGCCATAGACTATCAGCCCATAATCTTTCCATTTCTACATGCATTGACCCTGACACATACATACAGGATAGATAAGGCAGGCACCAGGATTTTTCTAGGATCTCGAGCATTTATTAAAATGTTCCTAAAATCTGAAGGAGTTAGGGGTTTCATAATTAATTAATCTCCTACAGTGAGAAAGGGCATAGCTTTGTTAGGCTGTGTATTAAAGGAGTTGTACTAGAACTACGTAACCCCATTTTTCTATCTAATTGCTACCTCTTGGGCTAGTAAGATGCTTGTAAACACACAGAAAAGCTCTTTTAGGCAGAGCCCTCTTCACCTCTTGTATCAGTTATTGATTGCTTTATAAATAAATGTTAACAATAATAATAATAATATAAAAGGATATAAGTTATCATTGCACGGATGTAAGTGTTCCTTCCAGGGCTGGGGTCTTTTTGCAGTGGGAGGTGTAGTTCCAAACAAATTTCTTTAGCATCACTTAGTCCTCGGGCTGCAGTTCCCTCAGTGAAGATGGGATCTGTTGCAAAAGAGAACACCTGGCCATGCACTTTAGTTAGATCATAAGTTAATTGAGATACAAAATTATTTTTTTATTATTTTATTATATTAGACAAGTACAATAATCATTGGGAAACAAACAATCCCAAACGGGATTAATAAGGTACATAAGTAGATCAATACAATGAGCAATTCAAACAATTTTACAAGTGACTATGGATGAAAAGGTAATGGCAGAAAAACATGGATTATTGTGATACAATTGGATAAGATTAATACTACATTAAACAATTCTTATTGATACAATTAAACAGGCTAGTAGAGTTTGGAAATATTCATGGAACTATGGATAGTAAGGAAATGAGTCCAAATGAGAATTATCATTGGGAGAAAGGGTATGCATGAGGAATCTCCATTTAGATAAGAATCTTGTGCGGTTTTTTGTATTACTAAATTTGAAAGCAATGGCTTCATTTGTACAGAGAATTTGTAAAATAATCCTCTTTGCTGCTGCCAAAATAAGGTTCAGATAATTTATGGAGTAGGAAATGTTCCCAAATTTAGGCTGAATTAGGCGAGATACTTGTATAATGTCTTCTGAAAAATTTTAATAAGGCAGATTTTGGAGTCAGATTATGTTTAAAGTCCAATGTAGATTTTAAATGGCTCTCAATGACTTGCCAAAAACTTTTAATATGAGGGCAATCCCAAAGTAGATGAATAATGTTTGGAAGCGGTGTATTACATTTGGGACAATTTTTTAAGGAAATTTTTTTTTTTAATCAAAGTTAAAACCTTTATAGGCTAGATGGATTAGTCTAAAGTTTTGCTCCCTCCAGATTTCTGTATGGATGAGTTTATCAAAATGCTTTATACAATTTGTTAAGGTTTCTGGGGAAATTTCTGTATGTAGATAGATGGACCATTTTTTAGAGATACAAAATTAGTGAAAGCATCAGAGTGTAATTGTAACTGTTGGGGAAACAAACATTCAGCGCTGTGGAATATGTTGGCGCTTTATAAATAAATGTTAATAATAATAATAGTAACACCTTAATCTGGGAACCGACCCAAACAAAATTTTAAAGAAAGACAGTTTACAATTTCTTTCTTTCCTTTTTATCTGATATTCCTTCCCCTCTCTGACTGCCACCAGCTCACATACTGAGATCCCTTCCTCCACCATACTATTGGTTTGATCCCTGGAACCCAGCAGAGAGAGATATCCAGGGTCCTAAATTTCTAACTCATTTTTGCTCATCTTATTCACACTCTAACATCCCTTCTGTAATACCAAAGAAAAGTTCAAATACACAATTTTGACACAACATAGCTTTCCCGCACACTGTACTAGGTTAACCCACCAAAGCTATGACACCCCACACACACACACACACACACAATCGCAGTGATTATCCCCTTTCCAACATGTACACCTCTCAGCTGGAATGTAACCATTAACCCCTCTTATCCCTGCACATAAGAATCCTCCTGCTACTGAACTTCATAGACACAACCTTAGACTGTTAACAGAGACCAATTATAGGGAGGCAAAAGAAAACATAGAAAAACAGGTTATAAATACCATGTGCAGGTTCAGATAAAATGGGCTGCAGGCCAGAGGAACCTGTCTTTGCTGGCTGCCAGGAAGCCACTGGGATTTACGGACTAATTCACAATAGGATATGGGGATGACACGGTAAAGAAACTAAAACCTAGGTTCTTATCGTGTCCCGGAGGTGATCAGTCTCCGTCCCATTCCGTGTCAACTGTCCGGAATTCTCATATTTGGCTTAAAGACAGACAAAACCTGCAGTCTCACATTGGGCTCAAATTGTTAAAGACATAATCAGTCCTCACGGTATTTATTCCTGTCCAAATTAGTTCAACAAAGCGTGTGGGTGCGCACCGAAAAAATCATACTGACACCAGGTTCAGTATTCCTTGCAAGTTTATCACGAATGAGTAATAGTAATTTCTTAGCATTATTATTTCCTTTATTTTCAATTTCGTATAATGAAAATTAATTGCAACAATTCCAAAAAGGCAAACAGGCTGTACTGGGATTAAGGTCCCTACAAAACCTTATTAGCTCAGTCAGAGGTATTCCTTAATGTTGTAATAAATTTTAGATGACCAGTTTAAAAATATAAGTGTTACGATATTAAAAACATTTACTTTTAAAGAAAATAACAAAGACACAACACAGGCAAACAGTAATTCATCCAACAGTACCTTTGATTTTCTCTCGCGATCAAATCTTAATACCATAAATTTCCAAAATTGAAAATATAAACACATTTGGCAAAGCAAAGTCATTAGGGCTGAACTGAGATCAAGGTCCCAACAAGACCCACAATGACTTGCGATCACTCTTAATACCAGGTGTGCTTATATGAGCAGATACATAAAATACAGTTACAGGTACATATAACAAAGACAGGACAACACAGGAATACACATGCAGAGACGAATCAGTCAGAAAATAATGTTTCCCACACACGTCCTGAGAATTCCCTATTCTCTTATTAACTATATCTCTACCCTAGAGACTTTCTCTACCCTAGAGACTATTTTAATCACATCTCTACCCTAGAGACTGTTTCACCTCTACCCTAGAGGACCTCTACCCTAGAGGATTATTATTAGACTGCTAACTGTACCCTTTTTAAATCGGCCTGTAGGGAAGAGCCAGAGGTAAGAGGAAAACCATCAATTAAGATGTAAATTCTACTTACCGCTGGATTCTCCCGCCGATCCCACGTTTCTGACACCAAACTGAAAGGGTTAATCTCTTTAACTCTGTCTGTGCTTCTCTGCACTGTATCTAAGCAGTCACGAACTGGTTCGATTTAATCTGTGAGTCGGCGAAACATCTGATATTGTCTGCGCATGTGCGCTGATCAGGGAACTTGTACAAACGATACAACCAGTATGTGTATTGCAAACAAGTTCAAATTTATTTTGTTTTGATATTACTTATATAGTAGATAGAAAAACACATCCCATTATGCTTACGTATCATGGGTGGGTACATTGCAATTATTAGTAGAAATACAGAAATTATTTAATTAGCTGCTGAAGCTTTATCATGATCTCTTAGCCTTGAATATTAGCTTAGATAATCAAGGCCGGAGCAACTTGGCCAGACAAGATAATGAGGATAATCATAACAACTGAAGTAATACTTTCTCAGACCTTCATGATTCAAAACAAAATTGTGTAAATTCAGCATTTAGCAATTTTAACCCCTATCACAGCATTTAGTAATTTAATCCCTATCAACTATACAGCATAATAAAGTACAGTAAACAAACATTATGGTTCATATAATGTACAAACATATAAGAGATGAGAGGCATCTGAGTGGGGGTAAGGCCTAGATGCCTGGGCAAGAACAGATGTGCCATGAGGTAACTGCACATAAACAGTTAGAAACCGGAACTAAGGCATAAACATGAAAATATCTGCTTGTATTAATAACCTAGGGGCTAGGGATGGATAATACCTACCAACGATGCTTCCACAGGGCTGGATGGAGTAGGATTATGCAGGATTGCTATTACACTGTTGATGCTGCTAAGATGGCAGCTATACTGAACCTTTTCCTGTATTACCCATGGTCACATGGTAAAGTATGGGAAGCTGAAAAGGACATTTTTTTTAAACAATCACAACCTATACCTTAAGAAACCACAAGGTGGTGCAATAAAACAGTAAAACAATGCTGGAGGCATTGCAGATGTAGCCCAACACTACCTTGCTATCTGTGTAGAATTCAGCCTCACTTAGTTGAAGATCAATTTCTGAAGTGATGAGTTCAGCCATTTCCACTGCTAACACAGCTGCACACAGCTCCAATCTGGGTATAGTGTTCCAGTCATGGAGTTAGTTTTGCTTTACCCATAACAATGTGGCACTGTCCTTTGCAATCTACAGTCTTAAGGTAAGCAACGGCAGCTATTGCTTTGGTTGAAGCATCAGAAAATATACAAAGCTTCCTTTCTTTTATTCCTGCAGCAGGAGTACAAGTGTATTGCCTTGGAATTTGAATGCTAGACAATGCTCCTAAAGAGTCTCTCCATTCTATCCAGACTTGTTCTTTTGCTGATGGTAGTGGGGAATCCCAGTCACAAGATTCCACTGTTAGTTCTCCCAATAGAGCTTTGCCTTGAACAGTCACTGGAGCTGCAAATCCTAGAGGGTCATACAAACTATTTACTGTAGATAAGACTCCTCTGCGAGTGAAGGGTTTCTTATCCTTGTTCATTTGAAATGTAAATGTGTCAGATTTCAAGTCCCAGTTTTGGCCAATGTTGTGTTGTACAGGTAAAGTGTCTGTACCCAAATCTAGATCTCTTAAATCATTAGCATGGTCTTGGGAAGGGAAGGCTTTCATTATCCCTATGCTGTTGGAGGCTATTTTGTGCAGTCTGAGGTTGGAACAGGCTAACATCTGTTCTCTTAAGCAGACTGCTTGCTGTCTCCTCAGAGGGTGATGATTTCAGACCTTCATCTACATAAAAGTCTCTTTCAACAAATTGTGTGACATCTCTGCCATAGTCTATTTCTCCTTCCCGGGCAGACCATCTGAGCCCAAATATGGCCACTGCAGGGGAAGGGCTGTTTCCAAACACATGAACTTTCATGCGGTACTCTAGGACATCTTTTGCTGGATGTCTGCTATAAAGGCAAAAGGATCTTTACAGAAATGAAGTATGAGTACTCCCAAGAGTTTGTTGTTGAGGTCAGGACCTGTTAAAAGTACATAATTTAGGGAAACACCGTCGTATTTGGAACTGGAATCAAACACAACTCTGATCTGACCTGGCTTCTTTGGGTGGTATACTCCAAAGATTGGCAAGTACCAGCATTCTTCTTTGCTTGTAATACTGGGAACAATTTCTGCATGACCATTCTCAAATATTTTCCTCATGAATGTAAAGTGTTCTCTCATCTCTGGTTTCCTTTGGAATGTGCGAGTGAGGGAAGTAAAATGTTCTCTGTTATTAGGAAGGGAACGTCTGTGTGGTTTGAAAGGAAGTGGAGCTACCCAGTTGTTGGCATTGTCTTTGCACATACCTTGATCTATGATCTACAGGAAGATTTTGTCTTCTTTGGATCTCTGGAACACGTTACAACCCAAATGATCATCATCCTTAGTGCAGGGATAGCTCTCTCCTAAGAGGTTGGTTAGATAAGTGTTATTCTGAATCCCTTTAATCAGAAAATGATTTGGACATGGTTGAAAAAGAGAAGGGCGGACATTCTCTAATGTGTTAGTATACAGAGTGTTGATGTTGGTTGGCCTGTGTATATCTCCCAGGCATACATAACCTATGATGACCCATCCCAGGTCTAGCTTCCGTGCATAAGGTGCATTGTGAGGGCCATTTATCTGGTCCCTTGCTTTGTGGACCCGTAGGATATCTCTTCCAAGAAGAAGCATTATCTGGGCCTTAGAGTCAAGTTCAGGGACTAAGTGCATTATACATTTCAAGTGCACATGGTGTAGTGCTACATATGGTGTATGGATTTCAGTCCTATTGTGTGGCATCCAACTGCACTCAGTTATAGGTGGCAAAAGCAAGCATATTTGTCCATCTATGGACTCTACTTGGTAGCCAGATGCTTTTCTCCCCGCTGTCTCAATAACTCCTGCACAAGTCTTTTGGGAGTAAGGAATGCTTGGGCCCTTAACATTTAATAAATCAAAGAAAGCTGGACAGGCTAGAGACCCGTTGCTCTGATCATCCATGATTGCATAAAGTCTAATAGCTTTATCCCTTTGGCCTTTCGGGTATACTTTGACCAAGCAAATTTTAGAGCCGGATCTGCCACCTATGGCTCCTTTGCAGACTTCTGTGCATTGTGAAGTGACCTCTGGTGTAGTTGTAGCAGTGTCACCTTCCTCCCCGCCATGCTCGCTAGCACCCTTGTTGTGAGGTAATGTCCACGGGGCTGGCCCAGGGTGTAAAGCTGTATTGTGGTGTGTGCATTTTACACTGACCTTACAGTCCTTGGAAAGGTGAGATGTTGATGAGCAGCACTTGTAGCAGATGCGGTTTTCCTTTAGGAAAGCTTTGTGGTCATCTATGGACTTTCCTCTGAAGACTCTGCACTTTAGAAGAGGGTGAGGCCTTTGGTGTAGGGGACACTGCTTACCAAGGTCTTTGTTGTTTGTTTCCTCCTGAGAGCTGTCAGCAGATCTGTGTAAAGAACCTGAAGAGGAAACATTAGTTTCGTGAACTTAACCTAACTTGCTCTGCCCACTGTGCAGCCATTGTTTGACTGTTCTGCCCTCCCTACGTATTACCCTGGGGCAGTGTGTAGTTTGACATACAGATAAACTCCTCCCTCCATCAATTCTCTGAGACAGGTTGGTAGGCTTCAGTTTATTAACAACGGGGAAGGTGTGAAACTAAGGAAACAGAAATATGGCAGCATTTACTATACAGCATAATAAAGTACAGTAAACAAACATTATGGTTCATATAATATACAAACATATAAGAGATGAGAGGCATCTGAGTGGGGGTAAGGCCTAGATACCTGGGCAAGAACAGATGTGCCATGAGGTAACTGCACATAAACAGTTAGAAACCTGAATTAAGGCATAAACATGAAAATATCTGCTTGTATTAATAACCTAGGGGCTAGGGATGGATAATACCTACCAACGATGCTTCCACAGGGCTGGATGGAGTAGGATTATCCAGGATTGCTATTGCACTGTTAATGCTGCTAAGATGGCAGCTATACTGAACCTTTTCCTGTATTACCCATGGTCACATGGTAAAGTATGGGAAGCTGAAAAGGACATTTTTTTAAACAATCACAACCTATACCTTAGGAAACCACAAGATGGTGCAATAAAACAGTAAAACAATGCTGGAGGCATAATAATTAGTATTTAATCAGATGGTAAGGATCCAACCTAATGATTATACTGTTACAGTGCCTACTGCTCATTCCTACAGACTATAACATTGGGTTCATGTGTACAGCTTAGTTTGGCTAATTATTGTAGTCCCTTTGCTTTCTTCATCTAAAAACACCTCCCCTACTAACTGTTTTGTAACCTGCCCTTTCTAGTTACACCGGTACCTGAGAAATGCTGTATATGCAATAGATGGGAGCCCTGTATCTTCTTTTAATGAAAAAGGAGAGTTTGTGCATCAATACGACATTAATAATCCTTTCTTTGACTCTGAAGGCAAGTTTTCTTGGAAGACAGTTGGTCGCTATGTACCGTGGGCTCCAATGGAGCAAAGATTAATATTAAACCCAGATAAAATAATATGGAACACCCCAGACCATGAGGTAAGGAACTTCTTCTTCCTTTCATCAATACAAACAGGGTGTATGTGCTTTAATATTGTATCTTAGTGTTGGTTTCTACCCTAACTTCTTCATACATTTTATCCACATAGCTGTTGCCTTAGATATTAGACCCTTTTATGCCCCAGTTATCATTTCCTATAGGGGAAATTGATTTCCATCAATGAACTTTTTACACACTTGCAACAAATAGTAAGTAAGAAAGGTGAATTAATTTCCCTATGTCTATTCAAACCATTTTTGAAATACAAAATTATTTATTAAATGCCCATCCTGAATCTATTGTATCTAATATATTGAACAAAATACATGATACAATAGTTACATTATACCAAAGTCAATCAAGCCCAACCCTTCCAAGTGACCCCCAGTGCACCTATATATATATATATAAATACGTACAGACCGATACTCACATATATAAACTAGAGATACAAATATCTATACTAAGGGGCAAAAAAAAATTTCTTCTAGATATTTTCGAGATTTCCAAATGGTTTTTTGCACTGGAATTTTTCAATATTGTTTCTCGAAAAATTTACATTTTTCAAAAATAACTCCCATAATCCGTGATTTATTAATGGTTAGGTTACTTTTTTTTTGCAAAAAAAAATCTGGCAGGTTTGATCTGTTGAGTATCATTGAGTCCTATGGAGGATGAGAATAGTAGGGGAATAGAATAGTCAGTGACAGCCTGTCCTTGACACATTTTCAAGGAAAAATTAAGCTCCTCATTGTTTTCTATTTTACACATTTTCAAGGGGATGTTAATTCCATCATTGGAATTTCTGCAGCCTTGTGCCTTTATATGGGCACAGAACCCCTCAGTGACTGCTAATATCCTTATCATTTACAGTAGGGGGTACATTATCCCTTATAATACATGAGTGATACTCAGAGTTCCCTGTATAACTCAGCCTGCAGCCTTGTGCCTTTATATGGGGGGCACAGAACCCCTCAGTGACTGCTAATATCCTTATCATTTACAGTAGGGGGTACATTATCCCTTATAATACATGAGTGATACTCAGAGTTCCCTGTATAACTCAGCCTGCAGCCTTGTGCCTTTATATGGGGGGCACAGAACCCCTCAGTGACTGCTAATATCCTTATCATTTACAGTAGGGGTACATTATCCCTTATAATACATGAGTGATACTCAGAGTTCCCTGTATAACTCAGCCTGCAGCCTTGTGCCTTTATATGGGCACAGAACCCCATAGTGACTCCCAATATCCTTATCATTTACAGTAGGGGGTACATTATCCCTTATAATACATGAGTGATACTCAGAGTTCCCTGTATAACTCAGCCTGCAGCCTTGTGCCTTTATATGGGCACAGAACAAATTCGCACGAAAATCAGGTGTTCGCAAGTTCACAAGTTCGCGAACTTTTAGCGATGTTCGCAATTTTGGGTTCGCCTTAGCTGGAGCCAAATTTTGACCTCGCACCCCAGAGCCAGCAGATACATGGCAGCCAATCAGGCAGCTCTCCCTCCTGGACCACACCCGGACCACTCCCTTCCATATATAAACTGAAGCCAAGCAGCCATTTTACATTCTGCCTGTGTGTGCTTGATGAGTTAGCATAGGGAGAGAGCTGTGCAGGGATTTGAGGGACAGTTTAGGTAGCTTTGCTGACTAGTGATCTACTTTCTACTGCTCTGTATTAGCACATAGGGAGAGAGCTGTGCAGGGGTTTGAGGGACAGTTTAGGTAGCTTTGCTGACTAGTGATCTACTTTCTACTGCTCTGTATTAGCACATAGGGAGAGAGCTGTGCAGGGGTTTGAAGGACAGTTTAGGTAGCTTTGCTGACTAGTGATCTACTTTCTACTGCTCTGTATTAGCACATAGGGAGAGAGCTGTGCAGGGGTTTGAAGGACAGTTTAGGTAGTTTTGCTGACTAGTAATCTACTTTCTACTGCTCTGTATTAGCACATAGGGAGAGAGCTGTGCAGGGATTTGAGGGACAGTTTAAGTAGGTTTGCTGGCTAGTAATCTACTTTCTACTGCTCTGTATGTAGCTGCTGGGGACAGCTGTCCTGCTGATCTCATCTGCTGTAACCCAAGTTCGCACTTTTTGGCAGAAGTTCGCGAACGGGTTCGCGAACTTTTTTTTGTGAGGTTCGCTACATCTCTACACTGAACCCCTCAGTGACTGCTAATATCCTTATCATTTACAGTAGGGGGTACAGTATCCCTTATAATACATGAGTGATACTCAGAGTTCCCTGTATAACTCAGCCTGCAGCCTTGTGCCTTTATATGGGGGGCACAGAACCCCTCAGTGACTGCTAATATCCTTATCATTTACAGTAGGGGGTACATTATCCCTTATAATACATGAGTGATACTCAGAGTTCCCTGTATAACGCAGCCTGCAGCCTTGTGCCTTTATATGGGGGGCACAGACCCCCTCAGTGACTGCTAATATCCTTATCATTTACAGTAGGGGGTACATTATCCCTTATAATACATGAGTGATACTCAGAGTTCCCTGTATAACTCAGCCTGCAGCCTTGTGCCTTTATATGGGCACAGAACCCCTCAGTGACTGCTAATATCCTTATCATTTACAGTAGGGGGTACATTATCCCTTATAATACATGAGTGATACTCAGAGTTCCCTGTATAACTCAGCCTGCAGCCTTGTGCCTTTATATGGGCACAGAACACCTCAGTGACTGCTAATAACCTTATCATTTACAGCAGGGGGTACATTATTGCTTATAATACATGAGTGATACTCAGAGTTCCCTGTATAACTCAGCCTGCAGCCTTGTGCCTTTATATGGGCACAGAACACCTCAGTGACTGCTAATAACCTTATCATTTACAGCAGGGGGTACATTATCGCTTATAATACATGAGTGATGTCCATTCAAGTCATTTGTGCCTTAAATGAAAGTTCAAGTTTCTTTTTCTCTTGGGTCTATTTGTTTGTATTTCTTGCCTCTTTAAAAGTCTTGGCCAACACCAACAATATATGAGCTCTATCCCCGCCCTCCTCCCTCGGTGTCAGGCTCCCTCACCCATAGAGATGCACAGAGACTGAAATAGCCTGGGCAACTCTGATCTTGGCTTTTATTAAGAAATCAGTCATTTGAAGGTTTATACGTCTTTTATCACTTTTACAAATGCTACTATGCCCCCATAATGCTCACAGGTTCCTACATTTCCTGTTCCGTTTATTTTAGGTTCCAAGAGCTCAGTGCACAGATAACTGTCTCCCCGGCTTGAGGAAGGTAATAGAGCCTGGAAAGCTTATCTGCTGCTATAGCTGCGCCCCATGTCCTGAGGGGGAAATCTCCAACAAAACTGGTATAACTGCTTGCTTAATATCCGTTACTTGTCCCTGAGTAAGAACATAGAGTAGAATGTGAGGGAATGAATGTCACACACACACAGTCCATCAGAGGAGGCTGAGTGGGAGCAGTAGGGCTACTCTCAAGATGTAAGACGTATGTATATGAGTATGGGAACTTCTGGAACCCACATTGGGACCAATTATTGGCACTTGTGATTACAAATGAGCCCTTAGTTCTCCCAGATTCACCCTCCCATTATCATGATCTTGCTGTTACTGTTTTTATAACCAGTACTGTTACCAACCCACTCCCATCTGCATTATCCCTTTATTTGGCCATTTACATTGTAATGTCATTTACTTGTTTGTTGTTCTGCAGTTGCATCTCATTAATCCTTATAGTTTGGATACTGAGGTTTGAGGGTTAAAATTCAAGACTGGTGCAAAAAGCTTGGAGTTTCTTCAAAAGTGGCCCTTCCCTTTAAACAAAACAGGGATTGTTTGTCCATAAACAGGTATTGTATCCCTTGTCCATAAACCCATTATCCAGAAAGTACTGGAATTACTGGAAGGCCATTGCCCATGGAGCCCATTGACAGAAGTATTTGTTTTTCCTTTATGTTCTCTGGTTCCACAGAATTCGGGCCCCACCAATGCAGAGAATAGAAAGGACCAGGGGGACACTCCTTTCAAACAGCCAAATAGCTGCAATGAATGAATATTGCCAATTATGTAGAATTACAGTTTAATTTTGCAAATTTGTATTTCTGGGATAATGTTGTATTCAAGGACTTTGGTCTCCTGTGACTTTATACAGAGCTGGATTTCCATTCCCCTCCCAGACTTTCTTTTGTCACAGAATTTCCCCAGTTTAACCCCAGGGTCTGAAATTGGTTGGCCTGTATGCATGTTTAATAGGGAACAGGCAGTGACTAGAGCAAGCATAGGAAAGAAGAATATTGTGAGTGGATCCCTAAGCTCAGTGACATCAGCCAAGAGCAGACTGAGCATGTGCAGTAGTTGGGCAAAAGATGGAGAGCTACTGTGGGCATCTTCATGGGCATGGGGCTTTATTTCTATAGAGCTTTGGGGATGTTGGGCTGGTACATGGGCTCAAAACACATAGCTAAATATTTCTAGCCATATTCCTTTTTTAGGCTTTAGTGTCCCTTTAATGACTATTTGGAGTTTCTTTAGGTATTCCATTTTTTTTTATTATCTGTGGAAGACCTTGAACTTGAATATCATGTGTTAAAGTGCATAATTTCTTTTAGGAATTTGATTGCTTTTCCATTATTGTCACCTCACAGACAGTGAGAACTGCATTAGATGCCCAGACCTTGAATGGCCCAATAAGAACAGGACTATTTGCATTGTGAAAACAGAAGATTTTCTCTCATACAATAATGATGCAATTGCAGTGGTTTTGTCATCAATATCAGTTTTATTTTTCTTCTTAACTCTTTTGATATTTGTAGTTTTTCTTACATACCGGGGCACCCCCATAGTGAGAGCCAACAACCGGAGCCTGAGCTTCCTCCTCCTTGTCTCCATCAAGCTGAGCTTCCTCAGTGTGTTTCTGTTCCTCGGTCGCCCTGTGGATATAACCTGCATGCTGCGCATCATCACTTTTGGAATCACCTTCTCCATAGCTGTCTCTTCTCTCCTGGCCAAGACTATCATGGTTTGTGTTGCTTTCAAAGCCACCAAGCCAGGGAGCTCATGGAGAAAATGGCTGGGAGTCAAACTGTCCAATTCTGTAGTCTTGTTCTGCTCATCCATTCAAATAATCATCTGCATGACTTGGTTGGCCATTTCTCCTCCCTTTCAGGAACTGGACATTCACACTTCCCCTGGAACCATCATCATTCAGTGCAATGAGGGCTCAGCTATTGGCTTTTACTCAGTTATTGGGTATATGGGGCTTCTGGCAGCTGTTAGTTTTGTTTTAGCATTTTTAGCTCGGAGCTTACCGGACAGTTTTAATGAGGCCAAGTACATCACTTTCAGCATGCTGCTCTTCTGCAGTGTTTGGATCACAATGATCCCGGCCTATCTGAGCACCAAAGGCAAAAACACTGTGTGTGTGGAGATATTTGCCATACTCACCTCAAGCGCGGGGCTTTTAGCCTCTATATTTCTGCCCAAATGTTACACTATATTATATAGACCTGAAATGAACACAAAATGCCATTTCCTTGGAAACAAAACCTGATAATCTACCTTATAATTTACACAAAAGCTCCCACTCCAGTTAGTTTAAGTAGAAGTATATCTGTTTGCTATTTTTATCTTAAATTATGAGATGTTCAAAGAATATTCTAATGAGCAATAAAGAACCAAAAAAGAATTTCAACTTCCCTTGTAAATAAAATGAGGGTGCTCCCATGGTTATATAAGAGCCACTCTAGTTTAAATATCATACTTTTGGGTGATAGGAAAGTGTTTCCAGATAAAGATCATATGCAGAAAATATATTTTTTATAATGTGCAATGGGTGTTACTGACGCAGTCACTGTCAGAGCATCTTAACCTCTGGGCTGGTGCAGTAAGTTCAGAATGTTTATGTTTCTGTTCTGTATACAAAATACAGCATTTCTAATTATATTCTATTTTAGACTTTAGTGCTCCTTTAGGTAAGGCTGAAGTGGCTGAGCAAATGACTTGGCAATTTGTAATTTTATTGATAAGATTGAATACTTGGAACCCGTATGGTACTAATTTAGGGCAATTCCACCAGATATGAATGTGTGAACCTCCTTGGGTACAATTTCTCCAACATAGCTTGATTGTCTAATGAGGGTAGATCTTGTGTATATTATAATCTCAAACTTTGAATGTCACCTGTGAGGTGATGATTTGAGGCAAAACCTGGGTGGGGTCCATGCCAAAGGGTCCAGATACAAGGTAGAGGTCTCATTCATATTTTCTTCCTGCAATAATCATTGTGGTTGATTGACTGGGGAAAATATACTTTGTATAAAGTTTAGGTAAGCTGCTTGGTGATATTTATATCTTTATTTGGGGTAGAGAGTGAGACCCTAGGTTTCCTGGCTTGCCAGATGTATTTTAATGTTATTTTCTGGACTGCAAGAAAAAATTTGTTTGGAAGGATTATTGGTATTGTTCAAAAGAGATACAAAAATTTAGGTAATAACATAGTCTTGATAGCTGCTAGTCTTCCAGCCGGTAGAGTTCCTTGTGCGCCAATATCTGGGTAGGCTTTAAACCTAGGCTATTTTATACCCCCCCAAAAAAAGAGATGGTAGTCTGCTGCCCCACAAACAAAAAAAGAAGCTTTTAATTGGATTAAGGTGTTTAGGAGAACCCATTTAGGAAGGACTTCCATCTTGGTAGTACTAATTTTATAGTATGAAATTTCTGAGAATTGGTGAAGAACATAAAATAAAGTAAAAGTGATGGATTGGTAAGGAATAGAATGTCATCTGTAAATAGAGATAGTTTGTAGGTGTAATAAAGGGGGTGAACTTTTATTAATATTAATAATTTGTATTAATTGATTTTAATAACAAATATTAGTACATATGCAGGATCAATAATTAAACCTTCTGATAAACTGTTAGTGAGCAATAACTTACATGCACACAAGTAATAATAGTATCAAATAGATTTACTTATCTTTGTATGATTATAGTTACAAGCACTGCCAGTTCTGCATCCATTCAGCACAATCGGGGAGCCCCACAGCCTTTGGTGCAAGACCTTCAGGTTCCCGATAACCAAGCGATGATCCAAATGTTCTGGCACTCGTTCAGGAGCCCCAGGGGAAGCTACTGACACATGGTGGGGGCCCCCTTAGTTCTTAGCAATATTTTGTCATGAACCAAAGATCTAAGTAAACTATTTAATAACTGTTTAGAAGGCCTATTTGTTGCTCAAATAAGTTGTACATAGCGTGTATTGTATATCTGCTGTCTGTTTGCTAATTCCAAGGATATTTGCTGGGTTACAATATCTGTGTTTACTGTTTACCCAGCAATATTCGTAGAACAAAGACATTGGACAATAGCTGTCCAAAAATCTGTATTTCGGCAAAGGAGATGTATATATTGTAAATCATTATAAAATCAATGGAAAATCCACTATGCTACAGTATAATTGTTGGTCAATCAAATACCCATGTATAGATAGATGTTTTCTAATAGATACAGAAGTACAAAAATGAGTGGTGACAGTGGGCAACCTCCTTGAGTGCCATTTGAAAAAGGGAAAAAAGGAGACATGACCCTATTTTATTTTTCTTTTTAAGAAAATAAACCTTGAGTTGACAATCCACTGAAATAAAAACATTGCCCCAAAAATTGGAGGCTCATTTCTCAAACTAATGTATTCATATTTCTAGCACTGAGCAATCTGTATGGAATGTTGTTATTTCAGACTTGTTCACCATACAATTAATGAATAAATCAATGCAAAAACCAGAAAAGAAGGAGGGGCATATCTGTAAATGAAGGGACAGAAAGCTTCACTGGCAACAGCAATGTAATGCAGATCTTGTAAGTGTTTGGAGGAATATGACATTTTCCACTAGTATTGTGTTCTATTATTGTTGTGTGGTTGTACCAGAACCAGGATCCAGAGCTGTTGCATTAGGGGACTGTGTTAGTCAATTATACAACTTTTAAATGATAAATAGCTATGTAGGTCCAACTTGCAGCTATTGTTCTGAAGGTAGTAGATGTCCATTGCAATTTTCCAAGAGATATCAAATAAATACTATAGGAAGCACCTCCCACCTATAAAAAGACAAAGTAAAATGCAGAGAGTGAGCAGGATCAAGGTCAATAAAAATATATCAGATGTATGACTAAATAGCTTTTAATACTTCATTAAAATAACGTATGTCAAAAGCAAGAAAAGAAAAAGATTAAAATTCTAGGGTAGAGGCAGGATCACTGGTACTGGTGTTCCTATGCCAATGATGTCTTTAGGGTAGTTCGGGGGGAAAAAGAAATGGATGATGATGATTGTGGCTTTCAGGATGCCCTAAATATCAGCTACCACATATTACATCAGAAAAATAGAACTGGGCACAGTAAGCATCCTATCTGTTCTAATAATAAACCCATTATTTTGAGTTTATCAATTGGTTAGGTGTTATCTAAGACATCCAGCCCACAGCCACCCAAACCATCAACATCCACCCCCCCATGTGTCCCATCAACAATGACAGAGTTCACAACACCTCACACCCTGCCAACCTACCCACAGCTAAAAGGCAATGCCTTTGACAAAGCACAGGCTGACTGAGTGAAACATGTATCAGGCGCTTTTAGCTGTAGGTCGGTAGGCAGTGTGAGGCCTTGTGAACTCCATCATTGTTGATGGGAGACATTTCCTACATTGCAATTCTCCCCAAGCTGTATTCCTTGGCACCCATTCAGTGGAGTCGCTGGGCTTCCCATTCTCTCCCACCAGTACCAGGGGGGTTCCCAGGTTTGCCTTATCACCAGCAAGTAGGCACACTGTGTATGCTGGAGGCTGACCCATGTCTAGAAGGGCTCACCAGGAAAGGCATACAGTAGTATAGAACAGTACTTGTGTAAACTTATGGTAAATTAGCCCTTCTGTATACCACAAACCACACCTTATTTTACCCAGGATGAGACTGTATCCTTCAGGGGTGAACTCTCGCTTTGTATGGGGGCCGGGTAGATATGTGTTGTATCTCTCAAGAAATGGGCGTCAGTGGTTCTTAACATTGAAACCATGAACTGTTTATTTACACAGCCACTTGGGAGTAACTACAGCACAGAATAGGTAGGTAGTAGCATCTGACAGACCATGCAGTACTTACAATGAATGGTCGCAATGACTCTCTCCCCGCAGGGCACAATGGGTTAACTCCCAGCTTTCAGGTTATGGCTTCCAGTGGAGCCTGGGTGATCACTATCTAACCCTAGGTCTGTACACTGTTAACCCTACTCTGGGCAGTATTATGCCCAGGATAATTATCCCTCTACAATTCCTTGTCGGAGCCAGAAGCTGCTCACTAGCTAGCCCTGCCTGTCTATCACACCTAGGGGTACATTCATGAAACCACGAGTTCAAATCCTGAATGGGATAAATTCGGATTGGATACGATAATTGCTTAAGATCACAAATATGCTTATGAAAAAATCGTATTAGTCATGATAATATCGTATTGGCGATCCGAAAGTTATGAAATTTTCATACCGAACGATCATAAAATGCAGGAAAACCTTTCCGACTTTGATCCTTCGGTGCATGATTTTGGAAGCCTCCCATAGGGCTCAATGGCACTCTGCAGCTCCAACCCGGCCCAAGGAAAGTCTCCCATAGGGCTCAATGGCACTCTGCAGCTCCAACCCGGCCCAAGGAAAGTCTCCCATAGGGCTCAATGGCACTCTGCAGCTCCAACCCGGCCCAAGGAAAGCTTCCCATAGGGCTCAATGGCACCCTGCAGCTGCAACCTGGCCCAAGGAAAGTCTCCCATAGGGCTCAATGGCACTCTGCAGCTCCAACCCGGCCCAAGGAAAGTCTCCCATAGGGCTCAATGGCACTCTGCAGCTCCAACCCGGCCCAAGGAAAGTCTCCCATAGGGCTCAATGGCACTCTGCAGGTCCAACCTGGCCCTTGGAAAGTCTCCCATAGGGCTCAATGGGACTCTGCAGCTCCAACCCCGCCCAAGGAAAGTCTCCCATAGGGCTCAATGGCACTCTGCAGCTCCAACCCGGCCCAAGGAAAGTCTCCCATAGGACTCAATGGCACTCTGCAGCTCCAACCCGGCCCAAGGAAAGTCTCCCATAGGGCTCAATGGCACTCTGCAGCTCCAACCCAGCCCAAGGAAAGCCTCCCATAGGGCTCAATGGCACTCTGCAGCTCCAACCCGGCCCAAGGAAAGTCTCCCATAGGGCTCAATGGCACTCTGCAGCTCCAACCTGGCCCAAGGAAAGTCTCCCATAGGGCTCAATGGCACTCTGCAGCTCCAACCCGGCCCAAGGAAAGCCTCCCATAGGGCTCAATGGCACTCTGCAGCTCCAACCCGGCCCAAGGAAAGTCTCCCATAGGGCTCAATGGCACTCTGCAGCTCCAACCCGGCCCAAGGAAAGCCTCCCATAGGGCTCAATGGCACTCTGCAGCTCCAACCCGGCCCAAGGAAAGTCTCCCATAGGGCTCAATGGCACTCTGCAGCTCCAACCCGGCCCAAGGAAAGTCTCCCATAGGGCTCAATAGCACTCTGCAGCTCCAACCCGGCCCAAGGAAAGTCTCCCATAGGGCTCAATGGCACTCTGCAGCTCCAACTCGGCCCAAGGAAAGTCTCCCTTAGGGCTCAATTGCACTCTGCAGCTCCAACCTGGCCCAAGGAAAGTCTCCCATAGGGCTCAATGGCACTCTGCAGCTCCAACCCGGCCCAAGGAAAGTCACCCATAGGGCTCAATGGCACTCTGCAGCTCCAACCTGGCCCAAGGAAAGTCTCCCATAGGGCTCAATGGCACTCTGCAGCTCCAACTCGGGCCAAGGAAAGTCTCCCATAGGACTCAATGGCACTCTGCAGCTCCAAACTGGCCCAAGGAAAGTCTCCCATAGGGCTCAATGGCACTCTGCAGCTCCAACCCGGCCCAAGGAAAGTCTCCCATAGGGCTCAATGGCACTCTGCAGCTCCAACCTGGCCCACGAAAAGTCTCCCATAGGGCTCAATGGCACTCTGCAGCTCCAACCCGGCCCAAGGAAAGTCTCCCATAGGGCTCAATGGCACTCTGCAGCTCCAACCCGGCCCAAGGAAAGTCTCCCATAGGGCTCAATGGCACTCTGCAGCTCCAACCCGGCCCAAGGAAAGTCTCCCATAGGGCTCAATGGCACTCTGCAGCTCCAACCCGGCCCAAGGAAAGCCTCCCATAGGGCTCAATGGCACTCTGCAGCTCCAACCCGGCCCAAGGAAAGTCTCCCATAGGGCTCAATGGCACTCTACAGCTCCAACCCGGCCCAAGGAAAGCCTCCCATAGGGCTCAATGGCACTCTGCAGCTCCAACCCTGCCCAAGGAAAGTCTCCCATAAGACTCAATGGCACTCTGCAGCTCCAACCTGGCCCACAAAAAGTCTCCCATAGGGCTCAATGGCACTCTGCAGCTCCAACCCGGCCCAAGGAAAGCCTCCCATAGGGCTCAATGGCACTCTGCAGCTCCAACCCGGCCCAAGGAAAGTCTCCCATAGGGCTCAATGGCACTCTGCAGCTCCTTTCCTACTCGGCACGACAATACAATTTTGTCGCAAAAAATACAAAAAATTTGCCCAAGGTATGAAAAAGTCACCGAAAATAAGCTCGGAGCGTTCATGGATTAGTAAATGTCCCCCGAAGTGTGACCTATAACAGGAGCTGCCTATTCTGTCTAGGGCCTTTCTATTCCTAGATTCCACAGTATCTCTCTTCCTGCTTGTTCAGGCAGAGAGTTTCCAAAATGGTCTCCAGCCTCATGGCTGCTCAGCCCTTTTACATTATATTACACCACAGGGCTAAACTGTGGAACTGCAAAAGGTCACACTAAGACCCAGGAAAACCCTACACTTTATTATTATTATTATTATTATTATTATTAACATTTATTTATAAAGCGCCAACATATTCCACAGTGCTGTACAACACTTGCCACAATTAGTACGGAATTATTGGAAGTATCAATTTATGGCAGAGTTTGCTCCATCTGATCTTGGTACAAAATGTATTTTTCCTTCTTCATGATGTAAAAGGCAATTTTACTAAACAAAATAAATTAGGATTTCAGTTCCAACCTTTACTTCTTTTGGTCTAGAATATAACTCTAAATTGATAGTTTTATAAAAGGCCAGCGCTCCCCCAGGTGCTGGTGCCTATATTCATTCTTCCAAGCAAATCCTCTCTCTGCTCTCTATAAAATGAGGGTTGGATGAGCCGGGCCCCTTACTCTGTTCTACACACACAGCCCAACCCTGGGGCCCCTGTGTCTCTCTGTGCCACTGACTGTTACTGGGGCAAATCCTCTCTCTGCTCTCTATAAAATGAGGGTTGGATGAGCCAGGCCCTTTACTCTGTTCTACACACAGCCCAACCCTGGGGCCCCTGTGTCTCTCTGTGCCACTGACTGTTACTGGGGCAAATCCTCTCTCTGCTCTCTATAAAATGAGGGTTGGATGAGCCGGGCCCCTTACTCTGTTCTACACACACAGCCCAACCCTGGGGCCCCTGTGTCTCTCTGTGCCACTGACTGTTACTGGGGCAAATCCTCTCTCTGCTCTCTATAAAATGAGGGTTGGATGAGCCAGGCCCCTTACTCTGTTCTACACACACAGCCCAACCCTGGGGCCCCTGTGTCTCTCTGTGCCACTGACTGTTACTGGGGCAAATCCTCTCTCTGCTCTCTATAAAATGAGGGTTGGATGAGCCGGGCCCCTTACTCTGTTCTACACACACAGCCCAACCCTGGGGCCCCTGTGTCTCTCTGTGCCACTGACTGTTACTGGGGCAAATCCTCTCTCTGCTCTCTATAAAATGAGGGTTGGATGAGCCGGGCCCCTTACTCTGTTCTACACACACAGCCCAACCCTGGGGCCCCTGTGTCTCTCTGTGCCACTGACTGTTACTGGGGGAATGCTCTCTCTGCTCTCTATAAAATGAGGGTTGGATGAGCCGGGCCCCTTACTCTGTTCTACACACACAGCCCAACCCTGGGGCCCCTGTGTCTCTCTGTGCCACTGACTGTTACTGGGGCAAATCCTCTCTCTGCTCTCTATAAAATGAGGGTTGGATGAGCCGGGCCCCTTACTCTGTTCTACACACACAGCCCAACCCTGGGGCCCCTGTGTCTCTCTGTGCTACTGACTGTTACTGGGGCAAATCCTCTCTCTGCTCTCTATAAAATGAGGGTTGGATGAGCCGGGCCCCTTACTCTGTTCTACACACACAGCCCAACCCTGGGGCCCCTGTGTCTCTCTGTGCCACTGACTGTTACTGGGGCAAATCCTCTCTCTGCTCTCTATAAAATGAGGGTTGGATGAGCCGGGCCCCTTACTCTGTTCTACACACACAGCCCAACCCTGGGGCCCCTGTGTCTCTGTGCCACTGACTGTTGCTAGGAGAATCTTCTGCATTATATAGGGGCATATTGACTTCATGGTGGGCAATGCTGGGAGTCACTGCTGTATGTTTTTCTGTAAAAGTGCTGATCTATCTGATACTTATGTGTGTGGGACCCTGCAGGTCTGGAGATCAGCCCCTCAGTCCAGCCTGTCACCTGCAGATTATTAAAGCACCAAAGGAATATGAATACATAAAGGAAGGAGACATCATGCTCGGAGGGGTGATGGCTTCACATTTCTATATGATTAATTCTATTGTTCCATGGGACAATTCCAGTAGCTTTGTCTGTATTTGGTAAGTCCTATCTCCTACAGCCACTAAATGAGAGAAAGGGGTAACAGTAGAAAGTAAGGGACTTTCCCTGCATGGGTGGCCAGAAATGTTTGGTAGACTCTTGGAACAAAAATGCAGCCCAGTGTCAAATAAGTGCCATTTCCTTCCCTAAAGGACAAACACACTCACTCTACAGTGACTTCTTGCTTACAAAATGAAACATTTCTCTTCCCCCAATAAAACACTATGGGACAAGAGTAGATCTTTGGTTAAATATGCCCCTAAGCTCTACAGGTCCTCCCGAAAAGTGTATGCATTGCAATGCAGCCCTAGAAATAATATATATCTGTATAGACACAGGTGGAAGCAACCAATCATCAATCAGATTTCATTGTCTGCTTTGTGCTGCACTTATTAAAAATTACTAGTGATTGGTTACTTTGAGGTAATGCAATATTGTATCTACTGTATGGACATAGCACGTTACTCTTCATAATCTAAACTCTTAATGGACTTAATGGTAGAGAAAAAATTAGTCAGGACTGTCAGGGTCTTCATTATCCTTCTCCTGGCTTTCTTAAACTCTTGAGGTGTGGGTCTGGGAAACTTTCTAGGCACTGAAATTCCAGGTTTTTTCTCCCTGGGTCCAAATACACAATGTATCCAGAGTGAAGCTGGCCATACATGTACTAATAAAATTGTCCAAAACCTGCTTTTGCATTATTTTTGGACTATGTGTGGGCTCCAAATAATCATCCCAGTGTATTGTGTATAGTGCAATATCCTTGGGGGACCTACCATGTAAGTCACTTTCATACAATTGGTGCCTGCCAACTATCTCATGTTAAGAACATCCTCTAATTTGTATTTTAAGAGGTTTATCCTACAATTTCAGGCTGAATGTTAGTTTCCGATATTTAAACCTACAACCGATATCAGAACATTCATGGAAAGAAGACTTAAATCTGAACTTGCATGGGCAGATTTACCTTTTGTGTTACCAGGATAATGGGCAACTTTAGCAGTGAAACTAATCACAATGAGATTGATCCTTGATACAGTATATAATAGATTGCCCTCACTTTCACTGTTAGTGAAGTCTTCTGGTCTGTAACCCCTCCCTAAATAAATGGGTATATACAGGTGAAATTTAAATATGGGGTCAACAGACTGGTAATTCCATAGCAATTACTGGGGAACTTTGACCAAAGTCTCATATTTTTATAAAAAAGATTGTTAGTGCTTAACCTCAAATGTGACCCATACTCATAGACTTTCATTAATCGTCTTTGCCCCAGCCAACCTTAACATTGTTGTAATAGGGGAGAAGGGTAGAAATGCAGCTTGGGATAATTATGAGCTTATTTATGTTAATGTGAAATTTGAGAACTGGAAACGGGTACTAAGAACTAAAAATGCACAAGGAGCCTCCCCCCCCCCACACACACATATTGCAAGAAAGAGGGGGTGATTACCCAATGTATTACAGCCTCTAGAGCCCTTCCCTTACATCTGGATAAATGAAATGTGCAAACAAACACAATATTTTAAGAAAGTCCCACTAGTTGCCATGGAGAGTACAAAATATCCATAACTGATTAAATGCCATAGAGCCATAGTAAGGCTTGGAATGAATATTGATGCCGCAGTATCTGACAATTGGATTTCAAATGTGTTGTAGGTTCAAATTTTGCTTTAGGGAAAGCTGTTTGATTATCTCCATTCTTTGCAGTGTTTGGTACAAGTCACAATTCCTGTTATCCAGTCTTTCTAGCTACAAATGTAGTTTAACCCTTTCCCTGCCAACTATGTAGGTACTACATTGTTTTAAAAAAAAGCATTTATGTGCCAACAATGTAGTACCTACGTTATTGGTACTAATGCAATTCTCTCTGTACCGGCGCCTTTTGCCGCCAGTGCAGAGAGTCAGCTGTGCCCCCAACCCCCTCGGCAATGAGCCAAGGGGGCTGGTAAGTTGGTCCAGCGATGCAATCGCATTGCAGGACCGACCTACAAGCAGCGGATGCGATCACAATGTTATCAAAATTGCCAACTTTAGGAAAGCTTTGTGGCTTGGTACTTAGGAGTAGAAAGACTTGGGTACCTATTTTAGATTCAGGGGAATGTGTACTTTCCAAAAATATATGGCTTTCTGGGGTGAGTGTACTTTTTTCTAGCTTTATCCCACATATAATGATGTAAATGTGTTGATTTTGCAGAAGCTGAAATGACAGAAATTATAGATCATATGGGGGTATGTTCACATTGGGGCCCCTACATGCCACATATTTAGGTTAACCTATACATATTGGGCATCACACTGTTCAGTGGCCCCTGGTGTTCATATTTAGGGTGTTTTATTTGGTTACTTTATGGCCTGTAGGAGATAAGATACTATAGACTGGAAGCTTTGAAGTGATTTTTAAAACATTTCACAAATTTTGATAAAACCAATAATTTTAGGAAAGCATTGCAACTTGGTAGTTTGGAGCAGACAGAAAGTTCTACCTATTCTGGATTCCCCAGAATCTGTTCTTTCTAAAAATGTATAATTTTCTGGGATAAACCTTCTGTTAGTGGAATTTTTGGCCTTGAAATCTAAAGTATGCAGCTTTCTGGCGCAGTGCTTTGGAAATTTGGTAGTGTACTGCTGGGAGTTTTTGACCTATACAAGTGAGAAATCTCCATAAAACTATATATATTTGGTATTGGCACGTTCAGGAGACATAGGGCTTTCCAATTCAGTTGTATTTTTAATGCATAAAATATTATTTGCTTCTGGTGTATGTGTTAATAATATGGGAAATATTATTTATTTATTTATTTTCATTTTTTAGACATTTAGAAGCCTATATCTTGTTACAGAATTGGAATTACACAAAAATTCTACCATATTTTGAAAGCTTAGGTTGTCCTGAAAAAAACAATATATTGTTTTCCTGGGTAAACTAAAATTCCCCCTGAGGAAAGGCCCCTAAAGTGAAACAGTGCAAAATGTTCAAAAACTGTCCGGCAGTAGAAGTTCCGTTTTGTACAAAACGGCTGGCAGTGAAAGGGTTACACATTTCTCTCTTATTAGCACAATGCAAATTCCCCATTTTATCATGCCATGCTTGTTGTGTAGAAATTGCTTTATAGTATGCTTTGTCCCTCTTTGTCTCCTTCTGCTTCTATTTCCTCACCTTCTTCTTGACTTGGAGACTGGCTTGAATTATAAACATTTTTTATATTTTTAACCACATTAATATTTTTTTTTACACATTCACGGATGGTCTGTGATTATTATGTGTTAATAATGTTTTCCTTGATCTGAAATCAGACATTTTCTGAGGAGATGTCAGTGATATTGGAGGCATCAACTCTTGAACTAAAGGGCTGTTTATGGTGGTCAAATATAAGGAGAAAGATTAACATAGCTATGTGCAAAGTAACTCTGGTAAAAAGAATTACAATGTCTATGTGGTGTTGTGTTGTTGGCAACTTACATGATCCCCTCCTATTAAAGTTTGTGGTTGAGTGTCCATTGTAAGTTCTTTTTTCTCTGTAAAGCTGCCCCACTGCACCCCCTTGGTCTCTATAGAAGTTGCCAAAAAATATAATTATAGATGCAAGAAAATTCACCAATGAGAATTCTAATGAGCAAAAACTTCATTATAAATGCAAAAGAAGTGACCAATGAGAATGCTGATTCCCAGCACTGTGTCAGGCCCCTTGCTGGTACCTTACATATAGAGATAATGATGGCATTTACTCACATCAGCTGGGATTCTCATTGGAGGATTCTTTTGCATTTCAATGCTGCCAATGCGGGCCCTAGAGAGCTGGGAAAGTTTTATTGGGCAATATTGCTTTAAGAATACAACCCTGATGTTGCTGGACTACAGAGAGAACCGGAGTTTGTAGCCAAAATCAGGGACTGGACCAAAGGTTATAAAGGGTTCCCTGCTGCAGCATCCAACTAGAACCAGTGTGAAAAAGAGTGTCTGTATTATTAATGCCCATCCAGAGTGAGACTGTGGGACTGTGATATTAAAAAGGTCTGTGCTAGTTAGACACTGCTAATGAGACAGATAGGTCACCACATATCCCCAGTGCAGGATTATTTTCTGTAATAGATGCCAGTTGCATTTTTCTACTTTTACATAAAATTAATTTTTGTTGCTGCAAAGTGTGTGTATGTGTGTGCTCCTCAGTGGCCACTAGGTGGAGGCACTGCCCTGTAAATATGAGTTCCCCAGTATCTTTTATGCAAAGAGGTCAGGTCTGTTGGATTCCAAATACAGATAAACAGCCAAGAAAGGGAAAAAATAGTTAAATATAGTTTCTTAAATCCCCAATGAGAAGAGAAAAGAGAATAATCAACAATGTTTGAAGATAGGCCAAGCAGAATTAAGAGAACTTAGCACAAGCTGATGGATTCCAACTGGAACATTGTTGTAAAATAATTCACTTTATAAATTTCTAATAATGATTGTAAAATGAATTAAAGATAATTTATTATATTATTATTCATTATCTCAGTCCAAATGAACAGGCTTTCCGCTACTTGGTGGATTTTCGCTTTGCCATTGAGCAAATTAACAAGGATTTGGCCTGGTCAGCCAACCTGACCCTGGGGTACCATTTATCTGATTCCTGTGGGGATGCACGGAAGGCTGTGAGAAGCGTATTACAGATATTATCTGGTACCAGGGAGCCAGTTCCCAATTACTCCTGTGTGGGAAAGAGAAACATTGCTGGGTTTATTGGGGATCTCACCTCAGAGACAACTGTACCCATAGCCCAGATTCTGAGTCGGCTTGGATATTCCCAGGTGAGAAACTTTTAATCCTTTGAAGATGTCTGGAAATTAGGGATAAATGTTTGTACAGCCAACTGTCAACCTGGAATCCTTTCCTTTTGCAAATGTTACAGTTTAGTTTAGGCATATGACAAAAATTTACTGAGCAAACATATTCCATTTTAAAATGCATCTCACATTTGAATATACAAATTAGGGCATAGATTTGGTTTGTTCACTTTCCAAATCTTTTGCAAAGAATTCCCTTTTCTGTTGAATCAAAAAATTGTAGATCCGGTGCATCCCTACTAGAGACAAGTGTGTGATTTGTTTGTTGGAAATAGTTAGTTTTTTGTTTAAATTTATATTTCTACTAAACACTCAGAAAACGTTGCCATGGTAGAGGATGTGTTATATGTGTTACATTCGACTCTTTTAGGTAATTATTTTGTACATAAGACTAGAAATAATATTGGATTGTTATATTAAAGGTCTGTTTTTATTCAAAACTAACATGTTGGGGTCATTAAACATCTGATGAAGGGGCTGTATCTGAAACAATGTTTGAATAAACAAACACATTTATTTTGAGGATATTATGGCAGATACTTGTTTGTGTATTTAGATTTAAAAATTCAACTTTTGCATGACAATCCCAACAGGGAGCTTTTACTGCTTCTTTAAAAGAGAAAAGTGATATTCTTTATGCTTTAGCATCTCTCCATCCCTACAGATCAGTTACGGAGCGACAGACCCATCGCTCAGAGACAGACACACCTTCCCGTACTTCTTCCGCACAGTACAAAGTGATGAAGCCAATTATTTTGCTTTAAGTAAATTACTGAGACATTTTGGCTGGACCTGGGTTGGAATAATTACATCTAATGATATGAGTGGGGAGGAAGAACATCACAATTTGGCCAAATATCTCTCTAGGGAAGGCGTCTGCATTGAGTTTTCAATAAAGATACAAATCTATAAAGTAAAGACGTATTCTTTTAATCAACATGAAAGCACAATTAAGGGATCCTCTACCAGTGTCATTATTCTTAGTGGAACAGCTTCCGTTATGTTTGTGGCAGTATTACCTTATGTGCTGCAAGAAAAGACTTTGATCCTTTCATCTAATTGGGGGAATAACGACATTGTTGTTGGATCCGCTATAGAAATATTTAATTACAGTTTGGTGTTTGTGCCACGTTACCATTACGATCTCGGGACTCCTGAAATGAGCAGGTTTCTAGAGGATTTACATCCATCAAAATTCCCAGATGATGAGTTAATTGAAGATATCTTCCTAATGTTCCATTTGTGTTTGTCAAAAGACCAAAACAAGAATAATTTGTATCAATTTACTTCCCAGCTTACCCCCCATAACTGCACTGGGCTGGAGCGTATCAAAGACATTTATTATTTTAGTGGTAAAGCCAATTCTCCCCGAGTGCATCTGGCAGTTGATATAATGTCCCGAGCTCTTCATGATATGAACATGTTGTTTATCAAGAAATCCATTAAGCCTCCTTATAAGTACCAGGTAATTATCACAAATACTAGGGCAGTGCCCTGTGTATGACTAGGTCTCTGACTTAAACAGATAAACACCTAAACACTTTGGGGCTCATTTATAAACATTGAGCAAATTTGTACTTGGGCAGTAACCCATGGCAACCAATCAAATCCTTGTATTTATTGTTTACCTGGCAGCTTGGTGAAAAAAAACCAATCACTGACTGGTTGCTATGGGTTACTACACATGGGCACATGTTCCCAGTGTTTATAAATGAGCCCCCTTCTCTTCCATTAATAATTCTTCAGGTGCAGAGATAACAGAGGGTGCCTCAGTGCTTATAGCAATGGCTATTTATACAGAATGTGCTGTAAATTAGCGGGATCCACAACAGACACTTTCTTAGATTTAAAGAGATCCAGACACCAGAAATGAAACCTTTTTTACATATGTCATAACATTGTCTTTGCGTGCTATTTAAAATTTTGCCATAAAAGTATTTGGCCAAGGTTTTACATTCCCTATTAGGGATGTAGCGAACTGTTCGCCCTTGAACTAATTCGCGCGAACATCGGGTGTTCGCAAGTCCGCAAATTCGCGAACTTTTGGCGATGTTCGCCATTTGGATTCGCCTTAGCTGGCGCCAAATTTTGACCTCTCACCCCAGACCAGCAGATACATGTCAGGCAATCAGGCAGCTCTCCCTCCTGGGCCACCCCCCCCCTTGGACCACTCCCTTCCATATATAAACCGAAGCCCAGCAGCCATTTTACATTCTGCCTGTGTGTGCTTGAAGAGATAGTGTAGGGAGAGAAGCTGTGATTGATTTGAGGGAGAGTTTAAGTAGGATTTCTGGCTAGTAATCTACTACTGCTCTGTATTTGTGTGGGGATAGGAGCTGTGCATTCATTTCAGGGAGAGTTTAAGTAGGATTTCTGGCTAGTAATCTACTTTCTACTGCTCTGTATTTGTGTGGGGATAGGAGCTGTGCATTCATTTCAGGGAGAGTTTAAGTAGGATTTCTGGCAAGTAATCTACTTTCTACTGCTCTGTATTTGTGTGGGGATAGGAGCTGTGCATTCATTTCAGGGAGAGTTTAAGTAGGATTTCTGGCTAGTAATCTACTACTGCTCTGTATTTGTGTGGGGATAGGAGCTGTGCATTCATTTCAGGGAGAGTTTAAGTAGGATTTCTGGCAAGTAATCTACTTTCTACTGCTCTGTATTTGTGTGGGGATAGGAGCTGTGCATTCATTTCAGGGAGAGTTTAAGTAGGATTTCTGGCTAGTAATCTACTACTGCTCTGTATTTGTGTGGGGATAGGAGCTGTGCATTCATTTCAGGGAGAGTTTAAGTAGGATTTCTGGCTAGTAATCTACTTTCTACTGCTCTGTATTTGTGTGGGGATAGGAGCTGTGCATTCATTTCAGGGAGAGTTTAAGTAGGATTTCTGGCTAGTAATCTACTTTCTACTGCTCTGTATTTGTGTGGGGATAGGAGCTGTGCATTCATTTCAGGGAGAGTTTAAGTAGGATTTCTGGCTAGTAATCTACTTTCTACTGCTCTGTATTTTTTGTCTAAATAACAATTTGTCTAAATAACAATAATAATTCCGTGTCCAGAAACATCACTTGAGTGACGGTTTTCCACCAGCAATAAAATATTCCGTATCCACTACTGTATACGTTGCCCTTGCAGGCCTTGTTGCCCGGTGTCTGCAACCAAGTGCCACCTAGCTGTGTGATCTTTTTCACAATCTGTCTAAATTACAATAATAATTCCGTGTCCAGAAACATCACCCAAGTTGTTGTTGTTTTGTAAAAATAAAAAAAATGCCAGGCAAAGGCAGGCCGCCACGCAGAGGCACTAGGGGCCGTGCTGCTATGATATCCTGTGGCCCTAGGAAATTGCCCAGTTTTCCGAAGGCACTTACCCTGAACTCCCAAAATGCTTAAGAGGTAGTTGACTGGCTTACACAGCACACCCCATCCTCTACTGTTTCTAACTTTGCCACAACATCCTCATCCTCCTCTGCTATGGGCACCCCACGTACCACTTCCTCCACCACCGCCGCCCCTTCTTCACTGGAGTCAGAGGAGTTATTTACTCATGAGTTTGTTGAACTGAGTGATGCGCAACCATTATTGCCAGAAGAAGATGAAGGAGATGAGGACGTTACACCAGATATCATAATTCAGGCAGGCAACACAACAGAGATGGACATAAGGTGTGATGAGGTCCCCGCTGCTGCTGTCTTCTGTGAGCTGTCAGAAGAAATTGATGCATCTGAGGAGAATGATGATGAGGAGAGTGATATTTTGTGGGTGCCCACAAGAAGAGAGCAAGAGGAGGATAGTTCAGATGGAGAGACGGAGAGTCAGAGAGGCAGGAGGAGATTAAGACTTAGAAGAAGCAGGGACAGCTCCCAGGGAACAGTAGGGCAACAACATAAATCGGCACCTGTGGTCAGCCAGCCAACGCACCCGCCAACTTCTACTGTTACTGCTAGAAAGCCCACATCAAAAGGCTCAGCAGTGTGGCATTTTTTTAATGTGTGTGCCATTGACAAAAGCGCTGTAATTTGCAATGAGTGCAGTCAGAAACTGAGTCTTGGGAAGCCCAACACCCACTTAGGTACAACTGCTATGCGAAGGCACATGAACGCCAAACACAAAGCACTATGGGAGCAACACCTCAAAGGCAGCAGCCAAACGCTAAGCCACCCTCCTTCTGCTCCAGCATCTTACTGCTCTACCTCTGCTGTCCTTGACCCGTCTCAACCACCCTCCACTCCGCCTTCCAGTTCCTGCTCATCTGCCCCCAGCCAAGTTTCTGTGAGGGCCATGTTTGAGCGTAAGAAACCAATGCCTCCGAGTCATCCCCTTGCCCGGCGTCTGACAGCTGGATTGTCTGCACTCTTAGCCCGCCAGCTTTTACCATACCAGCTGGTGGACTCTGAGGCTTTCCACCAATTTGTAGCAATTGGGACACCGCAGTGGAAGGTACCCAGCCGCAATTTTTTTTCACAGAAGGGAATACCACACCTGTACCAGCATGTGCAGAGCCAAATCACCGCATCTCTGTCATTTAGTGTTGGGGCAAAGGTCCATATGACTACTGACACATGGTCCTCCAAGCATGGTCAGGGCAGGTATGTCACCTACACTGCCCACTGGGTGAACCTGGTGATGGCTGGGAAGCAGGGAATGCGTGGTTCAACAACAGTGGAGTTGGTGTCACCGCCACGGGTTGCATGCGGGTCTGCCACCACCTCTACTCCTCCTTTGCTCTCTAACTCGTCTTCTAACTCGTCTTCTAAGTCGTCTTCTAACTTGGCTTCTTCCTCGGCTTCTTCCTCCTCTGCTGCTGTGTCCTCCTCCACACCTGTGCACCCCCAGCTCCACATAGGCTATTCGACGTGCCAGGTACGCCGTTGTCATGCTGTCTTGGGCATGACGTGCCTGGAAAGTAGAAACCATACCGGATCTGTACTCCTGTCATCTCTGCACTCACAGGCCGATCGGTGGCTGACCCCACACCAACTGAAAATTGGAAAAGTGGTGTGTGAGAACGGAAGCAATCTGTTGGCAGCACTGAGACTGGGCAATTTAACACATGTGCCCTGCATGGCACATGTTTTAAATTTGATAGTCCAACGGTTTGTCTCGAAGTACCCAGGATTGCAGGACATTCTCAGGCAGTCCAGGAAGGTGTCTGGCCATTTCAGACGTTCCTACACAGCCATGGCATGCCTTGCTGACATTCAGCGGCGGCACAACTTGCCAGTCAGGCGTTTAATTTGCGACAGCCAGACTCGCTGGAATTCAACGCTCCTCATGTTTGAACGTCTGCTGCAACAACAAAGAGCCATCAATGAATACCTATTTGAACTGGGTGGTAGGACTGGATCTGCAGAGCTGGGGATTTTTTTCCCCCGTTACTGGGTGCTTATGCGCGACGCCTGCAGGCTGATGCGCCCTTTTGACGAGGTCACAAATATGGTTAGTCGCACTGAAGGCACCATCAGCGACCTAATACCCTTTGCTTTTTTTCTTGAGCGTGCCGTGCGACGAGTGACAGATGACGCTGTAGACCAGCGTGACCAAGAGCCTGATTTCTGGGCGGAATCACCAGAACGTTCCCAGGCACCTGCTGCAACGCAGGGAGAGGTGTCAGAAGTGGAGTCAGAGGAGGAAGGTGGCTTTGTGGAGGCAGAAGACCAACAGGAGCAGGCTTCCCAGGGGGCTTGTGGTCACCTTTTGTGGAGCCCTGGTCTTGTACGTGGCTGGGGGGAGGAGACGGTGGTGGATGAGGACGTAGTCCTTGATAACGAGGAAGGGGAGATGGATACCTCTGCATCCAACCTTGTGAGAATGGGGTCTTTCATGCTGTCATGCCTGTTGAAGGACCCCCGTATCAAGAAGCTTAAGGAGAAGGACCTGTACTGGGTGGCAACGCTACTAGACCCTTGTTACAAGCATAAAGTGGCAGAAATGTTACCAACGTACCACAAGTCCGAAAGGATGCTGCATTTCCAAACCAGCCTGCAAAACATGTTGTACAATTCTTTTAAGGGTGATGTCACTCCACATTCCAGGGGCAGAGGTGCCGGTAATCCTCCCACGAGCACACCTGCAAGGACAATGCACTTTGGCCACTCTGTAACGTCAGACATGCAAAGTTTTTTCAGTCCAAGGCAGCGCCAGGACCCTTCTGGATCCACCCTCAGAGAACGCCTCGACCGGCAGGTAGTGGACTACCTGGCATTAACTGCAGATATTGACACTCTGAGGAGCGATGAACCCCTGGACTACTTGATCTGTGGCCAGAGCTGTCACAATTTGCCATAAATCTGTTGTCTTGCCCTGCCTCAAGTGTCCTCTCAGAAAGGACCTTTAGTGCAGCAGGAGGGATTGTAACTGAGAAGAGAACTCGCCTAGGTCACAAAAGTGTTGATTACCTGACCTTTATTAAAATGAATGAGGCATGGATCTCGGAGGGTTACTGCACGCCGGAAGACTTGTTCTGACTGCCCATGCAGCTGTCCTTCTCTGCACGCCGCTTGACACCACACACAGCTGTCCTTTAGCGTCCTCCTCCACCACCGTACAAACTAGGGTGCAAATCCTACTGGCTTAATTGTAAGCCAAACTTTTTGGACAGGTAAATCCTGAATTTTTCTCTCTTCTACTCTTCTGTGCTTGTCACCCTATCTGAGTTCTTTGAAAGGGTTTGGCTGGGGCATGGTTATGATACCATCTAGCTTTGATGTTTTTAATGTCTTCTGTGCTTGTTGTCACCCTATCTGAGTTCTTTGAAAGGGTTTGGCTGGGGCATGGTTATTATACCATCTAGCTTTGATGTTTTTAATGTCTTCTGTGCTTGTTGTCACCCTATCTTAGTTCTTTGAAAGGGTTTGCCTGGGGCATGGTTATGATACCATCTATCTGAGATATTTTTTCTGTCCTCTGTGCTTCAGTGGCTGCAACAAAAAAACCATAATTTTTTAGGAATGTACACATTCCTGATTTTTCAGGGTTCTGCAACTGCGGCAAAATCGTATCTTTTATGGTCACCACAGGTGATCGAAAAGGTAGGACAAACCTGGGCCCACACTGCAGAATCAGTGTTTTTTGGTTCACGTTACTGTACATTGAATTACCTCTGCCTGACCATGCACGTGCGCACAAGCCCGGTGACTGCTAAACACACCACTACAGAAATATTCCCACCGACGGGACGAACGTCCTGGAGGTGACAAGCAACTAGTAAAAACTAATATTCGCACACTTGACAGTATCATTAAAGCTTTTTGCGTTTTTTTTCGTTGCAGTAAACGCGGCGTTTTGTCTTTGCGTGTGAACCGGCCGTAACCTTTACACGACTTGATTGGCATGTAGACGCCGGACTTTTTAAAGCAGTTTATTACATAAGTTTAGGAATGTAGTGTGATTTGTGCCCTTTACAGCACAAAACGCAACGCTGTGTCAACAACGTATTTTTCAGAGAAATTTTTGCCATTGATCCCCCTCCTGCATGTCACTGCCCAGGCCGTGGCACCCTTTAAACAACTTTAAAATCAGTTTTCTGCCCAGAAATGGCTTTTCTAGGTTTTAAAGTTCGCCTTCCCATTGAAGTCTATGGGGTTCGCAAAGTTCGCGAACGTTCGCACTTTCCGACGAAAGTTCGCGAACGGGTTCGCGAACATTTTTTTTTAGGTTCGCTACATCCCTATTCCCTATCTGATCCCCCATGTTCCTCTATGAGGGGGCGGCCATATTTGTGCAGCAGGAGGCCGTTAGCATTAGAAGCTATAACTGACAGGCTGAGAAAGGACAGTCAGGTTTTGGGATTTCAAGTAACAATTACTTACAAAAGCAAACCTATCAGTAAAAAACGATCAACACAACCTATAGGCAACTTTTTATGTAGCTTTATATTTTAAAAAGTTGTTTTTTCACGTCCGTATCACTTTAAGGCAGTTTATTTAACACAGTGGGCCGCCATGTTGTTACTTTGTTAGACCATCTTTTGGAAACCAAGGGCTTGCACATGCTCAGTGAGCTCTGGGCTGCTGTCAGGAGGCGGAGCTTAGGGATCGTAGTAAATTGTCAAAACAAACAACACAAGTCACGTTATATCTGCCATAGAAGCTGATTAATAATAAGAATCATAATATGCAGCCTGCACTGGTTCCTGTGTTGCCCTGTAATGTAATGTGGGGTTTAGAGTTTTTGCAATGAAACATTTCCCAGCTCTCCAGAGCCAGTGGCTGCATTAATATGCAAAAGAATCCTCCAATGAGAATCCCAGCTGATGTGAGTAAATCCGGCTCCCTGTTCTCTGTTCCTGCAATTGGAGTTGGGAGCAATAAGCACAGTTTCCCAGCACTCAACAAGTCTGTCCCTGTCATATAATTAAGGGAAAAATTATGTATTTTATATGTTTTTAAAATTATATTTAAATAGCTGACACATAGTGGTGAGAATCTAATCAGAATTCTCATTGGTCATTTCTTTTGCATCTATAATTTTTTTAATTCAACTTCTACAGGGGGCTACAAGGGATCTAAAAATGAATGCTGGAGGGATTCCCATGAATGATACTGGCCAAATGATCCCATTGGCACAGAGACACAGGTGCATCATGGGTACAGGTACATATAAACTAGTGCTGCCCTATTATAGACATTCGGTTACAGCATATCATATACACACTCCCCTCTGTCTAGAAGATAATTGCATTTTCTAAACAAAAGAGCCAGCAGCCCTCCCTAATGGGATCACAGCTTCTCCACTTTCATCAAGCTTCAGCTCCAGCGCAAAGCTGAATCACGCCTTGGTTGGACCTCATTGGCTATAATACCGCCACTGTGCAAAGCTCACTTCAACGATGTGTAACACCTATTTGGCTATAATGTGGCCAACCCAGACTAGTAGCGTGCTGTAGAGCATGTGTTACATGCGACCTTAATGCACAGGAGTGGGCCTCCGCTAGGTGGGAGTTATATAATGGAGCTGAGGGTGTTGTTGAACTACAACTAGCTGAAGTAGTGTGGTGCAATAGATATTAATGGACGCCAGAGGATTCTTTATGGTAAACTATAATACAGATTTATTGTCCAGCAAGATAGATGTGATAGTGCACACAGGGTATTACTCACAGACACAGCAGATTGGATGGTCACAGAGAATAACAGCAGATGTGACACTTAAGGAACAGTATAACCCACTTGATAGGATATGCAGAGTATTAGTTGTGAGCCCAGGAATGGATGCCCTTTACTGGAACGGATCCCCTCCAGCCAACTATGGTTCAGGGTAAGGAACTGCCTGAATCCTGCGTCTTAACTGTGGTCCCTACAGCAAGGCATATAGAGCCTGGGTTAGACTAAACCCTTACAGTCTCCTTTGATGGGGCTAGTGCTGCCCTTACTAAATAAGCTATCTATATAGTTGTAGTTCAACTACACCCTCAGCTCCATTATTACCTCCCATATAGCGGAGGCCCACTCCTGTGCATTAAGGTCGCATGTAACGCATGCTCTACAGCACGCTACTAGTCTGGGTTGGCCATATTATAGCCAAATAGGTGTTACATTTGGCGCCCAACGTGCTTTTTGAATTGTTTTATGCAATTTATTTAATCCGGAGCCATTGCCTTGAGGGACTGAGCTACTGTGTGTGTGTGTCTTTAAATTTTGCTGACAGGCACTGCTGATCGCTATAGACAAAGGCCCCTGCAGTCCTGTTCGTAAACCCTAATCTGTAATTGGCCGTGGGTTCGGGCTTGAAAGGTTCCCCCCGAGTATTCCCATTGGCCAGCGCCCCTGTCAATCATCTTATTGCTAGTTTTGGCGCTCTTTTGCACTGAAATCCCGCGTGAATCAAGTTGTTGACGAGATTTCACCGGGGAGGGGGCAGGAGCTGACATCACGGCAGCCATCTTGTGACTCGCACTTGAGAGAGTGAGACGTACGCTTCACAGCTCCTGTGCCCATTGAATAGCTTACGGTTAGCGGCTGCTACCGATACCGCTTTTCACAAATCCAAACATTATCAGCAACGCTTACCCTACCTGGGGACCCAGAGGGAAGACTGAGCGACTGAGAGGAGGCTCTGCGCAATACCGACAGCGGCTGCTGGACGGACCAGAACCTCCATATTACAACACCTGCCCTACCTTGCTACCGTGCGGCTGCCGGAAGGTTGAGTGGTATACCGATTGACGCTATACCGAGTGTCGTTAGGATCAGCGGCTGCGGCCTAACTTACACCGGAGACAGTGAGTACCAACCGCGGCTGCGGACTACTCCAATTAGTGATCGCTTGTTAATCCGCATAGCGGGTATATAGTTGCGGGACTTTTGATTTAAAACTTCCTCAGAGTCAGCGCATACTAGAGCAAAATGGCTGACGCAAGCACTCCCCCTCGCCCACTTACTCCGGAGACCCCGGAAAGTAGTGCTGAACTACAGCCCCCACACTGCTACGCGTGGTTGGGCACGTTTGGGGAGTGCTTTGAGGAGGATGGCTCAAAGTGGATAGAGGCATTCTGTGGCTGCTGCTACACCGAGATCTCCCAGGCCTGGCAGGACTTGGAGCCCAGATGCCCATTTTGTAAGACCCGCTGCTGGGCTGAGCCATTAATCTGTCCACAGGGAGTGGCTGGGGAAAGAGGTGCTACTGCAACACCAACCCAATCTAGGCCCGCAACACCCATACCTGAGAAGGCCGTACAGAAGCCTATCCAACAGGGCCCTGCAGAGTCTTCAGGAGACATTTTGTTGTCCCCATCAAAATCCTCCAACAGTGAGGAACTGGTTACAGCAGCTGCTGCTTTAAATATCCAACCAGTGGCAGCCAAAGTTGCAACCATGGCCCCCTCTGAGCCTACTACCTCTGATGAAGAGGTTGTACAGCGGCTAGTTGCAATAATGAAAGGTAGAGGGCGAGCCAAAGCAGTGAGCCAAGGTGAACCAAGCTCACCATCTTCCACAGGGAGTGGAATGTTGTTAGAAAGTACCACTCGTCGCAGGTACCCAAAACCAAATTGGGGCCTGATGGACTTGGGTCCTCTGCCAAAGTGCACTCTCCCTGAAGGGGAGCACCGATTTGTGCCAATGACACCCGTCACCCCACCCACTGATCCCACTTTCTGCTTTCCGCCAGAGTGGCCCTGCACCCCACCGCCACCACATGCGGTGAACAAAGATACCTTCTGCTGGGTGGCCCCGGGAAGAGCTGACCCCGAGAGATACCGGGCAGTTTCCAGGGTCCAGAGGCTGATAAACACCCGTGTATACGAGAAATGGGGGTACTACATGCCGTACGCCCCGAGTGGGTGTATGATGAGGTGAATAAGTATGTGGATGAGTGGGTGTACGGGGAGCTCATCAGACGAGAAAAGATCGGCTTGGGAGGAGTCTTTAAGAAAGACCGGGAAAAACGCCACAGAGCTGTGGATTACTTGTATGACATTGCCCAAGAGTGGTGGTTCGGGAGGACCATCCTCAAACATGGCGTCAAGTCCTGTGGAAAACATCAGGAGGAAAGGAATTTCGCCCTCAGCTCAGATCTCCCCAGTGGAGGCCGGATTGACAAGCCGCACCCTGCATACTATGTCTCTTACGAAGTAACAAAGGCCAAGTATGAGAGAAATATGCATTGAGGAAAACCCCACGCCGGTTACAGGTTAATTTCCCTTCACCAGATGGGATTTTCCCCCGGGTGGGAGGTGGGTTTGGTTTCCCCTGAAGTTTAAGGGGCAACACCCACCATTTTGAGCACATGCTTAAAGACTGCCGTATTGCTGCATAAGGTATGACCCACTTCCAGTTATATCCACAGAGGTGGATTAGTTTGTTTTTCTTCAGTTTGGAACTCTCCACAATCCTCTAGGAGAGACTGTAAAGTTTGTTAATAGTTGGGTGAACAAACAAAGACTGCTGCGCCCCACCCCACTACAACTTCTACTTCAACCTACCTCACCAATGGTAGGACCCATTGCCTAATCCACACCTACGGAGTGCATGTCGGGAGATTCATGAACACTGGGTTAGGGTGGAAGGCCTGGACTTAATAAAGTTGGTGGGTGGGAGTGTGTCACAGTTTAAATTGTGCCCAATAACAATTTCTTTACAGCCAAGCAAAGTGCCTGGAGACACCTGAGTGAAGGCAGGATCGTTTCCATGTGTAAGTGTGTGCCTGAGCACCCCTGTAGTGGTCAGGAAGGTGACTCAAGATTGCTCTAAGTATGGTGCCTGTTATACCTCTGTTGCAGAGTCAGATGGTATGTCATGGATCTATAAGTAAGTGCCTGAGTGATCCTTTGTGACACTCATGAATGTATATGGTTTACAGAAACGTAACTAGCAACGAAACAGTTAAATATTTTGTTTAAACCAAATCTGTTACAGCTAAGAAGGTGCCTGGGAACCTGTATAGCAGGAGAAATTCCCATGTGTGCACTGGAGTGATCCCACAGGACACTCAAGGTGCATATGAGTAAATAAAAGTTGCTGTATATGCCTAATCTTTTCTTTACAGCTATCCAATGTACCAGATCCTCCTCAGGAGAGGGTATCAGAAACGGATGTATGGGTACTGTATTTTTGCACTAAATCAATGCACTACTGTTTTTGTTTGAAAAGTGTACTTAATGTTATTTACCATTGCCGGGTCGGAATGGATTCTTCCCCCGGGTGAATGTAGGGACCCATAGGGTTAAGCTCCCTATGGTGTTATCCCCTATCTTTTCCTTATCTGTGCTGTAATAGGGAAGAGCCCTCTACACTCAGATTACAGTTATTAGGCTACCCCCTATAGGTTTAGCCCAGGTTGACCACTCCCCTTGGCAGACTATATAGTGTCTTGCACAAGGAAGTGGCTTCCTCTTTGGCTGCTGTTCTCTCAGACTGCATGTCATCGGGCCTGAGACACACGGTCTCAGTAAAGAGAACCTGCTGTATTTCAAAGTCGGGGACAGGGCCCCGTGAATGAGAACTAGCCAGCACAGACAGATTTACTTATAGCACCCTCTAGAAGTGGTGAGCATAGTCAGCTTATTTAGCAAGGGCAGTTTAATAGCCCCAACCAGGAGTTGTAAAAGGGTTTAGTCCACCCCGGCTCTGTAGTCGTTCTTTAGGGACCGGTTTTATTAGACGCCAGGTACCAGTGTTAGGAGCTCTCCCCTGGACCACAGTCGGCCGGAACACTCCCTTCTGAAAGGTCTATATCTCAGGTGTCAACTAATCCTCTGTGCATCCTCCAAGTGGGTTATTCTGTGCCTAAAGTGTCACATCTGCTGTATTATCTGTGACCATCATACACTGCTGTGTCTCTGAGTATAACCCTGCTGCACTATCAAGTTGTGCCTTTGTCCAATAAATTGTACTATAGTTCATGAGCAAGAACCTTTCTGGCGTCCATTATTCTATCTGCACCACACAAGCTCTCTATCTAGTTGTAGTTCAACTACACCCTCAGCTCCATTATTACCTCCCATATAGCGGAGGCCCACTCCTGTGTATTAAGGTCGCATGTAACACATGCTCTATACCATATCACTAGCCTGGGTTTGCCATATCCTAGCCAAACAAGTGTTACAGATGTTTGAATTATCACCTGTGAGTCCTGCCCAAAACCATGGGTGCCGATGCTCATGTGCCCCAGGCTTTTGCCAATGAACAGCATGTGCGGGCAGATCCACCTTCACCAAAGCTAGTCTTGGCCTGGGGTCAAGCCCAGAGGACTATGACACCTATCCAGGGTGCACAAGTCATACACAAAAAGGGAGCTGAAGTGTGCGGGTGCAATGCCATTAATTGCCTTGGTAAGGCTCCATCTGGCAGCGGGAAAGTAAAAAGGAAAAATACCTCCTGCCCACCTAATGGCTGGGGCAAAGGAAGTGAAGCCTGATTAGGCAGAAGGAGCATGTGCAAAGCCCCCAACAAAAAATAAGCCAGCAGCTCCTCTGCTTTCCTCAAGCTTCTGCTTAAGCACCAAGCAATAATTATGCCTCAATTAGTCCTCATTGGCTATGATACTGCCACTGTGCAAAGCTCATGTCAACAATGTTTGAATCATCGCCTGTGAGACCAACCCGAAAGTATGGGCTCCAACGCTCATATGTACGAGGCTTTTGCCAATGAACAGCATGTCCGGGCAGATCCACCTTCGCCAAAGCTAGGGTGAGAACCACCAAGTCTTGGCAAGCCAAGGAGTATGTGCAAAGTCCACAACAAAAAATAAGTCAACAACTCCTGTGTTTCATCAAGCTCCCACTTGAACACAATAATCATGCCTTGGTTGAACCTTATTAAGGTTTCAACAATAATTTATTGATACAAGATAACAGAACACCATAAAATTAGATCAAAAGAATAAACAGGCCATCAATCAGTATCAAATTAAGGCAGTATACTGTTCCACAATGATGGCTTCCATAACATTACAGCTTCATCATTTCCTTGACATTTTTTATCACGTAAAAAATATACATACATTTCGCTAAAAGCCATTTTTATACATTGTTTAACATCAATAAAATCCCGATTAAACAATAAAATATTTCGGGTTTTCCATAGGGCATTTTTAAAACAGTTTATTATCATCCAACACACATAAAACTGTTTAAAATTAGGGCAGATAAAAAGACCATAAAACACCATTTCGTAATTAAAACTTTGCAGATTGCCTATATGTTTAAAAAGAGGACCAACTGTTTTCCATAGTTGTTGCGCATATTGACAATTCCAGAATAAATGCATAACAGTTTCATCATTACAACAATTTTGCCTGGGACATTTTGCTCTTGCCACCAGCCCTCTTCTATGCTGAAATTCTCTGGTAGGGAGGCACTGGTGGACAATTGCCCAGGCAAGGTCTTTGTGTACATTGGCTAAATATTTCCCGAAAACATTCCTCCATACTTTTTTAGATTTCTGTTCAGAAAAGTTAGAAACAGTTAAAATCACTTCCTCCTGCCTTAAAATCAAAGTTGTTTTCTTTTGATTTCCCAACACCCCAACATCAACGTTTTTCAAGGAGAAGAGTCGAATTGCTCTCTCAATTATCACATAGTGTTTGGGGGGGGATAAAAGCATAGGACAGTTTAAAGGAGGTCGAAACCAATGTTTAAAAAGCATTCCTGCCGCATATCTTAAAAAACAACTAAAAATGCCCTTGGAATTAAAAATATTAAAACAAAAGCAAAAGTATTTTACATAAAAGAATAAAAGAAGATTCGGTACATCTTTGCCTTTGCACATTTTATCTCTGTACATAAAATCACGCTTCAACTTTTCCATTTTTGAACCCCATAAAAATTTAAAACACACTCTTGTTAATTTTTTGATGTACAAGGAAGAAGGGGGAAAAACCATACCCACGTGCAACATTAAAGGCAATAAAACCATTTTGATGATTAAAATTTTCCCCTCCATAGTAAGGTTGCGGAGGTTCCATATTAAAATCTTCTTTTCCATTTTGGCTAAAACAGAATCCCAATTTACCACACCCGTAATATCAGTATTAAAAACAAGTCCTAAAATCTTTATTTGCTCTTGTTGTATTGTAATTTCTGGGGTCAGGGAAGGATCCCATGATCCAAACCCCAAACAGTTACATTTTTGAACATTCAGCTTAAACCCAGAAGCACCGCAAAAGAAAGAAGTTTGTGTTAGAGCACGCTTTAAAGAGTATGAGGTTGAGCAAAATATAGTAATATCGTCCATGTAGCCTGAAACTTTAACCTGATGGCCTCCACCGCCCGGAACATGGATACCTCTAATCACCTTGTCATTTCTCAAATAGATTAAAAGTGGCTCAATTGCACATATAAAAAGCATAGGGGACAAGGGGCAACCTTGTTTGACCCCTGACTTTAAAAATACTTTCTGGGTTAAAAAACCATTGACTGAAATCTGACTAAAAGAGGACCTGTATAAAACTTTAATACCATTAAGAATAAAATTGGGAAGAGCCATTTTGGTTAAAACTTTAAAAAGAAAGTCATGAGACACACGATCAAAGGCTTTTTCAAAATCTAAGGATAAAACAGCCAGGTTAAGATTTCTCTCATTGCAAAACCAAATGACATCTCTTATTACATTTAGGGATTCTGTCATGCTTCTTCCAGGCACCCCACACACCTGATCAGGATGAATTAAATTAGATAAAAAAGGTTTTAAACGTAAAGAGATCAGCTTAGCCATTACTTTATAATCTACATTCAACAATGTGATAGGTCTGTAATTTTCTAGCCTCTCTTTGTCCCCTTTTTTAAAAATTAGAGAGACTATCCCCCTTCTCCAGGAAGGGGGAAGAGTGTCACTTAAAAAAGACTCTTTAAATACTAAAAACAAGTCATCCTTTAAAATTTCCCAAAAACGTAAGTAAAATTCAACTGGCAAACTGTCTTCACCTGGGGCTTTGGCAAAGGAAAAACTTTTAAAAGTAATAAAAAGCTCTTCTAGCGAAATGTCCTTAGATAAAATCTCTTGATCTAAAAAACTTAACTTAGCATTTAAAACATTAATACAATCTTTTAAAAGAGATGCATCAACTTGCTTTTCGTTAAAAAGATGATAAAAGTTATAGGCAGTGTTTAAAATATCGCTCATTGAGGTCATACCTTCTAAGGACAAGATGAGTTCTTTCTTGTCCATTACCTTCTTAAAGAAAAACCGAGAGCATTTCTCTCCTTCTTCCAGATGTTGCACATGGGAATTAAAAATTATTTCTTTGCCTTTCTGTTCAAGGGTTTTAGCAATCTCGGCTTTCAAAAGTAAAATATCATCATCAACATTAACATCAGCATCTCTTAATTTAAAAAGGGTTTGTAAACGAAGATTTAAAAGATAAAAAAAACGTTTCTTCCCTCTAGCAACCTCTTTACCTGCTTTGATAAAAAAATCTCTAATCTTAGGTTTCGTACCCTCCCACCAGTGTAGCATCGACTCGTGGGGTTTACGCTTGTTTTGCCAACACTGGTAGGTCCGCACAAACTTATCAGAGATTTGGGGGTTGTCCAGGAGTTGGGTATTTAACCTCCAGAGACCTTTGTTAACCCTTTTCTCTTTTGACATAGTGACCTGTGAAATTAAAACTTTGTCATCAGAAATAACATTGTCTAAAATTTCACATTTAAATGGGTTAGAAGAATCAGATAAAAAGATAAAATCAATCCTGGACTGAATATTCTTTTTAGACCATGTAAACCCTGGATCATTAGAACATAGTTTCCATGCATCTTTAAGCTTAAAATCATCGATAACATTTTTCAGCAAGTATGAGGTTTTGTCCTTCCGATTAGGGTCCCCCCCCTGTCGGCTTTCTCCTGCATACACACAATTGAAATCTCCTCCGACCAACAGGGGAGACGAACCCACACAAAATAAAGGAAGTAATTCAAATAAATCTGTTCTCTCCTGCTTATCAGGCGAGGCATAAATATTTACAATTCGGGCAAAAAGACCCTTAAAAAACAAGTGGACACACAAGGCTCTGCCAGGCACAATCTCAGTCACAGTTTGTATAGAAAAATAGGGGCCACGGCAGAGTATTCCCACCCCAGTAGGTTTGGCATCATTTGAACCGGACCAAAAAGAGGGTCCTAACTTCCAGTCCTTTTTTAAATGAGCATAGTCCATACTGCTATCAATAGCACATTCCTGAAGAAGGCATATATCAAAGTTCAAAGTCTCTAAGAAAGCAAACAAAGCAGCCCTACGGCAAGGGCTCTTTAGAGATCTCACGTTAAGTGAGGTAATTTTTAGCGTGGTCATCTTACTTTTTTGAAGGTGCTGCATCCATATCTAAGTCCGACTCCTCAGAGATCACCTGGGACCCAGCCTCTCCCTGAACAGGAGATACGGGATCTTCGATGTTTACCGGATCCGAAGCCGACAGATATCTCGGATCGACCCGAACCCGGCCTTCTCCTTCACTAGAGCTGGAATACGAGAACGAAGCACTTTTTAGGATACCGCAACCTTCACCTCTCATCCGTTTCTCGACCGGCCGCCGACCTTCATCATCCTCACTTAGTGAAACCTCACTCTCTCCGAACCTCTGGACCTTGGCATCTCCCGGGACAGACTCCTCCATCTCGAGTTCGCCTGGAACATCATTTCGGTGCTTCCTCAGATACTTCTTCCTTCTTTTGTCATTAGGATATTCCCAATGGCCTCCACAGGGGACATCTGGAACCATCTTGACCGGGCTATCGGATGGCATCGGCCTCGGCTCCGGTTCCGCAAAAGATGTCCGGCGGCTGGTGTTACCCCCTGTCTTCACAGGCCCTATTGCTGTTGGCACAGCAAAGGTCTGATCCGACTCTCTCGCCTTCTCTGGACCGACAACACCCAGGGTCTTCCTCGCACGCTGCTCCAACCCCACCGCCAATGTGCGCGGTGCCATACCTGAACTTGAACCAGGCAGACTCGAAGGTGACGCCACTACCTGGTCAAGATCAGAAACTGACCTACGGCGAACGTTCAAAACCGTCCTAGAGGACTCTGCCGCCACCGGGGTAACAGAAGACCTCTCCGATTCCGAACGCCCGCTACTACTCGCAACTGGCACCGCTTGAGGATTACGCTCAGACGCAGTACTGGACTTACCCAAAGTCGTCTTTGCAGAGTCGACAACCGCTGTCGATTTCTGCTCAGACCTTGGGGGGACTGGGCCAGAAGCCACTTTTTCAGCATAAGTTTTAACCTTCTTTGTCCTACTGGGGCAGCTGCTATATATGTGGCCCGCCTGCCCACACATATTACAAGTTTTCGGAAGCGGACACGTAGCAGCTAAGTGGCCAGGTTCACCGCATTTGTTACACCTGACCACTCTTGCCTCAGCACAGACCTCCTTTGTGTGCCCAAATCGCAGACAGTTTCGACAGTAGAGAGGCATCCCTGAGTAAAACAGGTAGCCTCTGTTCCTGCCTAAAATGAAATTAGATGGAGGATGCATGAATCCTCCAATCCCTTCTGGGTCTCTCCGGAACTTTACCAAAAATTTGCGCTTTCCGTTCCAGAACCCGAGTTCGTTCTTCACCATGTGTGAGAACCGAACCTCGGAACAATACCGCTGAAGAAAGATGATCACATCAGCGGTATCTACATGAGGGTTATACAAGTGGACGACCATCGGGACGTCCTCTAACCCATATAAAAGAAAAAATTTGAGGCCATCAAGCCTAGCCTCATTCAGCTTTTTATTAGATAACACTGCGTAGATGTTTTCGCAGGCTGCCAGGGAGTTGAATGTGATGGTATAAACTCCCTTTCTCTCTTGATCTTGAAGGCACAGGATATCGCCGTTCTTAAGACCGAAGACTCCGAATAGGATCTCCTGGACGATAAATCGCAGGCCTTTCACGGAACGAAGCTCCTCCTCTACCTCGATCCGAATGGTGTTCTTGATCTTGGTTTCCCCCGCAGGGAATTCGAAAAAAAATGGCATTCTTAACTCCGCACTCCGCACTCCGTACACCAGAAGAAGAAAGAAAAAATCCCTAGTTCACCAAGAGTCGCTTTCAGTCAAAGGATCACCCCACAAGACACAAGGAATGGCCCCTTGCCCAATAGCAGTATGGGACTTTAGTCTTAAAAGACGATGTCCCAAAGCCGAGCAAGGGGGGTACCTGAGTCCAGGGGGCAAACCAAATCCTTCCAGCAACACTCAGCAGACCAAAAACCTCTCTATCCTCTCCAGGCCGTAAGGCAAAAGCCGTCCGCCTGGGGATCGCAACTCGTTACCCTCAGAAACACTCACCGCCCAATAGCAGCAAGGGGCTTAAGTCTCCGAAGAGACGATGCCCCTAGGCCGAGTGGTGAGGGAACCTGGATACCCCTTGGCTAATCTCTCCTGTAGCAAGCTACACTTGATCTTAGCCAAGAGGCCGAGAAGCGATCCTTATTGGTAAGCGCAAAGCTCACAACCACTTGATCTTAACCAAAAAGCTTAGAAATATGTCACAAACAAGGGTTTGTTGAGCAGACACAACATACACAGCCTATTTATTATAGTGAGAGCACAAACTCTGAGCTCAGTGTCAGTCACTTTGCAAATCAGCATGCCTGGGAAGGAACATAGTGTTTGTGCAGAGGTTCCCCTGTACATGTTGTTCTGCCTATACACCTACTGGCACAGTTTGGCCTCTCCCCGTGTGTAATGCACACAAACCCCCATATAACTGGCTTCATCCTAACTTATGAAGCTATTGGTTTATATCACCACAACTTCCTGTGGTTGCTTTTTGGTCTTTTGGCTAAGATCAAGTGAAGTATTGAAATGAGAAACACTTGGTTCCCTCACCTTTAAAGGAGAACTAAACCCTAAAATAAAAAATCATTAGAAATGCTGTATTTTATATACTGAACATAAACATAAACATTATGAACTTACTGCACAAGCCCAGAGGTTGAGAAGCCTAATTAAAGTAATGATATATGCTTTCAAAGTTGTCCACAAGGGGCTGCCATCTTGTTACTTTGTTATACCATCTTCTATAAGATCTGGCTCCTGCACATGCTCAGTTTGCTCTGGGCTGCTGTTGGGAGGCGGAGCTTAGGGAATGTAGTAAATTATGAAGCAGTTGCATGGGGGTGTGTGTGCATTACACACGGGGAGAGGCCAAACTGTGCCAGTAGGTGTATAGGCAGAACAACATGTACAGGGGAACCTCTGCACAAACACTATGTTCCTTCCCAGGCATGCTGATTTGCAAAGTGACTGACACTGAGCTCAGAGTTTGTGTCTCACTATTATAAACAGGCTGTGTATGGCACCCCCAGTCTGTATGGCACCCCCAGTCTGTATGGCACCCCCCCAGTCTGTATGGCACCCCCAGTCTACTTTGTTGGTAGTGAAGCTAAACTTTCAGAAAGAAAGTTGTTTGCAATATAATAGAGTTCACAATGTATTTTGTTAGTAAAAAGCCACAGTTGCCTTCTAAACTTAATTTTTGGGTGATGGAGATATGGTAATGTTTGAGAGTCTGTTATAAACAAGTTACATCTACATACTGAGCTAAAGCTTGTTTGTATTGATATCCTGTAATACAATGTGTATAATAGGGCAGCACTAGTTTATATGTACCTGTACCCATGATGCACCTGTGTCTCTGTGCCAATGGGATCATTTTTCAATTCCACCTTCTGTAGTTCTTTATTTGGTTGAGGGAAAAATTATATACACAAGAAAATTGACCAATGAGGTTCCCAGCACTATATCAGCCATTCTGAAATTATCTTATATATTGAGAAAATTATGTCTATTATTTTCCCGTCATTATATGGCACAGGAATCAGACATGGGGATAAAGGGACAGACTTGTTCAGTGCTGGGAAACTGTGCTTATTGCTCCCAACTCCAATTGCAGGAACAGAGAACAGGGAGCCGGATTTACTCACATCAGCTGGGATTCTCATTGGAGGATTCTTTTGCATATTAATGCAGCCACTGGCTCTGGAGAGCTGGGAAATGTTTCATTAAACAATGCAAAAACTCTAAAATCCACATTACATTACAGGGCAACACAGGAACCAGTGCAGTCTGCATATTATGATTTAATTATTAATCAGCTTCTATGGCAGATATTACCTGATGTGCTGTTTTGATAATTTACTACGTTCCCTAAGCTCCGCCTCCCAACAGCAGCCCAGAGCTCACTGAGCATGTGCAAGAGCCAAATCTTATAAAAGATGGTCTAACAAAGTAACAACATGGCAGCCCCCTCTGGATAAATCATTTCTTTAATTAGGCTTCTCAATTCCTGGGCTTGTGCAGTAAGTTCAGAATGTTTATATCTATGTTCAGTATATAAAATACAGCATTTCTAATGATTTTCAATTTTAGACTTTCCTTTAAAGCTGTCATCTCCCACTTTGGAAAACTTAAATGGAAAAGTCAATTCTTTTTTCATTTGTTGGGTTATTCTACCACAGTGCCCAAATCCATATAACCCTAAAAGTATAAACAGTATAGCGAAGCGGGATGGAATAACACCCCATATTGTTTAATATGAAATTATTTAATCCATGAGACCTGAATGTGAGTTATTACCGTATTTCTATGTCTAACATGTCAGCACAGAATGAATTGTGATTTAATATAATTTATTCTTGTGTGTAGGAGTTGCATCATTTTTTAAGAAAGCATCAATACAGAACCCAAACTGGACCAACCTTCTCATTTGATGAACATGGGGAGTACATCTCTGGGTTATGGATCTATAACTACATTATATCGGCTAATGGTGACATAAACAAACAGCTCTTTGGGGAATTCTCCCCATGGGCCCCCCCAGATCAGCAGCTGAAAATCACATCGTCATTAATTCAATGGAAGACAAGTAACAATGGTGTAAGGAAATGTATCTTTCTACCAATAAAGATTTTCCAATTAAAATTTTATTTTGAAATATATTAATATTAAGTATCTAAGGCAGTGCTGTCCAACTGGTGGTGCATGCGGCCCGCGGCCCATGACCCCCCTCTGTGTGGCCCCCCACCTGTCTGGCTGCTTTGATGGCTTACTCTTGTGTAAGCTTTAAATGGTATCAGTACTGAGATTAACTGCCCCCCTGCATGGTTAACACCTCAGATTCAGGCTGTAATCCCCCTGTATTTTTTAAAAATGTAATCCCCTGTGTTGTTCACACCTTTTAATCTCTGCATTGTTTACCCCCTGCAGTGTTAACACCTCAGGCTCAGGCTGTAATCACCCACATTGTTCCCCTGTTCACACCTCAGGAGCAGTAGAAACCCACATATAATCCCTGCACACACTAAAAAAAGAGCTGAGGTGGTACTGCAATTAAAAAAACTGCAAAAAAAAATATATAGTTATTGAGCAGACTGTAGGAGCAGTGGCAGCATTGTGTCACTATATGCTGCCTGTGTGTGCCATACACACAGGCAGCATAGGGCAAGCAGTGTATGGCACACACAGGAAGGGTAGGGCAGGCAGAGTATGGCACACACAGGCAGGGTAGGGCAGGCAGAGTATGGCACACATTACATTTTCTGTGAATTTGGTGTATTTTTAGTCATTTTAATGCATTTGCAGTTATTCATTGTTGTTGTTCGCTTGACTTTGTCTGTAAAACAAATTTGCCCAAGCCAGAATACTCAAACTGTGATTCTGACTGCAGATATCACTAGGAAAAAAAACCATTGATTTTATTTTTTTTTTATTTTAGCAATTTTATTGCATTTCATATTGTTCTTTGTTACTTGTATTTCAATTTGGCTTCCTCTGTACCCCACGTAGTTTGGTAAATCTATGCATATTGGGCATCAGACTGTTCAGTAGACCCCTGGCGTTCATATTTAGAGTGTTTTATGTTGGTACATTATGAAATGTGGGGGTACATAATGGGGCAAAATGCAAGCTTTGTGACGATTTTCAGAAATGTCACAAAAAACATTCTGTTTAGCATAGCTTTGTAGTTTGGTAGTTTGTAGTAGAAAGATGTATTTACCCATTTTTGTTTTGTCAGAATGTGTTCTTTTGGAAAATGTATGGTTTTCTAGGGTCTCTGTACTGTTAGGGGGTCTTATTGCACATAATACACATGCCGGGTGCAAAAACTGTATGAGCGTCATTTGTGAAAATTCATATGCACTATTTTCATTTGGGTGCCACTGTACTCTGCATAGTTTGGTAAATCTATGCATATAGGCAATCAAACTGTTCATTAGACCCCTAGCGTTCATATTTAGAGTGTTTTATGTTGATATGTTACAAATTGTGGGGGTACATAATGGGGCAAAATGCAAGCTTTGTGACGATTTTAAGAAATATTATAAAAACCATTCTGTTTAGCATAGCTTTGTAGTTTGGTAGTTTGCAGTAGAAAGATGTATTTACACATTTTTGTTTTGTCAGAATGTGTACTTTCGGAAAATGTATGGTTTTCTAGGGTCTCCATACTGTTAGGGGCTCTTATGGCACATAATGCACATACCGGGTACAAAAATTGCCGGAGCGTCATATGTGAAAATTCATATGCACTATTTTTATTTGGGTGCCCCTGTACTCTGCATAGTTTGGTAAATCTATGCATATAGGGCATCAAACTGTTCAGTAGGCCTCTGATGTTCCTATTTGGGGTGATTTTCCTTTGTATGCAAGAAATTGTGTGAGATAAATGCAGCAAATTGCAACATTTTTAGGCGATTTTCTGAAATGTCATAGAAACCACTAACTTTAGGAAAACTTTGCAGATTGGTACTTTGGTGTAGAAAGGACTCTTTACCCATGTTGGATTTGTCTGAACGTGTACTTTCCAAAAATATATGGTTTTCAGGGGTTACCCTACATTTCTTCAGTTTCTAACCCACATAAATCTGCCATGTGTTTATCAATTATGTAAAGGTAAGCCATGAAATTAGGGTGCACAAGGTATATTTTGGGGTCTCTAAGTGCCATGTGCTTTGATAAACCTATGTACAGTGGCATCAAACTGTTCAGTAGACCTCTGGGGTTCATATTTTGGGTGTTTTATCTTGGTACATAATGACCTATAGAAAATAAGATGATGCATATTGGAGGTTTGAGGTGATTTTTGGAAAAAATCAGCAAACTTAGGAAACCTTTGCGGCTTGGTACTTTGGAGTAGAAAGACATGGGTACCCATTTTAGATTTCGAGAAATGTGTACTTTCCAAAAATATATGATTTTCTGGGGTGAGTGTACTTTTTACTAACTTTATCCCACATAAAATGATATAAATGTGTTGATTTTGCAGAAGCTGAAATTACAGAAATGACGGATCATATGGGGGTATGTTCATATTGGGGCCCCTACATGCCACATACTTAGGTAAACCTATACATATTGGGCATCAAACTGTTCAGTGGACCCCTGGCATTCATATTTAGGGTGTTTTATCTTGGTACCTAATGCTATGTGGGAGATAAGATACTGCAAAGTGGAAGCTTTGAGAGGATTTTTTAAAATGTTATCAAAAATGCCAATTTTGGAAAGCTTTACGGCTTGGTACTTTGGAGTAGAAAGACACGGGTATCCATTTTAGATTTGGGGGAATGTGTACTTTCCAAAAATATATGATTTTCTGGGGTGAGTGTACTTTTTACTAACTTTATCCCACATAAAATGATGTAATTGAGTTGATTTTACAGAAGCTGGAATGACAGAAATGATAGATCATATGGGGGTATGTACACATTGAGGCCCCTACATGCCACATTCTTAGGAAAACCTATACATATTGGGTATCATACTGTTCAGTGGACCCCTGGCATTCATATTTAGGGTGTTTTATTTGGTTACTTTATGACCTGTTGGAGATAAGATACTATAAACTGGAAGCTTTGAAGTAATTTTTAAGAAATTTCACAAATTTTGATAAAAACCAATAACTTTAAGAAAACATTGCGACTTGGTAGTTTGGATCAGACATACAGTTCTACCTATTCTGGATTCCACAGAATCTGTTCCTTCTAAAAATGTATAATTTTCTGGGATAAACCTTCTGGTAGTGGAATTTTTGGACCTTGAAATCTAAAGTATGCAGCTTTCTGAAGCAGTGCTTTGGGAATTTGGTAGTGTACTGCTAGGAGTTTTTGACCGATGCAAGTGAAAAATCTCCATAAAACTATATATATTTGGTATTGGCACATTCAGGAGACTTGGGACATTCCAAATCGATATTTTCATGCATAAAATAATTTTTGTTTCCGTTGTATATGTTTATATTATGGAAAATATTTTTTTTTTCATTTTTTAGACATTTAGAAGCCTATATCTTTTTACAGAATTGGAATTACAGAAAAATTCCACCATATTTTGAAAGCTTAGGTTGTCCTGAAAAAAACGATATATAGTATTCCTGGGTAAACTAAAAGTCCCCCCAAGGAAAAGCCCCTAAAGTGAAACAGTGCAAAATGTTCAAAAACTGTCTGGCAGTAGAAGTTCCACTTTGTTCAAAATGGCTGGCAGTGAAAGGGTTAAACCACATTATTGTTATGTTTCATATCAAAGGTTTTATCCAAAACATTTTTGACTGGGTATCTGTCAGGCTGTAGTGCGGCCATATGGGATGTGTTGTATTTGCAGTAACAGATTATTGACCATTGCATAGTATTATACAGTATTGTATAGAGTGAATATAATTTGACTATTTTATTTTTTATCTATATTCCATTACAAATATTATTCTTCAGGGCATGACAAATCTCCCTGATTTTTGTGTATGATATTTCTAGATCCCAAGAGCCCAATGCTCAGCCAGTTGTATCCCCGGATTCAGGAAGGCACTAAGGCCCGGAGCCCGGAGCTGCTGTTATGACTGTGTCCCATGTTCAGAGGGAGAGATCTCCAATATAACTGGTACAATACATCATTTTTGAATATGTATCAAGTGATATAGCTTGAAAGTCTCTCAAATGACTTGAACACTGAACACAGAGAGAGTAATATGAAGTAGTAATGAGTAAAACTGTCTCTCAGTTTCTTCACCCACAAAATTGTTGAAATACCAACATTTTTAGCAAATGCATTGAATTCTGGGATTTGTAGTCCAACAACAGAGTTTGGTTGAGCACCACAGTGCAGCAGGGTTAACTACCCCTTTAAAAGGACACTAAACCCAACTGTAAATCTGTCTCTCTGCGCCCCCTAGTTATATAGAAGTTAATGAAAAATGTAATTAAATATGGAAAACAATTCACCAATGAAAATTCTACTGACTGAAAACTTAATTAAAGATGCAAGAGAAGTGACCAATGAGAATGTTGATTCCCAGCACTGTGTCAGGCCCCTTGCTGGTACCTTACATATATTGATAATTATGTCATTTTCCCGTCATTATATGGCACAGGAATCAGACATGGGGATAAAGGGACAGACTTGTTCAGTGCTGGGAAACTGTGCTTATTGCTCCCAACTCCAATTGTAGGAACAGAGAACAGGGAGCCGGATTTACTCACACCAGCTGGGATTCTCATTGGAGGATTCTTTTGCATATTAATGCAGCCACTGGCTTTGGAGAGCTGGGAAATGTTTCATTAAACAATGCAAAAAACCCACATTACATTACAGGGCAACACAGGAACCAGTGCAGTCTGCATATTATGAGTAAAATTATTAATCAGCTTTGCTGTATCAGCTTCTATGGCAGATGTTATGTGACTTGTTTGTTTTGATAATTTACTACATTCCCTAAGCTCCGCCTCCTGAAAGCAGCCCACAGCTCACTGAGCATGTGCAAGCCCTTGGTTTCCAAAGGATGGTCTAACAAAGTAACAAGATTACAGTCCCCTGTGGAAAACTTTAGAAGCCTAAATCTTTGTTTCAATTCAGCTTCTAGGCTGGTGCAGTAAGTTCAGAATGTTTATGTTTATGTTCCGTATATAAAATTATTTTTGATGCTATATAAAGATGGCACCCCCCTGATGTGGTTTATATAAATAATTAAAGGCACAGTCTTATTTTTTCGCATCTTTTGTATCTCTGTCTACTCTCTGAATAAGATGCCTACTTGCCTACCATTTCAAAAGCTAATAGTCCCTGAAAACTTTACAATAAAAATATACAATTAGAGCAGAAACCAACCCTCACTGCAATCCAGTAAGTTCCAGGTGCTTCACAGACAAATGAAATAACTTCATGATCCAGAGAGATTAAAAAGGTTTATCCAGATTCACATAATTCCCCACATCAGCACTTTTTGGTATTTAATAATATATTATTACTTCAGATTTTACAATGATTTATTTTCTCAATTACAGACAGTGAGAGCTGTATCCGATGCCCAGATATGGAATGGCCCAATGAGGAGAAGATTCAATGTTTTGCCAAGATAAAAGAATTTCTCTCATACACAGATGATGTGATTTCTATAATTTTTTCATCAATCTCAGTTCTCTTCTTTCTTATAACTCTGTTAGTACTTGTACTCTTCATTTCCAACCATGACTCCCCCATAGTGAGAGCCAACAACCGGAGCCTGAGCTTCCTCCTCCTTGTCTCCATCAAGCTGAGCTTCCTCAGTGTGTTTCTGTTCCTCGGTCGCCCTGTGGATATAACCTGCATGCTGCGCATCATCACTTTTGGAATCACCTTCTCCATAGCTGTCTCTTCTCTCCTGGCCAAGACTATCATGGTTTGTGTTGCTTTCAAAGCCACCAAGCCAGGGAGCTCATGGAGAAAATGGCTGGGAGTCAAACTGTCCAATTCTGTAGTCTTGTTCTGCTCATCCATTCAAATAATCATCTGCATGACTTGGTTGGCCATTTCTCCTCCCTTTCAGGAACTGGACATTCACACTTCCCCTGGAACCATCATCATTCAGTGCAATGAGGGCTCAGCTATTGGCTTTTACTCAGTTATTGGGTATATGGGGCTTCTGGCAGCTGTTAGTTTTGTTTTAGCATTTTTAGCTCGGAGCTTACCGGACAGTTTTAATGAGGCCAAGTACATCACTTTCAGCATGCTGCTCTTCTGCAGTGTTTGGATCACAATGATCCCGGCCTATCTGAGCACCAAAGGCAAAAACACTGTGTGTGTGGAGATATTTGCCATACTCACCTCAAGCGCGGGGCTTTTAGCCTCTATATTTCTGCCCAAATGTTACACAATACTACTCAGGCCAGATGTGAATATGAAAACAAGTTTGCTTAGAAATAAATAGAAATAGAAACAGTTATGCTATAAACTATAATCAATATACATAATTAGAAGACTAAAAATATACACACACACAGATGAGAAAGGGACATTTGGTGTTATATCCTTAAAATAGTATGGGGGCCATAACAAAAGTTTTTTTTTCCAAAATCTTGTCTTTTTGCTATAAAGAAAAGCACCATTTATTTAGCATAAAAACCACAAAAACCTCTGAAACAATACTGCCATCTTAAAGCTGTTGAGGTAATGTAGAAGGCAATGGAAGTTTCCCTATGCAAATTGTTAACAATCTTTATTTCATTCATGGTTTTAGAGGTTTTTTTTTCATTTGAAAGTCCATAAAGGTTAGTGGAAAAACAAAAAAAATTGTGTTTTTGTGTTATTTTCATTTTTGTTCCACAATTAAATTCATTCACGCTTTTATAATTTGGATCTTTTAATAAAAGACTGGACATGGTTTTAGAGATAATGGGGCCGATTCACTAAAGTGCAAAATAACGTGCGCTATTTTTAGCGTGCGGTAAAAATTTTATTGCGTCTTAATTTTCACGATTAACTATAAGCATACTTGCGCTATTTTATGCGCGGTATTTCATGCGATATTTTTGTCCCGATAAATAGCGGGCGCGGTATTTTTCGCATGCACGCTATTTATCGCAAGTGCGACATTACGCACGCGACAATCGGCAGCATAAAACTGGCGACATTTTGCCCTTGGAGAGCACAGAGTGCTAGAGAGTTGCTGTATGAATGTTTATTCGCAAAAAAAACCCCCAAAAACCAATACAAATATAAGTAAGAAAAAAAAAGAAGTGCTAGAGATAATAAAATGGGGGGGGGGGGGCATTTAAGAATATTTAGCCAAATACTTAGGGGTCCGTTTGCTAAAGTAGCTTAAATTAAGTGTGAGATTTTAGACACAGAATAAATGGCAAATATGTTATGGGCACTTTATTACAATATATACAATAGGAAGTGCTGAGAAGCTGCACACCATAAGGAACAATAATACCCGGGTGCCTGTGGCAAAACAAAATCTAGACAGGCATGGGGTGACGGCACACACAGGATTTTCACAAGGAGTCACAAAGATGTGAAATAATATTCACAGGTTTATTGTGACCAACGTTTCAGTTCCTCACTGGCATTATGGTTGAACGTGATGGACGTATGTCTTTTTTCAACCCAACTTACTATGTTACTATGTTACTTTCATCATCCCTGACATTTCTTACATTTGTACCTTTAGTTCAAATTACTTGCTAAATCTTTTACTGAATGTATACTGTAACAGCATAATAAAGTACAATAATTGCCTTCCGCAATTTCAGCCACCAGATCTGAATTCCTGCGCTTCAGGTCAGACCAAATGCGCTGGAGCAGGCGGAGGTCCACATCAATTCCAAAGCCCCCGCACAACCCGGCTTGGAGGTCTCGCAAGGATTGTCCTCTTCCTCTCGTGGACCCCTAAGGGCCCCAGCAGTGGGCTGTCATATCCTGAGCATAGGAAAAAGCTGACAATATAGCGCCTCTCCCCTGGTAGCAGATCAGAAACCCCAGGCATGATGCTCCTCTCAGTGTGACTGCAGGCTCAGTGACACAAAATGGCCCCAAGTTGCACATGTCACGAGATTACCAAGTCCCAAGAAAAGACAATACCCAGTACTCAATCCCATAGGCCAAAAGGCTCTTGCAAAAAAAAACAAAAAACCCACAAGTCTTCAAACCCTTCAGGGAGCCAGATTTACTCACATCAGCTGGGATTCTCATTGGAGGATTCTTTTGCATTTCAATGCTGCAAATGTGGGCACTGGGGAGCCTGAAAAGTTTTATTGTGCAATATTGCTTTAAGAATACAACCCGGATGTTCTACAGCTCCCAGCATGCCTCACCCTTCATTATATGTTACATTATTCTGGGATTTGTACTCAGCTGTTACTCAGCAACAGCTGAGTAAGGTTTGGTTGAGCCACGCTGTGCTGCAGGGTTTAGTGTCCCTTTAAAGATAAACTTTTATGAAACATTCATGAAATATTGCTATTTCTGCAGTAGTTTTAGCTTTGACATGACCCTATTTTAGTTTTTAGTCTTTAAGAAAAGAAGCCTAAAGTTGATAATCCATTGAAAGAAAATTGCATTTCAAGAATGGAGACTTACTTCCCAAACGAATGTATTTCTAGCACTTAGCATTCTGTATGGCATGTTGTTATTCCAGACTTGTTTATCAAAAATTAGAGAAAAAATCAATGAAAAAACAACATGGGGGCATATCTGTAAATTAAGGGCCAGAAATCTTTACTTCCTGACAGCAATGTAAGGCAGATGCTACATGCTAAATTATTGGAGGATCGGAAAAGGAATATGACATTATTTACTAGTATTGTGTTCTAATAGTGTGTGGTTGTACCAGAACCAGGATCCATAACCATATTTTATGAAGCTTTCGAAAAATAACATAAAAACACTAAAAAGTAGAGCTATTACTAGAAGCTGTTTAGACCCCCAAGGGTGCCGGCTATTGTTCTGAAGGTATTAGATGCCCATTGCAATTTCCCCAAGCTGTATTCCTTGGCAGCCATTCAGTGGGGTCACTGGGCTTCCCATTCTCTCCCACCAGTACCAGGGGGGGTTCCCAGGTTTGCCTTATTACCAGCAAGTAGGCACACTGTGTATGCTGGAGGCTGACCCAGGTCTAGAAGGGCTCACCAGGAAAGGCATACAGTAGTGCAGAACAATACTTGGCACAATTAGTATGGATAAGTACTAAGGGTGTTGTCCTGTGCCCAAATAGAGCAGACAGAGAGCAGGGTATGGGGGGTTGGCTGTTATATATCTGCTAATAGCAGTTCTGCTCTCCAGATCATTTCCAGCTACAACCAGCACCTCTCCTGTTTAGTGATGAGCGAATCTGTCCCATTCCGATTTGCCAAAAAATTAAAAAAACTAGGTAAAAATTCATGAAACGTGGGTGGTGCGCGACTTTTTGGATGTGCATGATTTTGTTTTCTGTGCTTCCCCACTTTATGGCAGAGTTTGCTCCTTCTGAACCTGGTACAAAATGTATTTTTCCTTCTTCATAATATAAAAAGCAATTTGGCTATACAGAGAATATATTAGGATTACAGTTCTGACTGTTCTTGTAAATTCTTCTTTCAGTCATAAGCCTAGAAAATAACTCTAAATTGATAGTTTCAGAAAAGGCCAGATCTCCCCAGGCACCGGTGCCTATATTCATTCTACTGAGCAAATCCTCTCTCTGCTCTCTATAAAATGAGGGTTGGATGAGCCGGGCCCCTTACTCTGTTCTACACACACAGCCCAACCCTGGGGCCCCTGTGTCTCTCTGTGCTACTGACTGTTACTGGGGCAAATCCTCTCTCTGCTCTCTATAAAATGAGGGTTGGATGAGCCGGGCCCCTTACTCTGTTCTACACACACAGCCCAACCCTGGGGCCCCTGTGTCTCTCTGTGCCACTGACTGTTACTGGGGCAAATCCTCTCTCTGCTCTCTATAAAATGAGGGTTGGATGAGCCGGGCCCCTTACTCTGTTCTACACACACAGCCCAACCCTGGGGCCCCTGTGTCTCTCTGTGCCACTGACTGTTACTGGGGCAAATCCTCTCTCTGCTCTCTATAAAATGAGGGTTGGATGAGCCGGGCCCCTTACTCTGTTCTACACACACAGCCCAACCCTGGGGCCCCTGTGTCTCTCTGTGCCACTGACTGTTACTGGGGCAAATCCTCTCTCTGCTCTCTATAAAATGAGGGTTGGATGAGCCGGGCCCCTTACTCTGTTCTACACACACAGCCCAACCCTGGGGCCCCTGTGTCTCTCTGTGCCACTGACTGTTACTGGGGCAAATCCTCTCTCTGCTCTCTATAAAATGAGGGTTGGATGAGCCGGGCCCCTTACTCTGTTCTACACACACAGCCCAACCCTGGGGCCCCTGTGTCTCTCTGTGCCACTGACTGTTACTGGGGCAAATCCTCTCTCTGCTCTCTATAAAATGAGGGTTGGATGAGCCGGGCCCCTTACTCTGTTCTACACACACAGCCCAACCCTGGGGCCCCTGTGTCTCTCTGTGCCACTGACTGTTACTGGGGCAAATCCTCTCTCTGCTCTCTATAAAATGAGGGTTGGATGAGCCGGGCCCCTTACCTACACATGCAGCCCAATTCTGTATTATATAGGGGCATATTGGCTGCATGGTGGGCTATGCCGGGAGTCACTGCTACAAGTTATTGGGTGAAAGTGCTGATCTATCTGATACTTATGTGTGTGGGACCCTGTAGATCTGGGGTTCAGCCCCTCAATCCTGCCTGTCGCCTGCAGATCATTAAAACAGCAAAGGAATATGAATACATGAAGGAAGGAGACATCATGCTCGGAGGGGTGATGGCTTCACACTTCTATCTGCGTAATTATACCCTTCCATGGCACAATTCCAGTAGCTTCACCTGTGTTTTGTAAGTCCTATCTCCTATGGGCACTAAATGAGAGAAAGGGGTAATAGAAGGAAGTAAGGGACTTTCCCTGCATATGTGGCCAGTAATGGTTGGAATATTCTTACCAACAAATTCACATGTTCAAAGGGGTGAGGGCTTCACATTTGTATATTACTAATATGACATTTCCATGGGACAATTCCAGTAGCTTCGCCTGTTATTGGTAAGTCCTATCTCCTATGGGCACTACTATTCTTTTGTCGCCCGCAGCTATTCTTTTGTTGCACGGCTATTCTTTTGTCGCCTGCGACTATTCTTTTGTCGCCCGCAGCTATTCTTTTGTCGCACGGCTATTCTTTTGTTGTCCGCGACTATTCTTTTGTCGCCCACAGCTATTCTTTTGTAGCACGGCTATTCTTTTGTCGCCCGCAGCTATTCTTTTGTCGTCCGCAGCTATTCTTTTGTCGCCCGCAGCTATTCTTTTGTCGCCCGCAGCTATTCTTTTGTCGTACGGCTATTCTTTTGTTGCACGGCTATTCTTTTGTCGCCCGCAGCTATTCTTTTGTCGCCTGCGGCTTTTCTTTTGTCGCTGGCAACAATTTTTGGACACGCGCCAAATTTTTCCATCCGTTTCGCGAAACAATCCGCCAATGGCAAAACGCGGAAATTCACCGCAAATCCATGCCTGGTGAAACATTTCGCCCATCACTATTCACTATTGTTATTCCATGAAATTCTAGCAGAAATGCAGCCCAGTATCAAATACTGTAAGTGCCATTTCCAGCCCAAAAGGACAAACACACTCAACTCTAAAGTGACTTCTTGCTTACAAAATAAAACATTTGTCTCTGCCGCCATAAAACACAATGGAACAAGGGTAGATCTTAAATAAAAAAAGCTCTACAGGTTCTCCTGAAAAGTTGCAATTCTGCCTAGAAATAATATATACAGTATCTGTATATACACAGGAGGTAGCAACCAATCATCAATAAGATTTCAAGTGAGCGGATCTTCCCCTGATATCCCCACCTACGGGTGGGCGATATCGGGGAGCTTGAAATTAAAAAAAAAATAATCCGATCATTTGGCCCTGGGGCCAAACGACCGGATTATGTAGGAGGCAATGGGGCAGTCGGTTCGGGGACTGCATCAACGAGCCGATGCGGTCGCCGATCCAACTGGATTTTCTAACCTGGCCGATCGATATCTGGCCAATTTCAGGCCAGATATCAGTCGGCCAGTCCGCTCGTTTCTGCCCCTACATGGGCAGATAAGCTGCCGAGTTGGTCCAAGGGACCCATATCGGCAGCTTCTATCGGCCCGTGTATGGGGGCCTTTAGTCAGTCAGGTAGTTCCCATAAGGAGCTGTCTCACCATAAACAACTGTACAAACAGTTTCACTTTGAAATGCAAAAGACCCTCTCGATAGTTTCCTGAGATATCTTGGTGTTGGTCACCCACACATCACCATATAATACCAAGGTAACTACCACAAAGGCACTTCAAAGCATTCCCAACTTAAGCAACTTAAGTAAAGGTCCCCATTCATGTTAAGATTTGCTCACTTAGCAAGATTGCCAAGCAAGTTGACCTTCACCTGATGTTCCCACCTACGGGTGGGTGATATCGGGGAGCGTGTAGGCTAGTTCGATCAATTATATTGGCGGCTATGGGGCAGTCGGTTCGGAGACCGCATCAATGAGCCGATGCGGTCCCTGACCCAACTGAATCTTTTAACCTGGCCGATTGATATCTGCCCAATTTGAGGCCCCTCGTTTCTGCCCCTACATAGGCCGATAAGCTGCCAAATCAGTCCAAGGGACCAATATTGGCAGCTACAATCGGCCCATGTATGGGGGCCTTGCAATCTGACTGACTCACTGTTTAAATCTATACAGATATCTTGTGCCCTATGTACCTTCATTCAGTTAAATGATATTACTATCATATACATGCAGGTATGTATACATAGTCCCCACACATTAATTACTACAATAATGAAGGGTGAGGCACTGGGTTTTATGCAATCACATAACACTTGCCTCCAATCCAGAAATTCAAAAATGAGCACCTACTTTGAGGCCACTGGGAGCAACATCTGAGGGGTTGGTGAGCAACATGTTCCCCCCGAGCCACTGGTTGGGGATCACTGGACTAGAATATGATTAGTAATGGACACAAGCGCAAAGATAAGATATGAAAAAGAACAACAAAAATCCACACTCACAGAATAAAAATTGAGATGTTAGAATCAATGAGCACTATTTAAACATGAAATGCGGGAGAGAAAAATCAAGTTACAATTGAAATGCAAAAAATGAACAAACAAAAAAATATGTTGCCATTTCTAAACATGTTGGTAGAAGAGATGGATTTCATTTGGGAAATTGTAGTAAAATAATGCACTTTGCATATATTGGTAATAATGACTCAAAAATGAAGTAAATGAAAATGATTTATTCATTATCTCAGTGCAAATGAACAGACTTACCGCTACTTGGTGGATTTTCGCTTTGCCATTGAGAACATTAACAAAGACCCAATTCTGCTCCCCAACCTGACCCTGGGGTACCATATATACGACTCCTGTGGGGATGCACGGAAGGCAGTGAGGAGCGTATTACAGATATTATCTGGTACCAGGGAGCCGGTTCCCAATTACTCCTGTGTGGGAAAGAGACACATTGCTGGGTTTATTGGGGATCTCACCTCAGACACAACTGTACCCATAGCCCAGAGTCGGCTTGGATATTCCCAGGTGAGAAAAACCTTTACTCAGTAAAATCATCCTTTAAAGATGTCCGGAAATTAGGGATAAATGCCTGATAAATGTATGTACAGCCAACTGTCAGCCTGCCTCCCTTCCCCCCTTTTGCACTTTTTACAGTTTAGGAAAAAAACTTGTGTATTGCTCTGCAGAGAACGTGGGGATAGTAGGGGCTGTTGGTGAAATTAAGGCTGTTAGCTTAAGGACTGGACTGAAAAACATATTATATGTTACAACTGAATACTAAAATTTGCAGTTAATGCATTTTTTAAAATTTATCTCAAATTAGAATACACAAATTAGGGTTTGGATTGTTATTGTAGATCCAGTGCATCCCTACTAGAGACAAGCATGTGAATTCTTTGTCGGAAAAGGTTAGATTTTTGCTTTAACTTATATTTCAAGTGAACACTCCAAAATCTTTGCCAGATACTTGCAAATCAGAAAAATAAACAGAAATGAACAATTAACTCTTTATTGCTGAATGTTACACAGCCTCAGAGTGCCATTGAGCCCTATGGGAGACTTTCCTTGGGCCGGGTTGGAGCTGCAGAGAGCCATTGAGCCCTATGGGAGACTTTCCTTGGGCCGGGTTGGAGCTGCAGAGTGCCATTGAGCCCTATGGGAGACTTTCCTTGGGCCAGGTTGGAGCTGCAGAGTGCCATTGAGCCCTATGGGAGACTTTCCTTGGGCCAGGTTGGAGCTGCAGAGTGCCATTGAGCCCTATGGGAGACTTTCCTTGGGCCGGGTTGGAGCTGCAGAGTGCCATTGAGCCCTATGGGAGACTTTCCTTGGGCCAGGTTTGAGCTGCAGAGTGCCATTGAGCCCTAAAGGAGACTTTTCTTGGGCCGGGTTGGAGCCTCAGAGTGCCATTGAGCCCTATGGGAGACTTTCCTTGGGCCGGGTTGGAGCTGCAGAGTGCCATTGAGCCCTATGGGAGACTTTCCTTGGGCCAGGTTGGAGCTGCAGAGTGCCATTGAGCCCTATGGGAGACTTTCCTTGGGCCAGGTTTGAGCTGCAGAGTGCCATTGAGCCCTATGGGAGACTTTCCTTGGGCCGGGTTGGAGCTGCAGAGTGCCATTGAGCCCTAAAGGAGACTTTTCTTGGGCCGGGTTTGAGCCTCAGAGTGCCATTGAGCCCTATGGGAGACTTTCCTTGGGCCGGGTTGGAGCTGCAGAGTGCCATTGAGCCCTATGGGAGACTTTCCTTGGGCCAGGTTGGAGCTGCAGAGTGCCATTGAGCCCTATGGGAGACTTTCCTTGGGCCGGGTTGGAGCTGCAGAGTGCCATTGAGCCCTATGGGAGACTTTCCTTGGGCCGGGTTGGAGCTGCAGAGTGCCATTGAGCCCTATGGGAGACTTTCCTTGGGCCGGGTTGGAGCTGCAGAGTGCCATTGAGCCCTATGGGAGACTTTCCTTGGGCCGGGTTGGAGCTGCAGAGTGCCATTGAGCCCTATGGGAGACTTTCCTTGGGCCAGGTTTGAGCTGCAGAGTGCCATTGAGCCCTATGGGAGACTTTCCTTGGGCCAGGTTGGAGCTGCAGAGTGCCATTGAGCCCTATGGGAGACTTTCCTTGGGCCAGGTTGGAGCTGCAGAGTGCCATTGAGCCCTATGGGAGACTTTCCTTGGGCCGGGTTGGAGCTGCAGAGCGCCATTGAGCCCTATGGGAGACTTTCCTTGGGCTGGGTTGGAGCTGCAGAGTGCCATTGAGCCCTATGGGAGACTTTCCTTGGGCCGGGTTGGAGCTGCAGAGTGCCATTGAGCCCTATGGGAGACTTTCCTTGGGCCGGGTTGGAGCTGCAGAGTACCATTGAGCCCTATGGGAGACTTTCCTTGGGCCGGGTTTGAGCCTCAGAGTGCCATTGAGCCCTATGGGAGACTTTCCTTGGGCCGGGTTGGAGCTGCAGAGTGCCATTGAGCCCTATGGGAGACTTTCCTTGGGCCGGGTTGGAGCTGCAGAGTGCCATTGAGCCCTATGGGAGGCTTTCCTTGGGCCGGGTTGGAGCTGCAGAGTGCCATTGAGCCCTAGGGGAGACTTTCCTTGGGCCGGGTTGGAGCTGCAGAGTGCCATTGAGCCCTATGGGAGACTTTCCTTGGGCCAGGTTGGAGCTGCAGAGTGCCATTGAGCCCTATGGGAGACTTTCCTTGGGCCGGGTTGGAGCTGCAGAGTGCCATTGAGCCCTATGGGAGGCTTTCCTTGGGCCGGGTTGGAGCTGCAGAGTGCCATTGAGCCCTATGGGAGACTTTCCTTGGGCTGGGTTGGAGCTGCAGAGTGCCATTGAGCCCTATGGGAGGCTTCCAAAATCATACACTGAAGGTTCAAAGCCAAAACGGTTTTCCCGCCGTTCACAATTGTTCGGAAGCAAAAATTTTGTGACTTTCGCAAACAAGTGTTTCAATACGAAAATTTTGGATCGTAAGTACGAAATTTTTGTATTCAGATGAACGGAATTTTCGTGACTTTCCAAACATCAGAAATTATTGGATTTTGTTATTTGGATTCGTACTTTGATGAATCTGGCCCCTAGAGTTAGCTATTACATAAACTATACTAATACTATCTTCTCCTACTAAACCAATATCTGCCTCACACTGTTCTGGCACAACCACCCCCTCCGGCAAGCTGCCACCACAAAAAAGAGACCAAACACTTGGCGACTTCCATTTTTAAAATCTAGGGAATCCTGATACCCCCGGCCAACTACAAAACTGTAAGACCCCTGCTTGTTGTAAAGCAATGTAAAGCACTGCGTAGCTTGCTTCCCCTGATGGAAAAATGTAAAGTGGAGAATTGGTATCTGGAGATATTCCGGTTTTGTTACCTCATACTGTACATTAGTCAGTTTAGTGAGATGACAAATTTAAAAAAGATGTTGAATCAAATAAAAAGTTTGGCAAGTTTTCGGTGAGTTTATTTTGGCATGAAACTCTGCCTGATTAGTAAACTCAGGTCTGGGTGCTACCGAGTGATGCGGTGATATAATCAGTCCCACACCAGGCTACCAGCAGTGCGCTAGACACCAGAGCTTCTTTGCATCAATACATAGGGGCCGATTCACTAAATCAAAGATTCGGTTAGGGATTTGGGCAGGATTTGGCTTTTTTCCAGCAGGATTCAGAGGAATGTAAGCACCTGGCCGAATTGAGTGTGAATCCTAAAATCATACATAAACACTGTAGTTGAAAATTCTTGTAAGCGCGTGGTTCTCATTAACCCTTCCCTGCATATGGTTCAGATTCAGTTCTCTAGAGAAATTGAAGAAAAGTGAAATTATAAATACAAGAGAATTGACAAATAAAAATGCTAACTAAATTATGAGCTCTGTGCCAGGCCCCTTGCTGGTACCTTACATATAGAGATAATGATGGCATTTTCCCGTCATTATATGGCACAGGAATCAGACATGGGGATAAAGGGACAGACTTGTTCAGTGCTGGGAAACTGTGCTTATTGCTCCCAACTCCAATTGCAGGAACAGAGAACAGGGAGCCGGATTTACTCACATCAGCTGGGATTCTCATTGGAGGATTCTTTTGCATTTCAATGCTGCCAATGCGGGCACTGGGGAGCCTGAAAAGTTTTATTGTGCAATATTGCTTTAAGAATACAACCCTGATGTTGCTGGACTACAGCTCCCAGCATGCCTCACCCTTCATTATATGTTACATTATTCTGGGATTTGTAGTCCGGCAACAGCTGAGTAACATTTGATTGAGTAGTGCTGTGCAGCAGGGTTTAGTGTCCCTTTAATAGCAAGTATGTGGAATGTAATATGTTTTGGTTTTTTTGGGTCGGCCTTCAATTTGCATTTTCATCCCATTTATACACTTCACTTAACTTGTCTTGACTTGGTACAAGATCAAATCTGTAAATGTTTAAAATAATTTTTAATCAGTTGTTACTCACACAATTACAGATGTAGCATTCACAACACCCAGAGGTAGTATTGCCTGCCTTGGTGAACAATCCCCAGTGCTAGTTGAAGTTCATAGTGGTCCGACACTCCAAGGATGTCCCTATCCTTCACCCTAACTGCTTGAGTCCCTATACTGACAGCATTGACACCGCAGGGATAATCTTTTCTAGCCTCCTTGTTGGAGCCTCTGACTGCTCTACTAACTACCCCGATCCTATCTCTCACTAATACAGTGAGTAACTATCCTTGCAATAACTTTACTTACTGAAACCTACCTCTGTTCCAGGCCCTTCAGGACTGCACCAACTCCTCCAGCAAGTGGGTGAGCCAAAAGAGAGTGATCATATGTGCTTTTCTTTTTATAACTGGGGAAACCTGATACCCTGAACTGCTAAGGGACCTGCCCCCAAAAATATAATAGGACAAACGTAGCTGGGAAAACCTTTACCCTTCTACACAAAGATAACCAGTCTTCTTATTGCATGTTCTTCAGAGCTGCCCTATTAAACATTTTCACTAAGAATGCAAAAACCAGTTTTGAGCGCATGGATTGGTTATTCTTTTGCTTTGTTCAACTAGAAAATTATTGCAGTGACAATTATTTTGTACATAAGGCTATAAGATATAGTGGAGTAACAGGCCTGTTGCAAGTGGGAATAAACAGTTTGCTTTTTATTTAAAACTAACATTTCAGGGCTGTAAAACAATATTTTAAACAATATTAAAACAATCGAAAACAATATTTTTGAATAAACACAAATATTTATGTTGAGTTTAACCCTTTTACTGCCAGCTGTTTTGGAACATTTTGCACTGTTTCACTTTAGGGGTCTTTCTTCGGGGGGGACTTTTAGTTTACCAGGAATACTATATATCATTTTTTTCAGGACAACCTAAGCTTTCAAATATGGTAATTCTGTAATTCCAATTCTGTAAGAAGATATAGGCTTCCAAATGTCTAAAAAATGAAAAAAAATAAATAATATTTTCCATAATATAAACACATACACCAGAAACAAAAATTATTTTATGCACAAATATACAACTGATTTCAAAAGTCCCAAGTCTCCTGAACGTGCCAATACCAAATATATATAGTTTTATGGGGATTTCTCACTTGTATAGGTCAAAAACTCCCAGCAGTACACTACCAAATTTCCAAAGCGCTGCTCCAGAAAGCTGCATACTTTATATTTCAAGGACAAAAATTCCACTAACAGAAGGTTTATCCCAGAAACTTATACATTTTTAGAAAGAACAGATTCTGGGGAATCCAGAATAGGTAGAACTGTCTGTCTACTCCAAACTATCAAGTTGCAATGCTTTCCTAAAGTTATTGGTTTTTATCAAAATTTGTGAAATTTCTTCAATAACTTCAAAGCTTCCAGTCTATAGTATCTTATCTCCTAAAGGTCATAAAGTAACCAAATAAAACACCTTAAATATGAACCCCAGAGGTCTATTGAACAGTTTGATGCCCACTGTACATAGGTTTATCAAAGCACATGGCACTTAGAGACCCCAAAATATACCTTGTGCCACTAATTTCATGGCTTACCTTTACCTAATTCATAACCACATGGCAGTTTTATGAGGGATAGAAGCTGCAGAAATGTAGGGTGACCCCTGAAAACCATATATTTTTGGAAAGTACATGTTCTGACAAATCAAACATGGGTAAAGAGTCCTTTCTACAACAAAGTACCTGCAAAGCTTTCCTAAAGAGGCTTCTATGACATTTCAGAAAATCTACTAAAAATGTTGCAATTAGCCGCATTTATCTATCTGCATAGATTAACCAAACTATGTGGCATACAGGGGCACCCAAATATAGTGCATATGAATTTTTACAAATGATGCTCTGGCTGGTGCAGTTTTTGTGCCCGGTATGTGTATTATGTGCCATAAGACCCCCTAACAGTATGGAGACCCTAGAAAACCATATATTTTCTGAAAAACCACATTCTAACCAAACAAAAATGGGTAAATACATGTTTCTTCTGCAAACTACCAAACTACAAAGCTATGCTAAACAGAACGGTTTTTATGACATTTCTGAAAATCGTCACAAAGCTTGCATTTTGCCCCATTATGTACCCCACATTTTGTAACATACCAACATAAAACAATCTAAATTTGAACGCCAGGGGTCTACTGAACCGTTTGATGCCCAATATGCATAGATTTACCAAACTATGTGGTGTACAGAGGAAGCCAAATTGAAATACAGCAGATTAAATGCCATGTGCAAAGACAAGTAACAAAGAATAATGTGAAATGCAATAGAATTGCTAAAATCCCCAAAAAATCACTAAGATCAATTTTTTTTTACCTAGTGATATGTGCAGTCAGAATCACAGTCTGAGTATTTTTTGCCCAAGTATTTTGGCTTGGGCAAATTAGTTTTACAGACAAAGTGAAGTGAACAACAACTATGCATAACTGAAAAAGCAATAAAATGGCTAAAAATGCAATAAAATGACTAAAAATGCACCAAAATCACAGAAAATGTAATAAAAACACCAAAATAATGCGAATATGCTATCCGCAATGGCAATAAAACAGTGTTTTCATGGAAAAAGAAAACTGATGTGATCAAAAAAATTCACAAAATTGCATAAGTGTGCATGTACACTAGGCAAAATGTGTTTTGTGTGCATGTGCGTGAGTGCTGTAAGTGCTTTGAATGTGTGAAACCCCCCAAAATGTGAGTGTGTGTAAGTGTAAGTATAAGTGTGTATTAGTGTAATAAGTGTGTGATCGTGTGTTTCTGTGTATATGTGGCACTAACTAGGGGTCAAGAAGCTGGAGGGGCACAGGAGATCGCAGGGACAGCAGCTGCAGTGAAGGATCCAGTAAGTGGGCAGTGCAGGAAGGGAGGGGGGAGAGGAGGAAGAGAGGGGGAGAGCAGGTAAAGCCAGACACATAGAATCTATGTGTCTGGCTTTTCCCATGGGGCCCCTGGGCGATTGCGCCCCAGGGGCCACTAATCCCCCATCTCTGCTCGTTGTCTAGAGGGTTCTTTACCTTGCGCTTGTTCTCTGCACTCAGATTAAGTGGCGAGCACAGAGAACGAGCGCACGATAAATAACTCCTACGTGCTTGGCGCCTAACATCTTTTTATGCCAGCACGTAGGAGCTACGTCGTTGGCAGGGAAAGGGTTAATAAGGCAGATACTTGTTTATGTATTTTTATTTAGAAGTTCAACTTTTGCATGACAATCCCAACAGAAAGGTTTTGCTGTTTCTTTAAAAGACAAAAGTGATATTCTTACAATTTCTTGTTTACTTTTTTATTGCTCAGAGCTTTATTATCTTTCTGTCCCTACAGATCAGTTACGGAGCGACAGACCCATCGCTCAGAGACAGAGCCGCCTTCCCGTACTTCTTCCGCACAGTACAAAGTGATGAAGCCAATTATTTTGCTTTAAGTAAATTACTGAGACATTTTGGCTGGACCTGGGTTGGAATAATTACATCTGATGATATGAGCGCAGAGGAAGAACTTCACAATTTGGCCAAATATCTCTCTAGGGAAGGCGTCTGCATTGAGTTTTCAATAAAGATACAAATCTATAAAGCAAAGCATTTTTCTTTAAGTAAATATGAAAACATAATTCAGGGATACTCTACCAGTGTCATTATTCTTAGTGGAACAGCTTCTGTTATGTTTGTGGCATCATTACCTTATGTGCTGCGAGAAAAGACTTTGATCCTTTCATCTAATTGGGGGACTAACGATATTGTTGTTGGATACGCTATAGAAATATTTAATTACAGTTTGGTTTTTGTGCCACGTTACCATTATGATCTCGGGACTCCTGAAATGAGCAGATTTTTAGAGGATTTACATTCATCAAAATTCCCAGATGATGAGTTAATTGAAGATATCTTCCTAATGTTCCATTTGTGTTTGTCAAAAGACCAAAATAAGAATAATTTGTATCAATATACTTCCGCGCATACTCTTCATAACTGCACCGGGCTGGAGCGTATCACAGACCTTTACTTTTTTAGTGGTAAAGCCAATTTTCAGAGTGCATCTGGCAGTTGATATAATGTCCCGAGCTCTTCATGATATGAACATGTTGTTTATCAAGAAATCCAAGTCTCCCTATAAGTACCAGGTAATTATCACAAATACTAGGGCAGTGCCCTGTGTATGACTAGCTCTCTGACAAACACCTAAACACCTTGGGGCTCATTTATAAACACTGGGCAAACTTTCACCTGGGCAGTAACCCATGGCAACCAATCAAATCCATGTATTCATTATTTAACCTGCAGCTAGCTAAAAAAGTCAATCACTGATTGGTTGCTCTGGGATACTGCAAATGGGCTAATGTGCCCAGTGTTTATAAATGAAGCCCCTTCTCTTTCATTAAACATGCTTTAGGTGCAATTCACTCATAGATAATGGAGGCTGCCCCAATGTTTGTAGCATTGACTATTTATAATAGAAAACTTGCCCAAACCTACATGACCCTGAAAGAATTAACAATATACTGTATGAATTAAATAACACCCCCAGTTTAATATTCATATAATATGAATCTAATATATGAGACATGAATGGCCCAGTGGGGCTTAACCCCTGGGTGTGGAGTCTGGTGGGCTGTGCGGACAGTATTAGTGGAGTTATAGGGAACATTGGGCTCCAACTTGATTGGTTCGCACATCCCAGCAGACACAAGGTTATTTTAGGTGGTTACCCAGGCTAGCTGTGCAGTCTGGTCAGTGCCGGGTGTGTAAATCCTTGGGAAGCACCTCCATTGCCATTTCAGCTAGTTTCCTGTCATGGAGAGGGGAGGAGTCCTCGCTGCCCAGCCTGCTAGGGAAGATATTGTGCGTGTTGTGGAGTGGCTGCGTCACCATGTGGCACTTGAAGAAATTACACGCATTTTATGTCCAGTCTCAGATCAGCATTTGTTGGAAGACCCTTCAGAGAATGCGGCTAGTGCTGAAGAAGATAGTGCTTCAAGCAGCATTCCCAGGCCACTTATAAAGCATTGCCTTGTGGGGAAAGTGCCTGCAAAGAAGGGAGCTATAAGCGTAAGAAGCCAGGGATGCAGGGCCCTAAAAAGTCTACCCTCACATGGCCTGCAATATCCCCACCTCAGCACACTGGGAACCTGGAGCAACCTGGTCCTTCAGCTCTGCAAAGTAGTTAGTTACGTGGTATATCTGCGCCACAACCTCCTATTTCACAGAGACAAGAGGACTTCCAGACTCCAAGCACCAGTACAACTCAGACTCCCTCTACACTTCAGCAACTTGGTAATGTATCTCATGTAAATGACATTACTGTAATTAAGGAAGTGATGCAGTCACTGTCCACAGTTAGTAACCAATTGCAAGATGGGTCTGGGGCTTCAGAGTTATCCCTATTGGGGTTTCAGAAGCCAGTTTGAGGGATGTAACCATCTGTGACCCTACCCCACTAGGTCTTCACCTCTATTCTTCCATTAAGGACAAGATTATGAGAGAGGAATACATTGATATATTGTCTTTGTTACCGTCTTATAAAGTATTTATAAAATGGAGAAAAAGGGAGATAGTGAGGAAACTAGAAGGCGGCCAGTAGCCAGAACATTTTCTAACTGGTTACAGGCATTTTATATTTTTGCAAATCTGCAATGTTCAAAAAAGCCACATCTTTCACCTCAATTGTTTAAAGACCTGGAAATTATACTGGAAGCATACCGTGCAAATGGCGCATACCGTGCATATGTAGAAGAATGCTTAACACATTTGTATGGCTGGCACAGGAATTCGGTAGTCCCCTTGCACCAGGAAAGACGGTATATCCGACTACATCTATAGTTTTTCTAGGAATAGAAATAGATTCGATTAGGATGGAGTTTAGACTCCCTGAGGATAAAGTTAACAAGCTGAAATTGCTGGTGGCTACCACTTTATCCTGCACTAAATTGAAATTAAAGCAGTTGCAGAGTCTCATTGACCATTTAAACTGTGCCACTAGGATCATGCCAATTGGTCGGGTATTTACCAAGAGACTGTGTGCTTTGACAGCGGGCATTAAGAAACCCTAACTGGCATATTCGTATTGTTTTGGAATTGAAGAGTGATTTGTTAATATGGCAACAATTTCTAGAACACTTTAATGGGAAAACTTGCTGGAAGGAGGAATATGTGGACAATGAGACCCTGCAACTGTTCACGGATGCTGCATCTACAGTAGGATTTGGGGCATTTTTTTTTAAAACCAATGATCCGTGGGCACCTGGCCGATTAAATGGATAGAGGCGGGGCTCACTAAAAATATGCTACTGATGGAATTTTTTGCAATTTTGGTTTCTACTGAAATTTGGTTAGGATTATCACATAAGAAAATTATAGTGAATTGTGATAATTTGGGTGTCGTGCAAGTTATTAATAACATGTCCTCTTCATCACCACCAGTACTGAACTTACAATTCGTCCTTAGAGCTCTGTCTCGCAACATTATGGTTAGGGCAAGGCATATTCCTGGTATATATAATAAAACTGCTTTATCTCGCTTGCAGTTTCAGACTTTTTGGGAGCTACAAGTGGGAATCACCTGTCCCAATTATCTGTGGGACTCAGTATTCCCAATATAATGTCGGCATTACGCCATTCAGCGGCCGTTAGACCCTGTCCCAATTATCTGTGGGACTCAGTATTCCCAATATAATGTCGGCATTACGCCATTCAGCGGCCGTTAGAACCTGTCCCATTAGAACCTGTCCCAATTATCTGTGGGACTCAGTATTCCCAATATAATGTCGGCATTACGCCATTCAGTGGCCGTTACACCCTGTCCCAATTATCTGTGGGACTCAGTATTCCCAATATAATGTCGGCATTACGCCATTCAGCGGCCGTTAGACCCTGTCCCAATTATCTGTGGGACTCAGTATTCCCAATATAATGTCGGCATTACGCCATTCAGCGGCCGTTAGACCCTGTCCCAATTATCTGTGGGACTCAGTATTCCCAATATAATGTCGGCATTACGCCATTCAGCGGCCGTTAGACCCTGTCCCAATTATCTGTGGGACTCAGTATTCCCAATATAATGTCGGCATTACGCCATTCAGCGGCCGTTAGACCCTGTCCCAATTATCTGTGGGACTCAGTATTCCCAATATAATGTCGGCATTACGCCATTCAGCGGCCGTTAGAACCTGTCCCATTAGAACCTGTCCCAATTATCTGTGGGACTCAGTATTCCCAATATAATGTCGGCATTACGCCATTCAGTGGCCGTTACACCCTGTCCCAATTATCTGTGGGACTCAGTATTCCCAATATAATGTCGGCATTACGCCATTCAGCGGCCGTTAGACCCTGTCCCAATTATCTGTGGGACTCAGTATTCCCAATATAATGTCGGCATTACGCCATTCAGCGGCCGTTAGACCCTGTCCCAATTATCTGTGGGACTCAGTATTCCCAATATAATGTCGGCATTACGCCATTCAGCGGCCGTTAGAACCTGTCCCATTAGAACCTGTCCCAATTATCTGTGGGACTCAGTATTCCCAATATAATGTCGGCATTACGCCATTCAGTGGCCGTTACACCCTGTCCCAATTATCTGTGGGACTCAGTATTCCCAATATAATGTCGGCATTACGCCATTCAGCGGCCGTTAGACCCTGTCCCAATTATCTGTGGGACTCAGTATTCCCAATATAATGTCGGCATTACGCCATTCAGCGGCCGTTAGACCCTGTCCCAATTATCTGTGGGACTCAGTATTCCCAATATAATGTCGGCATTACGCCATTCAGCGGCCGTTAGACCCTGTCCCAATTATCTGTGGGACTCAGTATTCCCAATATAATGTCGGCATTACGCCATTCAGCGGCCGTTAGAACCTGTCCCATTAGAACCTGTCCCAATTATCTGTGGGACTCAGTATTCCCAATATAATGTCGGCATTACGCCATTCAGCGGCCGTTAGACCCTGTCCCAATTATCTGTGGGACTCAGTATTCCCAATATAATGTTGGCATTACGCCATTCAGCGGCCGTTAGAACCTGTCCCAATTATCTGTGGGACTCAGTATTCCCAATATAATGTCGGCATTACGCCATTCAGTGGCCATTAGAACCTGTCCCAATTATCTGTGGGACTCAGTATTCCCAATATAATGTCGGCATTACGCCATTCAGTGGCCATTAGAACCTGTCCCAATTATCTACAGGACTCAGTATTCCCAATATAATGTCGGCATTACGCCATTCAGTGGCCATTAGAACCTGTCCCAATTATCTACAGGACTCAGTATTCCCAATATAATGTCGGCATTACGCCATTCAGCGGCCGTTAGAACCTGTCCCAATTATCTGTGGGACTCAGTATTCCCAATATAATGTCGGCATTACGCCATTCAGTGGCCGTTAGAACCTGGACCGATTATTTATCATCCTGGACAGACTAGCAAAGTTTTATAGGCTGCAATGTTTTTTCAGTGACCCTGTGTGACAGTGACTTACTGATACTGTTTATTTTAGATTGTGCCCAGAAGTGGCAATCTATTAATAGTATTAAGTATTAAGTATTAAGGAAAGTGGCTGGAATTTCATTATATAATATAATTAACTTCACTAAAGAACCACTAGTACAGCAGATTCTTAAGGCCAAAGCCGATACCAGGAACCCATTATGGTCACGTTGCTTTGTAAACTGGCTAATGTCCTCCCCAAGTCTGTTTTGATGATTATGAAACCTGTTTATTTAGAACATTATTTGTTATTGTTTATTTTGCAGCAATGTGTATAAGCAAAGTGGTTGCCTAAAATAAATTTATACCAGGTGGAATTTTGCATAATGATATTGCTCTAATGGGGGATAGACTTCGTATCAATATTCGTGTATCCAAGACAGATGCAGTGGGTAAGGGATGCATTATTTGGCTGGGTCATTTGGTTCATTCACTTTTGTGTCCTGTCAGGAATTTTCAAACATTTTGTGACATCCAGCCTGAGTCGGACGGCCCTGTATTCATGCACAGAAAAGGAGAGTATCTCTCCAGATTTCAATTTAACAAAGTTTTCAGCATGTGTTTGAAGAAATTAGGCATTCCCGATAAAAACTACCACTCCCATTCATTCACAATCGGGGGGCACTCAGGCTGCTCTTTGGGGAGAAAAAGAGAGAATGATTAGGAACATTGGAAGATGGTCCTCCAACCGATACAGACTTTACATCAGACCATCATTGGTGTATCTTTATTGGGCTATTATTTGGCTAATAATAACTTGTTTCTTTCAGATCTTTTACAAATTTGGATAGTTGGTCACTCATACGTTAAGTGGGCAATGAGAAGAGCAGAACAGTGCCCATATGGATTGAATCTTAGCTTGCCTAAAGACTGATACATTATCAGATGGAAGGGTATTGGAGGCCTTAAATGGTTTGATTTGTTAGCTACTATATCCTTAATGGTTAAAAAGTGGGGATACCCCGGGATGATTCTTCTGGGGGGTAACGACCTTGGTTTCTATAAGACTATAGAGATAATTAGAGCTATTAAATATGGCTTGTCACAGTTATGTTTGCTAATGCCGGACGTAGCATTGGTGTGGTCAGAGATTATACCTAGATTGTGCTGGCAAACAGGCCGGCTGAAGCCGATGGAAAAATGCAGACGTAAGCTCAACCGCACCATTGATAAGTTCACCAAACAGCGTCATATACAGGTTTACCGACACCATGAGTTGGAAGATGCAGGACAAGGGCTATTTCGTGAGGATGGGGTGCACTTGTCACCTATTGGCCTGGATATTTTTAATACAGGCTTGCAGAATGCCATTGAGAAGGCTCTTTTGGGAAGGGACAAGGCCAAGTTAAGAGGTTAACTGGGTTTGGCGTGGCGGTAGGTAAATGTTAGTTCTGGCTGTGGTCGTGGCAGAACTTTTCAGCATGGCGGGCATTGAAAGTACAGTGCCTGGCTAAGAAGGTTTATTATAAAATATAATTTACATACGAGATGTTGATATCTGATTTTGGTTATTGAAATTCTGATTTGTTACTAAACAGCTGGGCCTTTCTCCGCGCATTTCCATAGTCTGGCGTCGGTTATTGTTTATGATTCATTTATTCTTCAGTAATTGTTTGGTGACAGGGTAGACAAGTATATGTATAAATCTGGTACTCTATAATACATGCCTCCAACTTCCATGAGTTATTACCGTATTTACGTGTTTAACATGACAGCAGTGTCTGCACGGAATGATTTAATATCATTTATTCTTGTGTGTAGGAGTTGCATGGTTTTTTAAAAAAGCATCAATACAGCACCCAAACTGGACCAACCTTCTCATTTGATGAACACGGGGAGTACGTCTCTGGGTTCCAGATCTATAACTACATTTTTTCCACTGAGCGTCACCTAACGAGAAAGCTCTTTGGTGAATTCTCCCCGTGGGGACCCCCAGATCAGAGGCTGAAAATAACATCATCATCAATTCAATGGAAGGCAAGAACCACTGGCGTAAGGAAATTTATCTTTCTACCAATAAAGATTTTAACACTAACATTTTATTTTCACATATATTAATATTAAGTATCTAAGGGTTCATGCAAAGAGTTAGAATGGGTACAAAGCTAAAACTGCCCTGAGGCTTTCAGCCATTCCTCACCCTAGCAACACCACTGCTCAACCAAACGTTACTCAGCTGTTACTGGGCTACAAATCCCAGAATAATGTAACATATAATGAAGGGTGAGGCATGCTGGGAGCTGTAGTCCAGCAACATCAGGGCTGTATTCTTAAAGCAATATTGCACAATAAAACTTTCCCCCATTAAAATGCAAAAGAATCCCCCAATGAGAATCCCAGCTGATGTGAGTAAATCCGGCTCCCTGTTCTCTGTTCCTGCAATTGGAGTTGGGAGCAATAAGCACAGTTTCCCAGCACTGAACAAGTCTGTCCCTTTATCCCCATGTCTGATTCCTGTGCCATATAATGACGGGAAAATGCCATCATTATCTCTATATGTAAGGTACCAGCAAGGGGCCTGACACAGGGAATCAGCATTCTCATTGGTCACTTCTCTTGCATCTTTAATGAAGTTTTTGTAATCAGTAGAATTCTCATTGGTGAGTTTTCTTGTATCTATAATTATGTTTTTCAGCAACTTCTATAGCAAAACTAGGGGGCGCAGTGGGACAGTGTTGTAGTTGGGTTTACAACCCTTTTAAATGCAATCAGTGTTGCCCGGCAACATGTCTCTGAATTTTCAATTAGATAACGGGGGCAACTGAAGTTGTACAGCTTTACGGTTGGTTTTAGTGTCCTTTAAAAGACTCTCTGGGAAACATTTGCACCCAGATTCTCTTGAAAAGTTGAAGGTTGGTGCTTGGTTTAATATCTTTCCTTGGTTGGTTAAATGTTCTTAAAGCTGCTTTGGTTATCAACTTAGTTAGCCAATAAATAAATGTATCACATTTAGACCTTGTTATGTTTCATATCAAAGGTTTTATCCAAAACATTTTTGACCGGCTATCAGTTACTATCTGATTATCAGTTAAATACTGTTTGATATTTTATTTATTATTTATAATACATTTCAAAAATATTATCCTACAGGGTGTGCCCATTCTCCCTGATTGTTGTGTAAGATATTTTTTATAATATTCTAGATCCCAAGAGCCCAATGCTCAGCCAGTTGTCCCCCCGGATTCAGGAAGGCACCAAGGCGAGGATCCCAGACCTGCTGCTATGACTGTGTCCCGTGTTCAGAGGGAGAGATCTCCAATATAACGGGTACAACACATCATTTTTAAAAATGTATTTTAGCTTGAAAGTCTCTAAAATGATTTAAACACTGAACAGAGAGAGAGTGATAGAGTAGTGATGAGCAAACTATTTTTCTTTGCCCCAAATGTTCTGAAATAGTAACATTTTGGCAATTGCATTGCAGTCAATAGACTTTTTTCCCCCAAATGCATTGGAGCCAATGGGCAGTCAGTCATCTGTGAGAAAGACCCTTCTTTATTTGTGATGCCATATGAAGCATCTTTTGTGCAAGGAAACCTGCTTGCCTACCATTTCTAAAGATAATCTTCCATAAAAACTTTACAATACACATATACAATTAGAGCAGAAACCAACCCCCCCCACACTCCAGTAAGTTCCAGGTGCTACCCAAACATATTAAATCATTTCATGATCTAGAGATATTTAAAAAACATGGTTTATTTAGATTTAGATTCACATAATTCCCCACATCAGCTCGTTTTAGTATTTAATAATATATTATTATATAAGATTTTACAATGATTTATTTTCTCAATTACAGACAGTGAGCGTTGTATCCGATGCCCAGATATGGAATGGCCCAATGAGGAGAAGATTAAATGTTTTGCCAAGATGGAAGAATTTCTTTCATACACAGATCATGTGATTTCTATGATTTTTTCATCAATCTCAGTTCTCTTCTTTCTTATAACTCTGTTAGTACTTGTAGTCTTCATTTCCAACCATGACACCCCCATAGTGAGAGCCAACAACCGGAGCCTGAGCTTCCTCCTCCTTGTCTCCATCAAGCTGAGCTTCCTCAGTGTGTTTCTGTTCCTCGGTCGCCCTGTGGATATAACCTGCATGCTGCGCATCATCACTTTTGGAATCACCTTCTCCATAGCTGTCTCTTCTCTCCTGGCCAAGACTATCATGGTTTGTGTTGCTTTCAAAGCCACCAAGCCAGGGAGCTCATGGAGAAAATGGCTGGGAGTCAAACTGTCCAATTCTGTAGTCTTGTTCTGCTCATCCATTCAAATAATCATCTGCATGACTTGGTTGGCCATTTCTCCTCCCTTTCAGGAACTGGACATTCACACTTCCCCTGGAACCATCATCATTCAGTGCAATGAGGGCTCAGCTATTGGCTTTTACTCAGTTATTGGGTATATGGGGCTTCTGGCAGCTGTTAGTTATGTTTTAGCATTTTTAGCTCGGAGCTTACCGGACAGTTTTAATGAGGCCAAGTACATCACTTTCAGCATGCTGCTCTTCTGCAGTGTTTGGATCACAATGATCCCGGCCTATCTGAGCACCAAAGGCAAAAACACTGTGTGTGTGGAGATATTTGCCATACTCACCTCAAGCGCGGGCCTTTTAGCCTCTATATTTCTGCCCAAATGTTACACAATACTACTCAGGCTAGATGTGAATACAAAAATTAGTTTGTTTAGAAACAAATAGAAATAATGCTGAAAACACCTTTAAAGGACAACCAAACCCAGCTGTAAAGCTGTCCCACTGTGCCATCTTCTGCTCTATAGAAGTTGATTAAAAACCTAATTACGCATGGAAACCAATTTACCAATGAGAATTCTACTGACCGACAACTTAATTAAAGATGCAAGAGAACTGACCAATGAGACTGCTGATTCCCAGCACTGTGTCAGGCCCCTTGCTGGTACCTTACATATAGAGATAATGATGGCATTTTCCCGTCATTATATGGCACAGGAATCAGACATGGGGATAAAGGGACAGACTTGTTCAGTGCTGGGAAACTGTGCTTATTGCTCCCAACTCCAATTGCAGGAACAGAGAACAGGGAGCCGGATTTACTCACATCAGCTGGGATTCTCATTGGGGGATTCTTTTGCATTTTAAAGTCACTGGCTGTGGAGATTTGGGGATAAGTTTTGGAAAAATGGTATTGTGCAATATTGCTTTAAGAATCCAACCCTGATGTTGCTGGACTACAACTCCCAGCATGCCCCACCCTTCATTATATGTTACATTATTCTGGGATTTGTAGTCCGGCAACAGCTGAGTAACGTTTGGTTGAACAGTGCTGAGTTGTAAACCATTAACTAGCAACCTGCTCACAATATATGTGACTCAATATATGGGTGGCACTAGCTTCTAGCCAAGTTTTGAGAGAGTGACACTTTGTGGTACAGTGATTGAACAGGTTGGTATTCAATCCAGCCACTTATGTGTTTACTAGCCCAGTAGAGCACCCATTTACCAGCTCCAGGGAAGGTGTGTTTTTTCATTTATTCACGCAAAATAAAGGTTATGTTTTAGTGGGTACCCATTTTTGTGAATTGTTTATATGTACATGTTAACTGTTCTGTCTTTTGTACCCCTCTATTCTGTAAAGTGCTGTGTAAATCGATGGCTCTATATAGATAATAATAATAATAATGATACCTTGTCTTAGGTACTTATGAAGTGGAGGTGCATTTCTTTAAAGTCATACTGTCCATTTCTTAATAAATAGTTTCATACGTTTATGACTGTGCACACCTTCTGGAACTCTGGGTCTGCAATTGTGGCGGTGCTCCCCTCGCATCTTATTTTTATAAACCCCTTTTCAACCAACCCAACACAAAGGAACTAAAACACATTAATTTTCCTCAAATAGAAAGGCTTCTGCACCATAACATAAGACTTTCTATCGCACACTATGGCCCCAACTATTAGAGATATTCAATGTGATTCTGCAAGGGCAGCCTTGCCTTCCATGCTCTATTCACAAATATCTCTGATTCTAAAAGTTGGAATGAACCCCCAATCTTGCTCTAGCCACTGCCCAATAGCCCCATTAAACACTGATATTGAGCAATTTAGGAAAATCCTGGCTAACCGCAAAACTAGCTTTACACCCTCATTAAAGGGACATGAAAGTCTAAAAAAAGACTATGGCTAGAAATGTTTAGCTATGTGGTTAACACTCTTGTACCAGCCCAACATCACCAAAGCTCCATAGAAATAAAGCCCCATGCCCCTGAAGATGCCCACAGTAGCTCTCCATCTTTTGTAGTCCAGCAACTGCTGAGTAAAATTTGGTTGAGATGTGCTGCGAAATTGCATTTCAAAAATGGAGACTCATTTCCCAAACTAATGTATTTATATTTCTAGCACTTAGCATTCTGTACAGCAGAATTAGAGAATTAGAGAATAAATCAATGCAAAAACAAGGAAAACAGGGGGGCATGTCTGTAAATTAAGGGGCAGAAAGCTTCACTGCCCGACAGCAATGTAAGGCAGATGCTACATGCTAAATGATTGGAGGATCGGCAAAGGAATATAACATTATTTATTAGTATTGTGTTCTAATAGTGTGTGGTTGTACCAGAACCAGGATCCATAACCATATTTTGTGAAGCTTTCAATAAATAACATATAAACCCTAAAAAGTAGAGCTATAGAAGCTGTTTAGACCCCCAAGGGTGCCGGCTATTGTTCTGAAGGTATTACATGCCCATTGCAATTTCCCCAAGCTGTATTCCTTGGCACCCATTCAGTGGGGTCACTGGGCTTCCCGTTCTCTCCCACCAGTACAAGGGGGGGTTCCTAGGTTTGCCCTATTACCAGCAAGTAGGCACACTGTGTATGCTGGAGGCTGACCCAGGTCTAGAAGGGCTCACCAGGAAAGGGATACAGTAATGCAGAACAATACTTGGCACAATTAGTATGGATAAGTACTAAGGGTGTTGTCCTGTGCCCAAATAGAGCAGACAGAGAGCAGGGTATGGGGGGTTGGCTGTTATATATCTGCTAATAGCAGTTCTGTTCTCCAGATCATTTCCAGCTACAACCAGCACCTCTCCTGTTTAGTGATGAGCGAATCTGTCCTGTTTTGATTTGCCCAAAAATTTCAGCACCCAAAATGTGCTGAAATGTCACCCTCGGCTTATACTCGAGTCGGGTGCCATGGGTCCCTCTAGACTAGCACTCTCTCTCCTTTGTGTGCAGATTAGGCCACCTGCAACCAGACCCTCCAGTGCCCTGGCCTAGGCTCCCACTAGCAATACTTATTTCCCCTTACATCCCTCCGGGACTGGGTCTGGTGCCAGTTTGCCAATGTGCAATGAGCGTGGGGTAGTACTCATATTGTTTTTGTTGACCCTCTTCTCCGCTTACAGAGCTAGTTTACTGTTTTTCTTTGAAATAAATATTGAAAAACATATACCCCACTGATGCCTCAATTAATGTAATTTTATTGGTATTTATTTTGATTATTAAAACTTAGCAGTAGCGGCTGCATTTCCCACCCTAGGCTTATACTCGAGTCAATACGTTTTTCCAGTTTTCTTAGGTAAAATTAGGTACCTCGGCTTATATTTGGACCGGCTTATACTCGAGTATAAACGGTTAGTAAATATTTGTGAAGCCATGAAAAATTCATGAAACGCGGGTGCTGTGCAACTTTTTGGCCGTGCATGATTTTTTTTTAATGTATCCGCTTCCTTAATTAACATGACATGTTGGGTTGTTTGCTGTTCGACTCCACTTTATGGCACAGTTTGCTCCATCTGAACCTGGTACAAAATGTATTTTTCTTTCTTGATGATATAAAAAGCAATTTGGCTACATAGAGAATTACAGTTCTGACTTTTCCTGTAAATTCTTTTTTCAGTCATAAGCCTAGAAAATAACTCTAAATTGATAGTTTCAGAGAAGGCCAGATGTCCCCAGGCACCGGTGCCTATATTCATTCTACTGAGCAAATCCTCTCTCTGCTCTCTATAAAATGAGGGTTGGATGAGCCGGGCCCCTTACTCTGTTCTACACACACAGCCCAACCCTGGGGCCTCTGTGTCTCTCTGTGCCACTGACTGTTACTGGGGCAAATCCTCTCTCTGCTCTCTATAAAATGAGGGTTGGATGAGCCGGGCCCCTTACTCTGTTCTACACACACAGCCCAACCCTGGGGCCCCTGTGTCTCTCTGTGCTACTGACTGTTACTGGGGCAAATCCTCTCTCTGCTCTCTATAAAATGAGGGTTGGATGAGCCGGGCCCCTTACTCTGTTCTACACACACAGCCCAACCCTGGGGCCCCTGTGTCTCTCTGTGCCACTGACTGTTACTGGGGCAAATCCTCTCTCTGCTCTCTATAAAATGAGGGTTGGATGAGCCGGGCCCCTTACTCTGTTCTACACACACAGCCCAACCCTGGGGCCCCTGTGTCTCTCTGTGCCACTGACTGTTACTGGGGCAAATCCTCTCTCTGCTCTCTATAAAATGAGGGTTGGATGAGCCGGGCCCCTTACTCTGTTCTACACACACAGCCCAACCCTGGGGCCCCTGTGTCTCTCTGTGCCACTGACTGTTACTGGGGCAAATCCTCTCTCTGCTCTCTATAAAATGAGGGTTGGATGAGCCGGGCCCCTTACTCTGTTCTACACACACAGCCCAACCCTGGGGCCCCTGTGTCTCTCTGTGCTACTGACTGTTACTGGGGCAAATCCTCTCTCTGCTCTCTATAAAATGAGGGTTGGATGAGCCGGGCCCCTTACCTACACATGCAGCCCAATCCTGCATTATATAGGGGCATATTGGCTGCATGGTGGGCTATGTTGGGAGTCACTGCTACAAGTTATTGTGTGAAAGTGCTGATCTATCTGATACTTATGTGTGTGGGACCCTGCAGGTCTGGAGATCAGCCCCTCAATCCTGCCTGTCACCTGCAGATTATTAAAACAGTAAAGGAATATGAATACATGCAGGAAGGAGACATCATGCTTGGAGGGGTGATGGCTTCACATTTTTATATGACTAAAACTAAAATTACATTTCCATGGGACAATTCCAGTAGCTTTGCCTGTTATTGGTAAGTCCTATCTCCTATGGGCAATATTGTAAATGAGTAAGGGACTCTCACTGCCAATAATGGTTGGAATATTCTTGGGACAACAAATTCACTATTGTTATTCCATGAAATTACAAATACTGTAAGTGCCATTTCCAGCCCAAAAGCACAAACACCCTCAACTCTAAAGTGACTTCTTGCTTACAAAATAAAACATTTGTCTCTGCCTCCATAAAACACAATGGAACAAGGGTAGATCTTCAATAAAAATGACCCTAAGCTCTACAGGTTCTCCTGAAACGTCTATGCATTGCAATTCTGCTTAGAAATAATATATACAGTATCTGTAGATACAGATGGTAACAACCAATCATCAATCAGATTTCAATGTCTGCTTTGCATTTGCTAATTAGTGATGCTACATATTTTTAGGACTTTCTATTTATTCAACTGTTATGGTCTGAGGTCGCAGAACTATTCAAGTTTTTAGAGATTGCTGTATATTTAACCACATTAATATTTACCCCTATATGTAATAAAAGGCAACCAATAAGGAGTCTGCTTTTAAACAGGCGACCAGTAAGTTTTACATGCTGATTGGTTGTTACAGGTTATTGCTTCTGGGCAAACTGACAAACTGTCTTTTATTGTTAATAATGTGTTTCTTGTTTCTGTAATTCAATTTAATTTTAGAAGATGTCAGTGATGTTGGAGGCATCAATTGTAGAACAAGAGGGCTGATTAGAGGCCAAATATAAGGAGAAGGATTTGCATAGCTATGTGCCCAGTAACATTAATAAAAAGGACCATAATATCTATGTGGTGAATCACCATAAAGTAATTGTGTTGTGTTATTGCCGGCATACACGATCCTCTCATATTAAAGTTTGTAGTAAGGGTCCATTGTTCTTTTTCTTGTTGCTTTGGACTGTGTTCTGCATCCTGTGTTAAATTCTGTGAAAATGGGCCATTTGTTTTTTTTCCTCCGACAAATTGTTGCTTTGTTCCAGAGAAGAAGATTCTCTGGTGGGAGTGGGTATATTTTTGGTGCTCTTTAACCCTTTCACTGACAGCCATTTTGAACAAAGTGGAACTTCTACTGCCAGACAGTTTTTACACATTTTGCACTGTTTCATTTTAGGGGCTTTTACTTTACCCAGGAAAACTATATATCGTTTTTTTTCAAGACAACCTAAGCTTTCAAAATATGGTGAATTTTTGTGTAATTCCAGTTCTGTAACAAGATATAGGCTTCTAAATGTCTAAAAAATTAAAAAAAAATAATATTTTCCATAATATAAACACATACAGCAGAAACAAAAATTCTTTTATGCACAAAAATACAACTGATTTGGAAAGTCCCATGTCTCCTGAATGTGCCAATACCAAATATATATAGTTTTATGGAGATTTCTCACTTGTATAGGTCAAAAACTCCCAGCAGTACCCTACCAAATTCCCAAAGCACTGCTCCAGAAAGCTGCATACTTTAGATTTCAATGTCACAAATTCCATTAACAGAAGGTTTATCCCAGAAAATTATAAATTTTTAGAAAGAACAGATTCTGTGGAATCCAGAATAGGTAGAACTGTCTGTCTACTCCAAACTACCAAGTTGCAATGCTTTCCTAAAGTTATTGGTTTTTATCAAAATTTCTGAAATTTCTTAAAAATCGCTTCAAAGCTTCCTGTCTATAGTATCTTATCTCCTACAGGTCATAAAGTAACCAGATAAAACACCCTAAATATGAATGCCAGGGGTCCACTGAACAGTTTGATGCCCAATATGTATAGGTTTACCTAAGTATGTGGCATGTAGGGGCCCCAATGTGAACATACCCCCATATGATCTATCATTTCTGTCATTCCAGCTTCTGCAAAATCAACACATTTACATCATTTTGTGTGGGATAACGCTACAAAAAAATACGCTCACCCCAGAAAGCCATATATTTTTGAAAAGTAAACATTCCCCCAAATCTAAAATGGGTACCCATGTCTTTCTACTCCAAAGTACCAAGTCGCAAAGCTTTCCTAAAGTTGGCAATTTTGATAATATTTCCAAAAATCCTCTCAAAGCTTCCAGTTTGCAGCATCTTATCTCCCATGTATCATTAGGTACCAAGATAAAACACCCTGAATTGGAACGCCAGGGGTCCACTGAACAGTATGATGCCCAATATGTTTAGGTTTACCTAAGGATGTGGCATGTAGGGGCCCCAATGTAAATATACCCCATATGAAACGTCATTTCTGTCATTTAAGCTTCATTTTATGTGGGATAAAGTTAGTAAAAAGTACACTCACCCCAGAAAGTCATATATTTTTGGAAAGTACACATTCCCCGAAATCGAAAATGCGTACCCATGTCTTTCTACTCCAAAATACCAAGCCGCAAAGGCTTCCTAAGTTTGCTGATTTTATTACATTTCCAAAAATCACCTCAAAACTTCCAATATGCAGCATCTTATTTTCTATAGGTCATTAGGTACCAAGATAAAACACGCTAAATATGAACCCCAGAGGTCTACTGAACAGTTTGATGCCCACTGTACATAGGTTTATCAAAGCACATGACACTTAAAGACCCCAAAATATACCTTGTGTGCACTAATTTCATGGCTTACCTTTACCTAATTCATAAACACACGGCAGTTTTATGTGGGATAGAAACTGCAGAAATGTAGAGTAACCCCTGCAAACTATATATTTTTGGAAAGTACACGCTCAGACAAATCAAACATGGGTAAAGAGTCCTTTCTACACCAAAGTACCAATCTGCAAAGCTTTCCTAAAGCTAGTGGTTTCTATGACATTTCAGAAAATCTACAAAAAATGTTGCAATTTGCCGCATTTATCTCACACAATTTCTTGCTTACAAAGGCAAATCACCCCAAATAGGAACACCAGAGGCCTACTGAACAGTTTGATGCCCTATATGCATAGATTTACCAAACTATGCGGAATACAGGGGCACCCAAATAAAAATAGTGCATATGAATTTTAACGTATGACACTCCGGCTCGTGCAGTTTTTGCACCCGGTATGTGTATTATGTGCTATAAGACCCCCTAACAGTACGGACACCCTAGAAAACCATACATTTTCTGAAAGTACACATTCTGACAAAACAAAAATGGGTAAATACATCTTTCTACTGCAAACTACCAAACTACAAAGCTATGCTAAACAGAACGGTTTTTATAACATTTGTGAAAATTGTTACAAAGCTTGCATTTTGCCCCATTATGTACCCCACATTTCATAATGTACCAATATAAAACACCCTAAATATGAATGCCAGTGGTCTACTGAACAGTTTGATGCCCAATATATGTGGGGTACAGAGGAAGCCAAATTGAAATTCAGCAGACAAAATGTCCATGTGCAAGACAAGTAACAAAGAGCAATATGAAATGCAATAAAATTACTAAAATCCCAAAAACCCCTAAAATCAATGTTTTTTTTCCTAGTTATATTTGCAGTCAGAATCACCATTGGAGTATTCTGGCTTGGGCAAATTCGTTTTACAGACAAAGTCAAGCGAACAACAACTATGCATAACTGAAAATGGTTAGCGAATACGCTATCCGCAATGGCAATAAAACAATTTTTTCAGGCAAGAATAAAAACGATGCGATAAGTGAGTGTGTACGCTAGGCAAAATGTGTTTTGAGTGCATGTGTGTGAGTGTGCAAGTGTGAGCGCTGTAAGTGCAGTGAATGTGTAAAACCCCCAACCCCCCCAAAATGTAAGTATGTGTGTGTAAGTGTGAGTATAAGTGTGTATTAGTGTAATATGTGTGTGTATGTGTGATTGTGTGTGTATGTGTGATTGTGTGTGTGTATGTAGCACTTACCTGGGGTCAAAGGAGTTGAAGATCGCTGGAGATCGCAGAAGGGAAGACAGGAGACACCAGAACAGCAGCTACAGTGGTGAGTAGCCGGCACAGGAAGCGGAGGGGGGAGCGCAGGAAGGGAGGGAGAGAGCAGAAAAAGTCTTTTTCTATGGGGCCCCAGGGGCCACTAGTTACCCCCTCTGCTCATTCCCTAGGGGGTTCTTTACTTTGCGCTCATTCTCTGCACTCGAATTAAGCAGCGAGCGCAGAGAACAAGCGCAAAGTAAAGAAAATGTAGTTCCTACGTGCTCGGCGTTTAATATCTTTTTATGCCAGCACGTAGGAGCTACGTCATTGGCAGGGAAAGGGTTAAAGAAATTGAAACAAGATACAGAAATCAAGAGCCACATGGAATAATTGCCATTTTTCTATTCAGTATCATTTTTTTCTACTTTACATTTACTCTTCCCCCTCTCTTGCGATATAGATAGTGATGAGCGAATTTTTCCGGCAGGCATGGATTTGCAGCAAATTTCTGCATTTCGCCATTGGTGAAAATTTGCCACGGAAAAAGTTGTTGCACATCAAAAAAAGTTGTGGTTGCGTTGGTCGTGGTTATGTTAATATAGGTGTGGCCACTTCAAATTGTGCGTGGTTGTGTTAATATAGGTGTAGCCACTTCAAATTGGGCGTGGTTGTGTTAATATAGGTGTGGTCACTTCAAATTGGGCGTGGTTGTGTTGATATGGGTGTGGTCACTTCAAATCGGGCACAGTCCTCATTAAATTGGGCATGGTCACCTCAAAAAAAAGATGCGGGCCAAATGGGACAGATTTGCTCATCACTAGATATAGATATATAAGCAACACACAGCTTTAGCAATGAATACAAATTTGCAATTATCACAGCAATCATTAAAACAATAAGATCGCTTCACTTTACAATTCTTTTACAGTCATGAAACATTTTATTACATCAGTGATTCTGTGCTGGGCTGACACTGCTGATTAGTGATGAGCAAATTTTTTCACCAGGCATTGATTCGCAGAGAATTTTCACATTTCGCCATTGGCGAATTGGTTTTGGAAACTTCAGTGAAAATTTGCAGCAGAAAAATTTGTCACACAGATTTTTTTTTTGTTTTGCTCAAATTGGGCGTGGCCATGTCAAAAAAGGTGCAGTCGCATCTAAAAAAAGATGCGGGCGACAAAAAAAACACAGGCAAAAAAAAATTGAGCGATGCATTTCACAAATTTTTCGTTGTTTTGCGAATTTTCTTGCCGTTTCTTAACTCGCGAAGTGAAACGGGACAGATTCGCTCATCACTACTGCTGATAGCTGTAGTTACTTCATTCCATCAAAAGTTTTTGGGAGTATGGACCTTGCCAGTTCTAAAGAGCTCATTTGTGATTCACTTGGCTCATTACCCAGATCATCTTCAATGCATCTGTCTGTCTGGTCAGGGCCACCATGGTCTGTGTTAAGGTGGCCATACACGGGCCGACTATAGCTACCGATATCGGTCCCTTGGACCGATTCGGCAGCTAATCGGCCCGTGTATGGGGAGAGCAGAGCGGCCTGGCCGACCGATATCTGGCCTGAAATTGGCCAGATCTCGATCGGCCAGGTTAGAAAATCTGGTCGGATCGGGGACCGCATCGGCTCGTTGATGCGGTCCCCGATCCGACTGCCCCATTGCCGCCCACATAATCCGATCGTCTGGCCCCAGGGCCAAACGATCGGATTATTATTTTTTTTACCTAAATGGTCCCCGATATCGCCCACCCGTAGGTGGGGATATCGGGGGAAGATCCGCTCGCTTGGCGACATCGCCAAGCGAGCGGATCTGCTCGTGTATGGCCACCTTTAGGATCCATTTGTGTTGGCAAATTGTATGAACATTTGTACCTACAGTCAAACAAAGGACTGTTATACAATTGCATTAGAATGCAATAATTAAATTCCTAGGGGTGCAAATAAGAGCTATAATTGGCTATGTAGACTGGCTATGTAGACTGGCAGCCTATAGAAGGCTCTGTTTGACTTTACACTGGGTTTTATGCAATCAACACTTGCTTCCAAGCCAGAAATTAAAAAATGAGCACCTACTTTGAGGCCACTGGGAGCAACATCCAAGGGGTTGGTGAGCAACGTTACTCTCGAACCACTGGTTGGGGATCACTGGACTAGAATATGATTAGTAATGGACACAAGCACAAAGATAAGTTATGAAAAAGAACAACAAAAATCCACACTCACAGAATAAAAATTGAGATGTTAGAATCAATGAGCACTATTTAAACATGAAATGCGGGAGAGAAAAAGCATAACATAATTTAAAAAATGAAGTTAAATTTGAAATGCAAAAAAATGAACAACCAAGAAAAATATGTTGCCATTTTATAACATGTTGGTAGAAGAGATGGATTTCAATTGGGAAATTGTAGTAAAATAATGCACTTTGCATACATTGGTAATAATGACTCAAAAATGAAGTAAAGGTGCTTTATTCATTATCTCAGTCCAAATGAACAGACTTACCGCTACTTGGTGGATTTTCGCTTTGCCATTGAGAACATTAACAAAGACCCAATTCTGCTCCCCAACCTGACCCTGGGGTACCATATACACGATTCCTGTGGGGATGCACGGATGGCAGTGAGGAGCGTATTACAGATATTATCTGGTACCAGGGAGCCGGTTCCCAATTACTCCTGTGTGGGAAAGAGAAACATTGCTGGGTTTATTGGGGATCTCACCTCAGAGACAACTGTACCCATAGCCCAGATACTGAGTCGGCTTGGATATTCCCAGGTGAGAAAAACTTTTACTCAGTAAAATCATCTTTTAAAGATGTCCAGAAATTAGGGATAAATGCCTGATAAATGTATGTACAGCCAACCGTCAGCCAACCGTCAGCCAACTGTCAGCCAACCTTCCCTTCCCCCCTTTTGCACTTTTTACAGTTTAGGAAAAAAACTTGTGTATTGCTCTGCAGAGAACGTGGGGATAGTAGGGGCTGTTGGTAAAATTACGGCTGTTAAGGTGGCCATACACGAGCAGATCCGCTCGCTTGGCGATGTCGCCAAGCGAGCGGATCTTCCCCCGATATCCCCACCTACGGGTGGGCGATATCGGGGACCATTTAGGTAAAAAAAATAATAATCCGATCGTTTGGCCCTGGGGCCAAACAATCGGATTATGTGGGCGGCAATGGGGCAGTCGGATCGGGGACCGCATCAAAGAGCCGATGCGGTCCCCGATCCGACCAGATTTTCTAACCTGGCCGATCGAGATCTGGCCAATTTCAGGCCAGATATCGGTCGGCCAGGCCGCTCTGCTCTCCCCATACACGGGCCGATTAGCTGCCGAATCGGTCCAAGGGACCGATATCGGCAGCTATAGTCGGCCCGTGTATGGCCACCTTTAGCTTATGGACTGGACTGAAAATCCTATTATATGTTACAACTGAATACTACAATTTGCAGTTAATGCATTTTTTAAAATTTACCTCAAATTTGAATACACAAATTAGGGTTTGGATTGTTATTTGACCAAATCTTTTGCAAAGGATTCAATTTTCTGTTGAATCAAAAAATTGTAGATCCGGTGCATCCCTACGAGAGACAAGAATGTGAATTGTTTGTTGGAAAAGGTTCATTTTTTACTTTAACTTATTTTTCTAGTGAACACTCCAAAATCTTTTTTTTTGTCAATTCTTTATTTTTGAATTTTGCATGTATGGGGAAGGGTACAGAAAGGAAAAAGGGGGAGCGGGGGGAGGGATTGGGAACATTTTCTTATACATTTTATCACAATTTAGGTATCAAGCATTAGTTATCAGCAAGTCATTGCTAGGTCTTAACATGTATACAAAGAAAACATATAAACTGAAGTAGGGTAGGTTGCTAACATGAATGACTGGGATTCATTCAAGTGTTATAGGGATTTTGTGTAGTTTAGCCATGGAGTCCATAGATTCCAATAGTGTGGACTTTTGTTATGAATCATGAGTGATATTTCTTCTAATTGTCTTATTTTGTTTGTATTGTTTAGCCATTCCATGAAAGTAGGGGCTTCCGTGGATTTCCACTTTCTGGGTATTAGGGCCTTTGCTGATTGGAGAAGGTGAAGGGTAAGAGGATCTGTTACTGAAACATTTTTTTCGGGGTAGATATTTAATAGTAGTGGAGCTGTATCCTCAATAGTAAAATTAAAATCTGTAACTTGGTTAATTGCAGCCAATACCTCAGTCCAGTATTGTTTCAGTCCGGGGCATTTAAGCCAAATATGGGTATGGGTGCCTATGTGGCTATTACATCTCCAGCAAGTATCGGGGCTATTGGGAAACATTTTTTTAAATTTTGCTGGTGTGTAATGCCACCTTGTAACCAATTTGTATGCAGCTTCGTTAGTTCTGGAAGCTCTCGAAGTTTTGTACATAGTTTTAAATATTCTTGCCCAAGCTTTGTCGGTTAACGTTATATCTAGTTCCTTCTCCCAAGCTAGGCAGAATGATGTAGGCGGTGGGGGTATAGCGTTTATTAGTAATTTGTATAGTTTGGATAAGGGTTTATCCAATAATTGTGGTTCAGTAACTAATCGTTCCCATGATGTTTGGGGTCTGTTCCATTGTTTGGAATTATTGGTTTGTATAAAATGATGGAGTTAATTATAATTCCAAATATCTCTTGGATGTTTGCCCCATCTTTTTTGGATGTCAGCCATAGGGATTATTTTGTTATCTTTGAGGAAATCACTAATTCTAGTCTGTCTGTTTTCCTATACTGACCATCTGTCAAAGGATCCTTTTTCTAGGCCTGGGGGAAAGTTTGGGTTTTTGATAAGTGGTTGTAAAACGTGAGGGGAGCTTGTTAACATATAGGTTTCCTTGTTTCTTTTCCATACACTCTATGTCGCTTGTATTAGCGGATGCTGCTTTATTTCACTTGAGTAGGTGTCTTTGTCTGCCCACATGGTGTTTTCTAGAGGGATTGGTGAGAATGATTGTTCTAGTATGCACCAGTCTTTTCTTTTTTTTTTCTGATACCCAGTTGAGAATTCTAGCCAGGTGTATAGATATATAGTAGCTGTAACACTCCAAAATCTTTGCCAGATACTTGCAAATCACAAAAATATAAAATACTAGTAAACTAGTTTCTGCGTGCCAGTACCAGATACCTGTAGGACTTGCTCGAGAACATTTCCATGTATTTAGAATGTAAAACTGTTTTGGAGATGGGGAGCCTCCCGCTGCATTATCCCAGATTATTACATCAGACTGGGTCCAGCAAGTCACAGCTCCATCCAACTCCTGCTAAAGCAAAGTGTGGTACATGCGCCTCCCTTAGCGGTGTTCTTTCTGTACTGAAGGAGTAAAGGTTAAACACCCACACAAATATGATCTTTGAAGTAAACTTGGGCACCAGTGGTTCTTAAAATTAACAATTAACTCTTTATTGCTGAATGTTACACAGTCTTTGATTATTGTACCATCAGAACAGCACAGTTGCTCACAAATGCTTCAGACGCTTTATTCCACTGGATCATATTTGCTGTAGGCAGAGTATTACAGCACCCAGAGGTACCCAGAGTACTCACAGATCAGTGAACTAGAGCCCAGTGCTAGTGGATGCTCACAATGGTGCCCTACTCCAGGAATTTCCTATTCCTGAACCACATGAGCCCCTATACTGACAGGTGACATTTATGGTACCAATACTTCTGGGCTCCTCATTGGAGCCTCTGGCTGCTCAACTAGTGATCCTGCCTCACAATCCTAGGGGCACATTTATCAAAGTACGACAGGTCTGAATACAAAAATGTGTATGTTTTCTAAAGTTTACTACTTTTGTGTATTTTCTGAAATATTTTCGTTTATTTGCAAGACTTTCCTACTTTGCGTGACAATTTGTATGATACAATTTTGTTGCACAAATTGTCGGATTCATTCAAGCTTCGGTATGGTGACTTACCTTGGGCCAGGTTGGAGCTGCAGAGTGCCATTAAGCCCTATGGGAGGCTTTCCTTGGGCCAGGTTGGAGCTGCAGAGTGCCATTGAGCCCTATGGGAGACTTTCCTTGGGCCAGGTTGGAGCTGCAGAGTGCCATTGAGCCCTATGGGAGGCTTTCCTTGGGCTGGGTTGGAGCTGCACAGTGCCATTGAGCCCTATGGGAGACTTTCCTTGGGCCGGGTTGGAGCTGCAGAGTGCCATTGAGCCCTATGGGAGGCTTTCCTTGGGCCGGGTTGGAGCTGCAGACTGCCATTGAGCCCTATGGGAGGCTTTCCTTGGGCCGGGTTGGAGCTGCAGAGTGCCATTGATCCCCATGGGAGACTTTCCTTGGGCCGGGTTGGAGCTGCAGAGTGCCATTGAGCCCCATGGGAGACTTTCCTTGGGCCGGGTTGGAGCTGCAGAGTGCCATTGAGCCCTATGGCAGACTTTCCTTGGGCCGGGTTGGAGCTGCAGAGTGCCATTGAGCCCTATGGGAGACTTTCCTTGGGCCAGGTTGGAGCTGCAGAGTGCCATTGAGCCCTATGGGAGACTTTCCTTGGGCCGGGTTGGAGCTGCAGAGTGCCATTGAGCCCTATGGGAGACTTTCCTTGGGCCGGGTTGGAGCTGCAGAGTGCCATTGAGCCCTATGGGAGACTTTCCTTGGGTTGGGTTGGAGCTGCAGAGTGCCATTGAGCCCTATGGGAGGCTTTCCTTGGGCCGGGTTGGAGCTGCAGAGTGCCATTGAGCCCTATGGGAGACTTTCCTTGGGCCGGGTTGGAGCTGCAGAGTGCCATTGAGCCCTATGGGAGGCTTCAAAAATCATGCACAAAGTATTAAAGTCAGAAAGGTTTTCCCACAGTTTACGATCGATCAGATACACAAGTTTCATGACTTTGCAAACAATCATTTCAATATGATCACTTTGGTTCATCAATAGGAAAATTTTGTATTCAAATGAACTGAAATTTTGTGACTTCACATCAGAAATTATTGGATTTCGTGATTCGGATTTGTACTTGAATCTGGCCCCCAGAGTTACAGTAGCTATTACATAAACTATACTAATACTATCTTCTCCTACTAAACCAATATCTGCCTCAGACTGTTCTGGCACCAACCAACCCCTCCGGCAAGCTGTGACCACAAAAAAGAGACCAAACACTTGGCGACTTCCATTTTTAAAATCTAGGGAATCCTGATACCCCCGGCCAACTACAGAACTGTAAGACCCCCACTTGTTGTAAATTAATGTAAAGCAGTGCGTGGCTTGCTGGCACTATATACATAAATAATGATGATGATTAGTGATGAGCGAATCTGTCCCGTTTCGCTTCGCCATAAATTTCCCAAAACGGCAAGAAAATTTGCGAAATGGTGAAAAATGCACTATTTATTTGACATGAAGATTTTGGGAACGTTTTTGTACGTATAAGTTCAGTCCCCTGATGGAGAGAAGTGGAGAATTGGAATCTGGAGATATTCCGGTTTTGTTTCCTGATCCATTAGTCAGTTAGTGAGATGACAAATTAAAAAAACAAGTTGAATCAAATAAAAAGTTCTTCGATTGGCAAATGTTATGTTATGCACATGGACTGAAGTTAAAGACATATGATATGTTGCAACTGAATCTGACAAGCTGAATAAGAAAGCATATTAATCTAATTGTACCAAAAACCAATAGTAGACACCAGTATTGCCCTTTAGAATGCTGAGGTGAATGTTTTTAATTTCTACAGATTTAGGGAATTTACGATTGTCCAAGCTTTTGTCCCCAGGCGTGAGTGAGTTTATTATCACACAGGGTTTTGTGATGGAAAAAAACTCTGCAATCTTTATAAGTTGGCCCAAATGGGCTTTTGTAAAGAAGAAAAACTTTGGCAACTTTTCGGTGAGTTTATTTTGACAAGAAACCCTGCGTGATTAGTAAACTCGTGCAGAGGTTCCTTTATGGTTGTCTGAGCATGAAAATGCAATATAAATGGGCCCCTTCCTGTTAGATGGAGGAGGAGGTGGTCTGACTATGTTGCTGTGTCTGTGTTAGGGTTCCTCGGGTCTGGGTGCTACCGAGTGATGCGGTGATATAATCAGTCCCACACCAGGCTACCAGCAGTGCGCTAGACACCAGAGCTTCTTTGCATCAAGACATAGAGTGTTGGGATTAGATTCAAGAATAACAGTCCCATTACATTGCCCATGGTAAGTATGCCTGACAAACCTTGTATCCTGATCCTGTTATATAATCAATGTGGGTTGAATAAACCCATGAGCTTTTACTTTAAAAGAGAAAAGTGATATTCTTAAAATTTCTTGTTTACGTTTGTATTGCTCAGAGCTTTATCATCTCTCCATCCCTACAGATCAGTTACGGAGCGACAGACCCATCGCTCAGAGACAGAGACGCCTTCCCGTACTTCTTCCGCACAGTACAAAGTGATGAAGCCAATTATTTTGCTTTAAGTAAATTACTGAGACATTTTGGCTGGACCTGGGTTGGAATAATTACATCTGATGATATGAGCGCGGAGGAAGAACTTCACAATTTGGCCAAATATCTCTCTAGGGAAGGCGTCTGCATTGAGTTTTCAATAAAGATACAAATCTATAAAGCAAAGCATTTTTCTTTAAGTAAATATGAAAACATAATTCAGGGATACTCTACCAGTGTCATTATTCTTAGTGGAACAGCTTCTATTATGTTTGTGGCATCATTACCTTATGTGCTGCGAGAAAAGACTTTGATCCTTTCATCTAATTGGGGGAATAACGATATTGTTGTTGGATACGCTATAGAAATATTTAATTACAGTTTGGTGTTTGTGCCACGTTACCATTATGATCTCGGGACTCCTGAAATGAGCAGATTTTTAGAGGATTTACATCCATCAAAATTCCCAGATGACAAGTTAATTGACGATATCTTCCTAATGTTCCATTTGTGTTTGTCAAAAGACCAAAATAAGAATAATTTGTATAAATATACTTCCAAGCATACTCTTCATAACTGCACCGGGCTGGAGCGTATCACAGACCGTTACTATTTTAGTGGTAAAGCCAGTTCTCCCCGAGTGCATCTGGCAGTTGATATAATGTCCCGAGCTCTTCATGATATGAACGTGTTGTTTATCAACAAATCCATTAAGCCCCCCTATAAGTACCAGGTAATTATCAAAAATACTAGGGCAGTGCCCTGTGCCCTCTGTGACTTAAACTGACAAACACCTAAACACCTTGGGGGTCATTTATAAACACTGTGCAAATTTACACCTCTGCAGTAACCCATGGCAACCAATCAAATCCATGTATTCATTGTTTAAACTGTAGATAGCTAAATAAAAAAAAAAGCCAATCACTGATTGGTTGCTCTGGGTTACTACAAATGGGCAAATGTGCCCAGTGTTTATAAATAAAGCCCGTTTTCTTTAATTAACCCTTTTACTGCCAGCCATTTTGGTCAAAGCGGAACTTGTATTGCCAGACAGATTGTCAGGTGCAGCCACAGGTGGGTGGCTGGAAGGTAGGAGCCTATATGCTGTGTAAAATGGATATAAAGGGTACCTCGCTTGTTGATGAGCAGAAAGCATGTTGAGATGCTAAGATATTTATTAAAAGGATTGACCAAAAGAAATGCAAAGTCCACACAACGGGCCAGTGGTCAGAGGCAGGCGGCAAAATAATACAAGTCCGTTAGGGTCAGGACTGGCAGCAGGCAAGGAGGGTCCGAATAACAGGCAATGGTCAGGGGCAGGCTGAAGACAGGGAGCAGTCAATTAAATGTGCCGAGGTCAATACCGGGAGATCCAACAGAGGTCAGGGACAGGAGACGAGGAATGGGGTGGAGCGAATGGAACCAGGCGGGAACACGGGCAGAAGTCAGGTAGGAACAGGGGCAGAAGTAAGGCAGGAACAGGGGCAGGAGTCAGGCAGGTACAGTCACAGGATCACAAAAAGGCTTAATGAACAAGCCACCAGGGGTTGCTTCTAACTGGCTTATAAAGCCCGATAATTGTCCAATTGCAACCACCTGGGCTTACTAAGGGAGGAGGAGGCGGTGAGTCTGAACAATGGAGCAAAGAGGGGTGAATATAATGTTTAGGGCTGGATGCCCAAGGTCTCCTGTGGCTCAGCGGGGTAATGCAGAACCTGCTCAACATAGAGTCCATAGTTTGAGTACAGGCAGGTCCTGACCCAGATTTGAACATTTTGCACTGTTTCACTTCCCTCGGGGAACTTTTAGTTTACGCAGGAAAACAATATATCATTTTCTTTTCAGAACAACCTAAGCTTTCAAAATATGGTCGGATTTTTGTGTAATTCCAATTCTGTAACAAGATATAGGCTTCTAAATGTCTAAAAATGAAAAAAAAAATCAAATTTTCCATAATATAAACACACATACTAGAAACAAAAATTATTTTATGCACAAATATACAAATGATTTGGAAAGTCCCATGTCTCCTAAATGTGCCAATACCAAATATATATAGTTTTATGGAGATTTCTCACTTGTATAGGTCAAAAACTCCCAGCAGTACACTACCAAATTTCCAAAGCACTGCTCCAGAAAGCTGCATACTTTAGATTTCAAGGACAAAAATTCCACTAACAGAAGGTTTATCCCAGAAAATTGTACATTTTTGGAAAGAACAGAATCCAGAATAGGTAGAACTGTCTGTCTACTCCAAACTATCTGTAAGGTCCCTGACCGCCGATCTTAGATTTAGTAATCCGTGGGAGCCCTCCTACCAGGACAAAGGCGTATACGGAGACAAGAATGACACGACTCCAATGGAAGTTCAAACTTGTCCAGTTTATTCTTACGTGATCATAGAATTTATACCTCTTGTGTACATACAGAGACAAAGGAATCATTATAAATTAAAGATGGAGTAGAACCTCATTATCTATAAGGACGGCCTTCAAGGATGGCTAATGCGGGACAGGAATTTAAAGGAGGATACAAGGAGTAGAAAGGTGTTAGTGCACAGATAAGATTAAGTTGTTTCTCAAGGCTTATGTTTTGTCAGGTGCAAGTTGTGCAAGGGTACTATTTGGGAAAAACAGCTTATTATGGGATGTTCAAACCTTGCTGGTTGCTGTTACAAAATGGAGATACATCTCTAAAATGGAGTATGATATGCTAAGCATCAAAGTGTATCAAAGTATCAAAATACATGCATATATGAATATATGATTATAGGATATTATATCAAACCTTACACTATCAAGTCGCAATGGTTTTCAAAATTATTGGTTTTTATCAAAATTTGTGACATTTTTAAAAAATCGCTTCAAAGCTTCCAGTCTATCCAGTCTATCTCCAGTATCTTATCTCCTACAGGTCATAAAGTAACCAAATAAAACACCCTAAATATGAATGCCAGGGGTCCACTGAACAGTTTGATGCCCAATATGTATAGGTTTAGCTAAGTATGTGGCATGTAGGGGCCCCAATGTGAACATACCCCCATATGTACTGTCATTTCTGTCATTTCAGCTCCAGCAAAATCAACACATTTACATCATTATTTGTGGGATAAAGCTAGTAAAAAGTATGCTCACCCCAGAAAGTCATATATTTTTGGAAACTACACATTCCCCCGAATCTAAAATGAGTACCCATGTCTTTCTACTCCAAAGTACCAAGCCACACAGCTTTTCCAAAAATCCCCTCAAAGCTTCCATTTTGCAGCATCTTATCTCCCGCATAGTGTTAGGTAACAAGATAAAACACCATAAATATGCACGCCAGGGGTCCACTGAACAGTTTGATGCCCAATATGTATAGGTTTACCTAAGTATGTGGCATGTAGGGGCCCCAATGGGAACATACCCCCATATAATCTATCATTTCAGCTTCATTTACATCCTTTATGTGGGATAATGCTACAAAAAAGTACACTCACCCCAGAAAGCCATATATTGTTGGAAAGTACACATTCCCCCAAATCTGTAATGAGTAAACATTTCTTTTTGCTCCAAATTACCAAGCTGTAAAGTTTTCCTAAGTTTGCAGATTTTTATGACATTTCAGAAAATCGCATAAAAATGTTGCAATTTGCCGCATTTATCTCTCACAATTTCTTGATAAAGATCAGATAAAGGCAAATCGCCCCAAATAGGAACACCTAAGGTCTACTGAACAGTTTGATGCCCAATATGCATAGATATACCAAAGTCTGTAGTATGTACTGACCACAAAATGAAAAGAGTGCATATGGATTTCTCACCTGCCAACTTAGCTTTTGCACACAGAGCCCCCCTGTGCCGTAATACCCCCTAACTATACAGAGACCCCTCTCAGCGTATTATGTGCTGTAACCCCCCTAACTATACAGAGACCCCCAGAAAACCATATATTTTTGGTACACATTCTGATGAATTCAAAATAGGTAAAGTTATTTTTGTACACCAAAGTTACACCTGGCAAAGCTACGCTAAAGACAGATTAGGAACACTTATACAGGGATAAAAATGCTATAAAACCACAAAAATTGAGCAAATCATTGAAACAACAAAATAAGTCACACAACAGTGTAATTAGTGGTCAGAATATCTGATCCAATAGTCACGCTGTCAAAATAAATAGTTTTTAGGTAAAAGAAACTAAAAACAAAGTGGTAAAATGAAAAACAAAAAAAACAAAGTGTTTGTGTATATATATGTGTACATGTGTAAAAGTTGTGTGACAGTGTGTAAGTGTGTACAGTATATGAGTGTATATGTGTGAAAAATGAAAAAAAAAAAAAAAACAACAACTACTAAATTGTGTGCTGTGTGTATAAATGAATGTATGTGTGTGTGTAAGAGTGTAAGTGAAAAAAAAAACCTTACCTGTCCTGAAGCACCGATCACTTGGCTCTGTTCTCCAGGCTGCAGGATCTCAGTGGGTGGCGTCGTTGGGGGGAAGCAGGAAGCAGCAGGCGCGATGCGATCCCCACATGACAGCCCCCCTGGCTCGTTGCCCAGGGGGGCTGTCATCGCTAGAATCTCTCAACAGCCGCGGCACGTGCCGCTGCTCCAGAGAGAATCATTCATCTGCCGACGACGTATGGGACACGTCGTTGGCAGTTAAGCCCTTTTTCTGCCACAAAGTATCCCATACATCGTTGGCAGTAAAAAGGTTAAACATTCTTTAGGTGCAGTTCAAGCACAGATAGCAGAGGCTGCCCATATGTTTATAGCAATGACTATTTATAATAGAAAACTTGCCCAAACCTACATGACCCTGAAACAATTAACAAGTAACATGTAAAGGTAAACAAAGGTCCAGGGCCGGATGGGATTCATCCCAGGGTATTAAATGAGCTGAGCGCTGTGATTGCCAAACCTCTTCACTTAATTTTTCAGGATTCATTGAGGTCTGGCATGGTGCCAAGAGACTGGCGGATTGCTAATGTGGTGCCGTTATTTAAAAAGGGATCCCGTTCTCAGCCTGAAAACTATAGGCCTGTTAGTCTGACATCAGTAGTAGGAAAACTTTTGGAAGGGGTAATAAGGGATAGGGTACTTGAATACATTGCAGTTCACAATACTATTAGTTTGTGCCAGCATGGTTTTATGCGTAACAGATCTTGCCAGACTAATTTAGTCGCCTTTTATGAGGAGGTGAGCAGGAACCTTGATGCTGGAATGGCAGTTGATGTCATCTACTTGGACTTTGCTAAAGCGTTTGATACAGTACCTCACAGAAGGTTAATGATCAAATTAAGGAATATTGGCCTAGAACATAATATTTGTAATTGGATAGAGAACTGGCTGAAGGATAGAGTACAAAGAGTGGTTGTAAATGGAACATTTTCTAATTGGACCAGTGTGGTTAGTGGAGTACCGCAGGGGTCAGTCCTTGGTCCTTTGCTGTTTAACTTGTTTATTAATGACCTGGAGGTGGGCATAGACAGTATTGTTTCTATTTTTGCTGATGACACTAAATTGTGCAAAACTATAAGTTCCATGCAGGATTCTGCCGCTTTGCAGAGCGATTTGACAAAATTAGATAACTGGGCAGCAAACTGGAAAATGAGGTTCAATGTTGATAAGTGCAAAGTTATGCACTTTGGTAGGAATAATATAAACGCAAACTATCTACTGAATGGTAGTGTGTTGGGGGTATCCTTAATGGAGAAGGATCTAGGGGTTTTTGTTGATAACAAGTTGTCTAATTCCAGGCAGTGTCATTCTGTGGCTACTAAAGCAAATAAAGTGCTGTCTTGTATAAAAAAGGGCATTGACTCAAGGGATGAGAACATAATTTTGCCCCTTTATAGGTCCCTGGTAAGGCCTCACCTTGAGTATGCAGTGCAGTTTTGGGCTCCAGTCCTTAAGAAGGATATTAATGAGCTGGAGAGAGTGCAGAGACGTGCAACTAAACTGGTTAAGGGGATGGAAGATTTAAACTATGAGGTTAGACTGTCGAGGTTGGGGTTGTTTTCTCTGGAAAAGAGGCGCTTGCGAGGGGACATGATTACTCTGTACAAGTACATTAGAGGGGATTATAGGCAGTTGGGGGATGTTCTTTTTTCCCATAAAAACAATCAACGCACCAGAGGTCACCCCTTTAGATTAGAGGAAAGGAGTTTCCATTTGAAGCAGCGTAGGGGGTTCCTCACGGTGAGGGCAGTGAGGTTATGGAATGCCCTTCCTAGTGATGTGGTAATGGCAGATTCTGTTAATGCCTTTAAGAGGGGCCTGGATGAGTTCTTGATCAATCAGAATATCCAAGGCTATTGTGATACTAATATCTACAGTTAGTACTAGTGGTTGTATTTATAGTTTATGTATGTGAGTGTATAGATTGGTAGGTGTGGGTTAGATGTGCTGGATTTACTTGGATGGGTTGAACTTGATGGACACAGGTCTTTTTTCAACCCTATGTAACTATGTAACTATGTAACTATGTAACTATGTAACAATACACTGTATGAATTAAATAACACCCCAGAATGATAAATATTCATATAATATGAATCTATTTAATCTATAAGACATGAATGTGAGTTATTACCGTATTTATGTGTTTAACATGACAGCAGTGTCTGCACGGAGCAAATTGTGATTTAATATCATTTATTCTTGTGTGTAGGAATTACACGGTTTTTTAAAAAAGCATCAATACAGAACCCAAACTGGCCCAACGTTTTCATTTGATGAACATGGGGAGTACGTCTCTGGGTTACAGATCTATAACTACATTTTTTCCACTGAGGGTTCCCTAACGAGAAAGCTCTTTGGTGAATTCTCACAATGGGGACCCCCAGATCAGAGGCTGAAAATCACATCATCATCATCATCAATGCAATGGAAGACAAGAACCACTGGCGTAAGGAAATTTATCTTTAAATAAGCACAGTTTCCCAGCACTGAACAAGTCTGTCCCTTTATCCCCATGTCTGATTCCTGTGCCATATAATGAGGGGAGAAAATGCCATCATTATCTCTATATGTAAGGTACCAGCAAGGGGCCTGACACAGTGCTGGGAATCAGCATTCTCATTGGTCAGTTCTTTTGCACTTATAATGAAATTTTTGGTCAGTAGAATGCTCATTAGTGAATTGTCTTTCATCTACTGTATAATCATGTTTTTTTAGCAACTTCTAGAAAAACTAGGGGGCGCAGTGGGACAGTGTTGTAGTTGGGTTTACAACCCTTTTAAATGCAACCAGTGTTGCCCCGCAACATATATTTATTACATGTCCCTAAACTTTCAATTATAAAATTGGGGGGAAACTGAAGTGGGACAGCTTTACGGTTGGTTTTAGTGTCCTTTTAAGACTCTGGGAAACATTTGCACCCTGATTCTCTTGATAAGTTAAAGGCTGATGCTGGGTTTTATATGTCTCCTTGGTGGGTTAACCATATTGGAATAAGAATTGAAATGTTCTTAAAGCTGCTTTGGTTATCACCTTAGTTAGCCAATAAATAAAGGTATTGCATTTAGACCACTTTTCTTATGTTTTATATCAAAGGTTTTATCTAAAACATTTTTGACAGGCTGACAGTTAAATACTGTTTGACTATTTTATTTATTATTTATATTACATTACAAAAATATTATCCTACAGGGTGTGCCCATTCTCCCTGATTGTTGTGTAAGATATTTTTTATAATATTCTAGATCCCAAGAGCCCAATGCTCAGCCAGTTGTATCCCCGGATTCAGGAAGGCACTAAGGCCCGGAGCCCAGACCTGCTGTTATGACTGTGTCCCGTGTTCAGAGGGAGAGATCTCCAATATAACTGGTATAATACATCAATTTTAAAAATGTATCAAGTATTATAGATTGAAAGTCTCTGAAATGATTAAAACACTGAACACAGAGAGAGGGATAGAGAGTAGTGATGAGCAAAACTGTCCGATTTCTCTTTGCCCAAAATGTTCTGAAATAGCTACATTTTGGCAATAGACTTTTTTTCTCCAAATGCATTGGAGCCAATGGACAGTCAGTCATCTGTGAGAAAGACCGTTCTTTATTTGTGATGCCATATGAAGCATCTTTTGTGCAAATAAACCTGCTTGCCTACCATTTCTAAAGATAAACTTCCATTTACAGACAGTGAGAGCTGTATCCGATGCCCAGATATGGAATGGCCCAATGAGGAGAAGATTCAATGTTTTGCCAAGATGGAAGAATTTCTCTCATACAAAGATGATGTGATTTCTATTATTTTTTCATCAATCTCAGTTCTCTTCTTTCTTATAACTCTGTTAGTACTTGTACTCTTCATTTCCAACCATGATACCCCCATAGTGAGAGCCAACAACCGGAGCCTGAGCTTTCTCCTCCTTGTCTCCATCAAGCTGAGCTTCCTCAGTGTGTTTCTGTTCCTCGGTCGCCCTGTGGATATAACCTGCATGCTGCGCATCATCACTTTTGGAATCACCTTCTCCATAGCTGTCTCTTCTCTCCTGGCCAAGACTATCATGGTTTGTGTTGCTTTCAAAGCCACCAAGCCAGGGAGCTCATGGAGAAAATGGCTGGGAGTCAAACTGTCCAATTCTGTAGTCTTGTTCTGCTCATCCATTCAAATAATCATCTGCATGACTTGGTTGGCCATTTCTCCTCCCTTTCAGGAACTGGACATTCACACTTCCCCTGGAACCATCATCATTCAGTGCAATGAGGGCTCAGCTATTGGCTTTTACTCAGTTATTGGGTATATGGGGCTTCTGGCAGCTGTTAGTTTTGTTTTAGCATTTTTAGCTCGGAGCTTACCGGACAGTTTTAATGAGGCCAAGTACATCACTTTCAGCATGCTGCTCTTCTGCAGTGTTTGGATCACAATGATCCCGGCCTATCTGAGCACCAAAGGCAAAAACACTGTGTGTGTGGAGATATTTGCCATACTCACCTCAAGCGCGGGCCTTTTAGCCTGTATATTTCTGCCCAAATGTTACACAATACTACTCAGGCCAGATGTGAATACAAAAATTAGTTTGCTTAGAAACAAATAGAAATAATGATGGAAACACCTTTAAAGGACAACCAAACCCAGCTGTAAAGCTGTCCCACTGCGCCCCCTAGTTCTCTATAGAAGTTGATAAAAAACATAATTACACATGGAAACCAATTCACCAATGAGAATTCTACTGACTGAAAACTTAATTAAAGATGCAAGAGAAGTGACCAATGAGAATGCTGATTCCCAGCACTGTGTCAGGCCCCTTGCTGGTACCTTACATATAGAGATAATGATGGCATTTTCCCCTTCATAATATGGCACAGGAATCAGACATGGGGATAAAGGGACAGACTTGTTCAGTGCTAGGAAACTGTGCTTATTGCTCCCAACTCCAATTGCAGGAACAGAGAACAGGGAGCCGGATTTACTCACATCAGCTGGGATTCTCATTGGAGGATTCTTTTGCAGTTCAATGCTGCCAATGTGGGCACTGGGGAGCCTGAAAAGTTTTATTGTGCAATATTGCTTTAAGAATACAACCCTGATGTTGCTGGACTACAGCTCCCAGCATGCCTCACCCTTCATTATATGTTACATTATTCTGGGATTTGTAGTCCAGCAACAGCTGAGTAAAAGTTGGTTGAACAGTGTTGTGTTGTAAACCATTAACTTAAACCTGCTCACAATATATGTGAATCAATATATGAGTGGCACTGCCTTCTACCCACCTTTTGAGAGAGTGACACTTTGTGGTACAGTGATTGAACAGGTTGGTATTCAATCCAGCCACTTATGTGTTTTCCATCCCAGTTGGGCACCCATTTATCAGCTCCAGGGAAGGTGTGTTTTTTGTTCCCCCCCTGGAGTATAATTCCCGCACCAGGTTTCTAGCATATTTCTTTTTTGTTATCACACCTGTATATAGTTTTTAATTTATTAATAAAGGTTATGTTTTAGTGGGAACCTTGCCGTAGGTCCTTATGAAGGGGAGGTGCATTTCTTTAAAGTCATACTGTCCATTTCTTAATAAATAGTTTCATACGTTTATGACTGTGCACACCTTCTGGAACTCTGGGTCTGCAATTGTGGCGGTGCTCCCCTCGCATCTTATTTTTATAACCCCCTTTTCAACCAACCCAACACAAAGGAACTAAAACACATTAATTTTCCTCAAATAGAAAGGCTTCTGCACCATAACATAAGACTTTCTATCGCACACTATGGCCCCAACTATTAGAGATATTCAATGTGATTCTGCAAGGGCAGCCTTGCCTTCCATGCTCTATTCACAAATATCTCTGATTCTAAAAGTTGGAATGAACCCCCAATCTTGCTCTAGCCACTGCCCAATAGCCCCATTAAACACTGATATTGAGCAATTTAGGAAAATCCTGGCTTACCGCAAAACTAGCTTTACACCCTCATTAAAGGGACACTAAAGCCTAAAAAAGACTATGGCTAGAAATGTTTAGCTGTGTGTTTTAAGCTCTTCTACCAGCCCAACATGCCCAAAGCTCTATAGAAATAAAGCCCCATGCCCCTGAAGATGCCCACAGTAGCTCTCCATCTTTTGTAGTCCAGCAAATGCTGAGTAAAGTTCGGTTGAGATGTGCTGTGCAGCACGGTTCAGTGTCCCTTTAAGAAAAGAAGCCTAAAGTTATAATCCATTGAAAGAAATTTGTGCTTCAAAAATAGATACTCATTTCCCAAACTAATGTATTTATATTTCTAGCACTTAGCATTCTGTACAGCATGTTGTTATTCCAGACTTGTTTTTCAAAAATTAGAGAATAAATCAATGGAAAAACTGGGGGGTGGGGGCATATCTGTAAAGTAAGGGGCAGAAAGCTTTACTGCCCAACAGCAATGTAAGGCAGATGCTACATGCTAAATGTTCTAATAGTGTGTGGTTGTACCAGAACCAGGATCCATAACCATAATTTGTGAAGCTTTCAATAAATAACATAAAAATCCTAAAAAGTAGAGCTATAAAAGCTGTTTAGAGCTTTTGTTCTGAAGGTATTATTATTATTATTTATATGGAGCAATCAATTTACACAGCGCTTTACAGAATAGAGGGGTACAAAAGACATAACAGTTAACATGTACATATAAACAATTCACAAAAATGGTTTGCGGTTACATTGGATGAAGATCGGAGACACTAGGGGGAGGGCCCTGCTCATAAGAGCTTACATTCTAAAAGGGAGGACTGAGACATAAGGTCAGGGTAACTAGCATGGCGTTGGAGTTCATGTAGGTGAGTAAAGTGACAGTAAGTGCAGAGGGAGAGGTGAAAACCAGTGGTTAGTGAGTGTTTGGCGGGATTAGGTTATAGGCTTGAGTGAAAAGGTGAGTTTTAAGAGACCGTTTAAAGGCTTGGAGAGTCTGGCAGTGCCTAATGGGATGGGGAAGAGCGTTCCAGACGATGGGTGCAGCGCGTGAGAAGTCCTGGGTGTGAGAGTGAGAGTAGGTGATGAGTGAGGAGGAGAGAAGGAGTCATGTGTAGAGTGAAGGTTATATCTGGGGGCACTTGGGGGTTAGGGGGGTATATAGAGGGGTGCGGCACCAGTGAGTGCTTTGAAGGTGAGTACAAGAATCTTGAACTGAATACTGTACGTGACAGGTGCCAGTGCTGGGATTGGCAGAGAGGGGCGGCACTTGGGGAACAGGAGGAGAGGTGTATGAGTCTGGCAGCACTGTTACTGATGGATTGGAGTGGGGTCAGTTTAGACAGGGCAAGCCCACAGAGCAGTGAGTTGCAGTATCTAAGCGAGATATGATGAGGGTGTGGATGAGAATTTTGGTCTCATGAGTGAGGAAAGTTCGAATGCGTGCAATGTTTTTGAGGTAAAACCGAAAGGATTTAGAGAATGTTTGAATGTGGGGAGTGAAAGAGAGAGCAGAGTAAAATGTGACTCCTAGGCAGCGAGCTTGTGGAACTTGGGTTATATTAATATTTCCCACGAAGACAGTGATGTCAGGCAGGGAAACGGAGTTGGAGGGTGGGAAGATACCGGCTCGGTTTTGTCCATGTTGATTTTTAGGTGGCGAGAGGACATGAATGCAGAAATTGCAGTTGGAGACATGAGCTAGGAGCGAGACAGAGAGCAGGGTATGGGGTGGTTGGCTGTTATATATCTGCTAATAGCAATTCTGCTCTCCAGATCATTTTGTAAGAATACCTGGTGTTCTAGCGGGGACGCCCGCCTCTCCATGCGCGCCGGTGCACGTGTCCTGCTCATCTGGCGAGTGGAGGTGCGCGCGCTTCCATTTAAAGCCGGCACGACATGTGACGTCATCGCGCAATGCGCAAATTTCGCCGCCCAACTTCGGTTTCGCCTCCTGGTTCTTGTTTTCTGCTGTTTGACTCTGATTCGTGTTTTGGCCCTTGCCTGACCCTGACCTTGCTGATTGCCGCCTGTATTGAGAGGCCGGGAAACTGCAAAGCCTAAACAAGTCTGGGGAGTCTTGTTTGGGTAATGCAGTTTCTACTCCCCAATCTTTCTCCTCTAAAATCTTCATTCCCGTGCTCCTCGACTGGGAGTACGGTAATGCTAAGATTCCGGCCTTTTTGGATTCTGGAGCGGCTGGGAATTTTTTGGATGTTAATTTCTTCCATAAGCTGGGTATTCCTTGTACCACTGTAGTCCCTCCAGTCAGGTTACTGGCTATTGATGGGAATCCGCTAGGGTGTGGTCATGTCTTCTAGATCTCAGACTCTAGTCAAGTCCATTGAAGGTTCTCATAAGGAACAGTTATTTTTCTATCTAATCAACTGTCCTGACACTCCTGTGATTTTCTTTTCAATAGTTTTTATTGAAGTTTTTCATTTTTTTAAACGTATACAAAAAAAAGAAAGGACAATGTTAATCACATTTAACATCCCACCTACATAACATTATTAACAATATATTACAAGTTCACATTTACCATGTATTTTTATTTCTCTTGTTCCATATTTTTCCTATGTAATCCTTTCAATTATCCATTGATATATGTAGTCTAAGTAAGTGAGATTATAGAAAACAAAAAGAAGGGAAGGGAAAGGGCAAGAAAGGCAGGGATGAGTGGCAGGGAATTTAAGATGGAAAAGTTTATAACTGGGAAAGAGAGGGGAGGGAGGAGTAAAAACAGAAAAAAAAGAAAAAACCAGGATTAAGTTTGCTGCCTTGCCGTTGCTTTAGCTTGTGTCCTATACACTTTGTCCATCTAATATACTTAACAAAACTCATTTTGTTAGATATGTTTTAATAGGTTAACGCAGAATTACCGAACCCATTTGGGTATCTATATTTGATCCATGGGTCCCATACCTTTACAAATTGTTTCTGTCTGTCTAGTAATATGCTAGTTAGTTTTTCCATGGTTAGAACTATATCTATTCTTGCCTTTACTTCTGGGAAGGATAAATGGGGGGATAACCAAGCTTTTGCTATAACTTGTTTTGTTGCTGTAAATATATGCCTGATTAAAATACTTTGTTATCTGGAAACTGTGCCTATTGTCTTATTCAGGAGAGCCTCCTCGGGTCTTTTAGATATGTTGACTTGTAATACCGTATATATCAAATGGTAGACCCTGATCCATAAGCGCTGCGCTATACCACAGTACCAAAATATATGCGCCATCGTTCCTGGGTTATTACACCCCCTATAACAGTTCGGGTTTGCACCAGAAATCCATTTTGCCTTTTATTTGTGCATATCTATATAATTCTCAGTCAGATATACTATATCTATCTTGTAATACCATCCAACTGCTAACTTTATTATGCAATATATAATGGTGGATATGGGTAAGTCCTTTATCTATCCACCATTGAAACTGTTTTGGTTCTAGACCCGGTAAAAAGTCCTGGTTTTGAAACAGAGGTGCTAGAGGGCGGTGTTTGGATATCCAACCAGGCTTTGAGCAAATTATACGCCATATGGCTAAAGTATGCTGTATTGTAGGAAAAATATTATATTGCAAAAATGCTTTATGGGTCCAGAGAAAATCCCCCAAATTTTCAGTCTGACACATGGCTCGCTCAATTTCTACCCACTTCGGGGGGTTTACTTGAACAAACCAATTTAGCAGTTGTGTTACTTGCGCTGCAAAGTAGTATTCCTGAAAATTCGGAACACTCAATCCTCCCTGCGCTCTATGCCTATACATAACTTTACGAGCTATACGTGGGTGTTTATTACCCCATACAAATTGGACACTCCTGTGATTTTAAGTCTCCCATGGTTACAAAAACACAACCCGCAGATTGACTGGGTTACTGGCAGGATACAAGGTTGGGGAGTACACTGTGAAGTGTCTTGCTTTAAAGGTTCTGTTCTCATTGCTACAACCTCTTTGAAGGGTCTTCCTTCCCCATATACAGCCTTCGCTGATGTCTTCTCTAAGAAGGTGGCTGAATCGCTACCTGCACATAGATCCTATGATTGTGCAATTGAATTGGTTCCTGGGGCTGTTCCTCCCAAAGGTAGAACCTATCCACTTTCTCTTCCTGAGACTCAAGAAATGGAAGAGTACATTAAGGAGAATTTGGAACAAGGGTTCATTAGACCATCCTCTTCCCCTGCAGGGGCAGGTTTCTTCTTTGTAAGCAAGAAGGATGGTGGGCTTAGGCCCTGTATTGATTATAGAGGTCTGAATAAGATTACTGTTAAAAATCGCTACCCCCTTCCCTTGATCTCAGAGCTCTTTGACAGGGTTAAGGGTGCTTCGATTTTCACTAAAATGGATCTCAGAGGTGCAAATAATTTAATCCGGATTAATGAGGGGGATGAGTTGAAAACAGCCTTTAATACTCGTGATGGGCATTGTGAATATTTGGTAATGCCTTTTGGGTTATGTAACGCTCCTGCAGTCTTCCAAGAATTTGTTAATGATATTTTTCGTGACCTGCTTGGACGCCATGTTGTAGTATACCTAGATGGTATTCTGATCTATTCTTCTAATTTTGAAGATCATCGTCGCCATGTTTAGGAAGTACTACAGAGACTTAGACAGCATCATTTATATGCTAAGCTTGAAAAATGTATTTTTGAGGTTCCTTCTGTTCATTTTCTGGGGTACATAATTTCTCAATATGGTTTAGAAATGGAACCAACCAAGGTAGAAGGTATTTTGAATTGGGCTCAACCGTTTTCCTTACGTGCCATTCAAAGATTTCTAGGTTTTGCCAATTATTATAGACAATTCATTAAGGGGTTTTCTTCCCTGGTGGCCCCAATCACAGCCCTTACAAAAAAGGGGGTTGATCCCAGTATTTGGTCCATTGAAGCGATTAAAGCTTTTGAGCTTCTTAAAGAAGCTTTTATTTCCGCTCCAGTGCTGCGTCACCCAGATTCCACCTTACCATTCCTCGTTGAACTTGATGCTTCTGAGGTGGGAGCCGGGGCGGTATTGCCCCAGCATCATCCTGTTACCTGCAAGGTACATCCTTGTGCCTTCTTTTCTAGAAAATTCTCCCCTACAGAGGCTAACTATGATATCGGTAACAGGGAATTGTTGGCAGTTAAATGGGCCTTTGAGGAATGGAGACGTCTGTTGGAAGGTGCTAAACATCCTGTTACCGTCTTCACTGATCATAAGAATTTACTGTATATTGAATCTGCTAAACGTTTGAACCCTAGGCAGGCAAAATGGGCTTTGTTCTTTACCCGTTTCAATTTTATCTTAACCTATAGACATGGGTCCAAGAATGTAAAAAGCCGATGCCCTTTCCAGGAGTTTTGTCTCTTGTCCTAAAGAATCCCTTGAACCTGACACTATTCTCCCTAAGGAAGTGATTGTTGCTGCCCTGAGTCCTGACCTTTTGGCCTCTCTCTCTGAGGCTCAGATTAACTTGCCTAGAGATGTACCATCTAGTAGGCTTTTTGTCCCAGAAATTTTCCGCGAGGCTGTTTTGTCTGAGACTCATGATTCTAGGGTAGCAGGGCATCCTGGTCAGAGTAAGACTTGTTCATTGTTATCTCGTTCCCTTTGGTGGCCAACTATGAGCCAAGATGTTGGCAAGTATATTAATTCTTGTGCTCTTTGCCAACGTTCCACACCATCTAGGTCTCTACCTCAGGGCTTATTACAACCACTCCCTATTCCTGAGAGGCCGTGGACCCATATTTCCATGGACTTTATTGTTGAACTGCCGTCCTCTAATGGTAATACTATTATTTGGGTGGTAGTAGATCGCTTTAGTAAGATGTGTCATTTCATTGCCCTTCCCGCCCTCCCCTCTGCCAAAACTTTGGCTGGTCTTTTCATTGCTAATATATATAAATACCATGGAGCTCCATTGAATATTGTTTCTGATAGGGGGGTTCAGTTTGTCTCTAGGTTCTGGAGGGCATTTTGCTCTCTTTTGGGTACTGATCTGTCCTTTTCTTCGGCCTATCATCCTCAAACAAATGGTCAAACTGAAAGAACTAACCAGTCACTGGAACAGTATTTGAGGTGTTATGTATCCAATAATCAGTCTCAGTGGACAGAGTTTCTTTCGTGGCCTGAGTTTGCCTTTAATAACACCACTCATACTTCCACCGGGGAGTCTTCTTTTTTTATTGTTTATAGTCTCCACCCAAGAGGTTTTTCTTTTTCTGAAAATGTTTCTGCCATTCCTGCTGCCAATTCTATGGTGGAACATTTTTCACAAGTTTGGCAGAAAATTCAAGATTCTCTGTCTTCAGCCGTGAGTACCCAAAAAAGAGCTGCTGATAGACATTGGAAGGAGTCACCTGAATATCAGGTTGGTGATAAGGTGTGGTTATCCTCAAAGAATATTTCACTTAAGGTTCCCTCTGCCAAATTGGGTCCCAAATTTATTGGTCCTTTTGTCATTTCTGAGATCATTAACCCTTCCTCTGTTCGCCTAGTACTTCCTCCTGAACTTAAAATTTTGAATACTTTTCATGTGTCTCTTTTAAAGCCTGCCAGGGTGGTTCACCAGCATTCTCCTCCTCCTCCAGTTGTGGTAGATGGTCAATCTGAATATGAGATACAAAGAATTATTGATTCACGTTTTTCCAGGGGAGGGTTACAGTTTGTTATTCACTGGAAGGGATATGGCCCTGAAGAAAGATCTTGGGTGTCTGCCGCTGATGTTAAGGCTGGCCGCCTTATCAGACAATTTTATGCTAAATTTCCTGAGAAACCAAGGGGTCCAGTGGCCCCCTCTAGAGGGGGGGTAATGTAAGAATACCTGGTGGTCTAGCGGGGAAGCCCGCCTCTCCATACGCCCCGGTGCGTGGGTCCTGCTTGTCTGGCGAGCGGAGGTATGTGCGCTTCCTTTTAAAGCCGGCGCGACGTGTGACGTCATCGCGCAAGGCGCGAATTTCAAATATTTAAAGGCGCTTGTGCTTAATTTCGTCGCCCAACTTCGGTTTCGCCTCCTGGTTCTTGTTTTGCTGCTGTTCGACTCTGATTTGTATTTTGGCCCTTGCCTGACCCTGACCTTGCTGATTGCCGCCTGTATTGACTTTCTGCCTGTTTTTGACTACGGTTCCGGAATCTGATTTGTACTTCACTGCCTGTTTGGCTTGACTTCGGCCTGATCACTTCGTCTCTCCTCCCCAAACCTTGCATACGCTAGGTTCCCTAGTGAGCTCAGAACATTTGCCCCGGTCCTCTCACAATAAGTCCTGGCGGCACCCGAGTAGCGGAGGGCTCCTCCCGAAGTGAAAGGCGGCTGTTATAGGCAGAAGAGTGACCTCAGACCAGGACCTTGGATTTTGTTCTGAGTTTTGGCATACCGTGCGTGACAATTTCCAGCTACAAACTGCACCTCTCCTGTTTAGTGATGAGTGAATCTGTCCTGGTTTGATTTGCCAAAAATATGTAAATATTTGTGAAGCCGTGTAAAAGTCATGAAACGCGGGTGCTGGGTGATTTTTGGCCGTGCATGATTTTTTTTAATGTATCCGCTTCCTTTATTAACATGACATGTTGGGTTGTTTGCTGTTCGGCTCCACTTTATGGCACAGTTTGCTCCATCTGAACCTGGTACAAAATGTATTTTTCTTTCTTGATGGTATAAAAAGCAATTTGGCTACACAGAGAATTACATTTCTGACTTTTCCTGTAAATTCTTTTTTCAGTCATAAGCCTAGAAAATAACTCTAAATTGATAGTTTCAGAAAAGGCCAGATGTCCCCAGGCACCGGTGCCTATATTCATTCTACTGAGCAAATCCTCTCTCTGCTCTCTATAAAATGAGGGTTGGATGAGCCGGGCCCCTTACTCTGTTCTACACACACAGCCCAACCCTGGGGCCTCTGTGTCTCTCTGTGCCACTGACTGTTACTGGGGCAAATCCTCTCTCTGCTCTCTATAAAATGAGGGTTGGATGAGCCGGGCCCCTTACTCTGTTCTACACACACAGCCCAACCCTGGGGCCTCTGTGTCTCTCTGTGCCACTGACTGTTACTGGGGCAAATCCTCTCTCTGCTCTCTATAAAATGAGGGTTGGATGAGCCGGGCCCCTTACTCTGTTCTACACACACAGCCCAACCCTGGGGCCCCTGTGTCTCTCTGTGCCACTGACTGTTACTGGGGCAAATCCTCTCTCTGCTCTCTATAAAATGAGGGTTGGATGAGCCGGGCCCCTTACTCTGTTCTACACACACAGCCCAACCCTGGGGCCCCTGTGTCTCTCTGTGCCACTGACTGTTACTGGGGCAAATCCTCTCTCTGCTCTCTATAAAATGAGGGTTGGATGAGCCGGGCCCCTTACTCTGTTCTACACACACAGCCCAACCCTGGGGCCCCTGTGTCTCTCTGTGCCACTGACTGTTACTGGGGCAAATCCTCTCTCTGCTCTCTATAAAATGAGGGTTGGATGAGCCGGGCCCCTTACTCTGTTCTACACACACAGCCCAACCCTGGGGCCCCTGTGTCTCTCTGTGCCACTGACTGTTACTGGGGCAAATCCTCTCTCTGCTCTCTATAAAATGAGGGTTGGATGAGCCGGGCCCCTTACTCTGTTCTACACACACAGCCCAACCCTGGGGCCCCTGTGTCTCTCTGTGCCACTGACTGTTACTGGGGCAAATCCTCTCTCTGCTCTCTATAAAATGAGGGTTGGATGAGCCGGGCCCCTTACTCTGTTCTACACACACAGCCCAACCCTGGGGCCCCTGTGTCTCTCTGTGCCACTGACTGTTACTGGGGCAAATCCTCTCTCTGCTCTCTATAAAATGAGGGTTGGATGAGCCGGGCCCCTTACTCTGTTCTACACACACAGCCCAACCCTGGGGCCCCTGTGTCTCTCTGTGCTACTGACTGCTGCTTCTGCATTATACAGGGGCATATTGGCTGCATGGTGGGCTATGCCGGGAGTCACTGCTACAAGTTATTGGGTGAAAGTGCTGATCTATCTGATACTTATGTGTGTGGGACCCTGTAGATCTGGAGATCAGCCCCTCAATCCTGCTTGTCACCTGCAGATTATTAAAACAGCAAAGGAATATGAATACATGCAGGAAGGAGACATCATGATTGGAGGGGTGATGGCTTCACACTTCTATCTGCGTAATTATACCCTTCCATGGCACAATTCCAGTAGCTTTGCCTGTATTTTGTAAGTCCTATCTCCTACAGGCACTAAATGAGAGAAAGCGGTAATAGTAGAAACTAAGGGACTTTCCCTGCATGGGTGGCCAGTAATGGTTGGTTTATTCTTGGGACATTATTACCAACAGAAATGCAGCCCAAGGTCAAATAAGTGCCATTAGCTTCCTGCTTACAAAATGAAACATTTGTCTCTGCCTCCATAAAACACCATGGAACAAGGGTAGATCTTAAATAAAATATGCCCCTAAGCTCTACCGGTCCCCCTGAAAAGTGTATGCATTGCAATTCTGCCTAGAAATAATATCTCTCTGTATAGACACAGGTGGTAGCAACCAATCATCAATCAGATTTCATTGTCTGCTTTGCATTCGACTTATTAAAGCTAATTAGTGATGCCATGTAATTTTAGGTACTATCCACTTATTCAGCAGGGTTTAGTGTCCCTTAAGGTGGCCATACATGGGCGGATCCGCTTGCTAGGCGATGTCACCAAGCGAGCGGATCTTGCCCCGATATCCCCACCTACGGGTGGGCGATATCGGGGAGCATTTAGGTAAAAAAAAAAATAATCCGATCGTTTGTCCCTGGGGCCAAACGATCGTATTATGTGGGCACCAATGGGGCAGTCAGATTGGGGACCACATCAACGAGCCGATGCGGTCCCCGATCCGACTGGATTTTCTAACGAATTGGTCCAAGGAACCCATATCGGCAGCTATAGTCGGCCCGTGTATGGGGACCTTTAGTGTACCTGTGGCCTTTTTGCCTAATCTTATCTTCCACTAGATTAACATTCCTGTGGTCTGACTGGCTATTGTCTTCTGACCTTGGTGGATTAACTCCTTGTTATCCAAACTAAACTCAATGAGCCACATCTTGAGTTTGTAGGTGAGTTCCTTTGTGATTCACTTGGCTCATTACCCAGATCATCTTCAATGCATCTGTCTGTCTGGTCAGGGCCACCATGGTCTGTGTTAGGATGCATTAGTGTTGGCAAATTATATAAACATTTGTACCTACGGTCAAACAAAGAATATTTAGGCCTTTTAGACAATTAAAGACTATTAAGCAAGACTATTAAACAATTGCTTTAGCATGCAATAATTATGTTGGCTACGTAGTGTAAAAATGGTTGAATTCGCCTTTAAAAAAATACATGGCATGATGATGCTTAGCATCATTTGTACAATTTGCTTTGGTATATTTTAGTGTTGCATCTTTGCTACAGTTTGAACTAACTATCTAGTTATCTATCTGTGGCACTAGCAACAGCCACTGTTTGTAATTAGAGACTAGAATATGATTCGTAATGGACACAAGCACAAGGATAAGTTAACAAAAATCCACATTCACAGAAAACAATTGTGATGCTAGAATCAATAAGCACAATTTTAAACATGAAATGAGGTAGAGAAATATCATAACATAATGTAAAAATTGAAGTTACCATTGAAATGCAAAAAAAAGTGTAGTTTCTTAAATACCCAGTGAGGAGAGACTATAGAGCCAAAGAGAATGACCAAAAATGTTTGCAGTCAGAGTTAAGAGAGAAAAATCACACAGGCTGATGGATTTCAATTGGCAAATTGTAGTAAAATAATGCACTTTATACATTGCTAATAACGACTCAAAAATGAATGATAGCAATAAGCGTTGAAGTAAAGGTGATTTATTCATTATCTCAGTGCAAATGAACAGGCTTTCCGCTACTTGGTGGATTTTCGCTTTGCCATTGAGCAAATTAACAAGGATTTGGCCTGGTCAGCCAACCTGACCCTGGGGTACCATATATCTGATTCCTGTGGGGACCCCCGGAAGGCAGTGAGGAGCGTATTACAGATATTATCTGGTACCCAAGAGCCGGTTCCCAATTACTCCTGTGTGGGAAAGAGAAACATTGCTGGGTTTATTGGGGATCTCACCTCAGACACAACTATACCCATAGCCCAGATTCTGAGTCGGCTTGGATATTCCCAGGTGAGAAAAACTTTTACTTAGTAAAACCATCCTTAAAAGATATCCAGAATAAATGCCTGATAAATGCATGAAAAGCCAACTGTCAACCTACCTCCCTTCCCCATCATGGAATCCTTTTGCACATTTTACAGTTTAGGAGAAAAACTTTTTTGTTCTGGTGTTTTGCCCTGCAGAGAATGTGGGGATAGTAGGGGCTGTAGTTGAAATGTAGGCTGTTAGCTTATGGGCTGAACTGAAAGACATATTATACATTGCAACTCAATACAAAAATTTGCAGATAATGCATTTTTAAAAAATATTATCTCAAATTTGAATATGCAAGTTAGGGTTTGGATTTGATTTGTTAATTGATCAAATCTTTTGCAAATGATTGTTGATGTTGATGTTAAAATTTTAGATCTGGTGCCTCCCAACTAGAGACAAGAATGTGAATTGTTTGTTGAAAAAGGTTTGTTTTTTGCTTAAAAGGACACTAAAGTCTAAAAAAAGAATATGGCTAGAAATGTTTAGCTGTGTGTTTTAAGCCCATGTACCAGCCCAACATCCCCAAAGCTCTATAGAAATAAAGCCCCATGCCCCTGAAGATGCCCACAGTAGCTCTCCATCTTTTGTCTTCCAGCCTACCGGACATGCTCAGTCTGCTCTTGGCTAGTGATGGGCGAATCTGTCCTGTTTTGCTTCACCAAAAAATTCATGAAACAACAGGAAAATTTGCAAAACGCCGAAAAATCCATGAAATGTATTTGTCGCATTACTTTTTTGTCACCGACATCATTTTTTGTTGCATGCGTCTTTTTTTTGCTGCGACTACGCCTATTTCAATGTGTGCGCACCCACTTTGACGCGACCATGCCCAATTTGATGAGACCACGCCTATTTTGACACGACTGCAATTTTTTTGACGCGTGACAAATTATTCCACTCCGACTTTTCATGAAAAAATTCGCCAATGGTGAAATGCAGAAATTTGCTGTGAATAATTAAAACCTTGCCCTACATGGTTAAATTCCATAGGTTCCACATACAAATCTTCTTTTCTAAATGAGATAAAACAAGGTCCCTCTTAACATCACCTTTATTTTCATGATTAAAAATAACACCCAAAATCTTTATTTGATTATGTTGTATATTAATTTCAGGGGTAACAGAACCATCCCATATCCCCACACCTAGATAGTCACATTTGTGCAAATTAAGTTTAAAACCAGAGGCTCCGCAAAAAAAATGAAATATGACATAAAGTTCTTTTCGAGGAATAGGAGGTTGTGCATAACAAAGTGACTTCATCCATGTAGCTCAGCACTTTGACCTGACGGCCTCCTGCACCGGGAACAGGGACACCTCTGATTACTTTATCATTCCTCAAGAAAATTCAAAGGGGTTCTATTGCACAAATAAAAAGATGTGGGGATAAAGGACAACCTTGCTTAACATCAGACTTTAAAGGAACATTTTTTGTTAGAAAACCGTTAATGGTAATTTGGCTAAAACAAGACTTATATAAGACCTTAATACCATTTAAAATAAAATCAGGCAATGCCATTTTTAAAAAAAAAACTTTGAAAAGGTATTCATAAAAAAACATGATCGAATGCTTTTTCATAATCTAAAGATAAAATAGCAAAATGTTGTTTTCTGTCATTAGAATTCCATATAACATCCCGAATAACATTAGGAGATTCCACATTGCTTCCTCCTGGAACCCCACAGGCTTGGTCAGGATGATTCAAAATGTTTAAAAATGGCTTAAGACGTTAAGAAATTATTTTAGCCATGTCTTTATACAAATATATATATAAAGTCCAAAGTGGGAAGCACACCATACAAAAGTCAAAACCTTGGTGCTAGAGCCAAAAATGTACAAGCAGGATCGAATGTCAGCACTCTTAGGGGCTGATTTACTAACCCACGAATCCGACCCGAATTGGAAAAGTTCCGACTTGAAAACGAACATTTTGCGACTTTTTCGTATGTTTTGCGATTTTTTCGGATTCTTTACGAATTTTTCGTTACCAATAAGATTTTTGCGTAAAAACGCGAGTTTTTCGTATCCATTGCGAAAGTTGCGTAAAAAGTTGCGCATTTTTCGTAGCGTTAAAACTTACGCGAAAAGTTGCGCATTTTTCGTAGCGTTAAAACTTACGCGAAACTTTGCACCTTTTAAGTTTTAACGCTACGAAAAATGCGCAACTTTTTACGCAACTTTCGTAATGGATACGAAAAACTCGCGTTTTTACGCAAAAATCGTATTGGTAACGAACAATTCGTAAAGAATCCGAAAAAATCGCAAAACATACGAAAAAATCGCAAAATACCGATCATTACGAAAAAAAACGCAATCGGACTCATTTCGACCCGTTCGTGGGTAAGTAAATCAGCCCCTTAGGATTTTCACAAATGGTCAAAAAGTCATAAAGTAATTGCAAGCGGTGAGATTTTATTACCAACGTTTCAGTCCTCACTTGGGACTTTCGTCAGGGAAAGTCCCAAGTGAGGACTGAAACGTTGGACTGAAACGTTGGTAATAAAATCTCACCGCTTGCAATTACTTTATGACTTTTTGACCATTTGTGAAAATCCTAAGAGTGCTGACATTCGTTCCTGCAAATATATATATATATATTTATATATCAACATTCAGTAACGTAATAGGTCTAGAATTTTCTAATCTTTCTTTGTCCCCTTTGTAAAAAAATTAAAGACACAATACCCCTTCTCCATGAAGAGGGCAAAACAGCAATTTTTAAAGCTTCTTGGTATAATAAAAACAAATCATCCTTTAAAATATCTCAAAAAATTTAATAGGTAGACCGTCTTCGCCAGGGGCCTCCCTGGATAAAAAACGTTTAAAAACCACAAATAATTCCTTCAAAGTAATTTCACGGGCTAAAACCTCCTGATCTAACATACTTAACTAAACATTTAAAAGGGATTCATGAATAAATTTTTCATTAAAAAGGAGTTGATAAAAGTTAAAAGCAGAATCTAAAATATCACACATAGAAGTTAAACCATTCAAAGATAAATTATTTTATTGCGGATTTTCTTAAAAAAGAACCTGGAGCACTTTTCCCCTTCTTCTAAATGCTTTACATGGGAATTAAAAATAATTTATTTACCTTTTTGCTCCA